>NC_079463.1:7920000-9170000 GCF_026250575.1 Diorhabda carinulata
CTATGGAAACTATGTTCAAGATATTTAAGTTAGGCAGTATCATGTTATTGATACCAAATACATTGATGTTCTAGTCAGATTTGTTTGTGAAAAATGGGAGTTCATTAGCTAGAAAAGGTACTAATAACATGTTCTCATAAATACTACATCACATGTTCCATATCTTCAAGCTTTTCAATACAAAATTAAGATTTTCCTTAGACCTCTTGAGACAATGTTATGAGAAAAGAAATCAACTGAACAAAAATGACTTACTATAAAAAAAATTATATCTCTTGTAAACAAAGTTTTGATATGGTTAAAACTCATCAAATAGTTTGGATATGTTCAAATGAACAATAATATGACAAATAAGGGAGTGTACGTAGAAAATTTAACGAATGAAGGTACAATAATGTCTGAAATAGCTGTTGTTTGATCTTGAAGGAAATGCAATAAAAAATTATGTGTATTGTGACTATTGTGAAAACATGAACGCAGCATTTTTGAAAAATTCATAGATATGTAGTTGAACTGTACATAATTACAATGAATAAAGAGTGCCTACCTAAAAAAAATTAAAGAGTAAAATACGAATTATTTCTTGTTAGAAAATAACACTATTGATTGCTTTTATGATGATGTGGGAAAAGCTACTAACGAAGCTACATAAATTCATATTTTTGGATTTTTAAAACGATTAAAAGTTCTTTCAAAGTAAATGCAGACAGTAGGACCTGCTAGAAAACATAGTAGCACTAATAAAAGTAAATTGAGATTATCCTAATTTCGAACCAAAATTTCAAACTTTTCTCTGCTAGCTTCTGATTTAGATAATATCTTATCGATGTTATTTTTCAAAATTTCTGGATATATCTCTTTGTTACTATTGATATATTGAATTTTACACTATTAGACTATGAGAAAATAGTGACAAAACAGAATAATAATATTTGATTAACCAAATAATTTTAACATACTATTTGGATACTACTAACCTTGCTCTAGTTTTTGTTCACTAAACTAAATATTTTTCATGAAAGTAGAAGGTGTATACATTACAATAATAAGAATGTTAAGTTTACACTAAAACAAATTATCTAATTTGTAACAATAATGTTTTGTAAATCAAGAACAAACCTGAATTTGTATTCGTATATTAGAATTTGTCAATATAAGACTACTAACCTAAATACTATTGTTTAGATCAGCAGTTTTCTATAATAAATTTATAAATTTATTTTTATATAGATGGTTGCAAATAAATTGATGTCGATTAAGCAAAACAGAGAAGTTTTGTTAGCGCTCACTGTAATTGGTATTTTCTTGCTTCAGAAAATAATTGTTGGATGAGTAATTTTCTTATCGCCCTACCAATACTCCTTTATTAATTCTCCTCTTCTTAATGAATTTCATATTTTACATATCCAGTGATCAAAGACAAATGGGATAATTTTATTATGTACAAGAGTTGCTACTTAAGCTTTAAAATAGACAAATAAAAACATATATTTATAATTGATACCAATTGTCAGTGCATTTTTCCATGTCATTCGAACGCATCAATCATTTTTTCGGATGTAGAAGCGGAAATAAGAAGAAATAATTGGATACCAAACAAGACCTGTGCGACGTATAACCCATCAATTCTATGTTTTGACTATAAAAAAACGTTTTTATTTGATCTGATGTGTGAGAGCTCGCATTGTTGTGGGTGGAGAATTTTTCTTAATTTTTTTGTACACTTCTAACAGATAAATACTTTTTTATCATTCAGAATTGACCATTCTATATTGCTCTAATGGAATGGTGGCGAGTTGTCGAGTTATTCCGAAAAAACAAGAGACCATTTGCTTCGAAGTGCTTCGTACGCGAATAACTTTTGTTGAATTTGGCTTTTGGTTTCTTTTGAATAGTCATACTTATACCACTGAAATTTGGAGACTCAAAATGATTGTGACCAATAATTTTAATTAGATCCCGATTGCGAATCAAGCGACACCTATTTTTTATAGCTAGAGCTATGAACAAATGAATCAGTTGATACTAAAATTCTAAAATCAGGTTCCGCGTCTGGTTAGTTTTCAAATGTTGTTTAAAAGAATACAAAACATATACAATGTAACAATTTAATTATCATCATGAATGCTAGAGGGCGTTGTTTCATATATGCCGTCCACCATTTTCTATAACATGAAATCAGTAGCTAACGGGTGGATGGACAGCAGTTCCAATTTCCGCCATTGGAATACTTCGTAATACCTGCCGTAATTTTACAATCTTTTGTCTTGGGTCTATTGGTGAGAACCAGATCTTTAATTCGTTATCTAGAGATTTGTTGTCATTGTTAGTGATATTAGCTTTACATTTAGATAACGATATCTACCGGCAATGATAAGATTATTATGAGAATAGTCCAAATTACTGCAGGTAGGCTAATCTTTGAAGAAATAATCTCTAAAATATATGATGCCCTCTAGCATTCACGTTGCTAATTAAATTGTTTATAATGTAATCCAAAACTGGAATGAGGAATGTTCAAAATTTATTAAAGAATTCAGTTATCATATAAAAAGTGTCACTCAATTGGATAATTTAAAGAAAATATCATTTTTTTCAATGAAAATGAAAATAATTTTTCGTGTTTTCACGTGCCACATCTGTTATAATATTTTTTTTCCTGAATCTTAATGTAATCTGTTTCTGTAATTTTCCTCAAGATAAACTTTTCAAGCAACAGTTTATTTATGTATCCAAAATTATGTAAATATTATCACCAATTTATGTTGTGGCAAAAATTACAGGTGTCACTTTCATATCGCGAAAAGCTCATGAATACACCACTTTTGGATAATTTTCAGGTTTAATGACTCCTTAAAATATAAATTTAGATTCGGATGAAAAAGAAAATTCCACCTTTAGTAAACAAGCAAACGAAATTTATATATACCAATAGAGCTCGAAAATATTATAGACAGATTCGAACTAATACAAAAAAATACAATACGAACTCTTGTACAGAAAGGATTAGTCTAGCTCTCGCAAATTGTGTGAAAGAAACTTTTGACTTCCACTAGCTACATAACACCCAAATCTCAAACTTTAGGACAATTATCTTTAAACAAATCCAAAATCAAACTTCTCCTGGTAATGTTATATACTGATCTAACCTACCCCTCGCTACACTCTCCATTGAAGGAAAAAACACCACTTACATAGAAAAAATAGAAACAAAATACGATGCTGTAAATAAAGAACTCGCACATAAATGGCTTCTCTTCTCCGAAACTTTCGTACCAAATAGAACAGAATATATATAAAATGAAAGCATATAGCAAATGATAATGAAAGACCCCTTACTTGCAATTGACAAATACCAAATTCTAAAATATGAATTAGAACGGCTGTATCACTTTAGCACTGAACAGATATTTCAACTTGTCGACAATATAGGGGTAGTTGCAAAACATTACTATACCCAATCTTAAACGAGTAGATTCAAAATTCAATAAACCACCTATAACAAAACCGTTTGAACTGCCGATGTGTACTATCATGCCTCTCTCCTGTAGGTGAATTTAAGCCAGTAGATGAATTATTTGAAAAGTCTTTCACTTATAACAGTTTCATCTTTCTAATATATATTTGATGTATGTCTCACATTGATCCAAGCTGCATCTAAAAAAATATTTTGTTCTTTGTTTTCTCATTCCTTCCATAGTCCCAAAATAATTTGTTCTCCATACTACAATATCGTTTCCTTCTATTACATTTGATTTATTGGAATACATTTTCCTAAATACTATTTGCTTCGATAGTGTGCTTTTAATACTTACCGCCTCGAACCGTTACAAGAACTTAGTCTCTTTTCAGAAATTCTTTTTTTAATTGCATGTACTTTCCTTCGAAGTCTTTCTTCAAATGAATTCAGCTTCCTGGAGCTTTACGTGCTTTTTGAAACTCGTCACATTTCTCATCTTTAATAACTCTGAATCTCGTAGATTTCCTAACACCAAGTGCACTACTAACTGATTCCACTTTTACTTAAATGTTTGCAAATGATTTAAAACAATCCAATATCAATGCTTTTTTATTGACTGTTAGAAGACTAATTTTTCGGCGTTTATGCGGCTCTTCCAAATTTTTTTATATTGCGACATGCAAATTGTAACTTAAATAAATTGTTGAGAATACACAACTTGAACCTCCGTACTATATGGAAAAGCCTTATGTCGTATTTTCGGTGAAAGTTGTCGGGAAGAGATTACTGAAATTGATTAAAAAAATGCTAACTTTTGTTTGTAAATAAATCTCATGATACGGTTATGTAATCTTTAATACACAGAGCTTTTGACCAGTACAACCCTTTTTTATTGTTATGATTAAGCTTTTGCTTATAAAAACCCTTAAACTTGTATTAGACCAGGTACATGTATGAAAATTTCATGGAATATCAATATTATTTAGTAATAATAGATAAAAAGACCGTACTAAGTTCTTAATTAGCAGTTAGGTTTTATTACTCTCTCGTGCATAAAAATAGACTATAATAACACACTGCGACTTCTACCTTTGTCCAGAACAGAGAAAACAAACGTCAATTGAATTTATTGGCGATAAATTTTGTTGAAGGTGGTATAAATAACTTGTCCAGAGATTATGTTCTCAATTATGTTGTTAAGTAATTTAATTGATAATAATTCTATTATTTTATAATATCCTGTATCAAAGTTATAGCCCTTTTGAATTCAAGTAGCACTCTCGGTGCGAGAGACTGTAGCCCATTTTTCCCGTTATCATTCAATTAATATTAACAAAAATCCTAATTTAGTTTCCATAGAAAATCAAACACAAATATAAATAATGTCATATAATCAATAATTTTGTAGGGTAGGACAGAGATGAACATTTTGACAGCATTTTCACAACTATTATTATTTGTACTTATTTCACTACTTTTATTGAATATTGATTTTGATTTCAACACTGAGTTGGCGGTCACGAACCCACCCAGCTTCCCTCATTTCTAGATATTTGTGTAAGACCATTGTATTGACTTCTATTGATGTCGATTCACGTCAATTTATGTCAATTAGGGTCAATGGGATCAATGGAATCACATTTTGGTTAATGTAATATTTTTTTTTCCTTATTAGAAAGGAATATTATTCAAAGATATTGTATAAAAATAATAATGAACAACTATACTAGTATGCAATGGTTAAAAACCTTTTTCTATACTTCATACTAAAACATTTTTTTGAGTCTGTTATTGAAAATATTGAACAAAAAATTTTCTGATTGTGAAAGTGACGTCTATTTATTATCTTTCATACAGAGGTGGAACTCCCACTATGAATGTGCGATGTAAACAATTCGTTCTATTAATATAAAATGTAAATCCCATCAACGTATGAATTACGAAGCAAGATAATAATATCATATACCTAAAGGAAATTTTATTTTATTTCGATAATGGAAATCTACCAAATCCGGTGAAAGTCTGCACAGTAAGAGATTGGCTGGATTTTTTAAAGATATAGAGAAAAGGATAATTTATAATTTTATTTCACTCATATTGGATGCTCAGAAAGGTATTATTTTTCATTATCACCAAATATTAATTGTGTCAACGGCATTAAGAACTTAAGGTCCATCAATAAATTGAAAATATCTAAGCCTAAGTTGATCATTCAGATGGGAAAATTCAAGATGAAGAATATGAAGAGAAGTTCGTCGTATACTACTGGCTTAAATTTGTTCATAATTTTTAGTACATCATTCATGTAACGCAACCTCTTTATTTTGATGAACTAAGAAGGTAAATTGAAGCAGCAGAATGGATGAAGAGTTTGCAGAGTTTATAAGATGGGCGTAGAATTTGAATAACATCATATAAAAAACACCCAGTTAACCACAAATTACCATCAGCAATATACATAGTAAATGAACTGGAATATCTAGAACATTGTATAGAATGGCAAGACGTCCCTTAAGTTGAACTTTGTCGCACTGTTGGGCTCTGCGGAGCCCTTTTTTGTGGTTTTGTGTCTTCTTACACCTTACCAGTTTCTCCTCTAGTCCTTCCCATTCATACCTATCCGTACCCATTCCTTCCCAGTTTCTCACCCAAGCTGTTCTGAAATCCACCTTTACCTCATGCAACCTTCTAGATAAAAGTCACAGTCTTTTATTATCTTCACTGTTATTCATATGTTAAGAAAACCAAGCTGATTTAGTACAAATGAAACTTTACAAATAAGTGAACAGATTGGTTCTAATTGTTAACTTTGGAAAATCAGATTAAGTAATGTTTATATTCGGTACTAAATTCGAAGGTTACAAAATATTTTGAATCAAAATCTTGTCAACATTCAACTATAAGAAAAAAATATACATTTGAAATGTCTACTATGTCTGATGGCTCGAGTATTTTCATTCGGCAATCATCCAGTATTGCTTTATGGTTTTTCTTCAACATTTTTGAGGTCGTCACCTCATTTGATCAACCAATGCGATGCTGCTCGGCCTCGTTTAAACTCTACTACCCAATATTTTACTTGTAATAACGAAGAAGCAATCTCGCTCAGATTAGAATTTAATTCAGCTTTTATATTGGTTGGACCAAGGTCTTTCAAATAAAAGTATTGTGTCACATAATTCACTGAAAACGGTTCTCTATTGATGGCTGTCATAAATACTAAACAACGTGGCGTCTTCAAACTTAAAACATATGCTGTATAGATTGTAAACTTTTTAATACAATGGTATTTTACAAGCAACTATCGCCATCTCTAGGTCAGGCCAGGTACTTCTGGGACCATCCTCGTTTTTGGATTGAATAAGTCCCGATTTAATCGTTTCTTATGTTGTTCCAATTGACAATATATTAATATTAAAATTTATGTGTTAAGTTATGACTTCATATCTCTTTCAACTATATATTAATATTTTACTGGAATTTTGCGGTTATCATTCAATTATCAAGTTAAAAAATGTAAATTCATGTGTTAACATATAATTAATAATTATCCAATTTGGAAGAATAATTTTGAAACTTATGTTGATACGTTTACCACAAAAAATAAATATATATAAATAAATATAAGTGGGTGATATTTCGTCACATTACGTTGGAGGCAAAAAAAGAACAAAAATAAATATTTTTAATAAACTAGTGCGGTTATTTTATTATAAACATGTACTAGCAACGTAAACGCAAGCATCTGGGAGAAAACCCCACATAAAATGTTCAGAATATGTAATAGTTATAAACTGAGTAAAATTATAATAATAGAGAAAGAAATTGAATGGTAATAGTATTCATTCCAGAATATAAGTAATAAAGGAACAAATTTTTGTAAATTGGAAGCTCTGTTCAATCTTAGCATAAACGAACCTATTAATTTAAATAGATTCAATAGATAGGGCACTATCCCAAGTAACACACAGCTTATTCTTTTATTACAAAATTGTTTTATAAATATCGTATAAGTGCTGGAATATTCTAGGTTTTTGAGGATATTTTGAAGTGCGTATTAGCTTATTACACCTATAGGTGATCGATGTACGTTTTATATTTGGGATAATAGACGATTTGTATAAGATGTGCATTATATCAAAATATAGCACTACAGTTTCTAGAAATTGGGTATATAATAAATATATCACATATAATATATACACATTTATTTATAAAAACATTTTTTCAATCAATGTAATAAACTTTGAAATAAAGAAATCTTAATAACGTACTCTAGCAATCAATTTATATGAAATTAATAAAAGTACACTCTAAAATAGGGAGATGTATTTAAACTGCCGATAATAATAACACAAGATAAATATTTTTTTGTTCTGATGTCCTGTTCATTATTTGATGATTGGTGAGTTCATTTATAGAATTACTTTTCAGAAGATAATGGAAATCAAAATTGCAATATACCTTTAAATAATAATTGCTAGTGTAAATATGAACGGAGTTTATGTTCACTGATCTCCCTCAAAGCAGCTCATTACTACGTTTTCTTAGGTTATATTCAATACAATAACCAAAAAAAATTGAGGAACAAGAAACGACACGTTTTATAGATAAATTACTTACAGTAAATCGTTCGCGATAAATCAGCATCCTGAATAGGTTTATAATGAAGCATAAATTAGTTACAAACTGATTCGGAATCAGACCCGCGATCAAAGCAATAATCTAAGACTTGATTTATCATATCTATTTGTTTTATTGAGCTTGAACATTTTAATAGTTTTTTCAATGCGAGATATTAGTTAGTGGCAATTGCATAAAGCTTAATTGCTTTTCATTGCAATTTCCAAGAGCTGTCTGTGTTCAATATACTTTTTGTAAGATAATCATAAATATATTTCTTATAATCCAAATGATTCCATAGATTTAAGATAGTGATTTAAATTCGTGCGTGTCCATTCATTGGTCCAGGAATGGGAGGAGTAGTCAATAAACATAGGCTCTTAAAATTATAAGCTCAAGTTTTATTTTAAGGTTTTTAATAACAAAAGGCTACTGAAATAAATAGTTATTTTGTACCAAGAGATAATTGAACACATATTGCATAAAATTGTATAACAGGTTTTAAATTAGAAGTATCTTTGTGAAGAATCTTAACTTTTTTAATAATACGACTTTTTTAATTGTAAATGGATTATTCTGTATGCGTTATAGAATCTTGGTATGGTCAATCAAAAGTATTTTTCATTCTATATCTGGAATGCATTAAAAAAGAAAAATTCATTTTAACAATAATATTCACCTTCTTCATTAAACCACTCTTCAAAGCATTTCGAGAAATCTTTGCTCTAAAACATGATCTTTGGAAACGTTAATCGATCGAGCAATGAAACTTTCTTAACCCCAAGTAGAGGTCACATGACTTAATTACGAATGAGGTGAAGCTTCTGCTAAGAAACATTGAAGATACTTTTGCAACACCTTTCATTGGTCATACCGATTCTAATCTCCACACAGAACTAGATGGAGTAAATAGTACATAAAAAATTGAAAATTAGTAAGAAATAATCACCTAATTCAATTTGCTATGATTAGTAATTTACTCTAGATGACATAAACTACGTCAAAGATTATGTTACAAATACATAAACATTGATCCTCGTTAATCCTTCAAATGTAATATTCTAAAATTTCAGTGAACATGATGTAATTAGGATAATAAATATCCAGAGACTCTAATATTTATTATTATTGCTTTTTTAAAAGCATATTTTGAATTTCTGAAAATGCTTTACCTTTTGTTTCAGGAATGGTAAAATAGATGCTTATAAAACCAGTTAACGACGCCATAGCATTAATCCAAAAGCACCAGTGCTCTCCAATAATATCAGACAGTATAGGAAAAGTGAAATTCACTAGACATAAATTGATTTGCTGTAAAGCTATGACAAAAGACACTCCAGTGGCTCTAGCATCGTTTGGAAATAATTCTCCAGCATAGGTTAAAGGAACGCTCCCAAGACCCACTGAATGTACGATAATGAAGATAGTGATAAGGGCTACAGGTAATAAAGGAGCACCATCTAATAAAGGTGATTTTATATATTTTATATAAAATGAAAATCCAAGAAGAAGTAGAGAAAATGTACAAGATAATGAGGAAACCAACAACAGACGTCTTCTACCTGTTCGATCTATGCAATAAAGGGCCACTAAGGTTGCTAAGAACTTAGTTAACCCTACTACTATACCAACAGTATCTCCGGACCATACCAAACCAGCTTTGTTAAAAGTGGTACCGACAAATGCTAATACCGGCGAGATACCAGAGAATTGTTCTATACAAAATAACTGGTAACATAATACAACAGCTTTTCTCGTGGCGCGATTCCTAAATATATCTAAAAAAGTTTTTCGTCTGCAAGAAGACATGACCTCTATGTTATCTTTGATTTTTTTAATCTCGTTATCAATTACCTCGCTGTCTTTGGTTTGTTTTAATTTCTCTAAGGCTTCAATAGCTTCAGTAATTTTTGAATTACGCACTAAGTGAACAGGAGATTCGCATATGAATGGGGACAACAACAAAATAAAAATCGATGGTATTGTACAAATCAAAGATAAATATTTGATGCTAGTTATTGATCCAAAAAAGTAACAAAGGACAAGACCAATTGGAAGGTTTAGTGCCAATAGACAACCCAAGGTTCCTCTGTTACTATCGTCAGCAATGTCATTATTATATACAGATGCAGAAATAATTCCGCCATTAACGCACATGCCACTAATAATTAATGAAACGAAAAGAATCGATATATTGGCTGCGAATGCAGTACCCAACAAACTACAAGTTAATATAATAGCACCCAACTGCATGGTTCTCTTTCTTCCTAATTTATCCAAAAGTTTCGCCCAAACTCCATTTGTTAATATTGCAATCAAGTAAGGAATGGCAGTAACTAAAGATGTCTGAAGCGTTGTTATTGGAGATCCCAAAGGATTTATGTGAGTGTCATTCGATTGCAACTTTCCTAACGACGGTGAAATCCATGCTATGTTCATTCCTAGTGAAACTATCATTAGATTGGCTGAAACAAAATCACCAGCTATAAAATTTAATAAGATATTTTTATTTCTAATGTAATAAAGAATATTGATATCAAAATATAAAAAAAACGTGTCCTGACTGATTCACCATTTAAGATCCCTAGAATAATGGAAATTAGGTAGATTCCATGTCACCAACGTATGGATTGAAGCTATAGAGAAATATGGGGAATCCCAAATAATTGTGCTGAACATATCGATGACTTTTGATAGGGTTTCACACATCGACTGGCTTAGTAGCTTCCTCAAAGAGCAATCTATCCTGACCACTATCGAAGTTCACACCTCAAAAAGATATGAAGTCAACGCTGGTGTTCCTTAGGGATACATATTGTCAATAAACTCGGCGAACACCTAAATCCTTAGGGAACGATATATCAACAACATCAATAACGATCTTGAAAACATTCTGAAATAGGGTAGAAGAACTCTATTCGAAATAATAATATGAGTATTGCTCGCAAATTTAGAGCTCGGCTCTCAAGCATACTCTGCGGATGCTGGACTTATTAGAGAAAGAAGCAATTGGACTTATAGGCGATACAGAGTTGATCAAAAACTTGGACAGCTCAGATCGTAGAAGAAAACTCGCTGACCTGAATCTGTTTCACCGATACCACCACGGCAGATGCTCTTCTGAGCTGTTCGGCATAATCCCACTAGTTCAGTATTTTCAAGACCTACTCGACAGGCAGACGTGGTTCATGAGCATACCTGTAAACATCCAGGATGTCAATTTATCGGGAGTCTTTTTTTTTTGGAGAAATCAGCTACAAACACACATCTTTCCTGAACACTACAGCTTATATAAGTTCAAGATCAATATCCACAGGCATCTCCACACGACAGGCACCACTCGAATTACATGAGTGTAATTTTTGTGCTGCACTATAGAAATTTGTCAATGGAATTCTGTCAAAGTTAGGATCTTACCGCTTCATACGCATCTACCAATCCTTCGATTCAAAAATATTACTCAATAAAGGACAGTTCTCCATGGAAAACCTAGTGAAACTATATTTATACCGATTACTAATACGTTACAAAGAAAGACAAGCTCACAATTCCAATTTTTCAATATATATATATATATATATCTGTTTTATCGATGAAGTTCCATTTACGCAACAGAGACTTAAATCATATAATGCATACCAATTAATAATAATAATGAATTAATCACTTTATACCTGCTTCGGATGTTACATCATAAATTTCAAATCAAAATATCGAGTTTTACTAGATGAACGTTTTAGGTATGAAATTGAATATTTAAAATCTAACTTCAACAAAGTTCAATGCTACTTGAACCTGTAACCAGCGCCTGCTATGAAAGTTCGATATAGAAATAAAATCATTGGATTTATCCAAAACAAATTTCCTCATTGGTTCCACTAAAATCATAAGAAATTATCTCTCCTCGACACCTTAAATCTTGATTACAGAAGGCGAGATTTTGAAAACTAAATATTAATATTGAATATTACCTGTAAAACCACAGAAATACATGTAATAAGGAATTTGCCACCATTTCTTAGTTGATATTTCAAATTGTTTCGCAAATTCCACATCTGGTATTGGATTACCCATCTATAATTCGCGCTGCAACAAACGTTTCTAATTAGGATATCAAATTTCTTGAAACTTAGAAAAAGCAACCTTGGAAAACGATAAAAGTGCAATGGAAATGCTATTTGATGTTATCGGGTTACACTTTCAATATCTTACTTTAAATTGAGTGGGTGGTCTTTTGTAGTGAGGTGTACTGAAAAAATTCGAGATTTTTCTGGAATTACTAGAGCTTTCAAAGAATCCGGTAATCTACTTTCATAAATGAATTCTTGAAAAAATAAAAATCTCACACACCTATAAAAGAGCCGATTCTGAAAATTAGACCCGACAAAAGCTAATCAGGATCAAAACAATTTTTCAATAATGTTCAATAAGTTCAATGTCATTAACTGCCGACATCACCTCATTGTTGGAAAATCTTTGACCACTAAACCATTTGCTTAAATCTGGGAACAGAAAATAATCCGAGAGGGCTAAATCTGGCGAATAGGGTACATGAGATGGTAATTCAAATTTTAATTCATTAATTTTGACAATTCCAATAACGGATGTGTGAGCTGTGTAAAACAACACTTCCTCACAACCTCATCCAACGGCATTCTTTTCACTAGACTGTCTATTTTTATAAAATAAGTAGTTTATCTAAATAAATCACCAACTTAATTGACGGTGACATGTTCATAAAACACTATTTTCACTTCAATGATCTACAAGGGAATTTTCAAATACAAAACTTTTTTCCAACCATCGATTTTCTAATAATTATCGAATAAAATAGAAATAATTTCAAGAATCAAATCAATGTTCTGTACAAGCTCAAATTTCATGAGTTCCTGGGTCACCATTCCTCCGGTTGTAATTAGGCAAAGAATATAAAATTGCTATATAAATCTCGAAACCTATACAATATATGGATAATTCTATAGATAAGTAAGAAATCATAAATTCCATTGAAGTATAACTTGAGACATAAGCTGACGGTCGCGTGTTAACTTCGAAAACGGTACCTGAAATAGTGTTTTACGAATAGGTAAAATTTAACGGTATTTCATCCTGCACCACATACACGATTTACATTGAGTAGAAATGATTCTATCTCACCAATAATTTTTATTTAAAAATATTAAATAATGGTTATGATTCAAATTTATGCGAATAAGTAAACTAATTCTAAAAACAACTATTCGCCACAAACTCATGTTGAAAGCATGAAAGTGGCCTCTCGGCAAAAACAATATTCTCATTATTTTCGATTATCCATTGCATAAAGATCTTTTCGTGATAAATTTTTGGAAAGGTTAAAATAGTATGCTTTTTGTTTCAGTATTCAAAAATTGAAGATTTACTTACCTTGGCTATAACTGTTGAGTTCAAGGTTAGGGTATGTCAATGATTTCTGTTAAAGTTTCATTCTGGTCATCAACAGAAAATATGTTTTGGTCGTCTTTCTGTTTGATAATTGAATTCCCAGTCTGTTCTAATCTTTTATTATTGTTGCAAAGAAATTCATTTGCACTCTATTGAGTATATCTTCCACAATTTCTGTATTTGAAAAGTTATTATTGACAAGCATTTCTAATTTTTCAAATATTTTAGTAATCACAACAAATCTTCCATTTCATATACTTAAATTCATTACCAACTACGATGAAATTATATCTATTAGTCTTGAAGAACCGACAAAATCCGATTTTTATATTCTAACTTGAAGAAATAGATCTCAAGTTTTTTATTTGAATCTTCGTATTATAGGCTCAACTATTAATGAATCAAAAATATTTAGTTGACTTAGTTGGAATTATTGTTGAACTGTTTATCTCTCTGAAGACGATACTTGGTTATCGAAACATGAGTTAGAGAGTGTACTTGTGAGTGTTGGTGTTGTAGTATACAGAATTTTCAGTATCAAATTGAACCAAAATGTTTATATTCCACAGATTTTTAAAATTTTCTAGAATATTATATAGAGTGATGTATGAGGAACTATACATACTTTTACCAAATATAGAGCCACTCAAAGAGGACATTATGAGGCCACTAATAAGTGTTAACTCCCCTTCTTTATTAATTTACAGGCCGATTTAAAAAATTGACCATAAATTTTAATTTTTTGATAATATTCAAGAAACGATCCCCAGAGAATCCGTAAATCAATAGGGAAATTAAAAATTCGGCAACAGAAATATGTGAAGACTGCTGGGCTCAATTTCGAGAATCTATTTCAAATTATTTTCATTTTATTGCAATTATTGTTTTTTTTTCATTCTTATTAATACGTCTTAACTACATAATTCTAGTTATTGTTTTAAAATTGTAGCTCATTATTGTTATTAGTTACTGTTTATTGTTGTTTGGTGTTTATCGTTATTGTAATTTGACACAGTTTATCATATTAGTTAAAATACTTGAGATTCATAACATTTGTTTGAATTAATACCTCATGTTATACGTCATCATGGTTGTACTATGTTTGATAAGATTTGATGATTTAAAAATTGAATGGAAATACGACAAATTTGTCCCGTATCTCGTTTTGGTTGATTATTTATGTAGTTTGGAATTCACTTATTTCATTTATCATAAAAATATTATACAGGGTGCGATATTGAATACGAATCCCCAAATTAATTCTTCGAAAGCCGGTGCTAATTAGGTGCCAAGTTCTCTCTTAGGTGCTCTGCAATTTTCACAGTAACGGAATACTCAAAGTTGCGGTGCTAGGAGAACGTGATGCTAGCAACTGAATGAAAATAATTACAATATATTGATTGTGGAGGTGATAAAATAAGGTACTGTTAGTTGCTGGAGAGTCAATATCGTAAAAGTGCCCAAATAATTAATAAAGGTTAGGTTCGGTTATTAAAGTAGAAGTTGTCCGAGCTCCTAGCACCGCAACTTTGAGTATTCCGTTACTATGAAAATTACAGAGCACCTAATTTTTGAACTTGGCACCTAATTAGCACCTAAAAATCACCTAATTTGAGCATTTTATAAATATAATTTCCCTACTTTGCGCTGCTGGCGAGACGGAGTTAAAGTACGATAGTTGTGTATTGCATGATAAGAAAATTGTCAAAAATCAAATGAGCTGAGTAAACACTACAGCCAATTAAAATCTAGGTCTGTTCAGCAAATTTATATTTATTTATAATAATTTATTTATATTTATTTATAGTATATATATATATATATATATATATATATATATATATATATATATATAGATTTATAATAACTGTAAATTGATAAAGAAGAGGAGTTGACTCACCCTGTTCTCATGTGTATTTCAAATTTTTTTTATCCTGAAATTTTGCCGTAAATTATGAAGAAATAAAATCAATTTTTTTATATAAATATCATTTAACTACCTTAAATATTATGAAAATATTTAATTTCATTGCACACGTTATCAAAAACAACAAACAATAAACATATTAAGACTTATTGTTCACTGATAATTCTCACCTACTTCTATTTGCTTCTTAAAATTTCCAAAAGGATTAAGGATTAACCTTGTTATTGTTATTTCTGATTTCTGGTAAATATGAAAAAGGATATAATGCTAAATTACCTTCGGTTTCACTTCCTACTTCGAAAATCGGAAATGAGACAAATAAAATAGAAAATCAAAGGCGAGCACAGGATCGGCACTCAACAAAATTTATGATTAAATTTATATATTTATTAATAATTAAATACAAATCTTTTCATTCGTAATAGCGTATTTGATTGTATTAAGTATATAAAAAATGAGGTAAAATAAACTCAACAAAACAAAGTTAATTTAGAATTTCTGGAACCATTGGCGATATTCATACTGAATACAATGTTTACATCACCACTACACCAACACTGACGCACTGACGTTTCGATAACCGAGTTATCGTCTTCAGAGACTGAACAATATATATTTCTTTTAATTATTAACCGTAAAGACTCAGAATCACTTCTTAGTTTGTTAATTAATTAGATCTTCTGCTTTGATAAATCTAAAATTTAAGTCTCCTTATCTTCTTCCATTATTATTTTCGTATAGTATCTCCGAAACTTCATTCTCTTTTATTTTCTTATGTTCAATTTTATATATATTTTATGTTCTTATCTTTCTGTTCCGCCATCTAACAAGATGGGGAATAATAATGGACTAAACTTACAATCTTTACTCCTTTTATCGTATCGGACATATTTGATACCTTTAGTCTAAGCCTGGCATAATATTTCATCTTATCTTACTCCATTTATTAGTTTCTCTCCCAATTCTCTATATTCTAAGATTTTCTATTGACTCTGCCGAATACTATTTCAAGATCTATAAAACACAGTGTATCCTTCCGTCTTCTTTTATTACTTTTCAGCTCATGTTAACATATGTTACACCTGTCTTTGTCAAAATTCTTGTTGTGAATCTTCTATTATTCCAACTCAAAAATATGATTTCAATCCATAAATGTATTTTATATGATTTATTCTCATAATTATTTATAATTTTTATTATATTATCAATAATACGTCTTATTTACGATTCTTGGGATTTACTTAACTATGCTCTTCTTCAGTAGTATTGAAAAAATTTACGAATAATAATTTGGGCATATCAAACAACTTTACTGGAATATCATAGAGAAATGCAGAAATATATTCTATTTCTATTTGAAAACATCCTGTACGTTTGTATTCATCCAATAATGCGAATAATCCATGTATGGAAACATTCGCAAACCCAATTGTTTCGAAATAAAAATCAGGGAAATAAAATTGTTTTTCTTTCCTTTTTTCCAATAACCCAAAAAAAAAATTTCATTGTTTTCAAAGTGAACGTCAGATAAATAAAATTCTGATTTACTAATTCTTTCACTCCTTCTTCACATTGTTCACTCCATCTTCACACATTGTTAAGTAAAGGTATGGGGATAAAAAATCTGTACAAACTTTTTATTTTGAATCATTTATTTACACTTTACTTTATAAAACAAGTTTTCGCTTTCTTGATTATTGTTTTTGGATGTTGTATTAAATTATGATATACTGAAACTGGCCTTTCTCAGTGTTTGCTCAAAATTCTACATTTCAATTCTGTGTAGCTACTTTCCAGCCTTCGCCGTATACGTTTCATTTCAAATTTTCCCAAAAACGTTCAGTTGGACGCTGTTGAGACACTCCTAAACTTCTCAATAAACGGAATAAGCAACTCTAAAAAAGCTCCCACAACGTACTTTCTATAATAAGCAGTTGCCACATCTGACCAAAACAGAAAATTTTCTTCGGGAAGCTTTTTCTTCATGAGCTGTATTAATCTAAATACAACACACTCTTTTCGCATATTTTGACGGTTAGAGAATTTCCAAAAGGACAAAATGTCTGCTGAAAAAACGACCACCTGAAGATATCACCAGCTATACCAACATTTTGAAATACACTTCCTTGCCTTTCGAAGTTTCACTAAGGTCATAAGTAACATATGACTCTGTCCAATTTTTGCAAACTGTCTTCCAGCTTCTCTTGAGCCGCTTTAACCAGAGCTTCTGTCTTTTTTCAAACGAAATACCAGTTTGAACACGCTTATCTCAATTGTTTTTTGGCTATTCCCATTCCTACACAGTGATTAACCGTAAACGATTTCCTCAGATATTGATTTTGTTCATAAAACTGGGCAATTATTTTAAGTCGTTCGTTTTCTTTTAGATTTTCAATACTTGAAACTGAACTTTTACAACAGGCATGTTAATACTTGGGACATTTTTGAAAACTGTCATATTACGAGAAAAAATGAATAACATTCTCAGTCAACGTCAACTTTACTTGCTAAACTGTCTAAAAATGTTCACTTTCAGTAGAAGCTGGGATTCAAAAATCATATATCAGTTTCAAAATGAACAGAGAGCGTACAATAAGCAAATTCACATGACGTAGTGAAAATATACAGATGTACAAGTGAAGCACTTACAACCGCTACCAAAAAAGAAAATTTTAAAAAATGAAAATATGTCTACAGATGGTTACTACTAATATTAACATCTGCACACAAGGAAACTGGAGAAATATTTCTAGCGTTTGATAGAAAAGACAGAGAAAATTATTAATAATCAGTTATGGATCCATCACTTTGATGTAGAGAAGATAATGCAAAGTGAAAAGTGAAACAAGGAGGTTCACCGCCGACGAATTCAATAAGCAACCTTTTAACAAGGACGGTCTTGATAATCGTATTTTGGTTGAGAAAAGATCTTCACAAGTATTTTCTTGCATTGAGATAACGCACCTAGTTACAGGATCTCTATTCATTAACCTCAATAGCTCGGACAGGCTTAGAATTAGTTCAACATCCACCATATTCTACAAAGAGAGCTTTCAACAATTACATGGTGAACGATTCCCTTCAGATTAATGTGCAATGAATCAATTTTTTCGATGCGCATTTATAGTGACAGTAATTTTTTATTTTGAATCTACCATCAAGGGTAAAGCAGACCAGATATTTTGGACATTTTACTCTACAAGTTTATAGGAACGTATTAAGTTTGTTGTCGCAATGCTAATCCTTAAATCATATCGTACACATTCTTGAATTCCATTATCAGATTCTTGACCACCGGAATTGTAAAAAAATGTTTAATGTCCTTAACGTACAACTATAATGGTACTCATTACTAATAAACAAATATAATCCATTTTTTTATTTCAAAATTTGCATCAACCATATACTAGTTATTAGTGATTCAATTGTTTTTACAGTACAAGTTTAATTTTGATATTTCATTTACAAGTATTTGCTAAATTGAGTTTACAATCAAGATCTGTCTGAGGTAGTTTTTGAGGCTGGTTATAATGTATTTGGTCTTAAAATGTCAGATATTGGTGGTAGTAGAATTCTCTCTGCGTTAAAAGATGAATATTCTGCGATTTTTTGTTTTATAGTTAATTTGCAACTGCATTTGTCACATTAGGTTCTAATGTAGCATCGACTTAGTAGCTATAGTTCAGTCGCCTATGGGCTAGATGGAGACGCGCTAAGAGAGCTTCATCTCTATGATTTTTCGGTAGTACTGACCAAGGAATCTTTCACTTCACGAAGCTTTTATGTGGAGGTTGACCATTTACTCTCCCATCCATTGGGCACTTCATGCTTTAGGGTTGATTTGATATAGACACTAATTATAAATTTTACGCACTCCGCACCATCACTAATCACAGCTTCCTCAGTGACCAGGTTTGCATCTTCGTTTCCTTTTATCCCAGTTTGTAATGAGATCCAACAAAATTATTGTTGTTATCTTGTACATGGGACAGTTCCTGCTCAATTAGGTGAGTCTGACGAAGTAGCATTGTGTGTAGCGGGATATATTGAATATAATTCAGCGATGAAAGTAAATGAGGTTGGGAGAACTTCAAACATATATTTAAAGGTTGCTGTTATAATAGAGATTTCGATGCGTCTGTGTAAATATGTTCAAAGTTTTCATATTTATCGAATATATCATTCAGGTATCTTTTGATTAACGTACGGCTGGTGCAATGTTTGTCGAAAGAGGTAAGCTGGACGACAGAGTCTGAAGGTTTTTATTGTCTATGGTGGAGTTTGAGAATATTCGATAGGAAGGCATTTAGGAAGGAAGAAATTTAATTCGCCTAAATAGGATCTAATTCTAGTGTTGTTTTGACTGCACCTTTTAGCAAACGTAAGGCTGAATTGTGGAAGCTGTCGAGTTTATTTAGAAGAGATTTTAAACTGTTTATCCATAGTCTAGTTATGATCGAATTAGAGTTACTGTGTTCATTATATTTTTCAATTTTAGTTTAGTCGTTTGTTGCAATCTAGAACAAGATGTCTAATATGACGATTCCAGCTTAGTGTGTGGTATACAGAGTATACCGATAAATTATTTTGATTTTTCTGTACTGAGAAATTATTTTGATTTTTCTGTACTGTCCTAATTTGTTATAAAACATAAAATTATAATGTTTATTTATTTCTATTGATTGAATTAGTAGGGCGATACATTTCAAAGTGACTGAAACTATTCGATTTCAGAGGGTGAGTTGCACAAAATACCTGGGTATGTTCCTGATATTATTTGACCTAGGCCTCAAGGAGCTTATGGTGAAATGAAAATAAAAGATAAAGTTGTTTTGTTCAGTTTTCATGTTTATTATCGCTATTTGTATTGTGATAATATCCGTTATCGATTCATCGTAATAATATTATTTTAATTCACGGAGCGGTTGTTCTGTGCAATTAGTACCATCGAAATAGAAGTTAAGTGTTACAGTTAATTCCACATTGGAGTTACACCGTTCTTTCAAGAACTACTATCAAACCCTACATTTATAAATAATATTAAGTTGATAAAAGAAAAATATAATGATGAATTAGTTATCACAGACAGGAATAATAATTACAAACAGTATATCTCACGAGTGTATAATGGAGAATATTATGCACAAGTTGAACCTCACTACCACCAGCGCTAACGAGTAGCATGAATTTCCGAGTGAATAATAACTCATTATACGCGAGTAGAATACTATACTTTATCCACGACTACTAAATAATTTTGTTGAAGTTTTTTTAGTGACAAATTAAATTATTAGAAACACTATTATTTAATTCTGACAAATATTCCGTACAATATATTATTGTTCATTGGTCAGTTCAGATTCGATATACCATAGTATGTATTTTCCTTGACTTTTCCGGTAATAAAATTGATAAGGTAACTTCAGCAGCTTCTCTATTTTCTGGTGGTTTTAAATAAAAGTGATTTTCTATATAAATTTTTAGTTTTTAAATATAATTTTAATTTAACATAAATTATTAAAAAACTTAACACACCATGCTGACAGGTTTGAGTTCCAATTTTCAGTTTGTTCCAAAAACCATGGTACGTTCGGAAACTGATTACGACAAAAATATTCATGTCGCTGACAGCTCAGTGTTAATGTTCCATGCCTTCAAACTGGAGGTCTCAGGTTCGATGTAGTTTACAAAAATTCACTTTTTCAATTAATTTTATGTGTACAGTGGATAAAATAATTGATTGAATAGTACATTGATAGATTAGACAGAAAACCAAGACAAAATATGAAAGAAGGAAAAAAATATAAGTATGTATACAGGGAAAAAAATAATAGAATTTGTCTCCACTCTTTCCTCTTCCCAACCCAAAGTTGTGGAAATATTATCAGTTCAACGACCAATCTAATTGATATTTGCTTTTATTTATCAGTTAGGTATTTGAATATTCACTCGTTTTCTATATCATATGAAATTGATCCCAAATTTAAAATAAACGTGTCAACTAGAGCATTAATGCGGAAACGGATCTGTTTTAGTTATGAATTGAATTTATGAAGGATAACTAGCTTATCGAAGTAATAGAAATCAATTTGTAATCATTACACGCAATTAAGTGGGTGGTTAAAGCAAACATGTTTTACCATCGTTTCCTGATCGTAATCAACAATTGAGTTGGAAAAATGAGAGAAGGGAAACATATTTGATAAAATCTTATGTTTTTGATACGATTCTTTACTTTTCATTTTCATTTAATTAGTTAAATGAAATGGGTGGGTGAAGAACATTTTTAACATTGTAGAGAACTGTTCCCCAGCGAACTTCAAATAATTTCATTCAATGCTTTTTACATCTAGTCGCCATAATAATACCCAAGTTAAAAGGACCAAACGTCGAGCTAAACAGGCACATTAGCTGGAAGCATCTAACGTCACTAGGCTTGCTAACTTATACCTCGCACGTGTGAGTGCTGGGCATTTAAGTATGACGTGGTTTGCAATTCCTTTCTCCCCTAGCAGCATTTCGGATCGTCCGTGGAATGCCTTTAATCCAGTTAAAAGACCAGTCAACATGGCAGAAGGTCTGTCTATTTGTGTTATATGTATCTTCTCATACCAAATGTTTCCTACAGAGTCTGCTTTGCGTGCAGACTAGTTAGAGATATTATAGCTACATTTTCTCCTACAACATGAATGGAATCTGTGGCAGTTGGTAGATTTGCTGATCTCAGTCTGATAAGCAAATCAACAGCTGCAGCATGCATTTGCTGATAAAAGCTCTTCACAGGAAAGTGGTTTCGCCGGTACATTAACATCAATAATAGCGTAAAAGCAAAGGTTTGTCAAAAAGTTATATACACAGCTTTTATTCTGGTACAGAACTAGTAAAAATTATGTTTGAAAATCGACGTAGCATTTACATGTAAATGATGTAACAGTCATTAAAAATCCACCCTATTCGACTGATTGGGCCATGTGTGAATTTTGCTTATTTTTTGACATAAAGAAACATTTACTTTGCCAATATTCCACGACAGAGAAGATATATGAAGCCATTCATTAAATTTTTGAGAGTCTTCCAAAAGATAAATTGATTCAATCGTTCTAGATGGTTACTACTTTCAAAATTTTCCTACAAAGACTTGCTGTTGTTTTGTATTTCATAAAGCGTTACCCTCGTATCAGTTGGCTTTTTAATAATTTTTTTTCCTCCAACTACTCGAATTCAAATCTCAAGTGTAAATGAATTTGTGTATTCCAACAGTGCTCACAAATGCCGTAAATGATGAAGAACATCGTCATTGTCATATTCAATGTAATTGAGGATTTAATCAAATAATAGAATATACCACAATAGAAGGTGCTTACAAAGCGGCCTCGTAATATATTCCTAAGGCTTCCTGAATATGTAAGAGGATTTTTAGACTCACTAATAAAATATGATTTTTGTGTGAGGGATGATAACTAGTTCATTCCCTACAAATTGACACTGTAGTAATATAATTATGAAATAAGTCTTACAGTATTACTGTACTCTTATTGATGGGAAACGGGAGGTGGGATAAAAAATTAATAGCGACGTATTTGAAAAATCAGAGGTTAATATTGAAATTACTCACTCACTCACATTTTTCGTTTGTTTGGTTTAGTTTGTCTGTTTTGTTGCTTCATAACAAAATCTTCACTAATGTTTTATCAACTTATGGTCTTGAAATTTCGCATACTTTCTTGCTTTTGATGACAATATATGATCCAATAGGAAAAGTCACTTGAGAGATAATAAGGATGAGCAGTCCATCAGCCATTACCGAGGTATTTCACGTCTTCTTTTTCGGGTAATGGACAGTTTTATTGAGGGTGAATGCCACATGAATAAATTTGGAGGTATTAGCTCTTAGGAAGTGCCGAGTCTTCATTCATTGGTCGATTTTGTCGAGGTGGTCTGTAGACATCTGAAAGCAGTATCAGCGTTTTTGGGTGAGCTGAAATAATTGTATCATTTGCAAACCCAGGTTTCTCAGTACCAATTGTGTATATGATTCCTATATTTTACTTGAAATTGTTTTCCTTCTAAATAAGACTTTATCACAAAGTACGGTGAGCTTCATTTCTTCATGCCATACCTTTTCGAATGCCTAGGTAACAGCAACGAAGAACGAAAGAGCTTCTCTAGCGTTTTAGATAGAATTGATAAGAGACTGATAGATCTGTATTATTTGACCTCAGTCTCGTCTTTCCTAAAATTTTGAATGAGAATTATCTGGACCAGTTTCCACTGAAGATGGAAGCAGCACAAGCTCAGAATTGCGATTAATATTATAGTTAATACTCTGACGACCCTTGTTGGGAGCTCTTTCAGAAAGCTACCTGTAATAAGGTCATCCCAAGAGGCTTTTTCATGTTTAATGAAATCTTTGTCTTCACTGACATTAAATTAGTAAACTAGGGACGGCTTAACACATTAACAGACACCATACTGTGATTTAAGTTTGGGTAGATGTCGACGTTGTATCTCTGGAAGTAACCTAGTTACAACGACTTTTCTCTTGACGAAAACATGCTTCTGGTTATAGTGGTCATATAGGATCAAAAAAACGGTACTGTCTACGATCGCATGTTGTTTTAGAATCAAAACAACTTGGTGATTACCATTAAAATTGTATGCGTATGGGTTTGTGAAGATTAATCAGCTTAATTGTGATCTTATTATAATTGGCGATGGAATAAATGTTTATCAACAATGGCTAAAAGCTTACTTTGAATGAAATACAATTTCGAAAGCAGAAACATCAAATTTGATTAAATCTACTAACGCCGTAGATAAACACGATATAGAGATAAAGCACGTTAAAAAGGAAAGAAATTATATGAGAAAGTTGGTAAGGATCATGAACAATAATAAATGAAGAATCTGAGTGAGACAATTCAATTAACAGCCATTTTTTATTTATTGATAAAAATGTATAAAATCAATGCGCACCTAAATAGAATCGCGATTCCTCACCGTAGTGGTGGTGTTTTCTGCTTAAAAGTTTAAGGCAGTGGTACTCCATTGAAAAAAGCACTTGGAGTCGTGATAAGAAACCAGCGATATAGTAAACGCAAATATTGGTCAGCAATTTGACTCGTAGTAGCAGGACGATTTCACAGAGTTATTGGTTATAACAGCATTGCAGACTTCGTAATCTTCTAGGGATGTGCTAGTATATCACACTACAAGGTACGAAAGTTGAGTTCTGCGCCCTGTACGCGTTATGATTCCCAAGGCTTCGTCTTGGGAATCATTAAACGCGTAGGATCAAGATTTCAAATTTTGGTCTTTGTAGTGTATACGATTATTTTCACATACTTCGGTCGAAAGTACATGCACTACATACACGGACAAAAGTTTAACATTTACTGCCTTAATCTTATACTATTTACACTATCATAATACCAACAAACAATGTAATTCTGAGTGTTCATGTAATGGTAGCGTAAATGTTATTTGCCAAAGTATATCAATCGTTATAATTTATCACTGGTTTAATTTCGAAATAAAAAATGTGCAAAATTCAAATACATCTAATAATTTAGAGTGAGTAAACAAAATCGAGCCCAAGGATTTGGTTCTTCTTATGATTATGACCATGTTAATTGCACACAATTATGAAATGATCATGTTGACATTGGTCTCCAATAACAGTACAAAAACTTCAAATTAAGCTATTATGAAACATGTCAAAAGCTTCAAAATATGCCCCAGTATACAAATAAATTCCTCTTCATTTATAATATAGGTCTGATACGACTGAAGCTATTAGTACATGAAACTTAATAAGTAGTATTTGTAATTAATTGTTTGATAATACAAAAATAACCTCGGTAACAAATTGAAGAGCTAGTCACCAGACACTATTTTATAAAATCTTCATTTATCTATCCTTTTTTACGATCTGTGAAAGTTCAGGATCACACAAGAAGGAAACTATATTTTGGTGTACTTAAAATGTTGTGTTTAACATGAATTATTTTTATAATGATGCCGTTAGAATCTTTCTAGTACGTAGATTTGCTAGTACTTCTTCCTCTTTCACGTTTTTATTATTGATTTCCAAACATACTTTTTCCTAGACTTTCTTTGACTTCCACCACAGTAAATCGGAAATTGGATGTCTCAGCAAACTATTCGTTTTAAATATACTTTTATAACATATTAAGTAAAAATGCAATAAATAGATAGTTCCTATCAGTAATTATTTCATAGGCATTGTATATATATTAATGACAAGAAATATTCAAATTGAAGAGTATCAACCGTTTTTATTCTAATTATTTCAGAGATTCCTTACAAGTTAATCTATTCTGACGTCGTGAACATTATACAGCTTCATCAAATCTGTCGCGAACACTAGTTCGGGTTGTTTAATAAACACATATCTAGTAGATAAGAAACGTTCTATGCGAGGACGTGCAAAAACTATTTGACAAGATTTACACTAGAATTTGAGCGCAAAGTTTCAACAACTCGCAATCACATCCATTAAACTTGCAAGTAAGAATTTAAGTTACAAGTTATTAGATCGTTAAAAATTAAAAACATCTGAATCCTTGTTGTTTCTGCTGTAATAGAATTTTAGCTATCGTTTAATAAATAATAAATTAAGTTTGGATAAGGACCACCGAATTTTTTTTAATTTGAATTGATATTTGTCGAGAAATTAGAATTAGAATTAGAATTATTATCTTTAACAATTTAACTACGACACCTGAACATTAACAAAAACACTGTTTAAATTTCATTGAGAATTTACATTCCGTCATAAATCTAGATCAATAATTTTCAATGAAGGATTAGGTATGTTCCATAATATGTGAAATTGGCTGCTGGTTGCGATGTTTTTTGTGAACAACTTGTGAGTATGTGCTTAACTGACAGAGGTATTTTGCTGGCGCTGACATTTGAGAATTTGATCGTTATTATTTGACTTCTTAAAGCCACTATTCGCTCAAATGGATCTGCAATTTTTCCACCATTATCTTTTACAGCTGCTAAGGGATTTAATTAATTTTCAATGCTTTGCCATCTCTCTCGAGTCTTAATCCATTCAATAAACTTTGTTGCAATTTTTGGCCGCTCCTAACGTACATAGTTAGTCATGCTGATACGACTGAGTTTGAATTCAGCTGCCAATAATTTTACGGTCGTAAAAGATTGTGCAAATTCTTCGTAGACATTGGCCAGCCTTACGAAAACAATAGTTGTACGATTGTCAAATAGAAACGAAGCGTCCATAATGACTGAACTTTTAGTCATAATTTTCAAAGCGGAAACATATTTCCCAGCTTAGGTTGATAAATTCTGACATCCTAGGGTTTTGGTAGGAAAATTTTCAGATAACCCTCGTATACTAGCCAAAACCTTGTGGTGCATCGTGTTATCTATATTCATCAATACGGTTATATGAATGTTATTAATTTATTAATAATAGGTTTTAAGTTTCGAAATCATAATGAATAGTTTCCAGCGCGCTGTATATTTTCAGATATGATCCAGTGGCCTAATTATGAAAGGAAAACATAACAAGCACAATAAACCTACGAGTTCAACTGAAACAGAGTGCAGTACAGTTGATTCTGATGACGAACGAAGTTTTTCAAAATGGCTGAGATCAGATGAAGGAATTGAGAATTTGAAGCTGTTTATTTTGGGAAATACTGTAGTATTATTTTTTATACTTGCTTCTCCTATTATTCAAGAAACTTTAGATGGTTTATACTATTTATATATTGATTACACAGATCGTAAATAATTAATAAAAAACTAGTATAAATATACAAAATAATATCAATCTTCTTAGGAATAAGTTGTCTTGTAATAATGATTGCTGTTATTTTTAGAGGCTTTATATTCATATTTTTTATGTTTTGGTATAGTTTAAGAATATTGAATTTCGTCGACACATACTTCAAAGAAAATTTTAAAGAGTACTTAGCAAATGAATCAAAGAATAATGGATATAGTCAACCATTGAAGAATTTTAGTGATATCATTTACTTAGAAAAGAATGAGACGACGTGTTCAGAAGATTTCAAGTCAGTCATTTGTACTAAAATTCATTATTATAGAAGTATCTTCCTAGAAAACTGATGAAATATGAATTGATTTTCAATGTCACTCACAATCCTTCAAATATGAGGTAATTATAAATGATTGTCATATTTGCAGCATATACTTAATAGGGATATATCGGAATATATGACTTCACTTTTAATAAAATCAACTTTAAAAATAGAGTCATCAGAACATTATCGCATTCGACACATAGCTGGTATTTTTAACCTGAAATTTTGTCTTTTCCATAAAGTAGTGGTAGTTAAGGGGGTTGACCATGGATTATTAGATACTATTTTCTTTAAAAAGACAATGAAAAAAAAACACAAACTGTATAGCAAGCACCAATAAATTGGTTATGTATTAAAACCAATACTCTTTTGTCTTCTATTTGTATAAGATTAAACACAAAAAAATACGGAGCAGTCTTGCATATTATAACAATTTCATTACTTGAAACTACTCTTTCTAAAAATATTTATGATAATAATTTTCATGAATATCACATTTTTCTTATAACTAGCATTGGTAGCACCAATCATTCCGAATTTCTCACGACAATCCTGATTTGCTTGTGTCTCACTTTGTCTGCCTCCGAGACATGGATTTTGCTGGGTTTGTGAGTTAATTAGTGGAAATGTAACAGTAAAGTTCATTGGAATTCGTGTATGAAGGCGAAATACAAAGACAATAGCTTTTCAAATATGTACCAACTAGGTGGTTGTCAGGCCCGGCACTTGAGAATATTTTAAAATTTCATCATGCTATTGTTTCGTATTTTCTCTCTTTGTAAGATGATTCTCCAAATGCGTTAAAACAACTATTGGAATCAGAAGATTTTGACCAAGAACAACCAGAGACATTTGATAATATATGATAATATATGCGCCACTATAAAAAAACAAAAAAAACTTCTTCAGATAACTGAAACTAGCTTTACTGAATTCGTTACAACTATGAAACTTCTAAGAGAACAAATCATTGCTAGAAGGCTAGAAGAGAAGAATAGTTTTATGGTTCCCACCTGAGGATGGCCAAGGATCAAGCAGATGTAGACGTTTTTCAAAGTGCAGTTTCAGGTTTCCAAATTTTTAATGATATTTGGTACAATTTAGTTGAGCAAATAGGATATCTCTTTTGAAATCCTTTTAGAAGCTGCCACTGCACTGGGTATTGTGGAAAAAATCTCCGTAGATCATGTATTCGATAATCATTCTATCGTTTTTTTTTCTGAAGGTAGCAAGCGTCCAGCTTTGATAAATCAGGAGAAATTGGGTCAGATTTTTGCTGGTACCAAAGAATCTAATTTGGACACGTTAAAAACCGTTGTCATCTGTGTACTGAGTGTTCCTCCTGCTATCGCCTATGTCGAGAGGGTATTTTCTCACCGGAAGTTCAAATAGATGAAGTTTAGAAATCACTGCTGCGTGTATTTGATGAGACCCGAACTTCTCATAACTTAAATTTAGAAATGATTTGCACTGATTTTTTGTCTAGCAACATGATTCTCCACTATTATAAAACGTTTTATCAAGCACTGTATATTCAGGTATATTTTTTTGTTTAGGGAGATCTATTTTATATGTACTAATTTTTAAATGTTAAGCAATAATCATTTAAATTGTATCTTTTACTTGGAACAAAAAAATAAAACAAAGTATTTTAGTTTTTTTTCATACCCTAGTTCAGTCTAATAAATAGTTATCTATTTTATAATAAATAAATTAATAAATACGCTTTCTGGAGGGTATTTAAATTAACGGGAGATGAAAAATTAAAAGTTACGCATCATCAAGAAAGAACAAAATTGAAAGGAACATTGACATAATTGAGTAAAAATTGAGAATTAGGGTTACAAATTAATATTGTTCAATTCCAACTAAAAAAATATGTGTTATACCTTCATATCTGTCAATACTTTCAGTCACTTGATTTATTTTCATAATAAGTATTTCAAATCTTTTCTCTCTTCTTGGTCTCCTGGAAAATATCTGTTTTACCAGTTGTGTCATTGTTCTTTTAGAACTGCGATATGGAAAAACAAATAGATACCTACTTTAAGTTACCGAATGTAAATCTATACAATGTAGGTCTTCTGTCACATTGCTGGTTGATGCAAGTAGAAATATTACTGCTCTTCAGCTACAAGGAAGCTGGTATAGCACGATGTTAATAAAAGTCTACGTGAATAATTCCGTGACAAATAAAATACTCCAGTCGGTAGAACAGAATCCAAGAAATCTTAATAACATTCTAAAAACATACATTCATACACTATTCGTCGAATCACATCTTTGGTCACATGTAAACTTTTAACAGTTTTCGGTTATCTCGTTTTAGTGTATGATCTATAACATCCCTCACATGAACAATAGCAGAATATTGTAGAATATGAAATTGAAGTTAATTTTTGAATCCGTTTGATAATAGAAATTTCTGATGATCTCTATGCTCTTGTCTTAGACAATCAAACATATTCAAAATAACCTTTTGACACCTCGAATGGCCGTCAACAAGTCATCTCCCTCAGTTTATCAAATATTTAATAATAATGGATGCAAAATACTAAAATTGATTACAAAAAGCACAAACCAAACGCAAAGATCCATAAAACAAATCGAAAAAATTATGCATTAAATACATTGCTGATCACTACAATCAACCGTCAAAACTAAACTAAATATCTCATTTAATCCAAATAATGAGGTGGCTCCTTCGGAATAATCAGCACTCCTTTTTTATCTGAACACATCTAGAAGTACATTTTCATTGGATTTAATTCATTCATGACTAAATATAACAATATTACGAAGATATTTTGAAAAAATTTAGGATGTGATATTTTTCTGTATCTAATTAAAAAACATTCAGTATATACCACGGCAACTTTATCAAGAGTATGTAATGATGATAATTATCTGGGAGTTGAAAGCATTTGATAGAATGAATATTGTGTGTATGTACTAAATTGAAAATTTGTAAATATAACATGTGAACTAGGACATATTGTTTTGTTAGTTAGTGACTCAATATTTCGTAACAATGGTAGTTGAAATACAGAAATGTTGAATCTTTGAGAGTCTGGTCGGCTTATTGTTATGTTAATTCGTTTAAGCAAATAATGGAGATTTGTCTTGTAAAAAATTTTACGAAACGAATTATAGATTACATCATATATAGTTCATTTGGGAAGTACGTAGTAATAAATTATAATTGCGCATTAGAACAATTTTTAACCAGTTTTGAACTACTAAAATATTCCAAGAAATCTGCATTCGAAAATAATGAGAATAGTCAAATTTAGGTATAAAGACAATTTTTCCGAAGAATTCATATTAGTTCAATTTGACAAATAAATATATTGGAGATTTTCCATTGTTTACCAAGTACATATCCCTGTAGGTTGCGTAGATGAAAAGGATTATGTGGGTAATTCTCAGTTCAACAATAAATTGTAAGACTCATTTTCTTGGCATGAAAGTATAGAAATATCTTTGAAATATTCGCATTTACAGATTGTAACAAAAAATACTTATATAGTTTATATTGAATTTAAATACCTATTATTATTATATCTATAATAGTGTAAAATGAGATAAGTTCGAACTCCCAACCCTTTATTAGTGATGTAAAGCTCTGCAAACTGAGACAACTTTACATCCAAACGAAAGTGTTTTAAAATTATACCATATATTTTGTGTATAAGGAGTTGAGTGGACATAACACATCACTCAATGTGACCAAAAATCGATTTTGTTCATCAATGTAATCTTCTTCAAGAACAATGCAATAATTCCTACGCTTCTCTAACTTCTCGATGCCATGATTGTAGAATTGCCTCGAAATAGGCTCTTGTTTTAGTAATTGCTTCTTCATTTGAACTCAATTTGTAGCCGGCGTGTATTTTTCAAGGTTAGCGAATAGCTAGTAGTCACTAGGGGCCAGATCTAGACTATACAGTAGATTAGGAAACAATTCGAAGTGTAATTCTTACAATTTAACCATCCCTGCCATTGACTTGTGACTTGGGAATAGGTGTACAGTAGTTTTTTCTTCGACATATGAGGCTGTTTTTTCTTGATTTTTGCGTTTAAACGATTCAACAACCCTATTTAGTATTCGCTATTGATTGCCTCTTCCTTTCGGAGATAGTTGATAAACAATATTCCACACGCATCCCAAAATACAGAAGCCATAATTTTCCCAGCCGACTGTTCCTGTGCCTTTGGACGGTTCGGAAGTAGTTCACCGGCTGCAGTCCACTCAGGTGATGATTGTTTTAATTCCGACACTAACCATGTCGCTGGCGTGTTTTTCATTGTACTATTGGCTCGATTCGTCATCTGATTCTACATCAAATCTTTACCATATACGTGCTTCTCTCTCACGGTACCTTAAAGACTGATTATGTGACGTAATTCTTTATCTGGAAGGTACAGCTTCTTTCCTATGACTATTGTCATTGATTGTGTAAGCACCGACTCCTCAAATTCCCTAAGTCTGGATATAATTCTTAGTATCTGTAACAAAAAATGACAACTTCAAGAGTCCTGGATTTTATAAATTTCTTAAAAAACAAATTATTCATTAGAAAAATAAAATAATTACATCCTACCCAACTTTAAACAAATTATCTAATCTCTTTGATTACCCTCAACTTTCCCTAACTAATAGCCTAAAAATATAAACCCTACCATCCGGGATTCCTCTGTGCCTTTTACAAGATATTTTATCATATTTGCTACGTCATTAGTATCACCTACAGTCACTATACCTTCTTGTATAGCTTCTTCTATTTTTGACGCTGTATGCAAACAACTGACCACTTCTTCTAAATTGCCGTTTCCGTTGTCACTTACAAAAGATCCTACCTAACATTGAAGACAACAATTTACCTTGCATATTTTTGTTCTAGTAATTGGCTCTAGTGCCATATTTTGTTGAATGGAGAATGGTTTTTTCCCTAACCTATATTTTTTTAACTAAAAGAGGATTTATTCAGTTATTGTCGAAAATATTGAATCTTAGACTCAATTTTACAGGAATTTAATTAGTTTTACTTGCAATGAGTAGTGAAATGTTATTTAATAGACAGTTCAAATCCGCCGCTACCTCAATTTAAAAAAAATGTATCAATTTGTTTGTGCACTAAAGCTTTTCAATTACATATTAATTTAGATAAATTCAAAGTAGTGAGCAAAGTGATAGATGGACTTTGAATTTATGAGAAATGTTTGAAACCCTTTGTAAACTATGAATTATGTTTGGATATAGAAACAGACTGGCCAGGCGGGAGAGACATGATTTAAAAAAAAAACTATTATTCGAGACGATCTTAGTTTGGAGTTTTACGTACAAACGTACATTTACAAAAGTTGAAAATAACCTTTTTGGAAATATGTTCAATATTTGCTTCAGTTATATGTGAGAATACCTACTCTAATGTCAATTATCGATACATTTCAGTTACATAATTTCTTTTGTATTGAAATATATTATTTTAGCATATTGGAAAGTTTTTAACTTAACATTTTGTGAGACAGATTTTTTTCCACTTGGATAATTAAAAATTTAAAATAATGCGCAATATCTTCAAGGTTCATCCCCACAGTACAGATGGAGTTTGATGAACGATCTAATGAAGTGATATGTGAAGTTATAAAGGAAAGTCGACCACTATGGAAGTCAGTGTTTGCGGTGAAAGTGACGGATATTACTACCTGCTGCTATGGCAGCCTCACTACAGGTGAGTTTATTGTAGTATAGTATATGCATTGCTTCAACTTTAATCAAAATCTGAATTAGATCCAAAATTATCATTAGTTTTGTGTTGTGATATTATTGTGATTCATATGTGCTAATTTGTGATAAATGAACAAGGTACATGGATAAAGAAGGAGAGGTAGGATTGTTTACTTTTTATCACATTTAAGGTTATTGAAAAGTTACAAAAAATATTTGAGAAGCGCAATTACTAACTTTACTGAACAATTTTTGTAATATGAAACGTAATTTGAGGAACAGAATCACACAATATTATTGAATAACTTTTCTCTATACTCCTTTGTGTGAGATTTGGTGTTAAATATATAAATAAGTTCACATTGCATCATTTTCACCAAACTCAGTTATGCCATGATAACATACAGATGGAATATGAAATTTTGAATCTTCAAATGAGATTCCTTGGATAAATGCATTTTAGGTACTGATTCTATTAAAACGCTATAAAAACCATCAGCTTGTGTTGAAACATCACAATTTTCCCTTCACAATTCGGGTTTTTGTTCTTTATTTCATAGTTAGATAAAGTGAAATAAGATAGGACCAAAAATATTCAGGATTAGTTTGTATTTCTAGGGTTTCTAGTGGGCAAAAACGGCCATTTCTAAAATTTTTTCTCTTGAAGCCATACGAAAATCAATTAAGGCTAATCTCTAAAATTATACTCAGCCATACAGGATGTCTCAAAAGTAGTTAAGCAAGACAAACATACGATTGTTTAAATGGAACGTCTTATCATATTTTTTTATTCTCCAATATAACTAGATTTTGTCATTTTCAAGGTATTCCATTTGAGACTTGAATGACGTAGCCATTTAAATCAAATAAGTGAAGTTCACAACAGTGATTTGAACTATCAATGAAAATAATATTTGTTGTTCTTTTGTACATTCAAATCAATATCATTTTAGTTACAATACTGTTAAGTTTAACTAATTATAATAATTCCATTTCTTTCGTTATTTTTCTAATGATAAAACCTACTTTGTAGTGACACTTTAGAATATGAAACAGTCATCCCGTTAAAAAATAATTGACATGGCGTCAAGGTTATATACACAAAAATATCTTTAACAAGACCATACGCGAAAGATGAGTTTCAAAACGGTGCTGGAAGGATTTTATCATACAGATAATGTTACATAGAGCAAAAGCAATCGATGACAGTTACCAACGACGGAAATAATTAATTATTGTTACAAGAATCAGAGGGTTGAGAATCCGAATACAAGCTACACATACAGGTGCCAATCAAGCTTTTTTAGAAATTTTAGAAAGTACAAAGACCATACGCATCACATGCGCCCTTGATCGATTCGCAGAGGAAGAAGACAATAATAATAACAAGTTTTTGTTATTATTATTCAAACGAATCTACTTTTTTTAATGATGGTCTAGTGAATAGTCATAACTGTCAATATTATACCATCAAAAATAATAATTAAGATTACATTCAGTATAGACAGACAATGGTACTCAATGTTGTGATCATTTTATTGTTAGTTAGTCGCTTAACGTTTCCAAGATTCAACAAATTATGTTACTATTTATATATTTATATAGAAATTATGTACATATTTTGATATTTATCATGTTTTCTGACAATAATTGGTACCAATTGCTTGAGTTTTCTTGTTTATCCATCTGATTTTGCTTTTCCTTACATAGATAAATTAATAATTTAAGTGAATATAATGTCCAGAAGTCACAAAAGGCGCCTTAATAAAACATTACTAATGAGAAAAATATGATATTTTTAATACAGTGTTGATAACTTCAGAACTATTAAACCTAAGAGTGCTATTCAGTGAATTGAAAATATATAGTATGTTCAATTTGAAGTATTTGATATTTGAATTCATTCAAAGCGATCTTCAATATATATTTGAACATCCTATTATGAAGTTATCAAATTAGAAATATCATGTTTGATCCTTAATCACTCTTGTAAACTTCTCTAATTCAAATTAAAGAGATTCATCGGAATTAAACTTAGTTAATTAAACTTAATTCTTCATTTTCGCAAAAAATAAATCATCTCAAGAATTCAAAATCTAGGTATATTAACCCTGTTGCAATATTGACCTAATTTTCTACATAGAATTCAAAAGTTTGATCACATATAGAGCGATGTATCCAAAAATTCTATGTTTGTTTCGGTATCTGGGACATCCTGTATTGATGAAGATAATTTTAGATAAATAATGTCACCGTTTGCCTACTACAGAACGTAAAAATTCAGGTAACTCACCCTCTATAACTGTGATTTGAGTAATAAAACTTTTTTTTCATAAATAAATAACTTTTATAGTAACTTTTCTAAAAAAAAAGCACTCGTTATCTTACTCTCTCCCTATCCTATCTACAAAACTCTTTTCAATCTATTAAAATCGTTTGTCATGATACTAACACATATTTTTTCAGTTGTGTGCATTATTTTGAAATGAAAGAACTTTTGTCTAAGTATTTTCTATCAAATGTTTACATTCAGTTGGTGATAGCGACAAAACACAAAATTATCCCCCAGCTGCCCAAAATTTTTCGGCAGTAAATGATGATGCACAGCTTATATATCCAGCTCCACTTTCATTTGAGTAGGCGTATGGCTTTTCCAAAACAAATATTCAATGACAGCTCTATTATCAATTTTTTCCATTTTCAGAAAAATCTTCGCAAAGACTCTTTTATAGGACTGTCAAAAAGAAACTGAGTATTCCAAGTGGTTGATATTTTAGTAAGAATCTATCAGCGCATGTACAAATATATTTTCCATTTTATAATGGCTGGCATCTTCAGGTAGAGGTCTGAAACTTCTCAGACAACCTTTAATACCTGTATTTTAAAAATGTGTCACTCTGAGAAAAAAAAATCGACGCGTTTATTATATACTTGAAATCTAATAAATGCTGTTAAATAAAGGAGTAGCATTTTTTCGAGACCCACTCTGTATGTATAATGAACGGTCGCCAATTCTACTAGATGTTTCACTCATTTCCTGAATTACAGTTATTTGTCAAGCTACGTACTTTCATTGTTTTTCATTAATCATAATATATTGTTTTCATATGAAAACAAGGAGTACGAAAGTGAATCTTAGTTTGTTAACCTATTTGGAACTAATATTATTGCGTGGCAAGGAATGTTTCGATTAAAAGTGATGGCGGATGTGCGATTAGTTATGTTAAAAATATGAAAATACAGATCTGTAGGTTTTGTATGACGCCGGTAGACGTCAATTTTGGTGTTTTAAATGAAACCCAACATACACTCGTGAGCAAAAAAATCGACTCAAGTCGCACGCTTGCGGTCAAAGGTCTTCAGCAAAAAATCTGTAGCCTCTTTTTTTGAATTTCAAACAATGATAAAGAGTTGTAATATAGAGTAAAGAAAATACACGGTTAAATTCGTCAAGATAATAATTTGAGATTAACCTATAAATATTTAGTATTCTTTCCTCTGGCACTAATAACAGCTTCTAATTGCTTTTTCATGGATCAAGATGTTTTGTTCAATGATATCCCATTTTTGTGTGCTGTTTTGAGGTCCTATTTCGTGGCTGTTGCAGGATTTCATTGATGCTCGACAGGATTTAAGTCCGGGCTACGCGTACTGCCGTACGGAATTTGCTGTATGTGGACCGTCATTGTCCTGCAAAAGGCTGAAGTATTCCCTCTGAAACTAGCATGGAGAACGGCATGATCCCCTGAAACTTCTTTTGTTTATCGGCTCGTCGTTCATACCGTCTTCGCTTTTATTGGAATGCCCGCGCAAACCATCCAGGAACCTCCTGCTATTGCCACGTTTTCTGTCCTCTGTAGACTCGTCCTCTTCTATCGGTATCATAAAGGCATAGTCTTCTTTCGCCCGAGGAGAAAACGGAGCCCCATTGTTCGTCAGTCCAAATAACGTATTTTCTGGCATATCGTAAACGGGCTGTTTGGTGGGCTAAGGAGGTTAATTTGGGGCTTTTTGTCTCTTGGAAAGGATGGTAAATTCTGGAAACAGCGGACATGTGTACTGGCCACTTCTCACTGACTCTGGCCTTGTCATACCTAGGGTGACCGCTTGAGCAGCTTTATCACTTGTTGTGTTGATCTTCAGGTAGAATTCTTGTTGTTAATGGAGAGTCACGGTTGTTTGCTGACTGATGATAGTGGGTCAAATAGATAACCTTTTATATGGGTCAATTACGCCTCAATTAGCACTATTCTAAGCAAGCTTAAAAAGTGTGGTTATCAATCACAACATATTGTTGGACTGTGAGTGTGTAATTGTCCCTACTATGATCGGGAAAATCCGCAACTGGATTTAGACAAAACATACCCAACGCTTCCAAAAAATTTGTAGAAATCGTTAGGGGTGGTGTCCCTATTATTTCCCCTGAAATCTAATAGCTGAGCTGAATTGGCAGCATATTGATCTGGCCGGTGTATTGGAAGGTTTGGATGAAAGGGGTGTCCGCCTAGACCACCTGATCTCAGTCCTTTTGATTTTTTTCTGTAGGAAAATTTAAAAAGTCGGGTCTATTTTAACCGACTAGACAATTTAGTAAACTCAATAGAACAACAATTGGACATAGGATAACTCTAATAAAATTATTGATAGCGTCATAACTTTTACAAATTAGACGTTTACGTTTAATTTTGTTGACTTATATCAAAAGACACGGAAAAAAATATTTTAATATTGTTTTTCATAATCTATTACTTCTGTTTTTGAAATAAATTTTCTATTATCAATTTTATTTCTTATTCTTTGCAGATAAAAACGCTCGTTTTTCTATTTTTACTATGTGATACCATAAGGCTGATTTGCTCTGAAACGGAACCAAAGAAAGAGAAGGAAGAATTATCAGCGGAAGAAACGAAAAAGTTAGAAATCATTAAGAGAATTAAAAAAATCAATGACGATGGATCCTACACAATTGGCTACGAAGCTGATGATGGCTCTTTTAAAATTGAGAGCAGGGATGTATTGGGTCACATTAAAGGAACCTATGGTTTCGTGGATCAAGATGGACAAATAAAACGAGTATCATACAGCACAACCAATTCTACTGAAATTATTAGCAAGCCTCCCGAAGAAACCCTATCATCGGTTGTTCAAAGAATTCCAAGTAAAAAACAATCAACTACAACATTTGCCTTCACTTCTACACAATCAACACCATTGACATCAACTGTAACGTCCATTAAAAGGAAACCCATTTCGGTAAATGAAGAAACACAAAAACCAAACTACCAAAATGTGATAAACGTTGCCAATGCTGCTCCAGTCTCAAAGAATGTCGCATATACACCCGCCACATCCAAAGTACTAATTCAAGGAAAATCCGTAGCTAATCAAATAACAAAACCAGAAACAGTGACAATTATGCCAACAGAATCCTCTTCTCATAATCAATTTGACTCTGTACATGAGAAACCCCTTGAGGAATTGGAATCTGATGCTAGAGGCAATATATTACGAAGAGAACTTCCTCAACGTTTAATTTCACCATATGATGCCAGAGAACATATTTTCACCCTTCAACAGTCTATGGGAAAAGATGCAGTTGACGTGTATAGTAGTTCCATGACTACGGGTACTCCAAGACCATTATTCACTACTACAGCTAGACCTCTTCGACCTGTGCTATATTCTTCAGCTCCCACCACGCATACATCGAGAACGACATTTCCAGTTAATTACCTTAAAAATAGTCTTCAAGATATTGAAAGCACATCACGCGATTACCAAAAACAGGAAGTAACTACTGATTTTCCCGAGCCAACACCAGTTTCACCTGTACAGACTCCTGCCGCTAGAACCGATGTATCTGAACCTCTTGTAGCAATAAGACATCCTAATCAAGGAAACACAATCTTAGTTCCTTTAAGTCAACTTCAAGAAAGAATTATTCCTGCGGAGCAACTGAGATACTTAAGTGAACCTCCCAGGCAGTATTTTGTACAAAATCAAAATAGACCAGTAGCGGTGGAGATAGAGCAGCAACCAGCTATAGTAAGAAGATTACCACACCACCATTTAAGACCGATGCCAGTACAAATTGATGAAAATGGTTATGTGAGAGAATTGCCTAAGCAGGTACCAGTACCGTATCCAGTTCGTATCGCGCCTGTTCCTAGATATACCGACGAAGACGATGATATCGACAACATTCAACCCCCAGTGAGTACAAAAGATTTCCAAAGATTATTGCAACAATTAATTATAAGACAAAGTAGATTGGAGAAAATTAATGCTTTAACTAGGCAACCACCTGAAATGCTTATACGTCCAGATCAACAAAAATTCCGACAATTTTATCGTCAACCAGCTCCTTCCTATGTTCATCAAGATCCAAATATTCATTATATACAACAACAACAAGAACAAATGCAGAAGTATGCAGAGGCCGAGCGACAACAACTGGTTCCTCTAAATAATCAACACAGTCCAAATATTTACGAAGATTACGACTCTCAATCGTATAGACCTAATAGAAGGGTAGCTAGATTGTTACCCAATAATCTCAACCGACAACAACAACAAAAAGAAGAATATCTTCCTTCGGACGTTAGGGAAATGTTGCTTTTAAGGATGCTGCAGTTAGCTATTAACCCAGCTTTACCACTAGATGAAGACGAAATAGAAGTTACGAGAAGTTCCCCAGTAAAGAGAACACCAGTTAGAAATGTTGAAATTTTGGGAGAAGAAGATTCTCATGAGAAAAGTCGCGAACAAAAAGAAAAACGAGATACAATGGAGTATTAATCTAAACATATACCTAGGAATATACTACATGTTCATTTCTATGGATTTACCAAGTTTCATAATTAAATTTTTCAAAATATAAAATGTAAACCACAGTTTGGATCAACGAATTCTCTCACCATGAACCTAAATATGAACTGAATGAAATATTAGAGAAGAAAAATCAGATTTTTTTGTTTTGAAATAAAAAAACTTACTATCTTCATTGTGTGAAACGACATGTTCTATATAGTTATTATTCCGCATCTAATCATTATTATTTATGTCTCAAAGATACATCTAAAACATCTTCATTGTAAATATATTTATTAAATATTCATTCCTATGCAGTTTGTTTTTCCATACCTAAATTTTGTAATATTAAACTAAAGAAAGAAGGATGAAGGTAAGTGAAAAAATGTACAATTTCTATAAACAATAAAAAACATTCCGTTCCTATTTTTAATCACATAACTTGTGTAATACTTCGTTTACAATAATACAGAAAAATTTCACAACAGTCATCATTCATAAATTTCATTTACTTCTAAAACAATGACTTAATTATAAATTTTCTTAAGACATAACAAGGCTATTTCTACTTTCATATATTTTATCACCTATCACCTTCGTTATTATGGTACTTCAATATTGAATAAATGGAAACGTGTTTATAGAGTAAACATAGTGCAAGATAAATCGAAGAAAATTCGTAGATTCCAAATCTCAAACTCAAACAATATACAATAATTTATTAAATTACTAGCGTTTCCCGTCGATATGTGCCCGGTCAATTTGATATTATTAGATTATCTGTAATGTTTTTCATCCTTTGAGTAGTTTTTGTATAACAGAAAATGTTCAAATAAAGATCAGGTATGTTTGGAGGCGACGCAAACCAAATTGTTGGACATTATAGTTTTATGGCCAAACTGTTAAGTTAAACATAAACCCTCATTATTTTTTAACGAGGAATCGATAATTCTATATCCAAATTTCAATTTTGATGTTCAGGGTGGCCCAGGAGACATTTTTTTAATTGGGATTCCACACCCTATTTTCAGTAATTTACTTAGGTCACTTTTTGATAGGAGCAACAAGGGTTATAAGACGATGCAATAGCCCAGTCAATTTATTTTATTTAAACATAAAATATTTTAAATATTGATATAGTCACTATAAGAAGTTGTTAGATAAGCTAATTACGTAGTAACTTAAGACAGAAGGTTTCTTAAGTAGGAACTGAATAAATCAACCGACTTGGTATTATATGGATCTCACAACTTTTGACGATAGAAGACATAAGTTGACTTGATAGCATCTCCTTTCTTTCTTTTTAGTGCCCTCTACTTCTTAAATACCAACAACTAATTTTCTTAAAGCTCAATCTCTGTTATGAGCTTTTCTTATTGTTGTAGGTAGTCTTCCTCTTTTACTTTTCCGATACTACTTCTTGAGCTTCAGCTACAATTTTTCTCTAAGCCCATTCCCTGTTTCTATGGGTTTTTCTCGGAGGCTGTGATGTTACAATTTTTGACAAGTCTGGATATATTTTTGTATTCACAAATTAAGGATTCCTACGCTTCAATACTTCCGAAGTCGACATCCACTTGTAACTCTCGAGTGCCACGTATTGTATTTTCCAGATCAACAGTTAGTTTTTGTACTATACAGATAAAATCATAAACATTTGATCATTTATTTTAGTTTTAGTTTTTCCTTGATTTATGCACTAAATACTAATTGTATTCAAAATTTGAAGTTTCCTTGTCTGCTAGAAGTGCCTTAGAGTTTTATGATCAGTCAGTCAGGGAGAGATAAAATTAAAAACTTTGTCTAGTTATAATTCTTAAGCTGCTGGTTTATTTTGGATTAAATTTTAAATATACCGTGTTTATACAATGTTTACTTGGTTACTAGAAATACAGCCTTCTAGTTTACTCCACAACGAAGTTATAGGGAGTCAAAAAAGGGTTGATTTTCTTCGAGAAATGGATGGTACAGCTGTCCCACTTTAGTTTGCTCAACTTGGCAAGGGAACTACCATACCTCAAAATATCTATTTACAAAGATACATATATTATGAGATACTTTTAAATTTACTCAGACTTACAACTACATGTCTGTCTACATTTTTCACTTTAAAAGATTTTCTTCTTTCGTTGAGTAAAAATTTATACATAGAGAAACTACGTTCTATGTCAGTCGATGTAAATGGCGAACATTTTAATGCTGAGGGGATAATACAGATACAATATTTATTTCCGTTGTCCATTTACAAATAATTTTAATAAGGATAAATTAAAAGTAACGATCTCCCTGCCTGTTCGAAAACATTCCTTTTTATCGGAAAATGGTACCAGAATGATCATATCAAATTTATACAGCAAACTTATAACAAAAAAATGATACTGCTACCTCTCCACAGATTTTTATTAAAAAAGTGAACTATTGAAGCTTAAAATTTAAATAACTTAAGGTCAATATATTGACGAATCATGGTGAATTGGAACAGAAAAATAGAGGGAGAGCTTGAAAAAACAGCAGAAAAAGAAAAAAAATTGCCAGGCAAACATATTATCTATAGAAGAACTAATGAAATATCATTTTTATTTTTATTATTATTAAATATATATATATATATATATATGTATATATATATATATATATATATATATATATATATATATATATATATATATATATATATTGGCTAGACAACTTTTGGTTAACAAAAAAAACCATTGGAAAGTAGGCAGAGCACATTGAACTTTGGCTTTTACTATTATTATTATTTTCTATTATAATTAAGTGTTGAAATATTTAATTAACGTTTGCATTAAATAAACTATTTAGTATTTTTGTTCACCATTTTGATTTATGTGAAGATATCTTCCAACTAAACACTAAAACAAAAAAATTGAATCGATGAGGCTTTTACTCGATGAAAATCCATACATATAATAAGTTCAGTCTGTCCAAATATGTTTGAATTTGTTTCTTGTTACTTCTCGTTACTTGTTTCGCCTCGCCATTGCTTTATCAAACGTTAGTAAAATGAATACGTAGTTTTTAACAAGCACTTTATATTCTACGTCTAAAAGTTTAAAATCTGTATTGAAGTAATAAGATAATATCCAAAAGCTATTGAGCATATTGTGAGCTAAATAAATACACAAATTCGATTTAAATTAGGCGCGTAATAATTCAAACTCGGTGCCAATAACCGACGGGTTGTAATAGGCTAGAAGGTCCTTACTTTTAATGTACCCTTACTAGTATCAGTAAAAGGAGTGAAGCCTTTCAACGATGCATATAGTAACATCGGTTAGCATTAACACAACTTTATCGAAGGGGATATAATTGATAATGCTATAAAGGCGTTACAATCAATGTAATGAATCGGATGGAAGATTTTTATAAGCAATTTATTTATTTTTCAAATGATAATAAAACATTTCACATTCCATTTAACATATTTTGAATTTCTAAGAATGTTTTATTCTTAGTTTCGGGCATAGTAAGATATATACGAATATATCCAACCAAAGATACAATACCAAATAGCCAGAAACACCAGTGCAATCCATAAAAGTCTTTTATTATAGGAAAAATGAAACTCACAATAGCAGAATCCAAGACGGCTATAATTAAAACATATCCCACCCCCACTGCTCTTAAATGATCAGGGAAAATTTCACCAGTGAAAGCCAGAGGAACAACCCCTAATCCAATAGAATACACTATTATGTATATTATAATAAACAGAATCGGCAACCAACGAATATTGTCAAATAGTTGGCTACCTATGTGCACTTGATGAAAATAGACGCCCAAAACAAACAGTGAGAGCATACACATAAATATTGAAAACAACATTAATGGTCTTCTCCCTATTCTGTCAACAAGATAAAGAGATAATATGTAGGATAATATTTTTGTCACTCCAATTATTATAGCAACTTCATTCCCTTTTAAACCAATATTCGCATTATCGAAAATAACTCCCACGTAGGTTATAATAACCGATATACCAGAAAATTGTTCGAATGTGATAATTTCACTGCCAAGGAAGAACGATTTTCTTGAACAATTATCTCTAATGATACTTAAGAACGTCGGTTTTGTTGGAGTTGTTGCCGGTAGCAGTGTTCTCATATTTTCGTACTCCATATATGCTATATTTCCTCGCAACTTTTTTAATTCTTTCATAACTTCAAAGTTTCTTTGTTTTGATATAAGGTAACGAGGAGATTCGGATAATAATGGAGACAGAACCAGGTATAATATAAATGGTACACCACATATCAATGTAAAGTATCTTACACTGGTTACCGAACCAAGAATGTACCCAATTAGAATTCCAAAAGGTACTTGTATTGACAGTAAGCAACTCATTCTGCCTCTCGTAGCATCACATGATATTTCAGTAGTGTAAACTATAGCACTTATCATCGATCCACTTATACACACTTTATGTAATGACAAAAAAATTACAAGTGTATAGATATCCTCGGCAAATGATAATACAAGTAAGCTGAATATTGAAATTATACTAAGAAACTGCATTGTAGTTTTTCTACCAAATTTGTCCAATATCTTCGACCAAAATAAAAATGACAAACCACCGGCACAAACCGGAATGGATACTAACATTGACAATTGTAGCGTTGTAACAGGTGTTTCTAAAGGATTAATCTGTGTGTCGTTCGACTGTAGCACTGGAATAACAGGTAGAAACCACGTAGCACTCATTCCACATGCAGTAATTAAAAGATGAGCTGAAACATAAAACATTAACTTAATACATTTCACTCTCAAAGCTTTTTTGTAATAAATGAAAAAATGGTCACATTCGAAAAAGGGAGAATTATTCTATTGAGAAATGATACATCACAATATTGTATGAAAGTGTCCTCAGTTTCAACAATTGAGTCCAAATAACTGATTCAATTTAAATAATAGTGCGTAGTATCAAAAGTAATTTCTTCATAACTTAAAGGTTGTAGAAGAATGTATGAATTTTCTGGAGTTAACAAAAGTTAAGTACAATTTTCTTTTTATCGGAAATTACATTCTCATGAATTGGCAGTAAAGGCAGTACACGTCGGGCGTAAAACCCGTAAGTCCGACTGTCGTCGAACGCACTACTCATTTGAGCCAACTATTTTTGAACACCAGCAAATTGTAATTTTATAAGTCCCTATCTCGGACACAATACCCAAATATAGTTGCCTACGCCCAGAAAATAATGGCTACGTTTGGTACAAGCTGTTTTTGCGAACAAACGTTTTCAATAATGGAAAAACAGTTCCACATGTCAAATTTTATGGCAATATTTTTATTTTAGTAAATAATGTAATGCCTCAACTTGGCCCGCCATATATTTCGTTAGCAAAAATGGGCACGCGAAGAAAAAAGTTTCCCCATACATGGTCTAGATGAATCTTCTCTAACTTAATTTTTCTGTTTTTTCTCTTAAAAACACAAATTTATGTGAATGTGAAAAATTACAAAGTGGGAGCTCTACATCAGATTCACTACTAAAGATTCTATCTTAACTTTTCCTTAATTCTGACTTCAACTTCTTCTTCTTACAATACATCTTCATACTTATAGATAAAAATTGCTAAACTTGCGCAATCAGTCTCTTCTACAATAAATATAATCTTATTGACTAAAACATTGTTACAAATAAGAAATGCGTTCTAAATAAATTCAATTGCGCTCTGAATAAATATTACTAATTACGTATCAAATGAATATAATTAGACTATTACAATATAATTTGCATCTTCACAAATCCACATACGACAATTTTTTTCGACAAAACCATTAAGTTGAAATTGTAATCAATCGCTTGTAATAATTTTTATGTTCGCGACAGCGAATTGACTTTACTGGACATTTGACAGGATTATTAATATATTGAGGTTCATCATTCATATTGTAGTTACCCGTTGATGCAATTTATCCTGTGCTTATCCTTAAACCTTATGAATAAATCAAACATTCAGCTCCTTTTATATTCATACTTCTTCACGTGCCGTGATCTTCATCGGTCGCTGGCTCTCATGTTGAAAATCGTTACTTTATTTACTGCAGCAATGGATAGATGAATGATTTCCTGAATCCTTAACGAAAATATTTCAACCACGATGTTGTTTATTGACTTGCTTGCTTCTCCTATCCACTATTTACTTTACAGGGCTGCTCATCACATGGCCAGTATTCTAATTTGCATCGCTTTATAGTTTTGTTGATGCGCTCGGTGTATGTAACTCAACACATCTCAAACGCTTCCAAACGTTCTAGCAGATAGCTACTTAAGCACATCTTTTGAAAACAGTAAAATAATGGAAATTATCCCAATTAAGACAAAAGAATGAAATCTACTTTTTCCTTTAATTGGACCATGTTCTCTTCAATTCTGAATATTAAGCATCCTCCTGAGCTCTTCTTGAAAAGCTAAGCTCATCTTTTTAATGGTCTGCCTAGTGATCTCGGTATTTTCAATTTCTAGTCTCTGGCCATTTTTCCAATCTGTTTTCTGGAATTTTTTCACCATATATCTTATCTGTCCACATTTTATAACCACCACATCCTAGTTTCCTAGTTCTTTCATAATATCTTGACTTCTCATTCCATTTATAAAGCTTCCTCAATTGTTCCTAGCGTTTCAATATCAGTCGTCCTCATTATGTTGCTGATGTTTTGGCTCTTGTTTTCATTGCATACTTGAGAATAAGTCTTAAGCATGTTTTGTAGATTTTGTGTTTCTGTTACAAAATTTGTCTTTTCCTTACTTCGCAAGCTTACTAATCAACACAACTGGTTGTGTTGTGTCTCTACGTGTACCGATGTTTGTACTCTTACATCCAGGATTTGTTAAGAGTCCACTTTTCTATTGCTGATTATATAATCGATTCGTAACCTCTTGTATTTCTGAATGTAGGTATGTATTGCTTATTCTTAGCTCGTGTGTGATTAACATATTGCCATTTTCAATTTCATATCTCCTCAACATAGTGTGAAAGATGGTCATTTCCTATACATGAACTGAAGTGCTTCATTATAAAGACTTTTCCATTGTTATGTCCATATACACTCACAAGGAGATACATATATTTGTGAAACCAATTGTAAGTGTATATGTTTGGTTCAACAAGGAAAAAAGAACATAAATGGAGAGATCAAAGAACAACAAATGAACGACTTACTGTTCTCTAAAATTAGTAAAAATTACTAAAAAACTGAAATACACAAAATAAGTAGAGGTTTCTATGAAAAATATGGATGGTAAATGAGCCAGAGATAAATAGAAAACAAAACGCATTTGTAAGCACATATCAGCTCCGTGTTCACACCAAATGAGAGATAAGACGCTGACGGAGATAAACGGACTTAAGACACGCTGAAAGATCCATTTCAGACGAGACCTAACAAATATATAACGTTCCTAAAAATCAAACAAACTATTAATGTTAAAAGGCTTCAAGCTATGAATCAATAACTGTTCAAATACTTAGAAACATGCCTGATGGAGGCATCAAGTTTTTGTTATAAATTCTCTTCTTGCCGTCCAATAAGCCTCCTACCCTTAATATCACCAATTTTTGAGAGGATCTTACATAAATAGATATAACTTTTTAGAGGCAATCATTTGAGTTTAACTTCTGAAAACAATATTACCATAGAACAAATGCATCGAGTAGTGAAAATGCAAGAGCCCCCCTCGAAAGCAGGAGACATACATACATTCTTCTTCAGTTTTACCTTCCGGAAAGATTTTCCATAGTCAAATATTGCGAATCTGAAAAGCCCTTTATTCCCCATACTCTTTGACGCGCCCTAGGGCAGTAACATACGCAACGATGCAGTCCAAATCTATCCAATAACAGCATTGCAAATAGTACATAACTAATTAACCTATATTCAAATAATCACCTAAATTGGGGCGAACTAATAATTCATTAGACTTGACACACAAGAAGATGTATTGGTTTTTGATTCTCATCTGAAAATTCAGCTTATAGAATGAGCTTCTCATATACAAAAGCGTACTGAGATCAACCGAAGACATATACGATCTTCAAGTGCCTACTGTAAAAGAGACCATCACCTTTATCAGTACAGTGTACCTAGATAAACTGTAGTTATACCCAAACTAACTAGCCAAAAATTTATTCTGCAAGGAACAGAAGCCGACCCATTTGATTTCCTCAGATTAAGATTTAATCAACTCCGCAGGGTAATTTTTGAAAAAAACATTCCATTGCGTGCTCCAACGGTGTTATTGTTTTGTTGATAATGTTGCCTATTATTTTATGTGAATTAGATTATAGCAACATAGGAGATTATGAAAAGAGTAACATAATCATATTGACTATTTTTAAAATGAAATTAAGTTAATCGTTGAAAACTCTTTTAAAGACAATGATATCTGAATCTCTCCAGTGATTGTAGAATTAAGTTAAGAGTATTGAGCGTACAAATTCAAAGTATTTAAGAAAAGAATAATTAAAGTTAAACTGTGATATATAAAATTAGGGTACTATAAAAATAGGCACAAAACATCAATAATAGCTAAGGTTTGACGAGTTTACCAGTATCAAACTTTTTTCTTTGTAAGGTTTTATCAATTATTGTAGATAAGAGTAGTTAATTAGTCACAGTAAAGAACACTCGGAGGGGATATTTCTTTAAATACATTTAAAAAGAACAGGATCGTATTTAAAATAAAGTCTATTATGTTTTCTTAGTTTTTACAATAGTTACATTTATCATTGATAGCTTTTTTGTTTCTATATATATATATGAACCATTTCTAAAAACTCTCTTTTTCGTGTTTTTGAATATGTTTCGCGAATTTTTTAATCTTTATATTCGAATGTATATTCCATTAATATACCATTCCATGGTTTGTCAATGCAGTTATAGTTTTTTAATCGTATTAATGACTTTTTAGTCTAATTTCTAAATACTGAGATGTCGGCCCTATATAGACAGCGTCCCAATCATTACAAGATACTTGATATATAATTTTATTACTTTTATTATTGGGTGTTTAAGATTTTAGCTTAGTTTAGTTTACTAGTATCATATTTATATCTATATAATAGAAGTGGAGCTGGGATAATCAAGAGAAAATTTAAAAGAAATGAAAGACACTGCTTCAACCAAAAGCTTATAGGTTATAATGTCAAGAAATTGAGAAGAAACCAGGGTGTGAAAATAGGTAATAATAAGTTAGGACAGAGAATGAAAGAACTGGATGAAAACGAGAATAAAACATATTATGAAGTTGAAGAAAAAATATTGAATTACCAGGAGTCATCGAAAAAATAACATGAAATCATAGTTGTAACTAAAAATTAGAGAAAGGATCAAGTAAAGTTCGACAATGGACACGACACATCATTTTATATAACAAAGTGGAACATGCAGACAGGACCCTGCAATAGAATAAGCTGCATCTTATATCACAAAAACATAAAATGTATTAATCAATGAAAGAATATTCGGAATGTAGTAGAAATGGAGAGAAGAATTAATACATTATCAATATTATATGCTCCAACTAAGGACGAGATAAACATGAGAATAATAGATAATAAAAATAATAGTGTAATGTATAATCTAATAATGACTATCGGCACGAACATAATCAAGTGAGTTACATAATTTACCAGAAAATTTCAGACTCTACTACGATAGATCCATTATAAACGATAGTCAGGTGACGAATATCAGACCTGATCGTGGTGGTTGATAGAAGAGTCAATTCATTCGATCTCTTTGACATAGCAACACCAAACACTCACAACGTTCCCATTACACACCAGGAGAAACTGGCCAAATACGTGGATTTCGCAAATGAGATTAAACAGATGTGGCACAGCGAAGATATGGAAATCGTTCCAGTTATTATGTCAGCAATCGGCGTCATGCCTAAGACATTGTATCGACAAACTGAGCCTAATCCTTTTTATACGTATTATACAGTAGAGGTACTAAATCTTTCGCTTATTAGTAATTAATAATGAAAACAAAGCCCCCAGAACAAAGAAAAAACAAAATAGCATTAAATATATAAAAAAGATTTTGTGGAGATTCTGAAGTTAGCTACAGGAAATATGTGATGAATACCAACCTAGAAGCTGAAGCATTTGGAGTATTATTTCCTTCATATAGGAAAGGAGATAGATAATAAAGACCGATCAATATTTAAGGAAACACAACCATACAAATCATACAACGCTTTTCGTAAGGGTATGTAGATGTGCAAAATTATATCTTTACTGGAAAGATGTTGCTTTTTTATACCTAAAAAAAAACATTTGACATCTCCAGACTTTAAAGAAGAAAACTGTGAACCATATTTCAATCGAGGCTATGAAAATGATGTGCTAAAATACAGGTGATTATATAAAAATAGAAAAACTGGAATTACTGTACAATTGGCTTAAGGCAATTGGAAACTTAAGTCCTACACTATTCAATGTGATAATGGACGATATAATAATAAAGTAAAAGATAGATATATATAGATATAAAAGGTAATAAAAATATGTAAAAAGTTGAATGAGAGAAGAGGAAGCCGATGCTACTATCGATTGAATTGTTAAACGATGCTTTTGACACAGGAATCAAATATAAACGTTAGAATATATGGTCGAACAAAAGTGATTGTATAATATCCGGAACGATTCGACCAAGGATCAATGAGTAGGTAACAAAAAAGATAACAAACACAATCCAAAAGAGCATTGGTGTAGTCACTGCACATTATTCAGTTAGCACATGACTTCGGAAATGAGAATTCACAATAAACGACTATTGCAAAGAATGTAATGAAGTAGAGTCGCTTGAAAGAAATAGCAGAATTAAAAATACACAAAATAAAAATCCACGAACTGAGTTGGAAATGGTTAAGAATGAGCTATTAGAAAGAAATAATTGTAGGGTAGTTTGAAAGTTAACTAAGTATTGAAAACCGCAAGAAAACAAATTCGAAATTATTGTATAAGAATACAGCTACTTATTAAGCTTTTAGAAAGAAATAAGCTCAGATGGAATGGCATTTTAATACTAATGAAAAATAATTAACAAGAAAGAATGGTGTGATTAATAGTTGTTTATGCAACAAGTGGAAAAAGTAAGTGTTTATTGCACGCGACATGAATTTGTCTTACTGGGACGAGTTTGACAACATGTAGAGTGCAATAACCACTTTTTGCAAAAGTTGCATACGATATTTAATAATTAATTAATACAATCGGTTACATTGAGAAAGTTGGGAATTAGTAATTAGATATAATTTAAATCAAACATTATTTATACCATTAATATCAAAAGTAAATGTACAATTTTTGAAATTTCTAGTATTATTATTTATTATTGAATTATTGGAACTTAATTTCTTGTATTTACAGTATATATCGATCAAATTTAATCCTTCTCCAACCTCACCTCTAATGACAAAATTTCTTTACTTGTCAGTTGTTGAACGTGGCACTTTTACAATTAATATTGAACCTACTTCTACGTCTTCTATACTCAATTTTTGAAGCTTATCTCTACGACATGCCCCTGCGATGCCAAATATTGCAACGACGTATAACAAATAATTTTAAAATGTCTTACAAAAGCTGAACCATAATTACTGACTCACTTTTTCATCAAATACTGGGAAATCGGAGCTTTAGAAATTGATAAATGTGTCCCCTATTAAATACTTTTGACTTTTTGGACCAAAAGTACTGCTTCATAAATGCCATTAGAACGCGGCTCATACAAAACAGTAACTAGTGCGAAATATATCACTTTACAAACTCAATATACTATTATTGTACTAGTGCAATACCTCAAAATGACAAAAAGCTATTTCATATAAGATAAAAAGTGATTTGCTAGAGAGCGACCAATGTTTAAATGGAATATCATATCATATATATTCACTATTGACATTAATACTTACGTTGATAGGCATTTCGTTCTTTGGTTTATAATATTTCCTTATGAGAGTCATGGTTGTTTAACATACATTCTATTTACCCAACAAAATTAAGTTAAAGATATCCACATTATGCAAACTTAAGTAAACATTATGAGAGAATAAAATCAGCATTACTATTAAAATGTGCACATTCTTGGATTCGTATTATTCATTGTTTTTTGAAGATATTTTAGGTGGATATTGAAAGAGATTTCTTCTAAAGATTTGGAGAAAGTTCTTAGCCACAGATAACAATCAGTTAATAGAAAAGATACAAGAAATACACTTCCTAAGGTAGTTTAATACAATGTAATAAGGGAGTTAAACTGCTACAAATTGGTGTTTTTAAAAGCCTCGGTTTGGTTCATAATTAATATGGATTTTTCTAAGAATTCAACTAATATAGTAAAAAATCACATTTTACAATATTGTCTAATAATTTTGTTCTGATATTTTTTATTTTATAATATGTTAATGTTTACTAATACTCTGAAAAATTTACCTGAAAATGCGCAAAAATACATATACCAATGAAAACGATCCTTAAAATTCTCACAACTATGCAACGGAATGTTTTCAACTTCAAAAGCTTGTACCTCCATTAATACAACACCTAATATGTCAACTGAAAATTAAAGATCAACAGATACTAAAAAGAAGCAAAACTAATGTTTCATATATAAAGAATATAATAATATAAACAGCTTAATAGACCAATTAGTAGACTGGCCTAGTAGACCGAATAACTAAGTTGTTTTTGGCTGTTATACGAAAAAGCACATTATATTTGAATAACATGATAAGCAGAGTAGAAATACCATAGATTAAAGAACTGATACGCCCTTGCAGTTCAAAACGTTAATAGGTATTTGGTAAACATATTAGCTGAATTCCGAACAAGTTTAGGTACTAGTAGTATTTGAACTTTCGAAATGTCATTAGAGCTCCGTTTTGAATTGTTAGTAACAGTTTCGTGTATGCTAATCATTCAGTTTTTACAAGAAATACAAATGTATGCACAATTAACAATATAATATTATATTAAAGTCAGACTAATTCGTACAATTTTGGTTTGATCAATACATAAAGAATATTGGTGACTTTGCTGAATTAGAAAAATCAGTAGGTCTAACGTAAAAAGATTCAATATTTTCTTTGTTCCTTTGCTTTGCGTCACTTATTTTTTAGCTTATAATAGAGCTATATTAGAAGAATTGTAACGCCTATATAGATGGAGGTTATCCAGAAATAATTATGGCTGTGATTCCATTTGTCTGCCGCTATTGGTTCGATTGGATTGGAGGTCCTCTAGGGCTATTCTAAACTCTACTTATCTTCAAAAGTGTGAATTGTGAGGAGTTTTGTTTGTTGTTTAGTTTAATCTATGGCAATGTTAATGTCTCGCCTTGGATAGTGGATTCGGAATTGATAAGCTTCTATTCTGTTGTCTGATATCTCAGTTTGATGGAAGTTCGATCAGGTATACTCCTTCCAGAACCATTGGTTTCATTGTGGAACATTTAGAAGATATTTTTTGTAGGTACGAGGAATATTGCCACTTAATTTTTCCATTTTTGTTAGCAATGATTTTAGTTACACTAATATTGTATGGTTTTCCTACATGGAATTTTGGAGTGTTAGAAACTTTCTTCGCTTGCTACAGGGTACGATTCTGAAGGTAATAATTATGGTAGAATATTGTGTAGGTATTTGAAGTAGAGTCTTGATCATATAGTAAGTCTACGCTTATTATATCATAATAATTCAGGATGTCATCTTCTTTTATTTAAAAAAATCGATCCTCACTGTGATGTTTTAGAACTTTTGTTACTAACCATTTTAATTCTTCGAAATACTTTATATCAATCCTAAACAACTTTTGTGAAGGATATTTATTGTGTAATTGCTTCCACCAGATCGTTCAGAAGTTGAAGGATAATTTGGAGGGTTGGATTTAATTCGACCAGTATATTCAAATCGAATAGAAAATTATTCGGATATGCGATGATTTGATTGATTTCTTCGAAAATAGTTTCCAGGTTGTGTGTAAAAAAAATAATGGTTTCATTAAACTTTTTCAAAATTCTTTAATTTAGGCTTATGTTATGATTTACGTTTTTCATAATGTTTTCTTGATTTGTTTGAAGTATTTGTATAGTCGTATTGTAGATTTCGGTGTCTTCCTGGTTAAGTCGTTAAGAATTCCTAGTTGTTTTTATGAAGTTGGATAGATGGATAGTATCTTCTGACTTTAGTTAAAATCAAAATCAAAAAATTTTTTTGAGTTGTTCAAATAAGGATAGCTGATTCCGTTTTCTATGGCCTTCGTCACTGCTTGGTGTATGTTATCGATAGTTTTAATTACTTCTATTATCGTCGTGATTATTAGAACGTATCATTGATTGTCCTGGGTTGAAGGTAAGTAATCCTTGATTTTTTTTTCGGATCTCTTATTTTAATTTTTAGTGTATGCATAGTATTTTTTTATGTACAATTCGAAATCATGGCAATAGTTAATATCTTTTCAAAGTTTTGTAACATGACATTTAGCTTGTTACGTTTTTTCTTCAAATATTTTGAATATACCTTTGCTCACGTATTGTGGTATTGGTAGTCACTTCTATTTTAATTTTAACATCCGAGTTTTTGAAGAAATTTATTTCTCATAGACCTTCCACAATCAATTGTACGGGTCTTTTAAGACGAGCCAAATTCAACAACATCACCGGCCATATCATCACCGTTCCATTAAAGCAACGTAGAAAGGTTAATTCTGAATGGTACACCAGTATTTGTTTGCCAGAAGAGATCGAAAAAATCTGGGTACGAACCATTCTCCAACACTACAAAGCGAGCTCCCACACAAAAGCTCAAATAAAAATAAATTGTGAGTTTCACGGTTTTCTACACTGTAAGCAGTGGTTGATGCGTTTGAATTACATATTTTGGAGGTACCTCGGTCGAAATAAAAAAATACTTCGGCAATTAGTTCTAACGTATGGAAACTTTGATCCAATTATAAATATTTGGTTTTATTTGTATATCTCAAAATTCAAAAGATACCCTCGTACCAACCATGAACTGAACAGTTCATCACTATCCACAATGTTTTCTATTACACCAGAATCTAGAATAAATTATATTTAATTTTTGCTGCACTCTGCCTTCAATTCATCTCATCCTGCCATGTCGCGAAACAATTTTCTTCTGGCAGAGAATTTAGACGCACATTATATATCGTTTGAATGGATTGTTATCTACGCTAATTTTTTACCCTTTTATATAAATAGCAAATCCTTTTTATATGATTTCCCTTCACAATGATCACACTTTATATTAGAAAACTTGTATTTAAGTTCCTCTTATAATTTGGGAAAATTTTCTTTTTCCAAGTGAGCTACTTACCATTCTTTCTTTTTTTCTGGATTATATAATCCTTTTCAAGTGTAAAGGACCTTTTACGAAATCGATTTTCTTCCAAGAACTGTGATTGAACACCATATAAGGAGGGCAATGTTAATAATACGTGGGATACTTAATCCATTTTCTCTAAGATTGCTCTCATCAAAATGTAAGGATGATTTATTAAATTTCCATCATCTTGCAGCTTCAGGCTCAATAATATGGGTTTTGCGATATTATCATCTTCAACAAAACTCAGAAATGTATCATTCAAGTATTCTAAAATATTGTGTCTTATAGGAGTGTTTTCTCTTATTCCATTCGGTTGATAGTTTTTAGATAACGTTTACTTATCCAACTCGGTCAGTAGTGCTCTGATACGAAATGTACAGACACTGTACTTCTCGACGTGGTAATATTAGTTTCAGAATTTTTATAGTCCATTTTGTTTTGCTGGGAGTTTCACATCACAGATAATTTAATTTTTGTCTATCTTGGTTAAGTACTTAACTATCTTTATAAGTTAACATAGACTGAGCCCGTAATCTATTGGAATTTTGTTTGATGTTGGTTATAAAATTGGGCTTCATACTAGTTATTGAGTTTTTCATATATTACAATTATCTAAACTTGAAAAATTGATATTTCTCAGGTCACAATTTGGGAGAAAGGTACTGTACGCGCCTATATCCGAATTGACCAATAAACTTGAAAGGAACGTTGAAAAATTGTTTAAACCATTATATTATAAATCTTTATTTATGATATTCGAGCAATCGAAGAACAAATAATATCCGTTGATTTATTAAAAGTACTATAAAGACGTTACAAACAATTTATATAAATAAAACAATTTTTCTGTTTCATTTACCAATTTATCTTATAATAAGACATTTCAAATTCTTTTTAACATATTTTGTATTTCTAAGAATGTTTTATTCTTAGTTTCGGGCATAGTAAGATATATACGAATAAATCCAGCCAAAGATGCAATACAAAATAGCCAGAAACACCAGTGCAATCCATAAAAGTCTTTTATTATGGGAAAAATGAAACTCACAATAGCAGAAACCAAGACGGTTATAATTAAAACATATCCCACCCCCACTGCTCTTAAATGATCAGGGAAAATTTCACCTGTGAAGGCCATAGGAACAACTCCTAATCCAACTGAATAAACTATTATGTATATTATAATAAACAGAATCGGCAACCAACGAATATTGTCAAATAGTTGGCTACCTATGTGCACTTGATGAAAATATACGCCCAAAATAAACAGCGAGAACATACACATAAATATTGAAAATAACATTAATGGTCTTCTCCCTATTCTATCTACAAGATAAAGAGATAATATGTACGATAATATTTTTGTCACTCCAATTATTATAGCAACTTCATTCCCTTTTAAACCAATATTCGCATTATCGAAAATAACTCCCACGTAGGTTATAATAACCGATATACCAGAAAATTGTTCGAATGTGATAATTTCACTGCCAAGGAAGAACGATTTTCTTGAACAATTATCTCTAATGATACTTAAGAACGTCGGTTTTGTTGGAGTTGTTGCCGGTAGCAGTGTTCTCATATTTTCGTACTCCATATATGCTATATTTCCTCGCAACTTTTTTAATACTTTCATAACTTCAAAGTTTTTTTGTTTTGATATAAGATAACGAGGAGATTCGGATAATAGTGGAGACAGAACCAGGTATAATATAAATGGTACACCGCATATCAATGTAAAGTATCTAACACTGGTTACCGAACCAAGAATGTACCCAATTAGAATTCCAAAAGGTACTTGTATTGACATTAAGCAACCCATTCTGCCTCTCGTAGCATCACATGATATTTCAGTAGTGTAAACTAGAACACTTATCATTGATCCACTCATACATATTCTATGAAGTGACAAAAAAATGATAAGTGTATAGATGTTTTTGGCAAACGATATTACAAATAAGCTGATTAACGCAACTATACTAAGCAAGTCCATTGTAGTTTTTCTACCAAATTTGTCCATTATCTTCGACCAAAATACAAATGATACAGCTCCAGCAGCAATTGGAATTGATACTAACATAGACAATTGTAGAGTGGTTACAGGTGTTTCTAAAGGATTAATATGTGTGTCGTTCGACTGTAGTACAGGAATAACAGGTAAAAACCATGTTGTACTCATTCCACAAGCTGTTATCAGGAGATGAGCTGAAACATGAAACGTTAAGTCAACAGATTTCACTAACACCAAAGATGTTTGACTACTTATGTTATCATTACTCTATTTAGGGAAAAGATAGGGTTAAATGATTTAAAAAATCAATTTTCTGATCCCCCAAATTGTTAGTGAAACTATTAAAAAACATGTTCAAAATTATAGGTAAAAATTCCAACGTTCTTTTGTCATTAGCCATTAAAGGGAGAAGCTCTACATCAGTACCCGAGCGCGGCATAGATATTACCGAGCGATCTCTCACATAATCATTCACTCACTACCTGGTATGTATAGAGTCTCCCTAATTTCAATAAATATCAATCCATGTTTTTTCACTATAGACACCTTAGGTAGAAATTTTTGAACGCATTGTAACTTGGTATATTTTGAACACGAAGTTTTTGATAGGTAGGATATTTTTTGAAATGCTTCTTTCTCAAGAGCTTTCGTAAACTTATTTTTTCATATTATTGCGTTCAATATGAACCTAAAATCGAAATATCATCATTATAGGAAATATTTTCGTTTCAAAACAAGTTTTGAAAAATATCAAGAATGCACTTTTCATTTGTGCCCAATAAATAACTCAATTTGAAATCTTTTGATAACATTTCTTTGCATACAGAATAGAAACATAACATCCGGTCTTGTTTGGTTTCAAATGGAAATATCTGCTTCCAGAATGTACACAAAATAAGGGTTTGGATAATACCTTCGGTGTTTAACGCGTGTAGCGAAAGTTACAGCGCCTCTAAAAAAGAAGATTGGGTAGAATGTTTGGAATGCAAAATGTGGGCCTATGTCAAATTTGGAAACTGGAAACGGTTACTCATACATTTGCACTAATTGCAATTTTGATGAAAACTAATTTCATATTATGTATGTGTAAATATATATTTTTTAATGATATGTGATATGATATGATATTTAAACTGTGAGAATCCAAAGTTTGCTGAAGGTTTATTCCAGTAATTATAAGTTTAAATGATTTACTACAAGTTCTTATTTGTAGACGAAGTATCTGTGTTTTTATGTAAGGTTTAAAAAAATTTTTGTCAAATTTATATTATTTTTAAAATTCATAATTAAAAAAACTGTTTCTAGTGATCTCTTTTGTTTATAACGTTTTCAAATAATGAGAAAATATTATTAATCATTGACGATATTGTCTATTAATTTGACACAACATCGTGCCCCGAAGGTGTAACAACTAGACTCAAACCGGGGGTAAGTTGTTACAATTTTCTCAACTTCTCAACCATATTGTAATTGATGAAAGGACATAATAACGATATAAGTAAATCAAATGTATAAATTGGTAGCTTTTATCATTTTTACAATAATCTAAAAATTGTAACAACGTGCCCCCCGCTCTCTTATATTTAAAAAAAAACATGTAAAGAGCAAGAGAGTTTTTTGAGATAAAATTTTAATGATTAACAAATGATACAAAATAGAAAACGAAACTGGACAGCATTACAAACAGATTTCCTTAGAAAAATATTGAATTCCTTCAAATTATTTTTAAAACCTCGTTTTTTATCTTAAAAATTATGGTTTCCTCTTAAAATTTATTTAATAAAGCAAAAGAATTCAATTTTACAACATTTGTCTACAACTAATTCCTAATAATATGCTTTACATTCAAGTCATAGATTTGAAGCACATATTATGTCAATGTTTTGGCTAATTTGCCTAATACTCTGAAAACATTACCTGAAAATACGCAAAAATACATATACCAAGGAAAACGATTTTTAATTTTCTCAAAATTATGGAACGGAATGTTTTCTACTTCTACCTCCATTACTAGAGCGATTACTATGTTAACTTTTGAAAATCAAACAACAACCGATAGTGAAAACAAACAAAACAAAAGCTCATTATGTTCCATATATCAAGAAATACATAAATATGTATTGCTTTTGAAGAAACTGATAAGTTAAAATAACTTAATAGACCAATTAGTAGACCAGCCTAGTAAATCGAACAAAAAGTTGGTTCGTGCAGTTATATAAAAAGTATATATTGGAATCGTGTGAGAAGGGAAGTAAGAAGATATAGGAATAGTCCCAGTAGCAGCCAATTTTCCGGTGGAAATTTGATGATCAAGGTCGATATTCTTAAAAATTGGTATGAAGGTAGTATTTATAACCTTCTTCAATATCTAAGTACCGAAGAGTGCTTTTGCACTGGGGGTGAAAGACACCACTTCTTGAATATGAAAATTTATTTCATCAAAATAATCTCTTAGCTCGATAGTCTGACTAATTCTAGGCAACTTTTATTCTACAAAGCTTTTTTCTAAAGTTGGTACTATTATAGTTATTAACGGTTGAACATTTTTCATTGAAAAAACTCATTTTTTTGCAGTTTTTCATGATTAAATTAATTTTCATTTTATCACAAAAATGTAGTTAATAGAAAAAAAAAGATTCGATTTTTAAGGACTTTAAGTGAGTTATTGCTCGTTAAAGGATGGTTATTTTTGTGGAACCCGAAATTGAAAACCTTTAACCTCAAATAACTTAAAATTAAGAGATCTTTTTCAAAGCGCATTAATTGGAGCAGATTCAAAAGTCTATTACATAAGAGTTGACTGATTTATAATAAAAATAAGGTTTCTTTTTTTTTCTTTTTTGAAAAAATGTAATAATTATACCCTAGCCATTACCACCCTAATTGGAATTAATCGTAATCCACTTGCAATTTACTTTATTTATGTATTATTTATATGATCCACGTGCTTTGACTGGTTTTGAATGCTTATTTTATAAAAAATAATTGATTACATTGAACACTGAAAAAAGGATGAATTTCTCTTAAATAAATTGGATAAAATCCTGAACCAACTTGTAATCATGCGTATTACAGTAATCGTGAAATGGTGATTAGCCCAATAGGACTGAAAGTAAATGAAAATTTAAATCGAGAATTTTCATTTTTCACCAGAATCATTCTACCTATCAAGAGGCACAGTAATACATTCCTTTTTAAAACAGTACCATCAAATTAAAGTTATAATTTTGAGCTTGGTGACTCTATAGTTAAAGAATCATTTTATCTGCTTTACCTACCACACTTTTTATTTTATTGTAATCTTAAAATCATACATGTTCAATGTTTTTTTCAGAACAAACTTTTTCGTCCTCGTGCTGATTTAAAAAGAGGTTTGACATTATTGTGCGACCTTCGGCGGAAACAAACATTGATAATCCCGTAGCTTTTCAGATTTTACTAAGCTATGGAGGTGTACCTGGTTAATTTCTTCCGAGTATTCTCAAAAGTGTCAGTTTCTTTGTTACAATTGGTACGCTGGTAAGACCAATGTAAGTTTCTATTTCTATCAGCAGCTGCACTGCGATCGCAGTTCCCAGCATGTTCGCCAGTTATTCCGACTCATAGTTCTAGACATCGCAGGTGTAGAAAATGATCGATAAATTGACGTGTCAGTGGTCCACATTTGGTCGTATATTGCTAAAGACGGATATGTTGATCAAAGGCTTGAGTATGTGAAAAGGGTCATTGGAAAATTGTAATGCTAATGTTTGAGATAATTGTGTTGGAAAAACCGAAAAAATAATTGAAGACTAGTTTACTCGAGAAGGAAATTTGTTGAATACAGATATTGAACCAGTGATAAAGAATAGGGAAACAGCTCAGATTCCGAATCGGATGGATCCCAAAGATTTTCTGGTGCAATTCCACAGTGTTAGTCAAATATGCTATCAACTTTACATGAGTGTGAATTTACTAACGCTACTAATATAAATCAGTTTATAAAGTGTATTTTTGATTTACTCAAGAGATCACTCATTTGATATATCAAATATTACTAAAGATTAAATTCTTCACCCAGTATATGGATATTTTTATCAAAAGAGTTGATGTTAACCATATATATATATATATATATATATATATATATATATATATATATATATATATATATATATATATATATATATATATATATAAAATACAAACAATTAACAAATGTAAATTTATTTTTTAATTACCAATTCGTAAAAGGCCGACCTTTGAAATATTAGTCATAAAGATTATTTCTACCGAGTTGTTGATGACGTATTAGTCACATGATGGAAGCCTAATGTAGGTATATAAGAATGAGTAATTTTTGAATTATATAGATATTTTATGCCTGAAATAAAGTTTTATCTTCAATTTTAATTATTGAACTTTGATTACAAAACATTCGCCGCCCGTAGGAAAGTAGGCATGGGGCCGCGCGGTGCCGAACGCTGCATTAATGTACGATACAACATCCAGGTATCAAAGTGTTGTCTTTTTTACGTCATATGACCTAAAAAATCACGTCCTGGAGGCGTAAAAATCATGTGAACATGTCACAGCCCATCGACGTTATTATTCAACATCCTATTGACGTCCTTCATGGTAGTTTTGCCAATAAAAAATATCTACTATATATAGGTAACAAATATATCTCTAAATAAAATAAGAAAAATATAAAAAATTCAATTCATTCTTTTACCACAAAAAATAAGTTTTTAGATTGTATCAACTAAATGTATTTATATAATTTTGGAAACAACAGATGAAGGGCTGGTAAGTTTTTGTCTTCATAGTAACTAACTAATTTGAATCGAAGAGCTCAATCAGGATAATCTCTTCTTTGGTAAACTCAATGGCGAACGATCAATTCCAGCGTTAATACAAATGATCGATAGAAAACATTTGTTATTTAGCTACACTGCATTTCGACAAGTAAAGACAATAATTGTCGTGAAAAATGTCTACATACCGCGAAATGTAAAGTATTGTGAACAAAAAAGAAACATTCTATTGTTTGGATTAATATGAGAGTTATTAAAGAGTAGATGTAGTCCTACAAAAGGAAACTTCTAAATAAAAGCTTTCCGCCGCCAAACATATAAAACTAGGTAGTTTATTATGTATAACTCAGATTAATAAGAGAGTTGAAATAAAATTCATACCATGTGCTTGTGTGTTATATATCGCACGTCATAATCACGTTATAAGGATCACGTGCAAAATGATATAATTCAGTGACGACGTCAGTTTTTGGTCACTTCACCTAACCGACAAAATATCACCTAATAATGACGTTAAAACCGTGCTACCTGGGAAGCCATCAACGGACCCTGGTCCAAATTTGTTACTTGAATACCAAAAGAATAAAAAATTATTTTCGAATTGTGTTCGCTTGAAACATTTTATCCAACAAGAGAGTAGTTTTAATATTAAATTTTCCTTTTTATTGTTATTCACAGGTTTCAATGATAATTCGAGGTCATCTACTACACCACAACTAAGTAGTAGTGAATATTACCTTATGATTTCTCCCACACAATTTGAGGGAGAGCATTTACGGCTTTTTACCTCTAACAATTTTATTCTGCCGCAAATAAAATTGCTTAAATATTAGAAGAAGGTCATTTTATTATGAGAAAACTGTTTATCAAGATGTAGATACAAAAATATAAAAAATCCTTAGTGTTAAAAATAATAATGCATTAATAATAATATGGGTACTCAAGGGCAGCCACAGAAAAATCCATTTTTTTTATGATAGTGGTGAAAACAAAAAGGAGCCCATGTTAACAGTTTTTGTGAATCTTTGTATTCACCACTGGTAGCTCTGTAGGCCACACTTGGTGGGACTTCTTCCTCCGTCGATTAGGTTCTAGGCCCACAATTTTATATTCTTCTTGATTTTATAGAAAAGCTTGTTTGCTTCAGATGATCTGAGTTGCAGTTCTACTGCTTCACTTATTAAAAACTTCTGTCTGTTGGTGTTAGATTTGTTATTTTTAAGAGGTGCTTTGTTTTGTTCATAAAGTGAGTTGAATTAAAGTCTTTGAGGGTCATGTCATACACCTCTTTCAAATCTTTGAATCGGCACTGGCGAACGAACTACTGTTGCCAGTCCCATGGCACCATCATTTGTGTCCGACCAACCAGCTCTCAATCACGGAATAAATCCATCGACTTCCAAATGGGTATGCCCTTTTAATAAATATGTGAGTAATCACTTTTGACGTTGGCATTGTTCTTAAAATCCACACGTAAGCTAACAATATCATAAAATTTTAATTTTGATCTGCGTTATTATCTGACCAAACTTCCAGTTTCACCACTTCAGCACCTAGATTTTCTTGTGCTCATTTAAAAATGCACGATGCTATGTCACAACCACCATGAGCACTCACTGTTTCATTTCACAGTGCGCAGTGGCATTTTCACTCCTTTTGAAAACAATATCTTAGCTGTTTTGTCACAAATATCAATCAAATTATTAATAAAAGAGTAAATAATGGAGTATAACTATTAATAGTTAAAACTATTTGTAAAAAAGAGAAATTCCATGAAACATTTAAACAAGAAAAGTAGTAGCACTACTCCTATAACTGTTACCTTCTTGACACATGTCAGCTTTTGACAGTGTTGCCTCTCCCTCTCAAAACACTTGCATCTCTTTCACAATCAGTATTTAATAGGGGTATACAGTTGTAACTCAAGTTACTTGAGCGTACCTCTATCATATCATGATAGATACATTAAATTCACATTGGCTATGACTATCCACTAAAGAATATACACATCAATAACCCCAAAATCGAGAATTTTGTCTTTACGACAGTTTATCTGTCAGGTACAGATGTTTTTAAATCAACCTCAGATATTTATTTATTGAAAAAGAAAAAATAGATCTCATAAAATCAGCTGCTTTTTCAGATTAATAATTATATTATGAGAAATGTGGAAGAAAGTGACTATCGATTTCCTTTTACTCTGTAATTTTATGCATTTCAATAAAAATTCAACATTCTGTGGATAGAATATTGTTATTATTTACTTTACATTCCGTGTCGAACATCACCAAGTGAAAAATATTCAACAATTACAAACCGTTGATTCAAGATTTAAATATGGTAATACTTCCAGAGTAACTGATGGTATATGTCTGGATGTGTGGAAAAATAAAACAAAAATTTTCTTAATAACTCTTTATTTACTCTACTTTCTTTTCAAATACATAATTCCACTAACTACCTTGTAAAAAGCAAATTCCTATTACTCGTCGATAGTTTAAATATTAAATAAAAACTTGTTCTTCATCTGAAGTAGACAAGTAAGTGTTGGTGTCATCGAGATCGCATAATTTCTTTACAGGAGTGACCGGATATTTCACCGGACCTCTCCACTTTCTACTAACACCTAAAGTTCGAGGTACTGGTACAAACATTTTACCAAAATCTCCTTGTAATAATTTTCTGTCCAATGAATTAAAATTTGAAGGATCAATGTGTTCTTTAGGTATCAATTCGACAACAATAGCTTTATCATGATCCGAAGAATACAAGTTGGTACATGATTTTGATAAAGATCTTGGAAGATTCAACTTTGGAAATTCAGTTTTATTTGCCATTAATTCTACTACAGGCTCAACCTCATAACGGATATGTTTATGATACGGTACTTCTACTTGATGTTTGAAAGTACCATATTTATTAATATTATAAATGTCCCTACAGCTCTCTGTTAGATGTTTTTCTATGGGACTATTGGAAGATACTACTTGTAATTCATTTCTTTGCACTGAATTTCTCCCTACAGAATTTTGCGATCTGGCCAAAGTAAATTGAACCTCAGTACTAGTATTTTTCAATATGTGTAAAGCCTCGATGTATTTTAAACCAAGTAAGGATTTCTGATTCACGGCAATGATTTGATCACCTCTTTGGACATTTGCTTTAAGATGTGCGGGGCCCCCTTCTATAACTGACTGAACGTATACATTTCCATCAGAACCTTCCGTTATTTGAAGGCCGAAGCTATCTCTTTCATCTCTTTTTATCGTTACATTGAGAAGAATTCTTTCTTCTACAAAAGATAAATTATTCAACTTTTCTTGAAGAGATTGACTTATTGTTTCTTGGAAGTTTGGCAAAAGTAGCTGACTGGATGGTTTCAAAGTTGAATCTAGAACAAAAAAAAACAATTGCAGATATTCATTATTTTGGGTATCTGTTTTACGTGTCGGTGGAACTATTTCCATATTATCATTGTTTTTAAAAATTTCAAACTTGCTAATTAATTTTTTTTTCTTCTAATTTCCTCTAACTTCACTAATTTCCTCCACAAAGCATATTAGAATCATTTCGTGATTCTAATTTATTTAATTTTAATTAGTTGAAAATGGGTCTGAGTAAAATTTATTTGCATAACTTGAAATGATAAAAAATTTAAAAGCCTAATATATTTAAATGTTTTTTTTTCATAATAATGCAAATAAAAATTATGGAATTATCATTATCCTTTACTTTAATTATAAAATTAAACTAGTTAGGGGCAAATATTTTTGTAAAACAATCTCATATAATCACAACTATGTTAAATAAATATATAAATCACTCCATTTATTTTGAAATATAAGACAAGAAAATAATTTTATTTAATATACACTAATGGACAGTTGTAAAGGAAGCTTCCACAAATAAAAAGCTTGAAGCCAGCAATATTTTCGAATACTCTTAATAAAATTATGAATTGTTTCATCCACCTCATCCTCCTTCGTTAAAGGTCGTCTTCATTTAGGTTTCTTTGGTTAAAGAATAAACAGAAATCACAGAAGGTCAAATCGGATGAATAGGGCGAATGTTCAAGGTCTGTAGCACAGTGGACCTGCATAATTTTTTCTGAGCGTCATATTTTTAATTATCATTATGTATTTCAATTCTAACTGCCTAAAGCCAGATCAACAGCAAGACCGTTTAGGTTCATAACCTTGTGATTTTTCTCCACTTCTTTCGGTCCCTTGATTTTTCTCTCCAGCTCTGGATGTTTCTCTCTCTAAGGTCTTCTTCCATCGCTTCCCTCCACCGTTTTTTGGGTCTACCTCTTTTCCTCTGGCCCTCTGGTATCTTCCATGTAACTCGTTTCAAGAGCCTGTCTTCATTAATTTGTCCTAAGTGACCTAGCCATTGTAATATTTTTGTCTTTATAAACGTGCTGATTGGTGCCTCATTGAAAAGTGTAGAAATTTCATGGTTTGATCTTCTCCCCCATCTTAACTCTAAAAAGTCTTCTTGATATTTTTCTCTCCCAGATATCCAATCTCTGTTTGGTTTTATTTGTCATTACCCAACTTTCACAGGCGTATGTCGGAGTGAGTCTCAATATTGTCATATAAATTAGAACTTTCGTAGATCTGGATATATCTTTCGATTTTAATATTCTTCTAAAACTGCCTGCACTGCTGTTACTTTTGGCAATTCTTGATTCGATTTCCTTTCCTTCTTGGCAAAAAATTGATTGCACCGAATATTCACTACAACGTGGCTTGGATGAAACCTGTCTACAGATCAAAACGAGACGATATTCCAATCCGTAGTGCGATATCGCATTAAGACAACCCCAGACTGCATACAGCTCGGCTTACGATGGAAACATTGAACGAATTGGGTTGTGAAACAGTAGAACACCTTCCTCATAGTCCCGATTTGTCGCACTAAGTGAACTGGGATACGAAAACAATGCGCAGGCAGAATCTTTCGTGCGCGAAAGTTTATGTGACAAGCCGAAAGATTTTTACGGAAAAGGTATCGGAAAGTTTCCGGAGATGTGGCAAAAACATTATGTTGGAAGAGACCATCAAGATAATGTAAAAAATTCCAGCACAATAACATGATAATAAAATTTTTTATACCACAATTCAGGTATACATTTGTACAAGTACAACCTTCGAACGATATGCAGATTTGAATTATGTATTTTTACTGTTGCTAAATTTTCTGATTTTAGGTCTCTTCTTATTAAAAATTAGATTCTAAACCATGTGATGAATTGATGTTACCACCTATTTTGGTCTTTATCAAAAGATGTTCTAAAATATATTTTTTAATCAGAAGAAATTCAAAGTCAAAACAATTTGGCAACAAAAAGTATGTAAGTACGCCATTTCAAGAATCAAACTCACCTAGAACATACACTTCATTTGGTGTACACTTTCCCGTAGTAGGTCTAGAAGCCGAAGTAGAGCTGCAATGTAGTGAGACAGATTGCAAAGACATTTCTTCTAGATATTCAGGATTAATGGCATTTACAGCCTCCATTGATCTAGATAAACCAGATTTACAGGTCACATAAGCTCTTGTGCCCATTTTGACTCCTCTCCTCTTATCATTGGAACTAACAGCAAACCCAGAAAGATGTTTGCTTTCAAGAACCAAACCAAATCCATTCTTCTCATTCTCCCTGTTTTGGAAGCATTCATTGATATTTTCATTGAAATTTCCAATACTTTTCGCTTTTTTTAATTTATTCGATCCTTTTAAGCGTCTTTTCATTCGAGAGGATGATCTAAATTCTATTTTGAATTCTGTATCAACATTCTCCGATTTTTGATTTGTTTGATTAGTATTGATTAATGAATCCAATTTATACAATGAATTAGCTTCGTTTTTCATATCTTTCAACGGTACACCGAACTGCTGGGATAGAGTATAAGACGAGATGTAGTCTGTTCGGAAACGCAGAAAAAATTGATGGTGTAATGACGCTAGACGGAAGGTAAAATAACTTCTGAAATGAGAATAAACTTAATGTCAATAACAGTTTGTCTTTTTTTAATGAAGATAAATTGAAAGTTTTATTAACTTACTTTTTTCTATCCATTTTTAGTTTATATTTCTTCAATTTATGATTGGATTGGTAACTACTATGTGGTAATATGCATAAATATTGTTTACTATAACATAATGTCTGTATATTTCTCCATTCGAATTTTTCATGCAACTTGGGTCCAAACTGACTTGTATTTTCACCCCTTTCGTACATATTCATCCCTTGCGCGCTAATGTACAGCCAAATATCCTTTTGACTGTTGTCTTTCATTATCTAGAAGAAATTACATGTTAATAATGCTCTTAGCAATACTGCAAAGTATTCTATACCTTCTAAATCATAAACCAAGATATTTACTAAGTTTTGAATAAAATTAGAATCATTGTCAACGAAATGTTAAAAGGTAATTTATAGGAACTGATAGCGTTATTTATAAGTGAAGATTGTTACTAAAAGCTTGATATGAACTATAGTAAACCTAAAAACGTTCATCTGTAATCTTTAATGCCATGCCTATATAATTTATTTCAAAAATATTGACTTGTACTTGAGTAAAAATTTTATTTTTCATAACTGACATATTTTTTGACAACTCATTAATCACACTTCGTGAATAAAAAGTTAATAATTATTCAGAATATAATGTCGAAATGAATTATTATGAAAAGAAATTCTAAATTAGTATAAAATTCTCTGATCCAAATTATTATCGATTTTCTCAATGATAACAACTTTTATAGATGAAAGATAAACGATTTAGAATATCTCTAAAATTATTACAAAATTAGGCGCTAAGACAAAATGGACGTATACATAGGACAGACATATAAATATTTAAAAAATAGATTAAGTCATCAATACGATAAAAAAACAAAATTGCATGAATAAGAACAGTAAAAAATAATTTTTTAAATATAAAAATAAGAGTATCCTTAGGAGAGGGTATGAGAAAATTTATTTTCTAACTTTCTCTTGAAAAAACTCTTCTCGTAACTGCAAATGAATATAAAAATACCAAAAGTGATTACAGGAATTTGATTATACATTAAGTCAAAGTCAAACCTCGTATGGACTACCCCCAAAATAGCAACTATCAAGATACAAATTGTTACCACTACCGATTTAGTCAACAGTTCAGAATATTCCTATCAAATTGATACAAAAATTGTGCACTAAGACAAAATGGACATTCCGCTCTTTTGGCGCTTGCTAGTTTTTGAATAAATATGTAATTGGAAAAAATCGTAAAAGACATGATACTCTATCAAAATATTTCAGTAGTGTAAAATCTACCGTACCTACTAAAAATGAAAGGAGTGATATTGCTTATTAGATTTCTTGTGATACAGTTTACATATGACAGATATCTCAATATTTAGGAAATAGACTAAGAAGCCATCAATAATATAAATAATAAACAAAATTGCATGAATAATAACGACAAAAACATCATTTAATAAAAAAATCCGAGCATCCTTGGGAAAGGATGCAAAAAAATTGATTTTATTTTATAAATTTCAATATAACTATGAATAAATTGAATTAGTTGCTTCTTTGTCGTATATTAAAACTTGAGGTATATTCTTAGAAATTGCTTCATTTATTGAAAGAAGTCTAAAATCAAGATTATTTATTCATGAGAATATTTTCAAAAAGAACTAGGAATTAGGAGACCAAAAAAATGATCATATCTCTTATACTAACAATAATAAATATTTGGGAATGACCCTTGGCGCTTCGCTGGAAAGTCTTCTAGTAAGACACTCCAAATTGTCCATATACAACAAACTGCTTCTCAAAAAAAATGTATGGAATCACGTCTGGACATATAGATATATAGCTTTCGGACTGTAACAGTAAAAGTAACATTCAAGTGATACAACGTTTTCAAAATAAAGTATTGATGCACCTTGGTACTGCCGCTTCAGTGATTTTAATAGGGATCTCGCTGTAGAAACAGTTGACCAGACTATAATCAAATCTGCCAGTAGCAATGAACAACGGATACTACAAAATGGGAATGTTGATTTTAACCAGCTCCCTCGGCAATTCCAATTAAGTGAGAAGGCTCGATAGGATCAAGTTGTTTGAGATTGTGAGCTAGTTTAAATGACAGTGTTAGTTAAAAGCAATGAATTGTTCGTATATCTTTAACAAGTTAAATGTCTTATTGCTAAAATGAACACTAAGGTATATTAATGAGTAAGACCTGAGTAATAAAGAATTTACTAGTTAGTTAAGATAAGCGAGAAAAAATTGCTTATTAATCTTCATGATCAGATTTTCGGTAATATAGCAATTTCATATAAACTTCGCTTTAGCACCCTGTATCAAGTAGACGCTATATCAAGTATCGATATAAATATATCTCTTTAAGGCTGAAGAAATTTTAATAAGACTTGTTGCTGATAATTATTTGTCTCGACAAACTTTCTCAATTTCTTAAATGAATTTTACTACATTTTGAACTAGCTCCACCACTGTCTCGAATTCTTAATAGAGTTCGTTTTCCATTACATACAACACATCGAAAATTTCAATTTATCCTCTATATATAGTGGAACACGGCTTTATCAACGTCCTAGGAAGTTAATAGGAACAATTTACGAGAACATTGATCAATCAGACGCAGAAGGTTCAGAAGGTTACGACAAACACATAAAGTCCTTAATCCTCAAAATAACATATATTTCGAAACGAATCAGCTTATATTACAATATATTTTTAATAATTAACTCATTATCCCGATAAAACTTAGTAGCTGGAAAAATTAAAAAATGTTTATTTATAAACAGTATAACGAAATAACAAGAATTCACAAAAACCGATGTAAAATCACTGAGACGACTGAAATCGCAGAAAAATTCCAAAAATACTTCCGATCAATCTATCTAATCATAGTAACCACCATCAATACCGATCTAGAAAATATTCCGCAGTAGGGTGCAAGGCCCAGGCTATTGGTTACACAAAGAAGGCTGGCACTGCAGCTTAGGTACTTACTGGCTGGATATAAAATATTAGGTTAGGATCAATACGTCTTGCCATAGTCACATGGCTGAATGAGCTAAGGCAGTTCACAACTTGTAGCCATCTTGAAGATCAAAAAGCTATATTATCCGATCCAATTCAAATTCCAGAGGTCCAGATTCGTCTTTCTTCAGTATATTACTCGCACATTTGGAGCTCGGCTCCATAGTATACCTTTAGGATGCTCCACTCAATGCAAAAGAGAGCAATTCGACTTATAAGCGATCGAAAGTTGACCAGAAACTTGGACAGCTTAGAGCATAAGAGAAAGGTCTCTGACATGACTATGTTTTAACGATACCACCACGGCAGATGTTTTTCCGAGCTTTCCAACATAATCCCACCTAGAGTAGTATTTGCAAGACCTACTCTACACGCAGATGTGGCTCATGAACACCGAGTTCGCCTGAAGACGCTCAGAAGATCAATTTATCGATACTTCTTTATTTAGAGAAGCGCAACCACATGCATTTCCACAGGACAGGTACTACTATAACTACTCGAGAGTAATAGGGTGTACACTCATGTGCTTGCTTTTTTACATAAAGAAACGAATACTTAACTTCATGTACACTTCATGTACTTAACAATCCCATATAATCTCTCAAAAATAAAACAGATTCAGGAATGAACGGCAAAACAAATATAGTATTTTAAATACTACTTAAAAAGGAATCACCCACATTACAAATTACATCTTCAAAATACGATACTACCTCGAATGCTTTTTAATTCGACACCCTTTATCAAAACAACCAAATTATGTGGATACCTACAAAATAATTCTCTCCTAATCAAAATAGTTATAGTGATATATTCAATTTTCTATGAAATGAATGAAATGAAAATCATCGAACCACAGCGGTCCAAGTAAGTCGAAGTACTACCTGGGTCATTATATTATTTTTCACCCACAATGGTTCCTAGCTGAAAATTTAAATGGAAAATCCTGTGAAAACTTCATTTTTTGGTTTATCTACAGGTTCTAATGTTTTTTTTTTTTTTATTAAATTCACGTATTCTATAAAAATATCACTTCTGTTGTCACAAGCTTATAGAGCACCACAATTCTCAGATGTTTTTGTTTTACTGCAAATGAAAACAATAAATTTGTTTTTACAGTGTACGTAACCAATCGTACTTCATAGAATGAAAACAGTTTCCCCTTTCTATTAGTTGTTTTTCTAACTTCTAACTAACTGTTTCTAACTGTTGTTCTAACTTCTCCACACTGTATAATTTATAGAAAGGTATATAGATAATCTTGAAAAAGAAAGTTGAATAACATAGATTTCTTCGCAAGAGCTCATTCTTATAAATTTTAAAGCTTTTATTCCTGTTAAGTTGAGAACAATTGTAAATATAAAGATATGTACTTACCCAACGAGCATTATAAAAATGTCCTCCATAATGTGGAAAAGTTTGAGCTAACAATATAAAACTTTCCTCGGCTTTTTCTGAATCCATTCCATATTTGAATTTATGTGCCTGAATTAGTTCAAGTTTGAGTTTTTCGACATTTTCAACAGCGGAAGACATGGATTCGGGAATATAATGTTCTATTAAGAAGTAATCTCTTTGACCGTGTTCCTGTAAAAAAATTACAGTATGGAGCCTACCAAAAAACAGTACCTGTTCCTATTCGCCGAGCGTTTGATTTATAGTATAGAAAATACTGCAAGCATCTTTTGAAAGAATATATTTAATAAGCGTCTAAAATACATTAAATCATAATATACGTGTAGTTTAAGTTAAATATGAAGTCATCTATTTTGGTTTGGCGAATTCTACTCATAAATAGCTGTGCCCTTGAACTTACGCAGCACCAACTTTTCGGATAAAGACAAGTAATTTTCGTCAGCACAGTTCAAATAAGTATTCAATGCTGATGTCATTTAAAAAGAGTAATTTTCTTAGCATTTAGCACTAAAAAATCGTCAACAGAAGACACGTCATTCGCAGACTCGTCTTTTACATAAATTGAGCAGCGATTTAATCATAATTAATGGGTTCTGTGCAATTCTCCTCTTCGCTGATTGTTAAGAAAGTGTAAATGTACACACTTTCCACCACCGAAATACAAAGTTTCACACATATCGTGGAAAACTAAGCAAAATGATTGTTTTTGGGTTATCTCGCCTGGACTACTAGCGTTTGACTGGTAATGGTGTGAAAAACGATAAAGTTTAATTTCTACAATTAATTAACGAAGGTTTTTTTATATATTCACGCATAATTTTTATAATTACAATGTGTTCATACAATAAAAAATATTCATGTAAACACGCCATATATTTCGTTAATGATTCCGTAATTACTGTTTTGTTACTATGATAAATTACAATGTCGTGAAAATAGTTAATTTCAGTTGTTCTCAAGTTTGAGGAAGTTACTAAACTTTATTTACAATTGTAACATTTCCTATTGAAACTTTGAAATTGTCTCGTAAAGAGCAATGGAAGGGTTTGGATATATATATATATATATAGAGGATAGAAATCCTAATTGAAACATTTAGACTAATTACATTCAAGAAAAGAGATGTATGTGAGTAATTTTTTTATAATTTTGAACTTTGAAATTATAAAAACATCAACATGTTTTGTTTGATAATATTTTCTCAATATTAATTATCCTTCTTTCTATATAAGTACAAGAGAAACCATAATAAATCCATTTACTGAAAGAAGATCTTATCCAAAAAAAAAAGAATAATTCTATTCTCATCCTTCAATTCAAGATCATTGGAAAAAGTCATTTAAAATTTTCTTAGTTCAAACATCTTACAATTAACATTAATACGACTCCCGTCTACTCTTTTACGAAGTCCAACATTGCAACGTATCCAAAATAAAGTCAGGTTCCAACTTCTACTTCCAACTGCGAAATTCAATATTTTGAAAATGTATTCCACCGAAATATACATTTATTTTTTCTCTAATCCAATGTTATCCTAAATCCACACTTCATTTTTAACGTGTTTCCAGATAAACCATCAAATTTAAAAAATGTTTCATTGTTTTCGACGCTCAAACATCGAATACGGTAATTATATTAGAGAACGTGTGGAATTTCGGAAATCCCCTGTTAATGTGTTGAAACCAATACATATTTACCCTAGGATTATAGTTTCCAAATTCCGCTTGTAACGCCAATCCATTAAGTTCAACTATTTGCTTGAACGAACAAGGTAATTGATGTTCTATAATTGATCTCCTTAGCTGCAAATATAATAGATGTCTGGATTCATTACCTCGAAATCCTCGAAGGGTCGGTAAGAAAAATCTCACCTGAAAAAAACGACAATATGAAAAATAATTGAAAACACCTATAAAGACATAGGATGTGGTCAAGACAAACGTTTCATGAAATGAGTCAATTTTCAATATAGTCACAAAGTAGATTTATATCTAAAAAATATACATGAATGAAACTAATTATCTTGTAAATGGCCACCACGGCTTTGTCGGCATATGCATACTCTTTTGACGAAATTTATTGTGTCTAATATCGACTTAATACTGCAGAATTATTAGTTTAAACCTGTGACTCCAGATAACCCCATAGCCAGAAGTCTAAAAGCGTTAAATTGCAAGAGTGAAAAAGCCAATTCTGGTCACCAAATCGAAAAATGACTCGACCAGGAGCAACCTAGTGCAAGATCGTCAATGTTTCACGGGCGGTATGACTCGTGGCACCAGCGCCCGGCTCCAGCTCCATAATTTCATATTTTTGACATAACTGTATCCGCTATTAGGTACTTCTGATCAAAGGGCGTTAGAAGAGCCAAAATGTGAAATTACTATTCTAAAATGGACCATAAATCGTATAGTGATGGCAGAAATAAACGGCAAAACTTTCACTGTTACTTCAATCAGGGGTTGTCCGTAAGGAGGAATACTAACCATTCCTATTTGTGATCATTGTTAGTGAACAAAATTCTCACTAAATCTAGCAGCGCTGGATTAACAGTTTTAGGCTTCGTGGATAATCTAGTAGTAGATACCCAAACATCACTTACCATTTTTTAGGTAAAGTTGCTAGCAATAAACAGATGTGCTAAGGAGTGTTTAGATATAAATTTATCATAAAAAAGTAGTGTCGGGATGCAAACAAACTCTAAGTGCACTCGCTAACAAAAACAAAGTATCCCTAATATGACTACCAGAGTTATTGAACGTATGGTTATAGAATCAGAGTCTCACTGGAGGGCCTAAGACAATCCGAAAGATTCGTAATCATATCAACTATGAAATGCGAAGAACTTCTCGTGATGACCAAAAACGACATCAAACTGATAGTCGATCATCTGACCTTAAGACTATAGACACACTGAGGACGACATCAGCAGAAAATCTGCTCTGCGAATATCCTGCCCATTTCGCTAAAAGACTTACGTACCTTGAAGGAGTTATACTTAAACTTTGGGGAGAGGGGCACAAAAACTCCAAGAAAATAGACCCCATTGGGAGGAGACTACGTATTTTGTGAGCAAAACAATGAGATGTAGTTATGCAAAGTATCTTATGAGTAAAGGTGCAGAGTGGCTGAAGAGTCAAAAGGACAATCTACAATTTACTTTTTATCACAAACACCACGTATATAGCATGGATTTGACTCACACCTCTATAAATTGTCAAGGGAATTTGAACTCCAAAAGTATGTATTCTATTTTGGGAGCGATGATAGTTGATTTGTTTGTTTGATAATATTTTTGTTTCTGTTTATACTAAAATGTCTAATAGAAGTATTTTCAAATAATTCCGATTGTTCTTACTATTATTAAGTTTATATTTACTTTCAATATTGTATATAAAACTCATAATATTATTATCCCATGGAATATTTTGTTTAGCCAGGATTTTCTAACAAAGCAGCTCATAACGCAAAATAAGTAAATTTGTTCGAGAGTCATATTAAAAAAATTCTCAATAAACGGTTTCGAGGCGCAACAACTACGATAATGAAGATGAAAAATTAATCATGCTCCGCTCTGTTATACAGAGTTTATATCCAGATAAATAGAACTCTTCATATAAGGCCTCCCTTTTCAAGAGAAAACAATAGAGATAGGGTGGATTGTTTGGACCTACTTTGGTTTACTACATAGGATTCTCTTTCAGTGTGTTCTAAATACAAAAATAAAGAGCATTATTATTACTATTATAACGAAAGATGGAATATTCCAAACGGTAGGATGAATTTGATTCATTCCTATGTTACTTCAGCTTAAATCTCAGGGTATTTTTATACGTTTGCCAAAGCTGGCTGATTTTTTAAGATAAAATTCTTATTTGGTAATCACACAGGTGGAGAATCTTCAACAACATAAGTTTGTGTTGAATTAATTTCCTTCGGAAATATCTGTTCCTTCTGAAATTTCTGGATATAAATTGATCAAGAAGGGAAGATTTGTACTATATGTAATTTTTTAATCCGTTAGATATATTTGCTTGGAAAGTCAACTAATTGGAACTATTGCGGCAGACCTGGAACTAGATGCGTTATTCTTTGCATCAGTTCTCTCAACAAAAATTTATTTTCATCAATTTTTTCTAAGTTAGTAGCTTTCAAAGTAAGTACTAACGTTTTCAGGATTAATTTACGTTGTTTAAGCAAAATGAGTAAAAATGTTTGTATCTATTCATAGTTATAAATAAAACCAGAATCAAACACTATACTTCTGACAAGACAAAGGCGGTTTCACAAGACGAAAAGTTATGGCGATATTATGATATTGTGTCCATTCGCCATCTTAAAACAATGATAGAAGAAAATAACGCATCATTTTTTGATAAGATGAAGGGAGGAATTGCAAATGAGCGACCGAAGAAAGAGAAAGTGCTTCCACATCAGAGCTACGCACCTTCTCACATTTATGTGATCGCCATGGCTGCACTGCACTTCGAAATGATTGACCACTCACCGAATTCAGACAAATACTATCATTTGGAAAGATTAAAAAGGTTAGAGCATCGCTAAACCAAGTGTAAAGATTATGGTCCCAAAATTTAGTTATTTGATACGACAATAGTCAAGGTTAAAAAACACACCAAATCCCATTTTTTTTTAAATGGCACACCTGTATGTATGAAACGATTCTTATTTTTATGCTCGTTCTATTGAAGGTATAATATACAGGGTGTGTAATTTAAAAACAATCATATTTTGTTATTTACAAAATTCGAAACTCGTACAGTAAAAAAGACACCCAGTAGACCCAGACTCCAAAATCACAAAAATTCAATAAACCCAATTGAAAATTTATTTTGCAAATGATGCCAGTTACAATATATGAATATAATGATTTTTCAATAAAAAAATAAAAAACGATACCGTGCGGAAATCGAATAGGTTGGTTTTATGAAAGTTACCTTTGTTTTTACCACTAAATCAAAAAATGCAATAAAATATTGGGTGTTCCATTTAAAATTCCAAAGTTGAAGTCGATACTGAAGAATTTCGATAATCTAAAAATTCTTGTAATTAAAGTTTTTTGATAACTCTTACAGGTTTTGAGAAAAGTATATGGGTCACCTTATGTTTGCATTGCTTTATTATTTTATTACTCTCTCATACATAACAATAGACTATATTTTACAAATATTTATAGAATATTAGGAAGAGTTTGTTTGAAAGGTTCGAAAAGGATTTGAGGTGCTTGCATACCTCATAATTCAAGTCATAATTGTGTCGCGAAATTGCAGAGATACTCGCAAACAAACAATAAGAAAAAATTTAAAAACAACAAATAAAATATACTCACCCTAAAAAATAGAGTAATGTTACTATTTTGATAAGAATCCTCTTGGAACACCTTAGATATTCTAGTATCAGATGGTAGGAATACAAAATCTCCTGATATTAGTGCCGATAAACCAAACATAAAATTTTCCTCGATGTGTTCTTTTTGAATAATTAACTGAAACGAACAAGAGAACACATATTGTTAAAATTGTATATTAGATAAACCAAATAACATATAAGCTACTGTTACTTAATGCCCGTAGGGGTGATATGTATATGAGAAATTTAAGTTGTCCTCAAGAGAATACTGAACTACTTTCCCACCGCTTTCAGTTTATAATAATGATTGTTTTGAATGAGATATCATTTGTAGTACAAGGGGAGGATATATCTAATTGTTTAATTTCATTTTCTTCGTCACGTGAAGATTTCTAATAGGTTCCAGATAATATTAATGCCCGATCCAGATTGTCGCGTGGCGTCTTCTAGAGACTCTCGATAAGAGTCTTGGCGAGAGAAAGCGACAGAACTACAAGTTATCCACATTCAAGATGTCACGTCTTTCACCTAGAGCCGTGTCAGATAACAAAAATAATAGGTGCAAACTGTGAGATTTTATCTCAAAATATAAGAAAGCAAATCATTCACAAAAACCAATTGTATTTTTATAATAATTTTAACGTTTGTAAACAAGTGTAGAGAACAATAAACAAACTGAAAAAATAAACAATCTAGTCAATCAACAAACAGTGTAGTGTTAGTATTCAAAAATTATGAGGGATAATGTTCCTCCTCCAAGAGGGGATGAAGTGATGGTTGTTGAACAAGAAACTCTTTAAATAAAAGTACCGTTCCTTATACACTATTTTAAATCAAAAACGTGTAATTCGAGTCTATTAACAAGCACGTACTACTAGAGACGCTAAAATATAACAAACCTTGTATCTATAACATTCACCTTGTATGTACTTCATAACACTAATATTTTATATAAATCTTATTCATCATAATAAACAAGCATACGTACTAGCGACATACTGACAGGCTGTCGGAGGTTAGTATAAACATATTATATACCGTTAGTTGTGATTATATGTATAAACTGAAAATATACCTGCGATTTTGAAGATATGGTTTTATTAAATTCCCACTGATGGGAGGCTCCTGACCTTCAATCAACACACTAGAGACCTATCCAGCCAGCGACTCTTTTCTTGTTAGTAATAAATCAAAATGTCGATGACATTATTCTTATTTAGCAAATAAACTATTTCTCTTGGAAAAGTCATATAATACTCATAGACTTTCGATGATACCAGAAATAAATGTTAGAGGTATGAGGATGATGAATAATTTCTTGAATTAAGTCGCGGACATATCTTCGTGGTGGTAATCAGCCAAGGATTGGAAAATATTTTTAGAGGATAATAGCCATGTATACGACATGATTCCATAACAACTACCGTTGTCATGTTTTATTTTATTTTTCGAATAACTTGTAAACGAAAGTAAGATCGAAAAAATAAATTGAAACAATTATAACATGCAACACCGAGAAACGCTAATATTTTACTTGATGCAAATAATGGGTCGACTTTTTTAATTGACAGCTTATAAGATCACATGTTCTATGACGAACTTTTGACTTCTTCTTCTCTACTTTTGTTGTGGAAATGATTAACGCTTCTTTGAAACTCGACCTGGTACATCAGTTTTGCGGTCGAAATTCTTTGATAGTTTTTAGTACAAATATATTTTATACCTATTACAGTCTTCATCAAATTTGATATCAACAAATAACTTCTTTAATAAGTACACAAAATTATTTCTTACCTCAAACAGTCTCCCAGCAGTAGTAGAATTAGGATTACAGAGAACATCCAACTTCTGTCCATTTAGCATAATAACAGTAACCGTTCGTCCTATATGTGTTTTGACTTCTGGCATTACTAATTGCTTACTTGATAAAGAAGCTCTGATTACAAACTCCGGCCCTATGCATTCTCTAGGAGTACTGCCGATATGTGTTTCGCTGTTTACCCTGTACAAACGGGAAGCGGCCCTCTGAACAGGATTCCGCCGAACTTTCAGTCTTCTATGATTAATATCCTGTAGAAAATGTATTCCTAATTTTGAAACAGTAGGTGCTGAACATTTTCTATTTATGCATTGTCAAATTAACGGAGGGAGTTTGAAAAAACACACAATGTTTTAGAGTATTTTATTAAATGGAAAAGATGGAAAATTATGAATACCCTTCCGTTTAAAGAAATAAGGCTCATTTTTCTCATTCAAATATTTTTATTAGGAGTTTGGAAATAAGGATTTTTCTGTGCGCGCATGAAAAATTCTCTGTCGTATTAAATCCTTTGTAGAGATGATTCGATAGGTGGTTTATTGTTGTTTTTTAGAGAGATAGAAAAAATCATATGTCAGGAAGTTTCACCTTGTACTTAAGCGTAAATATGCAGATCAAGGGTTTAAAAATATGAGCAGCAGAAGATTATTTGTTGCATACTGTTACAACCAAAATGTTGGTTACCATATCATGAGCTCTGTCCCAAAAATTTTTGCAAAATATTTGCAAAATGAAAAATCCCGGAGAATATACCGGACATGGGCTAAGGCGTTCTTCGGCAACCATGTTGGTGGTTTGTTCACTCTGAAAAGACACGCAGAATGGCGTCCTTCAATGTAGCAGAATAAATCGCCCCTTATTTTGAAAAATAATTATTTATAGACGTACATATTTTTTTGACTACTCATTTATTTTAAATGTATTGATGTGAATATTTTGTATTCATAATTTTCAACCCCAAGAAATCATCACTTACACTCCAAAATCTGTCCTGCTAAAAAATTTAAAAAAAAAAGTTTATTTTATTTTTTGACCCTATCTCGGTTAATTTTCAAGCTCAAAACGTAGTTTTATAGGGAATTTTATAACCTATAAGCTTATAGAAGTTTTAAATTTTTTAGCTCTCTATTTTTGATAGGGCAACGTTTAAAAGGGTCGAAAATGATACCAGTCATACGTTAGGGCAAGCTTTGTAAGGTCATATCTCAGTTATTTTATAAGTTAAACAAAAAAATAAAAAGCTAAATGTTTGTTAAAAAAAACTAATGTTTTGGACTTTAAACATAATTTTTTTCGAAATTATGCATTCTAAATCGTTTAAACTCCCAGAAACCATTGTTAGTACGTAAATAAAGTAAATCGACAGTGAATTATCTTTTTATTGCAATTTGGGTACTATTACTAAGGATGAAATTGCGCAAATAACAATTAAATCGATTTTATTTCGGTCATAACTCTTTCAGTTTTCATGCTAAAGAGTTCTACTAACATTCATATTAAAGCTTTTCAAAAGTACTTTGAAAAATATACCATGCAATTTTCTCGAAAAATTGACCCTTTTTCCGTTAATCGGCGTTGAATTTTAAAAAATAACTCGATTGGTATTAGGCCTATAACCAATTAAAAAGCACCAATCTCTTTGTTTTTTTAAAAGCTTCATTTTTACTTATCACACTTTCTCTGAAAAGTTATTCATGAAAAATCGATTAAAAACAAGTTATTTTGAAGAAAAATTAAAATTTTCAATCGCGCAACTCAAAAAATATTGAAATGCTAGGAACAAATTTTTGCTTAAAATTTGGTTTTCTATCGATTTCCGTGGTTATTTTCCAAATGTTCACTCCGTAGTGGAGCTCACCCCCAGAGAAAAAGCACACACGGCATAGGGTAGATTTTGCTCTTTGAGATATTCCCTACCTGTCAAAATTTTATTAAAATCGATGAAGGTTCATGGAAATCGGAGGTGAAAACCTTGGTAGCCTAGATTAAGTAAGACAAAGGTGGAGTTCCAGCAACAACTAATTAATAGTCAAGTCAAAATATAATCAGAACAACTGCTAGAACAAACCTTATTTTCTATAAAATGATGTAAAGTATCCATTATGATGTAATTCAATCAGATTTTTGTGTTTATTTTAACAATTTTTTGTAAGAGTAAACTGGTAAATGGCGTCCAAGTTAATAAGAGTTGTATACAAAGTGCGAGATGTCACTTTCAAAAATCTATTGCAGATATAATACGATGATTTGATAGGAATAATATTGATATCACTTACTTTATTACTGGTGGTCCCACTATCTAATTCTCTAGATATAGTTTCGTTATATACACGTTGTCCAATATTTTGATTTTTACGAAAAATATCACTATCAAGTCTAACACTATCTGCTACATACATAGATTTGGGTCTAACTACACTACCGGGTATTTCGAATAATTGTCTGCTACAAGACAAGTCCTCCATACTAGTACTAGCTTCTTTAGTTAATTTAGGAAGACAAGAATCTGTGTTACGGGTTAAACCCACCCATCTTCTGGGTATTGCTCCGAAATTGTCGGAGTTGATGTCCGTCCTGGAACAAGAAAACTTTTAGTTTTGAAATAATTCGTGATAATGAATGAGTTTTAATTGAATTAATTAGTCCTCTATATTTACATAACAACACTGCGGAAGTGTTTTATTAATTAAAATATTAGTCAGGTCAATTAAGAAATGCACGGGTACAAAAATTCACGTACAGCTAAAATATTGGTATAAAAGTTTGGAAGAAATGAATGTTGAGAAGTCCCCATTCCGAAAAAATGTAATTCGAGGTCAAAGAGGGGAGATTTTCGCATTTTTCAGTAAAGCAGTAAATGTTGTCATAAAATAAAGTTGGATAAAAAATTGTGGATCATCTAATTACTTATGATAAATGACTCTTTTTCGGAAGGCAATAGTTTTTGAAACAGAATGATTCTAGTAATTATAAAAAAATACTGAAATGTGGAAAAAATTTCATGGTCCATTGACTCAAAAATGAATGTTTCGCATTTTTTAGAAAAAAGCTGAATTTTCGTTTGAAATTGAGTCACACAACAATTTTAGATGATCTAATTATCTCTGAAATATGACTCGATACTTTTTTTCAAGCGATTGAATTAACAAGATTCATTGAACGATCTAATTTAATTTAAAGGGTGTTTAGTACAATCCTATTTTATAGTAAAATAAATGCTGACATATGTTTACAAAATATGATCCTTTTGCGTCTTAATTTTTAGAATAATCTAGATTTTTCTTCATATAACTGGAGTTATGTTTTTTGAGATATTATCAATCTAAAAATTGAAAAAAATTGCAATATAATTGTTTAGAACACCATTATAAAATAATACTGAAAAGTCCCGATTTCCGAATCTGGAAAAAATTTTATTTATGGTCGTTTGTCTCAAAAATGAATGAAGTTTTAAGAAAATTGGTGAATTGAGTCAGACAACAATTGTAGATCTCTAAATCTCGATACTTTTTTCCATGAATCATGTTTTTGAGAGAGAACGATTCTAAACATTGAAAAAAAATTGCAATATAATTTTTTCAAACACCATTATAAAAGAATACTGAAAAGTCCTCATCGATTCCGAATCTGAAAAAAAGTTGAATCATGGTCGAATGTATCAAAAATGGATTTTAAATGTATAATATACATATTCATCTCTCCCTGCAGAGGAATCTTTCCTATATCAGGGCCAAACCTAATTAATTCCTACCCCCAAAAAGAATAAGGTTCTCATTCATTTAATTCATCTACATTCATGGAATAAACTTCGATTTCAAGTTGTGGCTATAAGCAGCAGTTGAGAATGTGAATCATTCATAGTCGTGCAAGATCGTTAATCTTTTCAAAATTAGACACTTTCTAGGCTAAAGTAACAATCCACGTAACTGTATGGTTTAAGTTTACATTAAATGGATTTTTTTTTGTATTGAGTGCGTCAAATGAGCGTCTTTCACTGGCACATGAGAGTGGTAATATTGCGCCGAGACCGCAGGTCGAGCCCAAAATTCTTTCCTGCTACAAAAACACGAAATTCAAATATTTTTTATATAATTATGAATGTGAATTACTGCCTCGGAAATATATTAAAAATAGAAACTTCCAATACGTCCCCCCATACATGTTATACTTGATGTTATCAATACTTCCAACACGCCGCGTGTTTGACTGTGTTTGCTGTAGTTGCTTTAATTTAGAGTTATTTCCAAGAAGAAAGATGTTGATTATGATCGTAGTAATAATAAGCCATCAGATATATCTGAGGAAGCAATTGCAACCAAATCCAAGTTACATATGATTATTTTCGTGAATGGTGCGATAAGAAACGGTTTGGAATGTCTACTCAATGTTGAAAAGTACATTGAATGTTAAAGAAAATAATGATATAAGCTTCGGATACCGAGGAAAGAGATCTAAAGTTTTATCAATGGATGATATCAATGAATTTAATCATCTACGCTGATATCGATACAAATTTATAAGGTATAGATATAATCAATTCCCAACTTGGTTGCAAAATGGTTTAGAAAAGATATGTATAGCTCAATGTTTCAGGAGAAGCTCTATAACTTTTCTGACCAATGCAAGAGACAACATAAAACGTCACGGAGATAGTTTGAGTAACAAAATTTAGATTTCTAACAAAATATTGAATTGTTAGTATTCCTCCAAATAAACTAGAATATCTTAGAGAAGTGTGGAATCAAAATATCTGACATTTCTGATCAGTAGCAACATCTTCGAGAATTTATGTTGAAAGTAATTGTTCACACATTACTATCAATTATTATTTCAATGAATGAAATTGTTTTATTATGAATAATCATTTGCCCCCGAAGTTTAATTAGTGGTCAAGGTTATTGTATTTGGGATCGCAAGAGCTTGTCGAATTTGTGAAATCAGTCAGGTAACATAAGAATAAGAAAATAAATAAAGATGTAAACTGGAGATTTGTAGTTACTGAAAAATATGTTAAATTTCAACAAATGTACTTAGCCCTACGTCCAGCAGCAGCAAATGATCGCCACCTGTTTTATGAATATCACAATGGAAATTGAATCAAGCAGGTTGTAGGGTAAAAACCATTTTTATGAGGTTTCCGAAATAGTCGCCAATTTTCTTCAACTTGAAAATATTAACTCATATACAGGTCATTCATTTCGAATATCGTCAGCATCATTTTTAGTTGAATCTGAGGAAGACTTGATGACACTAAAGAAACGTGGCGGTTGGAAAGGTAACACACAGGATAGAAATAGCCAAAAAAGTGTTTAGTACATGTGGCAGTTCTGAAATAACATCGGATTCGCGTTGTGATGTTCTAGTGGCAAGAAAAAATATAATTTCAACATAAAAAATTCGTCTGTTATACCGAACAGTTTAAGGAACATGTCATTCCTGCAATGCACATTTAATGATTGTATTTTTTATATGTATGAAATATAACTTTATTGTATAATATATTCTAAAATTGAGAGAGAAATCGAGAGTGAAATCGCGTTTTTGCGTCTATACTGAAGTAACTTAACTGTCATTCGCTTAATGTTCGACAGCAATCAATCAACTTACAACCTTTCAACATTACGAATAATTCAAACTGTTCTAATACCATTCAAATAAATAAATGAAAATAAAACATTTGCATTCCGATTTTTGAAAAATAATAAAATCAGCTGTGTAACTAAACACGACACTCGTAACCCAATCTGGTAGCCTCAATTCCAAATATTTTCGCAAGAATATTCGAATCTGGGCGAAAAAAAAAATAAATAGTAACGCGGCATTAAACTCCCTTCATATAAAACACGATAATAAAATAGAAAATTTTTACAATAAGTACGACTTTAATGCCATGAATAACGATAAAAAAACTGATACAAAAATGTCAACTGATTTTGACAGTTGTACAAAAAATATTATTTTGTCAAATAATAAACTGTCTGTTGGACACTAGTGAATGTATATTTATATTGTAAACATCATTTTCATTTGGTCATAATTTCATTTTTTGTGGAATATAATGGGTGTATTCTCTGATGTTATAGTGCCATGTTTTGTAATGATTGGATTGATCATAATCAGTGTAGTTGTTTTACTATATATAAGAAGAGCGCTTAAAATTCAAGAGCAATCGTCAGATGTAGAAAATAACCGTTAATAAATTCGAGCTTAACCAAAAATATGACATTTTTTTCATAATTTATAGTAATTTGAATCAAAATTTTCAGTACGAGTTATATTCATTCATATGAAATAGTTATTATCTGGTTCAGAGCCGATACCTAATTGTGTTCTATGTTATATGGTGTGGAAGTTCGAATCCTGCCAGAGGATACGAGTGCAAATTACGTCCATTTGGGATTCACTGAACAATACTGTACACGCATTTCGATTCCTAAAATCGTATAGTACTGACCTATTGATCAGAATCGTCTTTCAAAAATGTTAAGTCGAAATGTGTACTTTTCCACTATCACAGATGACCATTCATTTATGTGATATTTCAATAAAAACATAGTTGGGTTGAAAACTCAATTTTATTGTTTATATTTATAACACTTAATGATTTTCTACTAATGTTAACCTTGTATTTAGAAACAATTTAAGTCTAATAATAAGTAATGTTTGGCAGCTCATTTCAACGTATTTTTATTGCTATGGATACACATTTGTTGTAAGAAACCACGCGATTAGGAAACCTCCTAATACCAATTAAAATGTCTACTTGTTCAGAATTTTCCACCATTGGAAAAAATTATATTAATTTAATTATTGGAAGACCTGAAATACAAATTATCAAATTCAAAAGTATATTTTAAACTGTTTACTTTTGTGTAACTTTTTTAATTGTTGAAGTATGTCTTTAGTTATTCTATTTTTCCTTGAAAATTATCAAATTACGAGAGTTAAAGTTTTAACTTTAACTTTTAATTTTATATTTACCAATTTATTGTCCTAGGCTGTATCTCTGGCATAGCGGGCGGACCCCAAGCGGTATCCATTGCCACTTCTAAGGCAGAAACCGTCTCTTGGTGTAAATCCATTACAATATGAGAAAAAGGTCGATGTTGCTGTTTCTTTTTACAATAACCTGATATAATCTGGAATAAAAACATATTAGGTAGGATATTCCGCGAACGCATAAATTCAAAAATAATTCTATAAACGTAAGTTCAGGGTTCATATGCATAGATCCATGATTCGTCTCAGGTCACGATCTTATAGACGTCTCTTTTATATCTGCAAGCGGAACTATTGTCAAGTATGCGTCAATCTCACGGTACGCACAGCATCGATGTTTTCTGGCCGATTTGGGACGACCTTTACCTTAAATATGTCAATGTTTTCCTTGGCCTTTATCTTATCGAGGTTCTACTGTAGTTCAAATAGATGCATGGTAAGTAACTACTGTTACGTAAATTCAGTCACAGTATTTTTCTTACTATAAATCCTGTACCAGTGTATTATTTATGTGCTTTTTATTCTGATAAAATTGCTAATTGTTCGAACGTTTTGTATATTAAATACTAAAAATTGCTAAAACTTCGGCAGAGGGAATTTGAAGTGATCCCTGGCACAGCTGCTGCGGTATTTTCAACACGCGATCGAAAGGGGGTGTAATTACATTTAAAAGCAATTAGTTATTCTGTCATTTCCTTTGGCCGCTCATTTTGCGCTCAACCTATGCCTATTATCCTAACCTGCAAAATTAAGGAACGTTTTCCTACATAATGGGAATGTTTACGTGGTTTTTGATTAATGAATCAAATTACGCCTGTAAATGAGAATTTAACTTTAGAGTAATGATTCTAGTTGAAATGTTTCATTGATGATTTCTCACGGAGATTTCATCCAATCTTTTTCCATAGTATACAAATTTAGTCTCTAGATTGAGTAGAATTAAAACTTTTTTAGTATAATAAACAACGACATGTTTTTAGGTTTTTTCGGTACACGTTAAAAACATTTGCAGAGGTAAGCATGAGCATTAAACTCTGTAGATAACAAACCTTTTTTTTTTCAATTATCAAAATTCAATTTTGTGAATGTTGAAATGATCTAACTTATTCTTAGTCGATTATTCAATATCGAGCATCGTAGTTGCTTGTATTTATTCCCGTGATAGCTTTTCATTCCTCCCGATCAGTTTGGGTTCTTACTTTTTAGGTTTGTTACGAGGGAGATTTGACGGAAAAGCGATTTTACAAAAGTTGACAACACTTTCACTAAGATAATAATATTGAAAAGTTCCCCAATGTTTGTGTTGTATCTGTCAAAATTTTGGAAAAATATGACAGACAGGTTATTTTCAATCCTTACTACTTTACCAATTATTATAAAACATTGTATACATATTCTTGGGGTTATTAGAAGTAACATAGAATATTTTTTATGGAAAAAAAATTATTTTTTACGAAAGATAAAAAAATTCATAATGCGAAATGCAGACACCACGCTCCGTCAGAATTTTGCATAAGGATTGGTCGGTATTCAATGGTACTGGGTTTCAATTGAATATCATAATCATCTTTTGATTGTCATTGGCTTAATGAATGAAAAATGTCACTATTGCGATGCTGTCAAATGGAAAGATCAAACTGTTGGAATGCGCTGTTTCAGTCTTAAAGTTTTACTTCCATTACTTGGTGAACCAGAAGAGCCTTTAAAAACTTTATTGTTAAGTGTTACAGATGAGCCAAAGCAATTTTTAAGCAAAATAAGAAAGTATAACTCTTGCTTTCAAATGACATCCTTTGGAGTTGATAAAGAGAAGAGACTGCCCGGATTTTCTTCAACTTTTACTGTAGTACAAGGGCAGATATATCATGGTCTACAGAAGTTAGGTCTAGCTTCCCAGCCTCATGAGATAATTAATCTGGATGATGTAGTTAAATATTGGGAATGTATTTGTTCATGTAACTACGGGAGGAAGAGACTTGCATATCGACACGAAACTACCACAAAGGGACCCAAGAGTTTAATTGGCCATTAGAATAGAACATTTTAACACTACAATTTTTACCACGTTCTTATTGTTTTCGAAATGCATCTTATGGACGTGTGGTTGTTTTTCTATAAGAAAAACACTTTAAAAAGATATATTTTACTATTTAGACTAAAATAACACTTTCTATTGTTTTTAAATCAACAAAATTTGTTGGTATTCTGGCTTTGTTATTCACCTCTATTGAAATTTGAAAGAAAATTAACAGATGTCGCCCACTTCGTGATTTTCGCGAATAAATTTATTTGAATTTTTGAGGCTAGGTGTCATTTTTTAGTTAAATTCTATTCATTATGAATCCGATTATTCCCACTGAACTTCCATTCCAATTCAAAACATAACAAAGAACAAGGGCAGATATTACAAGTATCGGGAGTGCATTTAGAAAAGCCTTGATTCTCTCAAGGTCAATTACATGTCTTAGATTAATACTCTGCATTCATATCTTGAAATTGTTAAAATTCAATATTATTCATTTTTGTTGCAGGGAAATATGTTTTAACGTTTGTTGTTATATTTTGATAAATTTTCAAGTTTTTGAAACTTCATGGTATGTTGTAATTTTCTAAAATCCCAGCCCAGCAATAAAATGTAGTTATCATATTAATTGATTTATCTCTATGGTAATGATCTCTGATACTATAATGGCTTTAATGCGAGCGAAGCCGCGGGTAAAAGCTAGTACTCATATAAAGAAAACTTTTTTTTGGTATTGGATAATACGATGAGAAAAGAATAAGAATGAGTAATAATATTATTTTTTACGTGGAAAACAATTAAAAAAACGTTATTCAAATATTATCATGGAAGTACCCCACCCAATGGAATGATTTGAGCTGGTTTTTTTGAAAGTGGTATAAGTCCGCTTTTTAAAAAAATAAGTTAACGGTAATTTCAATAAGCTGTAGACACCTTCTCCCCATAGTTACAAACACAATTTCAATAGAGCTCTATCTTGACATAAAACAGTTTCGCTGTACAAATATTTCTTTCAAAAGTGGAATGAATCCATTTAATTTTTCTCGTTCATTATCATTATTTTGCATTTTTGTATGTTAATTTTCATTTGCAGTTTTTCTATCTGTTCTATCCAAATTTTTGTTAGTGCTTTCATCTTCCTTTGATTTTATGCCATAATTACGATGACGGTATCCTATGTTCGTTCGTAGGTGTCTCGTCCAGTTCTTTACATTTTTTTAGTTTACATTCCATCCATTATTAGTATGAACAATAGTGGGCTTAGTCTCTCCTCTTATTTTATCCTCTTTTCATGATAAAACCTTCTAATCTTTGTCCATTCAGTTTTACTTTCTCTTTCACTCTTCAATATACGGTTCTAAATGAAGGCAGAGCCTTCTGTGCCCTGTGGGCTAGCCTCTCCCACTTAAACTTCTTATACTGAGTATTTCTACATCTGTTAGGTTCAGGTTGTCATTCAAACAATCGTTGTTTCTACTGACATTTCACATTTATTGGAAATAATTTCATTTAGCGTTAATTTGATTGAAAAATATTATTAATCAAATTAATTATAAAAATTCGAAAATGTCATGAAAGAAAATGTAATGTAAGCAATTGCTACTTTTAGTGAGGATTTCTATAATTATATTGGGTTAACTTAAGAAATTTTATGGGTCTATTTCAGTCGTTAGCAGCAGTTGAGCTTTGAAAATCTTGTGCTTAACTTTAAACATGGTCCGCATCACGGAACATTCGTCTAGATCTACTAAAACGGAGAGTAGCTCGCTGAGAATAATATTATTCCGATACTATTCGATTAATTTACTGTTATTAGGACCTTTTATTTCGGTAACTAATTTTCTGTAAGTAGAAGGTATAAGAGTTCTGATAATATCCTTTTATTCCTGTACGCCCTTGTTGAACCGTTTCTTTATCGATTGAACAAATACATTCTGTCAGTAACTTTACGAATAAATTTGTCTAGTATACTCACATCTAAAAGATGCATCAATGAAGCTCTCGAGGTCGCCTGGGGATGCGTCATATCCGTCAGGATTTGACATAACTCACCACTTAAACGTGAAGTTGCGACATGGCTGGTCAAAGTGGCTCTTTTCAGACTTTCGCCCAGAGCGTAGATCCACATCTGAAAAATGAATGAATAAAACGAGGAAACGTCATGAATAAATTGCTGCTACAATTAATGTGGAGTATAAATTGCTTTGTTAAAGCGGGGTGTTCAAGTTGGATCATAATTGATATAGTATAGTGAGAAATCTTGTAAAAGGATATAAATAAAATATTGGTTGTTGGGGTTAATGGGGTTCTCAGGGTTAATTATATTATTATGAGGAAATTTTCATTTTCTTTTTTGATATGTTCTCAATTCTGAAGATATTTTTGTTTGTCTTCTTTTGTGGAAATAACTTTGTAGATCAAAGTACGCTACTGTTTACCGAGCTTTATAATTTTTTGCCTTCCAGAAACATTACAGCATGAGACAAAACGTTTAATTCATAAATTCTAAATAATTGTGAATTGTTTTTTAAATTGTTAGTGAGTGAGAGAGAGATGGTTCTTTTTGAACGTGACGGCATCATCATAAACAGTGTTCATGAAGATCATAGGCGGAGAGTTTGAAACTTAACAGTATTATCAAGGCATGTTAAAAATGCATAAATAAATATAATTATATTCTTAATAACGATTAAATTTGGGTGTAATGATGTTTAACCAGATTTTTTACAATAATATAATGCTATACTGGGTGATTTATTAGTGTGATAAAGTTCTGTGCCTCTTTGGTACTTTGGAATTTGAAAATTATCACAATCTTACAGGGTGTTCCAGAATGCTTATTTTAAATGGAATACCCTATATTTTATGGCATTTGGAATCAGCTTGTTACAATAACATAGAGTTGTTATGAGTTTTACGGGGTATTTAAAAAGTTATAATCAATTTTCCATAACAAGTTCAATACTCTGGATAATGTTAGAAGAATTCAAAAATGAAAAGCTGTTGCGGCCAAAGCATTCAAATAGTAGTAAAAATAATGTAAAATTATTTATGGTAATTATTTAGAATTGGGGCTCCAGGCAAAAATCGTTCTAAAAAATTTTTCACGCATTTGGGATTGTTTCTGAGGGTACAAGTAGTAAATTAAAGGTGGAGGAGACATATTATTTCCATTATTATAAATATTACATGGTAGAACTTACATATGATAAATCAATGAAACCTAACCTAACCTAGATGGTAATTATTTAGAATTGGTTAGGTTAGGTTAGGTTTCATTGATTTATCATATGTAAGTTCTACCATGTAATATTTAAATAATGGAAATAATATGTCTCCCCCACCTTTAATTTACTACTTGTACCCTCAGAAACAACCCCAAATGCGTGAAAAATTTTTTGGAACGCTTTTTACCTAGAGCACCAATACCTTATCTATTTAGTTAATTGAAACTGATACAGGGTAAATCAAAATACTAATACATTATTTTCTGAGTTTTATTCAAATTAATCACCCTATATTCGATGTGAGTATCGAAAGCTGACATATTTCGTTTTTTATGAAGCATTCCCTATACCTAAAATTGTTAGTTCTTGAGATATTTTCGTTTCTTTGTGCAAAGTATCAAAAAGTACAAAAAATAGTTATTTATGCAACAAGTCAGTATAGTAATACTTTTTTTCACGAGTAGGACGGTTCGGCAATTCCTACGAGTGAAAAAAAATTACTTTTCATACGAGAATCATACAAAAATTTTTTTACGTCCGTAGACTTAAGAAAATTCGACAAATCCTTTATCAAATTTTATTTTATAATATTAATATTAAAAGTACAACTGTGAGTATTATTAATTTGAAGTGAAGAAGAAGTTACATTACTATTGGTACTTGAATTGGCAACATTTGATGAGTTCAAAGAAATAACATCATCTATAGTTGTATTAGCACTTATTGGATTGTTGGATGTCTACGTAACCCTCCGCAACTGTGTTGGATTTCCACCCACCGTACTTCTTTAGTTAAATTATATCACCACCGGAATCCACTAATAGAGACGCCGAAGAGCGTCGAAATCTATACCCAGTATAGTTTGTTAGGTAAATTCAAATATGTTGCTATCAGCGAGGGAATTTTTGAAAAGGTATTGATACCTACAACTTGGGTTTTGCGTTTTCCATTTCTATACTGCAAAAAGAAATGATCTGTTTTGACATTTGTGGGTCGTTGGTTTTTATATTTTTTATAAATGTTTACCAAGTTTAATCTATTCTATATATATAGTCTATATATAGTCAAATTTCACCCATAACAGTAAATCGGCATTGAACATGAGTTTTTATATCAGGTACTGTGATAATTAAAACATTTCTGGTATTAACCAACCGATTGGAGGAAAAGTAATGACTCCATTATTTTTATCGAGGGGTGTAATTTGATATTTTGACGTTTTCAAGTTAATCCATGATTACTATTAATTTTTAGCAGAAGAAGATGAATAATATGAAAATTTGGCATATTCTATCGAACTTAGCGTCAAATAAGAAATATCGTCTCTATGGATGTTCTAATAGATACTAAAAAGCACGTTAAACCTTAATAATGGAATAATTATAGGGAATTATTCGAAATGACGTGCGTGTCCCAAACATCAACCATAGAAACATATATCCGAAAAGGCAAAATCCTAAACGAATTGGGACACAATAATGCAATCATTTACCACATGGAATTATTAATATAGTTATTATATCTATATTCCAGATCTCATTTGAATGTTTGATTGATATACTTCTAATATTTTATCAATAGTCATAAAAACTGCTTCAAAGTAACTACATTTTTTGATAAAATCATCAAGTAAAACAAGTTTTTTCCACAAATATTTCACATACTCTAATTGACTTGGCAGTGGTAAATTTGAAATAATTCTTATTCTCGAATCATTGTAGACTCTCTAGTACTATCAACAACCCTCTTTCCTATTTGTTCGAAATGTTTCTTGGTTAAATCCTTCATCCAGATTTATTCGCGGAAACCAAATATTCTAATTAAATTCCGAAAGTCCAACACAATAGTTATCATCAAAATAAAATGTTTGTCTATAGAATTTCGAAATTACAATACACGTTAATTATTTTGAAGAATTTGTTTTCGTAAATGCATGCAAAGAAAGAAATCAAGTTACCCGTAAATAAGAGAAAGATTCGAAGCTCAAAAACCTGGGTTAAAAATATGGTAAGTTATGCAAATTCCGTTAAAAGCTAAACATTGGCAATCAGAAAATGCAAAAATTTGGAATAAACTTCTTGTAAAGAAGTGTGTAGAGCAGAAAATATTTTATTGACAGTTTTTAAAAGATAAACTTCACCTCAGATTTTGTCATGAGCATATCATCAAAATAATTTTTAGTCATATTTTATACCATCAAAGATATTCATATTCAATACAAAAAATTATGATTTATTATTGATTCCTATATTCCGACATTAATTAATCATTTCCAAAGTTTTTAAAATACGTAGTAACTAATATAATTTTAATTGAAAATCATCAAATTTAATTTCGATTTCCATTAAATTGCGCTTTAAAATGAATTTTGTTTAAAATATGAAATGACCAGCAATGTCTGTGAAAATTCAAAAATAATGCTTTTCATACTACAGATAACATCAGTTTATATAATACAAATTTTATTGATGATCGTCCAATCGTTTATTTCGGAATAATTCTTTTGGAGAAAATGGAAAAAGAATGATTTTTCAAATATACATACAGGTAACCATAAAGAGCTCAGAATATGGAACTTTTGTTTGTATTTAATATTTTTTTTGTGGAAAGCAAGCTCGAGAGAGTGAACCCTATTATAATCGAGTAGTTCGAGTGGTGTCTGCCGTGTGGAGATACCTGTGGATATTGACTTTGAATTTCTCTGGATTGTAGTGTTCAAGAAAAACGTGCCTCAGTAGTTGATTCCACAAGCTTGCCCTTCTTCAAAGAAAGGAATCCCGATAAATTGATGTTCGGAGCGTCTGCAGGCGAACTTGGTATACATGAATCACGTCTCCCTGTCGAGTAGGTCTTGCAAATACTACTCTAGGCTGAACAGCTCCGAAGAGCATCTGCCGTAGTGGAATAGTTAATAATTAGTCAGGTCAATGACCTAACCAAAGAAGTACAAATCTGGGCCATGTACAGGATTAGAAGCACAGAAATATATAGCTTTTTAGTTTGAAGTTGACTCCAAGTTTTTACGAAGCTGCCTTAGCTAATTCGGTCACGTCACTATGCCAGGATATCTTGCTCCTAACCTCTATGGCCAACAAGCGAATTTGCGGTGATGATAATATTTTATGTCCAAGCAGGGCTAAATTCCGATGCCAGCCTTCTTTGTAAAAACAGCAACCTTGATCTAGGATGTACTAAACTCAATATTGGTATTGATGGTAGTGATCTTTTTCTGCCTACGGTTTTTAGTGTTATTCGCGTTTACTGGGGTTTGCAGTTTCGTCGAGTAGATCGTTGATGTACAAGAGAAAGAGAGTAGGTGACGAGATACATCCCTGGGGAACATCAGCGTTGACCTCAAGGCCAGAATCTCCCCGGTTGATCTATGTTTACGTAAGGAGTATTTATGGTCGTTGATGATGTTTAGCAGACTCAAGATATCTCACGATTTGCTGGTTAACGATTTCTCCATGACCATGGCAATGGCTGGAATTAAAGCAATCGGACGGCAGTTATAAATTGTTTTTTTTTTCTTTTTTTGGTATAAGTTTCACCCGAACAAGTTTCTGATCTAGAGGGAAGAGAGCTATTTCGAATAATAGAGAAAAGAGTTTGTATAGCGGACTTGTTAGTTCAGCTGCACATCTCTTCAATACGATAGGTGATATTCCATCGGGGTCAGTAGTGTTATTCTTGCCCATAGAAAATATTCCTAATACTTACCACTTTTCTATATCTTCTTTTTAAAAATCTATTATTATCAATTATCAATATCTATTATAATTCAACTTGGTTATTGTAATAATGTGATGGCTATGGAAGCGGCAGAATCATTTGTTATTTTTCACTTTTACCGTATTTTTTATGCATTTAAGTGAAAACAGGGCTACTTTATACTTTTGAAACCAAGTCGTAAAAGAAACTCTAAAAAAATAGTCACGATGTTATAACAAGAAGGTTGTTCTTCCCATATATTAGATTATAATTTGATAAAAAGTAAATTAAAATGAAATATAGATCTGTTTTGGACTGCAGGCACTGTATACATATCGAGCTTATCCACCATTTTATACAAATACAGCCATTGTAATTTTTTCTTTATGTCTTACCAAAACTCAATGTTTTTATAACAAACATTTGTGTTTACAAAACATGTTTGCAAGGAAGCAATTTTTACTGTAAGTTCGTATATTTTAATCCAAACAGCCAACCTTGTCATAACATTTACCAAAATAGTTTTACCAATAACACAAGTAGATATTGAATGAAACGCTACTGAATTATTACGCTGATAAAATGGACTCCGTCACCTAGGCAACGAAGGAAGCGGTTCACAGCGCTTCTTAAGTGCCGCCGTTTTTTGTCATAAACTCAGTTTGGTTCCACTTTACACTAAATAACTTCGTCATGTATAATAGATAACTAATACAATTTGGACCACCAAGGATTTAAGATCATATCTATTGGATATGTAATACAGATTAATAATTAGATTGATTAGAACATACTACGTAACTAATTTATTTGAAAATGAATAATGCATAATTATTATGACCCAAATTTGTGATGGAGAATTTCCAAAATAGAATATTTGCCATTATGTTTTCCAAAATAGATCCTTGATTTTTCTCCTCCTATTTATAAAAATGCCACTTTGTATCAAATTTGAAAACATTCACACTATTAATAAAAAGTTTTGCCACCCCATAATGCATTCATTTAATTTGAAAATAATATACACTAACAAATCTGGTCGTTTGTTTTTTCGGAATAACTGAATATTTGAGCTATTAGAGCAACGTAGAACGATAAATTTTGAATGGCACACCAGCAATTGGTCACCAGAAGTCGAAAAAATCAGGGAAACCAATCGCAGAAGACGAATCACCCTTCACCAAGACAATGTTCACACATCAGTTCAAACAAAAACGTTTTTGAACAGTCAAAACATCGAATTGATCCTAATGGAGATTGTTTTGAAAATCATAAAGCCACATCCAGTTGTAAATATTTCTATCTCAGAACTTAAGTGACAACCCTCATAGTTCTTTTCTTACCCGGAGGAGCAAGAAATAGGATACAAGTAAGTAAAACATAATAAAGGATTCCGCCGCTCTCAGACTATTTTGCTCATTTGCATCCACTTAAAACGCGCTTATTTTAATGTTGTCATAATTACTACCATCACAAACACAAACAACACGAAATTTAAACGTCAACATTCAATTATTGATCTGTCAAAAGTACCTTGGAATGTTTCATTACGCAAATACTTAAAAAACTTCATCAAGTATTCAGCTATCTAACCAAAATTTTTCAAATGAATGTGAAAGGTACAATTTGTATTTTTTCTAATGTACCTCTGTTCAAACTAATATTATTAACAATTTGTTAGTGAAGCAGCACTTCCACTAATGGCACTACCAAATGTGCGAAACGTTTTTCTTATGATGGAAGGTTATATAGTACTATTTAGAATCACTTCTAGTGCAACTTTTGGGCATGATTTCGTGGCCCCGGTTGCACATATGCAAGGCCAGTCTTTGTACATTGGAGAGATTGTTCCTTGTGATATTCAGACTAGTTCTAGTACCCCAAACCACTGCACCATAAGTGGTCTCATATTTGCCCTGTATATCCACAGTAGGAGCTTTAAGTTACAACCCCAATTACTCCCTGCGAAGTTTCTGCATACCATCAGAGCTTTTGTACTCAATGAGGTCTTATTCGGGTTGACATTAGTTCCACCCATCGACACCACCTTCTGGTGCTGTTGAGTCCTGTTTGAACATGTCACTGAGTGTATTCTCAAACCTCCCTCGGACATAGATGACTATGTCGTCAGCATATTCTTGACAGGATAATCCGAGTTCAGTCAGCCCGCATATAGAGTTCGTCTAGTACTAAGTTTTACATAAGTGAGGATGTAACTCTCTTATGGAGATCTCCTGTAAGTAGTAATAGAAATAGTGTCTTGCCCTACTTTCATTTTTACTGTTCAAGTAGATAGATCCATCTGGAGGTTTTCCTATTTACTCCTCTCGCGTCTGATGTTCTTTTGGGAGCCTCGTTTCGAGTATTCTACAGTTGTCAATTGTACCACTGCAGTCTCCGTTGATTTGCCTCTTCGGTAAATTGACAAAGTCGGAAGGATTTCTACTTCAAAATCTTTGTTCCAATGTAGTTTTCGATAGCTTTTTTAAGTAAAACCGATGTGACGCTAATTGGGGATGCGTGGTGTCCGTCTTTCCGTCTTTTGGTATAAAGGTTACTTTGACCTTTCTCCAAGGCTCACTATTTTTCATATTAACGTAAGTTTTGGTTTTGCTCCTTTCGGCACGGTCATAATGAACCTAGTTAAAATTCATATCAAGAATTTCTTTTTTGCAATCCTACGCTAACATATATTTTCCAACAAACTAAATATTAAAGTGAAATTAGATGATGTAGGAGAAATTTTTTTTAATCAAATTCTCTGAAATCGCGTGAATGTTCATTACAAACATAATTTCCTCGTCGACAATTATTTTAATTATTCTCTCATTTTTGCGTGACTGTTACCCAACTCATCTTCCACTCTCATTACATGAAAATAAGGAAAACGGATTCGAAACGAGATTGTTCATGAGTTTTAATAATACATCCGAATAATGTTATTCGATGACTTACTTTTTCCGTTTCGGTATCAGTATATCGTTTCCTCGATATATACTCTGGCGCTAGATAACATTTAAGATGTCCTGATGATCCTCCATCTAATGGCAAATGACTAAGGTACAACTTCACTTTACCTTTAGAAGACAACAGAAGCGACTGGGGTGTTACTATAGGAACACAAGAGCTACTAAAGGCACCATCTGAAACAAAATAGATAACTTAGATCAATGCTGACAACGAATCTATGAATAGATACATAAGTCACACAAGAAGATATGAGAAGATTCATAATAAGATGCCACCTTCCACTTGAAGCCCAGAACAATCGTGAGGGTTGTAATTTCCATTACACTAGGTAACGTTAAAAGGTCGTGGGGTCTTAGAAGGAAGACAGTATACATTAATTTTCTAACTGTGCCGACCAATCAGAGCGCGGTAGCTAGCATGACCCCGAGAATCTGTCACCCAAGTGTTAACGACAGTGATTAGCACTACGCATTGAATAAGCGCTTCATGACTTCTTACTATATGTTAGCACGCATTGTGCCAGTTTAAACCATACCTTAATTGTATGCTGCAGTGTGAAATGAAGATAAAATACTATCTACTGAAATACGCAATTATTCTTGAATGGCTAAGAGTTCTTGAGGCCGCGTGAATATAATGTCTGTTCCATGAAATAGGGGACTATTTAAAATATGATTAGCAATAATATTGTTTCTAATATATTATGTGTATCTTTTATTTATGTATTTTTTGGAGTGAATCATGGTAGGACTTTGCGTTGTAAGGAACTATCCTCTTCGGAATGAAAGGAACAAACACGCGCTACGTTAAATCTATATATATAAAAACTAGTTTCTGTTCGTTAGTCTCGTTAAAAGTCGAGAACGGCTGGACCGATTTGGCTGATTTTGGTATTGCATTATTTGTGGGAGTCCAGAGAAAGTTTTAAAAGTGAATAAATGCTCGGATATAAATAAAATCAACAATTTTGTTTTTCATTGATGTTTGGTCACAAATTAAATTTCTGAACGCAACCATAAAATTTTGACAACCAACTAAGGTGTCGATCTATTCACTATATCGATCGAACAAAGAGTCCATCTTTCTATCTTTGTGAGTGACGATTACCGCTACGTGTACGACAACTACGTGATAGTGACATTTCAAGTTAAGTGCTTTTTTGTTGATCTTTTGTGATAGTGACACTTTCCTGCTAACATGAGAGTATTTTTGCAGCAAGACGAAGCTGAAAATTTGCTTGCGAAGCATTGGAAATAATAGTCGCAGTGGACAGACACCTCGACCGGATTTATCACATTACCCACAGATTTTCGTCACAACACAGACTCAAAAGAGGATCTTATTCAGCGTGTTTTCCCAGATATAGCGCAACCATAATTGTCTGGGTAAAGGAGCAATATTGGCAGCGAAAAATAAAGATGTTGAGGATCTCAATGCGACAATTCAGAATTTTCTTACGGGACAGTTGGTTTCCTTCAAATCAGTCGAAACCGGTATGAACCAGGATGACGTAGTCAACTATCAAACGTCCTTTTTATATTCATTAGAATTGTCTGGATTACGACCTCACAATTTGCAGTTAAAAGTAGGATCAGTTGTCATTACGCAGCGTAATATTAATCAACCTCGACTGCGCAATGGAACAAGACTGGCTCTGAAAAAGGTGATGAATAACGTCATTGAGGCAACATTCATAAAAAGAAAATACAAAGAAGGGGATGTCTTGATCCTGCGTATACCGATTTCCAGTACGTCTGGCCTTTGCGATGACCATAAATAAATCGCCTGTCGTTGGAAGTTAGCGGAATTAATTTGGAGTTTCTCTGTTTCACACATAGAAAATTATACGTCGCGTTTTCGCGCGTCGCAAAACCGTCATCTTTGTTTATTTACGCACCACAAATGAAAACAAAAAATATAGTTTATCAGAAAGCTTTAAATTGATTGACAGACTGTATCATAACTGACTGTGTGTACCGAATCAAATTCTTGTCACATTTGATAGAAATATCATTTCAATATTGAAAATTTGTTATTCCTTAAATTAATTCATTAAAAATTAATATTATAATCTTTTAAATTGCTGTGTTTCGTCTTTTATGAAATCCTGACGTTTAAGAGGCGAACTCCATTGTTGGCAACATCATTAAAAGCTTGTAAAATATGAACCGCTTACGGCGGTAAAAGCCACAAGCTCTTTAGTCAAAGGATTGGAAGGATCATATAAAGAAGGTCACAAAAAAGTTGGGGAACGCAAGAAGGAATTAAGAAATCTGAATATATAAATATAGTGAATGCTTTAGAAGTTGATAGATTATCGTATGCCACTCTCACAAGTTATTGAGATTATAAAGTTTAGGTGAGTAATTTTATGTATTTCGCAGTTTTATTCGTTGATAGCAATATGATAAGATTTTATTTTGTGAGTGGAGATAATTTTCAACTTCAACACGAACAAAATAAAATAACTTTGAACTCGTATATCATACAAAATTTGTTTAAATTCTTCTTACAAAGAAGATAAAAGGAGTTAGGAGACGTTGATGTGCGATATATAGGGTGGCGCAAAAGAACTTATATATTACATCATCTTTTTTCGAGAGGTGAACGGTGCGTGAGCGAGGGGAGCCTAGCGTGGTTGAATAGTAGCACTCGTGGAGTTTTAACAGCCTTGAGTCACTTCGACGAAAAGTGTCGCATGTTTTACAAGAACGGTCGAAGGCGACTATATCGTTCAAAATATGGATTAAGACACATTAATGAAGTTCCGAGTGCAAATTTGAAGAGACCGATAATTAATATAAATATGAAGTAATTAGTGTCAACATTTTTTTTTGAAAAAACTTCTCATATCGGTTCCATGGTGTAATGGTTAGCACTCTGGACTTTGAATCCAGCGATCCGAGTTCAAATCTCGGTGGGACCTCATTTTTTTTTTTTTTTGGAATAAATGTAATAAAAATGATTTAATAAGTTTCAATATGTATATAATTTTTCCATGTATCGTTTGTATTTAATGCTTTTTCTAGCTGTCTCACATATTTCGATATATTTTCTTGCGTTCACATTATTATTTGTTGTAATAAGTTGTGTTGCTCAGAAAACAATTGGGATCATATTAACTTTTCCTAGTACTATTACGAACAGTTTTGAGATTCCTGGTCATCCGGCCATCCAATACAAGTGAAAAATATGTAATTTTTGTAAGTCGGAGGCATTAGCTTAGATTAATGAGATAGCAGAATATTAAGTTCATCAATAAAAATACGAGGCTCGCTTTAATTACTTCAATTAACGAACAAATTGTCTTTTAAAATTCATTAGTGGCAACAATATTTTTATGTAAATGAAATATTTCATCAACAAACTAAGGAAATAGAAAGAGGTTACGGCTACTACCATTATGTATGAGGTAGAACGTCGAACATCGGTTCCATGGTGTAATGGTTAGCACTCTGGACTTTGAATCCAGCGATCCGAGTTCAAATCTCGGTGGGACCTCGAGGTTTTTTTGGAATAAATGGAATAAAGATGTTTTAATATGTATCAGGTATTACTTTTTATTCACGTTTCACATGGTTCAAAGATATGATGATTTTCGCTTGATTTAGATCTTAATAATTTATTTTATACTTTTTCTGGCTGTTTTAAATATTTCTCATATTATATTTTCCTGCGTTTACATTATTAGTTGCTGTAATAAGTTGTGTTATTATGAAAACAACTGGGATCATATGAACTTTTCCTAGTACTATTACGAACAGTTTCTGAGATTCCTGGTTATCTGGCATCCCAGTACAATGTGAAAAATATTTAATTTTTGTAAGTCAGAAGCATTTGCTTATATCAATGAGTGGCAACAATATTTTCACGGTAATGAAATGTTTTATCAATAAACCAAGAATACTGAAGAGGGGCTACGTCTACTACTTTTATGTATGAGGTAAAACGTTGAACATCGGTTCCATGGTGTAATGGTTAGCACTCTGGACTTTGAATCCAGCGATCCGAGTTCAAATCTCGGTGGGACCTACGAATTGTGTTTTTTTTCTACAACAGTAGAAGTACAGAAAAAGATAATGCTATAACAGAACCACAAAAAACAAACAGAAAAGTAAGAAACAAAAGGACTCACTATATAAAATAACTATCGGTTGGAATAGTTATTTTAGAGCAGTATCGAGTCAACTGCACCAGCATACTACAATACGTAAACAGTTTATCAAATTATCGTATCAAATAACGTATTGACAATATACTGTCTGATCTTTATCAACATTTAATAATCAAAGAATTTCCTTCATATGTTGCAAGTATAAACCCAACGTTTTATTATAAGTACGGCTCAAAAGCAGTCATGAGCCTAAATTAAATTTTGTATTGCCTTTTAACTAAGTTTACCATAGAATAATTGATTGTATTTTTCCATTACACCTCCTACATTGAAAATTGATAGAATTATCGTGCACAGTGAATTAAAAAAAAAACGAGAAATATTTAATATTTCGACGTCTTCAATGGGAAAACAAATTCCCCATCTGATACAATAACAGATATGAGCTGGTAAAATCTAGAACTTGATTTAGAAAAAAAATTCGTTATAAAACTACTAAGAAATATATAACTGACAAAAAATACACAGAATAAGTATTATGAAAAAGTTAGGTCCCACCGAGATTTGAACTCGGATCGCTGGATTCAAAGTCCAGAGTGCTAACCATTACACCATGGAACCGTTGTCATTTGAATATTTGAGTCACTATTTGAATACTTAAGAAGAGATGAAGTAATTTGTTATATAATATTAAATTTTAATAAATTTAAACTTTTAAAGTAGATTTTTTCGAATTATGTGTATAGACATATGATAATGCTAAAAATAATAGAGCTAACTCTTCCCAATGAAGAATTTGAATAAGTAGTTTTTACCTGCGCGGCGTTGAAACTGGAAGTATATATTTTATATAGTTCCACGTATATAAGCTTTTTGGATTTCACATAATACAGAAAATTTATCACTCTGTATAATACTTTCGATAAAAATTTAATTATTATTTGCAGTGTTTGTGTAATATTTGTCATCAATTAATATGTTGACAAATTATCATCTAACTATTAAAACAAAAAACGTTATTCAAAAATTCAATTTATTATTAACCTGTTAGTTGTAATTTTTATCGTATAAATATCTGAAAACATTTATAATTCAATGGAATTCTAAAAGTATATATACATACGTTTCTTATCTAAAATGTATCGGTTCCATGGTGTAATGGTTAGCACTCTGGACTCTGAATCCAGCGATCCGAGTTCAAATCTCGGTGGGACCTGAGTTTTTTTTACGTTTATCTCCATAATTTTTATTTTTTTATTATGAATTAAATGTATGTACGTGTAACTGGAAGAATAGAATTTTATGATAAACAAGTGAGGTAAATAAAAAAGTTTCTTGACACTTTGATCAGTAAGAATATATCCAAAGTCCTGTAGTTCCGAAGTTCTCTAAGGAATAACGTTTTCACAAGATCTTCTTATCTTTCACAGTTTTCTAAACTTAATTACATATTATATCGTTGGAAAAAAATAAACAAATATACATAAAGTTTGGCATCGGTGGGATTCGAACCCACGCCTTCGAAGAGACTGGTGCCTTAAACCAGCTCCTTAGACCGCATTAAACAAATGCAAAACTTTATCAAACTGGGTTCATTGGGATTGTTTTCTTTACTACGTTTAACAATTTTTTTTCTATACATCATTGTAATTCCGATCTATCTTTCAATTATTACTGCACTTGAAGAAGATAAACGTTGTTCTTACAAATGCCATATTTACTATATGTAGCTGTCAGTTTACCGATCATTTCACTTCAGTAAAAGGTTTCTTCGGTTGTAACAAGCTATACAGAGTCTTTCGATTTTTTGAAAATAGTATCTTATTTATTTTCAGTTTATATCACTTCAAAATTCTTCCTCCGACTAAACCTCAATTCATTAAGAAAATATTTTTATGAAGCACATGCTTTATAAATTTTCTTTGCTTCCGTACAGTTATTTTGAATTTTTCAAGCCTTTTTTATATGGGTTTGGGACCTTTCTAGTTAGGGGATCCCATATCTTTGATACGACTGATACAGCGGTAGCTACTATATGTATTTAATAAGTAGGATTGTCTACTAAGTTTCCGTGGTGTAGTGGTTATCACATCCGCCTAACACGCGGAAGGTCCCCGGTTCGATCCCGGGCGGAAACATCTTTTTTTATTTCGATTATATATAGTTTTGTTAAAGAGAAGATTTCAGAAGAATTATTTTTGCAATGGTTATCAACCCCCTTAATAAAATGCAACGTTTTTTTATAATAAATTCTCATACTGAAAAATGCGGGCTAACTTTTCAGATTGTAATTAGAATCCTCATTATATTTCCCGGAGCATATTAGAGGAAAAACTAATTTAAAAAACAGAAGGAAATTAATTTGTCCTTTCATAATGAAAACTTAGCAATGTTAAATATATCACTAATGTTTATTTACTCGAGACACGAACAAATGAAATTAGTTGTGAAGTTCTATTTAATAAGTGTCGCTTGTCAGTAGGAAAAAAAATATTTCTACTGTTCCAGTCAGCCCTGAATCGAAGGAGAGGCAGGTCCGGACCTATGACTTTGTGGATTCAAACGTTACGAGTTTTCTGAAATTTTTGAAAAGATAGGATACCAATTGTGAAATACCATGTAAGTAATTAATGGAATTAATTTTTGATTAATTTCGCTTTCCGCTTGGAAAAATTTTGAGTGATAGCAGATACAAAAAAAGCTTTTCTCCAAATCAGTTTAGATGACTCTGAAAGGGAATTTGTAAAATTTGTATGGGAAAATTCGCCACAAAAACTAAAAATTTATCGACATGAAGGTGTCAACTTTAATATAACGTGTATAATAAAATAATGCAATAAACAAGTTTTGATGTTAGATGTTGGGTAAACACCAGAATCCGTTACTTTACAAAATTCAATGTTGTTATCTCTAGTTTTTGGTTTGATTTGGGATCGGAAAAGTGATACATTACTGTATATTAGATAGGTTAGAACATTTTGAAATTTCAAAAGTTACCAAAAAAAAAATTCTTGGTAGTGCTCAGAAGTTATTTGATCCAAGTGGAAATTCAAGCACTGTGCCTTTATATCTGTCACGGAAGTCTTGGTCTGAAAATACTAAATGGGATCACGAAGTAAGTGAGGGAATATAAAAAGACTTCATCAAGTGGGTAGAGAATTTTGAAGATGTTGAATTTTTATTTGCACCAACATCTTCAATTTCAAAAGGGATAGATCAAGACAGAATACTGGATTTATATCATATTGAAGGCACTGATCTAAGACAAATATTAGACAAAGACAAAGAAGAAGATTTCTTTCTGATCGGTAAAAACAATGTGAAACGTTTAAATTTTTACCAGTAGCAGGATTAGAAGGAATTATTTTTAGAAAAAAAAAATATTCCAAGAATACAAATTAAAACAGCAGTTGTTATCATTGTGTGGTCAATGCAAAAGCCTTACCTATTAAAGATGATAATATTCTTGAAGAAATTTCGAAAAAAAAACGATAAACATTTGATGCCTAAAGAATAAGACAATTTTGTTGAGGTTACAAAATTTGGAAAGAAATAATACAGCACCTAATGCATCATATGTGTTGTATTGTGTAATTACCAAAAAACATAATATAATCGTCAAAGTACTAGTATTTAAACACCAGTATTCCAAATTTGAATATATTATCAATTGTTGGATGAACATTTGAAATACAACTATAACAATGATGCAATGTTTCGACCAATAGGCTTAACAATCCATTCGTAAAGAATTTTTTCCGATTTCTTATAGTGACTTATATTAGTTATTATCACTCATGTTTGTTTATCACTCATTTAAATAATCAATATATTATTTCATAGGAATAGACAATTTCACAAAAAAATATTTAATGAATAATTACATTGCAAAATTAGGAGTTTATCTGTCTAGAAAATGCGCTGACATCTGCATCGTTCTAGTGATGAGATGGAGACGTTGAACATCATTTTGACATCCCCATTACTTGTATATAATACGAGGCATATTTTTTAAGTAAGTACCGTTTTGCGATTCCGCCGCCGCAACCCCAAGGTCGGCGTTCCACAAATGCGCGCTGGTTACCTACATCTCTTGTCTACGCACTGACGCTATTACAGTCTGATTCTTCATTGTGTACGTTGTTTACTGAGTGTTTAAGATACCGTCGACAATCGTGAGTCTCGCCGATTGTGAAGTACTGGCTGTTATACGATTTCTTAGTGGTAAAGGTGTAAAACCGATCGATATTCATCGTCAGATCTGTGAAGTTTACGGACAAAACATTATGAGTGATCATCATCAAAAAAGTGGAGTTTAAGCAAACAATTACTGCCCGAAAAATCATGTGCACAGTTTTTTGGGACAGAAAAGGAGTATTGCTAGTGGAGTTTCGTCCTCGTAATGAGACAATCAATGGAGCGTTTTTTTGTGAGACATTGAACAATCTGCGTCGTGCAATCCAGAACAAAAGACGTGGCAAGTTGAGAAAGGGTTTCGTTTTGCTGCATGACAATGCCCGTCCACATGTGGCTAATCGGACCAAAGATCTCATCAAATCTTTTCAATGGGAAACTCTAGATCATCCTCCCTACTGCCCTGATCTAGTGCCCAGCGACTACCATTTGTTCCTGCACTTGAAGAAACACTTGGGCGGTCAGCGTCTTCAAGACGATAACGAAGTCAAAACAGTTGTGATACAGCGGTTAACAAGTCAGACGGCAGAATTTTATGAGGAGGCTATTCAAAAACTGGTGCCACGTTTTGAAGTGCCTCAATATTCACGGAAATTATGTAGAAAAGTAGATTAAGGTACAGGCTTTCATGTAAGAATAAAATTATTGCGATATCTTTAATATAATAATTTAGAAAATATACTTAAATATAAGTTCGTATTTCGCAACTTTGGAGGCATATAATTCAGAAACGAGGGGAAATTTTCATCATGTACTCATTTCTGAACTTTTTGCACCAAGTCCCAGTACACCCTATATATTTGGGAACATAATATATTTATCTGGAAAAAATGATTCAGCAGTTTTAAGTTTATGGGTCGTTGGATTTATATTGGATTCACATCCAATGAAAAGGATCTTTCTAGGATATTGTCAGTTATATTTTTATTGAAATTTTGAAAGGATTGTTATATATATATATATATATATATATATATATATATATATATATATATATATATATATATATATATATATATAATGTTAGATGATTGTCAGTAATGATTTGGTTATTTCTATTCGACTATAGAGAATACAAAAATAAAATCGATAACGCGATAACAATTTATTCTGTACACGTGTCCACTATAAACAGAAAACGATTTCATTAATTCATACTACCAAATAGAAAATTCAACATCCATTTTAGAATTGAATTTTATAATTTTTAATTATAACGTTCAACTGGATACGGTTGTTATAATTCTAGATTCAGTATATTTAAACGAAATGGGTCATATAAAACAATCCTCCTCGATATTAGGCAGTATTCATTAGATTTTATGTCGAAACATGATACAGCTCATTTGTCAACCCTCTTCCTAGTGCTTTCCCAATCCCTCAATTTACGGAATATAATATCATTAGAAAGACATTCAGATAAAGTATTAAGACAAAATACGAGGGTTGCTATTTAAGTTTTGAGATACGGCAGCAACAACGAGTGCTATTTGGAATGTTTACAGATACTTGAGACATTCACCTTGGTCAGAAAATGAAATTAAATGACGAACATGCTTTTCTATGACTCTCGACGTGAATTTAACCAACAGCAGTGTGCCGATTAACTCGCTTTGACCGCGTCAAAAAGGCCCAAAAAATATTCATTCGAATGTGCTTTTAGTTCAAAGTGAGCAAATGTTCAACATTATCGATTAAATCGCTGATGATCGCTGTTTTTAGTCGTCCAGAGTGCTCATCGCTGATACGACTACATGTGGATCAGTTGCTTCACATTTCACGGTCGCAAATGATGGCGTATTACCCTTAAAAACCAAAATCTTCTCAACGACTCACAGTTTTGACATCTTCAGGTTGAGATCGGAAACTATTATAACTGTACTACGCCCAAAGAATTATTCATAAAAACGTGCGAATATCTGGCAACAACGTTATGTTTATTCTTCTGTAGTCGAGAATTAGGGCGAGAAGCAAAGAGAGCGATAAATACCTACTTCCTACTCGACACAGATGGATAGAATGATCACTTCAACCCTCGGGTGAGAACTGTTGCGTCAGGTTCTAAAATTAATATAATATTTTCCACGTTTACCTACGAATTATGGGACACTGCTAATTGAGAGATCGTTTGAGATGAATATTTTTATACTGGTTTTCAGAATGGAATGGTGTGGTATTTTAATTATATTACAGTGTGTTCATAAAGTAACGTAACTTGACAATTTTTTTCATAGAATACGAAGAATCAGTCTGGGTGAAACATGTCATTTAAAAAAAATAGAATATAATGTAATAATATTATATTAAAGCCGCTTGACATAATGCAAAACAACGTGCAAGAAATTACAGTAAACAGTAAAAGTAAACAAATTCCTATCTTCAAATATTTTGTACATAGTTTAACAATGGAAATTAGAAAGCTAAGTTTTACTGAAGTCAGCTGATCTGTTAAGCCAAACTAGATTGCAACTTGTATGCAATAAAAACGGTACAAAACCGATAAAGTCAAGATCTTGCATGAAACAATCAGATGAACTTCATCTGCGCATGCTTTTGATCAAGAAGTATTGTGTCCTGTATTGCATTGCATGTTGTATTGCATCATTTCAAGCGGCCTTTAGGCATATTCTAGATCAGAGGTCGGTAACATTTTGGAAGCTATGGGCCACAAAGTGGAAATAATTGATGGCAACAGTAAAACGTTTAAATGAGGCAGTACGACCTGCGAAAGCCAGCATTGCAATGGTTAACCAAATGAGGTGGCGACTCCAGAAATGTTGAAGAAAATTCACAAGTAGTGGATGATTGTCGACTGAAAGTACGCGATCTAGCATACATAGTAGACATTTCAAAAAGTGCGGAACATTAAAAGCTGTACGCAAAATAGACGCCGCGTTTTCTCACAATGGAACAAAAACAGCGTCGTGAAGATGTTTTCATCGAGTGTTTGGCAATGTTTCACAGAAATTAAGTCAAATTTTCATAATCATAGATGTATCACCTCACACCCAAATCAAAAGAACAATCGACACAATGGACCGAAAAGGGAAAACCCGCTCCAATGAAGGCAAAGACTGTTCCATCAGTAGGCAAGGTCATGTGAACTTATTGAGCATCGCTGGGTCTTCTGGGACTATCCTGGTATTACATATAAAAAAATATATTCACTATATTTTTTGTGTTTACTATATAATGAGATTTTATTTTATTTGTATCCTTATTTTGTTATTTGTGTGCATATCTCGTCTGGTTTCTCGATATCTGGCAACTACCCGAGACACAGTTGACTGATTAATTTTCGGTATATTCGCAATGTACCTCTAGCTGCTACCGTCTTCAATTATTCTAACCATTTGCTCCCTTGTTAAATTAAAATTTCTGTTTACACGCCCTTCCACAGTCAATATTAATTTAAAAGTGTCCAATAAAACACAAACTGTGTACTTTCGATCTGTGCCGAACAAAAACTGATAAGCAAAATCCAATTAACATTTCTTCTAAATTTGTTTCTGAAAATTAAACTTATCGATGTTTCGTTTGCCCCGTTGATTTTGTAAGCAATGCAACCAATTTAATGCGGAGTGTATTTGATTCATTTTATATCTACCACATCATAATCCAGTCAAAATAGACAAAAATAAGTCATAACTTAGCCAAAATTCGCATAGAGCTGAAAATTGACAGAGACGTTAAATACATCATTATAAATGAAATATCAAAAGTCCCCTTCGATCCGACTTCTGCAAAAAATTTTATTCAAGATCAAAAGTACAAAATTAAGGTTTTTTCCATTTTTATCGAAAACAGTAAGTATTATCGTGAAAGTAGGTCAGACAAAAGTTGTAGATCATACAATTTTCTACAAAAATGGTCCAGTCAGTTTTTCTCTTACGACTCACCATTCGTGAGATATCGCGGTTTTAATCATTAGAAAATTCATATTTTACATAATATGCCCTAAAATGCAGCCGGTATACGTCACCAGACGTTAAATATAAATGAAAATAAGAAACTATTGGTTTGTGTTACTTACTCGCAATTTTGCATTCACTCGGCTGCGCTGCACTCCGCCTCGCAACTGCAAATATTGCTCGTAAAAAAATACGCACTTTTAATCCTTATAATATACTATTCTTTTCTGACGGGGAAAAGTTTGACATTTTATCCATGTTGGCAGGTAAAAAACTGTCACTTTTTATGAAATTACTTTTTTTCCCGGGAAAAAATGGGGCTTTTTATCCGAATTTTGTATAAACACATATACAAAGGTAGATATTTAATTTTAGATTATTTCAGGATATAATAAAATTATATTTTCTTTACATTACAATTATTAAATGTGCATTGCAAGAATGTTCTCTAAACTATTCGGTACAAAAATCGAATTTTTTGTGTTGAAATTGTATTCCCTCCTTCCATGACAACTCAACAATCTGCTACGGTAGAAGAGATGCTGGTGAGATTCCGAGGAAGTGCCGGTTCAAGATGTATATGTCTAAATGTCTTCATAAAAAAAATATACGGAAAATAGTTGAGATCGCACGAATAGTTTCCAAATTTTCTGTTTTCTTGTGGATCGGCAGCAACAGGTCCAGTCGGCAAAAGTTTGTACCATGGTGGCATAATTATGTCAATGGCAATACTTGGCACATGTGTAACGACGGCTTAACGCTAAGCTTTATACAAAATCCTCGTAGATCCATTTCATTACCGCATGCTTTACTAACAATTCCTGGCAATCATTAATCGACTTTGCGTAAGAATAATTCTTCAAAATTAGGAAAATTGTTACGAATTCGAAGTTTACGCCAATTTCCTGGCATTTTGTTTCAACGAATTAAATAGCCATTTTCTCCTTTTGCATATTTCATTACAAAGTGTTTTTTTGCTCTTTAAATAACTTTTCACGTCTCGGAATAATTCGCTTTAACTGTTGATTAACGATTTCCCAAGATCATTTTTTATATAGTTACGTGACATGTTTGAAAAGTTGCTGATAATGGATTTTCAACGTCAAGTATAAATTTCATGATACGGACCAATTGAACATTAAAGAAGCTCATTTAGATCATTACTAGAACTCGAAATACAACGTCTAACTTGAACGTTCAGTTGGAAATAACTTTACTCTTTTGGCTCATAAAACAATGTACCTACATGACACGTTATTACTGTCACGATGTTTGATAAAGAAGAAGATATTATTGATTGATTCATGTCATGTTTGAAACATTTAGATTGTTTCAACGGTATGAATCAGTTTATTTCTTAATGTCGATGACCCACGTTACAGTACTGGCATATTAAAACTGAAGAATTTCGCTGTATTTAGTTCAGCAAAAGATTAATACGTTTTGGGTTAGATGCCGAGTAAATAATTTTTTTGCGCGACTTTCTGAACTGTCTAGTTTTTTATGACAATGAATATTGACTAACAATAAATTGTGAATGATTTTGTGCTGTACAGAACTTATTGAAGATAAATATCGTGATATTTTTTGTAAATATTCATACGAAGAAAAGATAGAATCAAAAACGAATCGTGAGATATTACCGAATATTATTATATAAAAAACTGTTGTGAGTAGGGAAAAAACTACACCAGAAAATTCACTGCTCATCAATTTATGCCAAAATTGATTGGATTTGTGGTTGTAACCAAAACATATATTAAAGTATTTTCCCTATTCACTTTATGGTGGTAATGAAGCTTGGACAAAAATAAGGGTTGCCCTTCTAGAAAATTCAAGTTTGAAGATTAAAAGATATCAAAAGTCCAGAAGCTATCTTTTGGAAATGAGGTAGAGATACATTGGCATTATGTAAGGTAAAGACCGTTCCATCTGCAGGCAAGGTCATGACGTCGGTTTTTTGGAATGCCCTTGGGATAATTTTCATTGACTATTTTGAAAAAGGAAAAACTATCAACGGCGAGTATAATGCGAGCTTATTACAACATTTGAGCGAAGAAATTAAGCAAAAACAGCCGCATCTGGCTAAGAAGAAAGTGTCGTTAATGAATTTTTAGCCCCCTCGGAAGATTATGAAAAAATAGCTCGGTGGTCAAAGATTTTCCAACAATGAAGAGGTGATTCGGCAGTTGGGATATTTGGAGGAGATTGACGATTCTTATTATAAAAATTATTGAACATCGCTGGGAGATCGTATGGAGTTAAAAGGATATTACGACGAGTATCGATATGCATGTTTTGTTAAGAGCACTTCAAATAAAAAATCAAGTGCAATTAGCTTGTCTTCCTCACGATGTTTATCAACATCTTTTCCCAAGTTCAAGTGCGGCTTGGTTGTCAGCCTAACCTAAAAAAATGGGGTACGAAGTTGATCGACAGTATATTAGAACCAATTCAGACTTTCCTTAACCCTACATTGGAAAAACTAATAAACATAATATTTTGTAAATATGCAGGGGTTCAGTGATAAATATGGTAACAAAAAAATTAAACTGTTATGTAATCTGCTATGTACCGGGTCTCCCAATAAGATAATAATTGGAACTATTATTAAAAGAACAATGAAAGACAATTTTGAGGAGTCAAAACATGTTAAAATCCGTTGAGTCAAACCGAAGTAATTTATGTTTAAAGGAAAATGCTTAAAATTTTCACATTTCTTAGGATATCTCGTAATACAAAAAAGATATCGACATGCGGTTTTCGCTATTCTATTGCTAATTTGGTCTACTTTTATATTCCTCATTTGAAACTGCATGTTTCCATTCATCATTTTTCAAGGATAGCTAGATTTAAAAATATAAATAAATAGCGCCCTCTAGCGTATACGTTACTCATTAGGTTGTTTCTATATTAGAACTCTCTTCAAAAAGACTAAGTTTGCATATATAGTTTAAGTAAGACTGGACTTACAGGCGTTTTTTCATGATAAAGTTCCCGCTTCCCCCCACCTCTTATTTGAAGAGATAAACTAAAACTTTTGAATCAAATATACGCTGAATTTCTTGAAGAATACGATAATCGTAGTTTAAATGCATTTTAATGAGTTATATTATTCATTTTATAATTTTTGGTATTTAATTACGCCCTCTGGCGGTGAACCTACAACTCTCTAAATAATTTCCTGGTTTTTCTCGAGGTGACTGTTGTTATAATTTTTTTTTCCCGAAGCTTTACTATAAACGGTTCCCGAGATATGGCCGAGAGCCATTCATGTTGGGACACCCGGTACATATTGTCAATGCCGGTTATGTTCTTAAGTTGAATCCCCCACATTAGACGAATCGTTTGGTACTAACAAGGAGATAAGTGATGCATCGCTATTGTAATTTATTTACACCCAGGATGAAGAAGACGATCAAGAAGGAGAAGAGGCAAATCAAGGCGACGAAGAAGTGGAAGGTTATAAATCAGGCGAATGAATTTCTACTTTGTTTTAGTTTTCATCGCTTTTATTATTTTCAAACCGTGTTAATATCTTTTATAATATGCAGTACTTCCAAATTGAGCAGAATCACATCAGAACCGTGTAAAAGGTCCACTGAGAAAACCACGTTAACAAATGCGGTAAGTACTCTTTTCAGATTTTATATCTCAGAAACGGTAGCTCTAATGAAAAAAGTATCAATAAATTTTTTGAAGATAATTTAATGGTCTACATATTGTGTACGAGGTAATTTTGTGATAAAACTTACTATTTCGCTGATAAAATAAACTTTTGAGACACAGTAGAATCAATGGACGGAAAAATTTTATAGCCGATCATTATTTTAATTGCAGAATTTTTTATCGGAAATACTTTTTTGATGAAATTAATTATAAATTTTCATATGATTATCATATACACTGTACATCCTTCACTATGATGCGGATAATATAGGCAAAGTAAACATTATAAAGGATTTGTTATAACTGTCAACCGTTGTCAGTATCTGGCAGGCACGTATCCACTGATTGTGCTTACTTTACTGCTTTATTCTTAGACTATAATATCTAGTAGGAATATTGATGATGAAATTAGGAATATACCGTTAAGTTTGCCAAAGAAATTCTACAAAAAGGGACGTTGAAATGGGCTTTTTTGATTGCTTACCAAAATCATATTTCAAATTTGTCGTTAAGAACAAAAAATAGCTGATATGACTGGAATGCTCGTTCTTATGATATGTGAAAATATTAATATAATTAATATATAAATAAAATGAAAAATTAGTCGTCAATTGTAAACGTACTTATTGAAATTGAATTCAAGAATACTAAATACACTGCGCATCAGCGAAAACGGACCCCCCAAAAATTTGCGAAATTATCCAAATTTTTACATGTGGTTTATTTTTGTTGTAATAAATGTATGCTATATTTATTCAATAATGTTTTTAGCATGTTATATTATGTTTATACTGGTTACAATTAGAAAGTAAGTATGCGTATTGCCACCTCGACACCGGATGACAATTTTCATGCGAATGGGCATAGAAGCCAAGACATTTAGAATGTTTGCTTGAGGAAAATTGTTCCATTCCTCAATCCAATCGGAGCTCTTCACGTGTTGATGGAGCTGAAATGCGACGTCTTTTGAGCTGTTCCCAAGTATGTTCAATAGGGTTAAGATCCGGACTTTGAGCGGGCCGATCCATTTTTGCAATACCAGCCTCTTCAAGATTTCATTTTTTGTATTTTTACTTAATTAAAATTATAAATTGAACATTTTCATTATAAAAAAACAGGGTGTTTATATATATATATATATATATATATATATATATATATATATTATATACAGGGTGAATCATGAGGAACTTCACATTTTATCATATGTATAGTCCATTAATAAAAATTTAGTTTTATTATTCTATATTAGCGCATATAATATAAAGTATTCTAAGAATTTAATATTTATATCTGATTTGTATTATTCTGTTATAATTTATATTATAACATTCTGCACAATACGTGAGTTTTATTAATTTTTTTGTTTCGTATTTAGAAAAACTTTCAAGTTGCTATACTCTTCTTCTTATATCTTTTCTATATGCAATTCTGCCTGTTTCTTTCTTTTGTTGTGCTTTTAAGTTATATTATCGCTCCATCTTTTCCGGGGTCGACCGACACTTCTCCTCCCGGCTGGCGATTTGTCTCTTGCGATCTTTACTACCCTATCATCTGCCATTCTACTTATATGGATGCTCCATTCTTTTTTTCTATTCAATAACCACTCGTTAATCTTCTCCACATTACATGTTGTTCTAATGTAGTCGCTACTTACTCGATCTCTCAGTGTGTTCCCCGTGATTCTCCTCAGTATTCTCATCTCAGCTGTTTTCAGCATTCTTTGTGTTTTGGACGTGTCCGGTCGCGTTTCTGTTGTGTATATCATTATTGGTCTTATAACAACTTTGTAAATTCTAGTCTTGGTTTCCATTTGAATATGTTTGTTTCTCCTTATTGTAATATTGAGGCATCCTACTGCTCTATTGGCTTTCTGTATTTGTTCTTTTACTTCTGATTCCACGTCTCCATAGCTTGATAGTGTGATGCCTAAGTAGTTAGTTTCCATATTCTGTTCAATGCTGGTACCGTCAATTTCTATCTTACATCTAATCGGTTCTTTGCTAATGACCAGTGTTTTTGTTTTTTGGGATGAAATTACCATGTTTAGCTTCTTTGCTACTATGTTAAACTTGTGGACCAATCTTTGTAGGTCGCATTCACTTTCTGCTATAAGGATAGCATCATCTGCACAGCAGAGAATTTTTATTTCTTTATTTCCCATCTTCTAACAATTCCTCTTTTTCATTGCCTTTATTATTTCATTCATTATGAGATTAAAAAGTAGGGGGCTTAAGGAATCTCCCTATCTTATAACCGTGCCTATGTTTATTTCTTCTGTAAATTGTCCGTCTCTTCTGGCCTGTAATTTGTCGTCCTTACATATATCTTCGATTGTTTTGATAATGTCTAACGGTATTTGTTTATTGTATAAAAGGTGAACCACGTCTTTCAATCTCGTAGCAGCATTTTCTTAAGCAGCATCTATTTCAACTAGAGAGAAATACAAATGTCGTTCATACTTTCCGTTCTATAATTAAAGCTTAATGAGTCAATATCAATGAATTTCTATGTAATATTTCTGTTTTAGGTTGCATGAGTTTCTTCTTGACATGTTACACTTTCTAAAGCTACTGGAACCTTAAGGTTGTTCCATGAATTTTAACTTCGCTCGTAGAAGTGCACTCACCGATGATGTGGTCTCCATTTTCTTCCTTCTTCATGCATAGGAGACGTTTCGGATTGTCCGTGATGCCTATAGCGTCTTATATGGCCGTGTCCGATAAGTCGTATTTTGTGCCTGTTTAAGCAGATCAACCAGCTTTTTAAAACAATCAGAAGACTTATCTACGTGTGCCTTAGCTTGTCATACGTCGGATATTTCCATCCATTCTGTAGAGACTTGCGAGTAGACTTCTCAGAAATGCGATCCCAGCATGGTGAACTATCAGCCTCGTCGTTGTATTTGTTGCTCGAGGTACCAGGTACCTAACAAGCTAGATTTTGCAGCTATCACTCACCAATTGGTGTAGGATTATTTTGCGCTCCAGCAAAAGCCTACAGTAAACCAGTTCTATCGTTTTATAGTACCTCTGTTGTCTGAGCAGGAGCGCTAACTTCTAATGATAATGAGTGCTAGAGATAATGAATGAGTTCCGAATATTCTAAGTCCATGTCTTGTGATGGTTTTTGAACAATCGGTAAACTATTTGCTGTTATTAGTTTTCTTTAAGTTTGGGTGATGTTTTTCCTTTTCCAATATTCCTTCTTACTTAACATCGTGGAGAATTTCTATTCGATTCTTATTTAACTAGCTTTTACCCGCGGCTTCGCTCGCATCGAATCCATTAAATAAGTATCAGAAATCATTATAATAGAAAAGAACGAACTCTGTAGCTATATTAGAACCTGAGATATAGATCTTTGAATGTAGAAAAATTGCCAAAAACCTACAAAAATCCATAACTCCACATTGAATGTCCGCGCCTAGCTCCTCTCCAACTCAACCGATGTTTCAGCGAGTGTTCTTAAACCAAAACGAAGTCTTTATCTTGAATAGAACCTGAGATATTGAGGATAAAACGTGTGTATGTGAAAAACTCCCATAAGTAATGTACAGGGGGAAATCGCATTTGAGCATAACTTGAGAATGGTGAAAATTAGAGGAAATCCGATGGTTAGGTTCTGTGTATCAATACCTTTCATCGAAAAAAAAAAATGAAGCAAATCGGTTGGGTAGAACGCCTGAACGGAATGGAAATCATCAATTTTTTAATATATAAGATTATTCCTTCTGATGAGGTGTCATTGAAAAGAGAACGAGTTCACACGTAATTTCTACAATGTTAATTGAATCTTTATAAAAATACCAAATGAAGATTAGTCATTGATCACAGTTGCAATAAAATCACATTTCATGATTTCATTTAGTCAAGATGGAATTTTTGTTTACAATTTTCTCGGAACAGACGGATAATAGTACATTTTATTATTACATTTACAGTACCATTTTTTATATTTGAAAATAAAATGTTTAATTGTTATAACTTGGCTATAAACAATTGAGAAAAAATTAAGAACAAGTACTTAGATTTTTTAGTAACTTGATTTTTTGTTATCATCCTCTATCGTATAACCGTCCTAACTCAGTTAATTTTGATTTTAGCAAATAAATATAAAATTTAGTTTAAAATAAAATAAAATAAAGTTTAAAATCATATGGTCTACAATATCTTTTAGGTACCTTATCCTTTGCCAAAAATTTGGAAAAAACCACATTATTTTTTCCGCCATCTTTCGGGAGTTATTTTGAAAAAAAACCTGTTTTTAGATCCTTTAGAATAACATATAGAAAATTCCTTTATTTATATGAAATTTCTTATTTCAAAGCCCGATATTTTAATTTTCCAACTTCACAAATATACACAATCATTAAGGTAGCGTGGCCGAGCGGTCTAAGGCGCTGGTTTAAGGCACCAGTCTCTTCGGAGGCGTGGGTTCGAATCCCACCGCTGCCAGTTTTTTGTAATAAAAATTCACTGGATGTATTTTGGAACATGTACAAAAGTTGTGTAACATGAGTATTCAAAGCATTCCCGAAATCGCATCTTAGCTCCAAAATAGGTCCCGAATCATACAATGTCCAGTAAAAGTTATGCCCATATCGGTTCTTATACTTGGCTTAAAAATGGATAATAACCAGCAATTTCTTATATAATGATACCGCAAAAATTTGAAAAAGTTAATAAAATCAATTACGAAGTTTATCTGTTAGATGAAAAAGAATGATACAAAGAAGTCACAAGGTAAGTAAGCATAACTCGTTAATAACAAAATAAAGCGCCGACTACGAGGTCTGGCTATTAAATAACGAGACTGGTTACGAAAAAAAGATTTATTATAAAAATTATTCTACATTCGAATGCTCCCCTTCAATATACTCCCTTCCCCTCGTCACGCACCTTTCAATACGTTTTTTTCATTGATCGAAGCAGTCCTGGAAGTCTTCTTTGGTGAGCGCCTTTAGGAGCTCTGCCGTTTTTTGCTTTACCGCTTTCATCGACTCAAATCGGGTCCCTTTAAAAGCAGATTTTATCTTCGGAAACAAAAAAAGTCGCACCGTGCCAAATCTGGTGAGTACGGCGGGTGTTCGAGCACTGGAGTGCACTTACTGGCAAAATACTGCTTCACAGATAGCGAGTTATGTTCTGGTGCGTTGTCATGGTGCAAAATCCACAACTCAGGCCGATTTTTCCGAACTCGTTCTCGCTGTGTTGCCAAAACTGACAAATTGTAAGTTTGGTTGATAGTCTGACCCTCTGGATTCAGTCATCACGATACCGTTAATGTCGAAAAAAACGATCAATATTGCCTTGAATTTTGATGTGATCTCGGTCGTCACTAAAGCGCTTACACCACTCAAAAGCACGCGAACGGGATAGAGAATTGTCCCCATAGGCCTCTTGCAACAATTTATAGCACTCATTCGGAGTTTTCTTCAATTTAACGAGAAAAGAACACGTTCGTTTCAAACCGCTAGTGCACAAATACTATAATAGTGACGGAAACGTGTTTTGGAACGTTCATAGACAAGATATCTAGATATCTAACGCACTACTAGTTTTGATTGATAGATCATACATTACGTATTTATTTTTGAAGCTATTTACAGTATTTTTCGTTGTTTAGAAGAGGGGCGTTGTGAGATTTATACCATTTAAACTTTCAAAGCAGCATTTACATATTAATTATGAAACTGATTTTTGGTCATTAATGGTATCTATAAATAAACAAAGTGAGTTATGAATCGGGAAATATTCTGGGAATTATTTACGATTATAATATCGAGGCCTGAAGGCAACACCCCTTTATTCTTATTCGAGAGTGTACTATCACTTAATTAATGTTGACGATACTTCTAAATGTTCTTGATTTTAGGTCTCTTCTGATTTAAAATTAGTTTCTTTTATAGTTTTCCAAAGACAGCTGAAAATTTAAAGTTTCTACTTCTTTTAGTCTTTATCAAAATATAACTGCTAGGACCATCCTATCCAAAAAACAAAAAGCGCTGCTATGTTCACCTACAACCTATAGCTTACAACTCAATGAATATAAAAATAAAAAATCTGTTCTCTATTATATTCAAAATTGAAGAAATTAAAAAAAATTAAAATCATTGTAACTCAATTTAATTGATATCATATTCAACTCCCTCTTTACTCGTACTTTACCCTCTCCCCCTATCACACACGATTGATATACATTGTAATATTTATTGTTATAAGTACCCTGGTATAATAATGTATTACAACACCCACATTTCTAGGTATTAAAAAATTTTAGTGAAGACGTCATCACGCACACATAGATGACGTCAAAAATTTGAAGGTATCCTTGCAAATAACCTGTTTAAAAATATAAATCGACGGGTTCTAGGATTTGGTAATTATACACTTTCGCGGTCACCTGGTTTTTTGGCTCTAGAAAATCGAAAAATGGATGGATTTTAATGATCTTGGTCTCAAAATGTTCTATTTCACGGCGGATTTATATAAAAAATTAGTAGAAATAGCTGTAATGAAAATTTCTTACAGTTTTACTGTTTTCAATCATAAAAAAAAACGGTTTTGCAAAATAATTCTTTACAAAAAATTATCTCATTATCAGATAAAGTTCTTATATTTTTTTTGTATTCTACATAATTTAATAAACAATTTAAAAAAAATCCAAAAAAGAATGATTTTTTCAGTTTTTATAGCTTAAAATGAAATCGATGAAAAACAATCAATTTTCGTGAATAGTTTCGTACTATATTCTATATAATCCGCCGTAAAATGAAACATTTTGAGACCAAGATCATTAAAATCCATCCATTTTTCGATTTTCTAGAGCCAACCTAACCTAACCTAATCTAACCAAAAAACCAACCTAAAAAACCTAACCAAAAGGGTAATTATACACTTTTGCGGTCACCTGGTTTTTTGGTTAGGTTAGGTTAGGTTAGGTTAGGTTAGGTTATGTTAGGTTAGGTTAGGTTGGCTCTAGAAAATCGAAAAATGTGTATAATTACCATAATTTTTTGTAGAGGATTATTTTGCAAAACCGTTTTTTTTACGATTTAAAACAGTAAAACTATGAGAAATTTTCATTCCAGCTATTTCTACTAATTTTTTTTTATAAATCCGCCGTAAAATGGAACATTTTGAGACCAAGATCATTAAAATCCATCCATTTTTCGATTTTCTAGAGCCAAAAAACCAGGTGACCGTGAAAGTGTATAATTACCTAGGATTTTTCATTAAAGTCATCGGTTTACGAAATGACGAATTCATTCCTTTCATTTGCATCATACTGTATATATTGTTATTGAATGAGCGTTATTATTATAGTCGACATAAATGATAAAAACTGGTCAGATGTAAATTTCATTTGCGTGAGTTATGACCTACATTATCATTCCTTAAATAATACACTATCAATGGACATTCGCAATTCTTTTCATTCCATATTCATCTAGTAGCAAAAGTAATTTGTTTTATATGAGTCTGGAAACTAAACAAGGCAAAAACTGAAAATGTTGTCACCGTAAAATTAACTTAAACCTCTGAAAAGTCTTTCGTCAAAACTGCCTTGTACATCGGAAAAATATTTTCACGCCGGAAGTTCCTTTTTTTGTTGGAAATAAGCCATGAAACCTCTGTAAGCGTAGCAATAAATTTTAAATGACATTTTCAGCAGCTTCTACTAATTCCAGTGTTAAGCCGCACACCTGGACAACGTCATCACTTCCCATTTTCAATATTTTTTAGCGATAAGTAGGTGTTAAACCCAAAGTAGTGCATCTCTCACATTTTCCACAATAATAAACAAACAGTATTCGTGTCAAGGAAACGATTTCATATGCAATAAGATACTAATCAAAAAATTTTTATCTATATTTAAAAAAGTTATAGAAAAATTGCGTGATATATAAGTATAGTTCTTCCATATCAATTGCAGAAGACAGTTATGCAAGGATCAATCAATATTTCATAAATACGCACGGCACTAATACCAAATTAAGAAACGAAAAATAATGTTTACTCCCCGTATAAAATTTGGTAAACATCTACAAACCGTCTGTCCACTGTTTACCAATGAAAACATTGAATGGTAAAAATAAATGCATTTATATTGGCTGAAGCCAGGAAATATTCCTGCTAGACAGTCTGCTATAAGCAGTGGCGTAGCTAGAATTTATTCAATCAATAAATTTCTTCAAATAAATAGAAATATGGGGATTCTTTAGACCATGGGCGAATGGAATTGCACAGTTTAGTGAGAATACAGACAGGTATGAATTTAATAATAAATATTTAGGTATACAAGCACAGCATTTTAAATATATTCGATTGTTTAAAAAAGGAAAATATTCAGCAATCTGATAATTCAATCATAATAAGAATTGCTAAATTGTTGAATGGGGTAAAAAAAGGGCTCAGTTCACGTTTGGTACTCTGTTTATACCAAACGCTACATTTGTATATAGACATTCCATGTACCTAGTTGTACTTTTACAATTTGATACTTGAATAATATTTTTGCGAACTCTTCTACTGACATAGATCGCGAAGCCGGTCCTGTTCTATTATTTTGATAGAATGTAAAGTTTGGCGGATGCGGAAATTATGGGAATTTTATAACTCATTTACAGGGTTTTGCAGTCGTTTTATAGAATCCATTTCTAGGAAAGAGCTCGGCTCCCAAGCATACCTTTACTGTGCTCGTCTCTATACAGAAGAGAGCAATTCGACTTATAGGCGATCTAGAATTGACCAGAAACTTGGAGAGCTTGGAACTTAGAAGAAACGTCGCTGACCTGATTGTTTTACCGATTCTCTCTCTTCCGAGCTGTCCAACATAATCCCACTTAAGTTGAAATTTCTGGAACCATTGGTGATATTCATACTGAATACACTGTTTACACTACCACTACACCAACACTCACAGTTACACTGTCTGACGCGTTTTTAGATAACCAAGTTATAGTCTTCAGAGATTGTGAGTAAACAGTTTACCTTCAGTCTCTGAAGATAACTTGAGATATGTTTTTCGGGATTTTTCATAAATTTGTAAATAAACTGTTATCATGAATTTCTTCCGTTTAATTATTACTCACTGTGTGTACAAAGTACATCTGAATACTATTGAAATGTTATGAATTCAGTTGCTCAACTATACGCGATGTCATCAACATTATTTACCTGACAAAAATAGATCTTGAAGAGCTTGTACTGCCTGATAAAGGATGGCCCACGATTCGGTCTCTAGAAGGCCCGAGGGGCGTGCTGTCAGGAAATCCCCCAAACTTGGCTCTCCATAAGAGCCACTTCTATCGCTGCTGTTCTGTCCAAAACGAGACATTCTGAAAGAAAAAAAACATTATCTATTATTTCTCGATGCTTGAACAACTATACAAGGTGTGAAGCGAAAATTTTTGATTCTGAAATTATGGAGCTGTGGTCCTGAATGTAGCACTTATAACAGAACAGAAGTAGACGTTACATTTGCTATTTTTTGTTTGAATTCGACATGAAATTTTAGATAAAATTTTTGGGTACAATTTCCTTTGCCAAATTTGAAGTATTTTCGAGATACTTCGATTTTTTACAAGATTTAAAATGGTAACAATAAACAACAATCGCTTGCCTGCTTAATCCAAATGTCCAAATCATTGATATCTCATACAGGATGTTTTAACCTTAGCCGCCACCATGCACATTATAAAGCTTACTTTAAATAGAACACCCTATATTTTATTACTTTTTTCACTGTATTTTATTGAGCCAAAATGGATGGTATCGATATTCCATATACTTAAATCCGAATACAGATATTTCATCACGTTGCCGATGACAACAATTTATCACATTTTGGAAAATACATTTTGTATCATTTTGTGTAACAACTACAATTAGTTGATTTTCCTCGAAGGGTAGAATTCTGTGAATAGCTTTTAATGAAGACCCATGGTGGTTATTTCAAAGAAAATTGGAGTTTTAATGTTTCTGAGCTATAAAATACGTTGAACTTCTAAAATTAAAATTTAAACTGTGGAAGATATTGCTACATTTTGGAAGCAGCCACACTACCGATGTTATACACTTCAAGTAATGGAGAAGTGGCTTCAGCTTGGTATCATATTTTTGGGTGTGTTGCTCAGATGCGGAATATTTATGCAAGTTTTGAAGTCGTGAAGTTATAGCTTTCTATTCTGTGATCATTAGTGTTGAAAGTATGAAAATAATATGGCGTTACTTTATCCATTCCAAACAACTGAATAAAAATGCAGAACGTTATTGCAAATAGTCATGGATGCGTCTAGGGTATCTTCAAGATGCGTCTATAGAGCCACATCTCAAATGCTTCAAGTTTTTTGATCATTTGAGCTTTTAAGGTCCACGTTTCACATCTATACAACAGTACTGACCACATATAACATTCTATGAATCCTATTTTTTTCTGTTTGCAAACATTAAGGAGTACAAATGCCTTCAGAATGTCTCTTTATGGCGAACGGGTTCCGTTGGCATGTACAACGATCTAAAAATCTACTCCCGAATTTTTTGCATCAAGTCCGGGAGCACCCTGTATGTAGTTGTATCTATGTACATATTAGCTTTTATGATTCAATTAAAAAATAAGACTAATAACCATGACAGAACAAAATATTAAATTCCATTAGAAATGAAAATACAAAAAAGAGAATTTTTAGAAATTGTTTGTATATATGAAAATGAGGTAATAATTATAATAAAAATCTAAACAATTTAAGTAAAATCTATAAGGTAATAATTTCATCTACCTTTATTTATAAATCAATCAAGAATTTTAATAATTAAAAACAAAAAGTTGTAATAGTATTTATAAATTACAATATCCATTTAACTAACTAAATGTGAATGACCGTATTTAAAATAAAAATGTGAAGCCGATCCTGATCCGGTACGAATGTTTTATATTCAATATAAAACCTTTAGAAGTGAGGTTACGTCCAAGTGAACAACAATATAAATACCTATTTATAAATTTACCTGTATGATGTTTCATCTAAAAATGCATTCTTTTGGATTAGTTGAATATATACGCCAAGGGGTATTACACAGTTTTATATCACTATCGTTTTACTTTTCACTTTTAACATTTGTGCACACTCAACACAAAAACCGTTGGAATTTAAGAGGAACAACCGATATCGTCATTTAAATTCGTATTAAATACACAAACAAAACTAGAAAACTACGATACTAAATAAAAAATATAGATAACTGATTTTCCGAAACAAATAATATTGTCTAATTAATCTCTTTGAATTTTTAAAAGGAATAATGAACAAAACATGGTTTTTCAGTCTAGTTCCATCAAGCCTACTACTTGAGGAGCGGTAACCGTCAGTTTACAGGTCCGCTCTTAGCTCTAATAACAATAAAGGAATATACGGATGAAATCTGTTTCGTATGTTTAATAGAAAGAAATACATTTTAAAATCATATTTATTAAGTGTGAAAAATACTTGTTTATTTTATTTCAACAAATAAATATCTAAATCTTAATTAGATATTCAAATCAATTGTCATATTAACGATATTTCCATTACTGGCATTCCATTATTTCTTGAAATTAGGACCATAGCCGTAATCTGAATTTTTTTACTTCTATTTATATTGATTTCGTTGAATAAATAAACATTTATGGTGTGATATGTGGTAAGATACAAATATCTGTTTTAATACGATTAATAAAGGAACAACAGATTTTTGTGACATAAAGAAAAATACATTGAGAATATTGGGAACAATAAATATATTCTCTCTATATACAATATCAATTCGCTGTTGGGAGCTTTTTTAAATGATGAATTTCGTTTTAAATCGATTTTCGTTGACATTCTAAAGAAATTTTTCGCTTATCTGAGTTTGCGAACAGAGTAGGGTCTTTAATAATTTATTAAAGGGTGCGTTGTTATTAATCGTAGTGATTAAGACAATTTCATTCATATGTAGAGTAGTTATGGCTTATCGAGGGTTTAGAGGTAAAAATACCCATATTATTTCTGAAAATTAAATATTCAACCCAAATGCAAAGCTGATTTTTCTCTATTAGTGCTAAAACACCCCAATCGAATATGTTTTTAAAATGAAACTTATAGAAGTAAATGTACCCAAGAGATTTTGGGAGATCTTACCTCTTTGACATCATTTTAAATCGGCACTCATTTTGATGGTAGAAGTACCATTGAGTATTTCTATTGCAATGCCATGTGGAGTTTAAGAAACAGCTGCACCTAGTAGTAGCATGTTAAACTAGTTGTAAAATTGATGAGGCGGTCTAGACCCATGGGTAAGTTGGCAGATAAAAACTAACAATTAAAGATTGAAAACATCTCAAGAGGTGATTTGTTTTCTAGAAATGAATTTGTTGAGAGGGATCTGTTGAAGGTAAATATAAAAACTATCTTAAATCTACATCCCCTAAACAAGACTAGCCAAATATAGATTAAACACATTAAAAACGATATTGTATAACGGAGAGGCATTACTGTAGAAAAGAAACCAATTAGGCTTTTTTATACCTTCCAAAGATCAGTGCCTAATATGCAAAATGGCTGATATGGATGGAAAAAAGAATCTGGAGGAAAATTATTTGGAGCATATTGCAAGAAAAAATGATGCGTATGCTGCAAAAGAGGGGAATAGCGATAATACATTTGACTTACAAAAAGTTCTTAGTATTCCAGTTTCAGATGCTAAGCCAATATAGTACAGCCGTAAATTGCGCGTTTATAACTTCACAGAATATGGAGAAGCGATTCCGATTAATGCACATTGCTTTGCTTGGTCAGGAAATAATGGAAAGCGAGGAAGTTGTAAGATAAGTTCTGCTATCCTGGAATGGATTAACACTTTAAGCCCTACTGTAAAGGAAATATCACTTTTTTCTGATACTTGCAGAGATCAAAACCGCAACCAATATGTCGCAAGTTGATTTCACTCATATTATTGTTGCTCGATTGTGTAACCTGTTTACGAAACAAATTTACGGGCCACACTGTTGCAAACATTGTTGCCGAGATATTCGTATATATTGCTGAGCTATAACTTCTTAGGCTTAGGTCGGAAATGTAACTCAATAACAACAAATTTTACAGTAAACAGTACAGATCGAAAAAATTAACACGGAGTGCGATAAACTTTAAACAAATTGGATGTCTGGAGTTTGGAGGATTTCTATTTGCGACTTAACCCGATAATATGCTTCGTTAAAAGTTATTGTATCCACCGTTATTGTATCTATTTTTGACGGTAAAAACGTCACTATTCACGTACCTAATGATTAATTCTCAGGAAAAGCTCACGGTAGACCCATATCAAGGGAGTTGGGGAAGTTCTGGGTTCTAGTAGATGTTACTGTTTCTGTAACAGATGCTTGCACTTTATAATTAATTGTATATATAAATGTTTACTTTTGTCTTTAATTTTTACTGACAACCTAAATTTATAAAGATAATGATAATGTTTACTCGATATTCGATTTTTTCATTTTACAGAAAAATCTTCACAACGATCTGCTTCTACGATTGTTAAACAGAAACTGAAAGTCTAAAATGGCTGAAATTCTAGTGAGTACCTCTCAATACATACGAAAATATATTTCCCAACTTATATAATAGGTTAAGATCGGAAACATTTAAGAAAATCTTCGTATATATCAAATTCAGTCAATGTAGGATGTCCCGATTAATCTGATCGTCTTGAAACTAAAAAAAATTCAATTACTATTTTTATAAAATGAGAAATACCATTTTTGGTTTTTCTTTTTCCATCTGAAACGGGTTATGTTGACTATAAATTAACGTAGGCTCCAAAATATTTAATTTTTTTATTGATTTGTCTTTATATATAACGCTATATAACACCAAATATCATAATACATTCATACGTTTTTGAAAAACTCCATAATCGATATCACATTCTATTGAAAGAACGCTCATATATGTGACTAATCAAACAGAATAAAACCGCTAAAGCATTTCCAATATTTCAAGTAGAGAATATGAAACATCTATAGAGATTTGCTGTATCCAGAAAACATAAGTCCACGATTAAAGTGGAAACTTTCTTATGGTTATATTTAGAACATCAATTCTGAAAGATTCATTTCCGTGTATCTCGTTTAATAATTCCTTTAGAAGTTGCGTACTTGAAACTTATAAGACGCATACAAGAATTGCATTTTCAAATATTCTTGAAGAGATCGCTTTTTATGCCTGTCTTGATTGTTTGACTTAAAAAATAAATGGAAAGATTCATTATAGGGTATTACACAAAAATAGATACATAAAAGTGACAAGAGTGTAATGATCTTTCTTCGAATGGGATTTACCGGCTATGATTCTTAAGCCGCTCCCTTAGTAGCAAGTAGAGTTTCTGTTCCGAACTCTCAGTGTGTACTGCATTCATACTGACACTATGTTATCAAATAGAGACATTCGGATTCGTTTTCTGTACGATTCGCTCTCGGTATACTGCACAGAACATACCATAAAGAAGGTGAACTTTTATATAAATCTCGGCAACACAAGTTTAGTTCTGCCACCTATCATCGAGGGCACTGGCATCGAAAATCCGCCAGATTGTTTCCACTGAATAACAATTAAGTTTATTTTTTCTTATGGTCTGTTCTGTGGTATACTGGCTCTCGGTATGTAAGATCGGTCGATGCTTAGCATCATCCGAGTGAGTAAGTGCGGAATATTTAACATTTTTTCGCATTTTTTGTATGAAATAATGTAACTAGAGCTGGAGATTGAAAAGCACCCTTGTCTCTAAAATTACACACTTCCTACATTACCTGAATGTACACGTGAAGACCTTATTGAGAAAGCTTGGTCATTTTGTACATAGAGTGAAAATATTTCATCAGCTTGAGACAATTAGATGGCACAAATACGCCATGGTTAAAATTTTTTTCAATATAAAGATGTCTCTAATATCTAGCGTCTTCGTTTTCATCTCAATCAAACATCGTTTGTTCGCTGCTAAAGGGCATGTTGCTTTTACGGTCAAAGCAGTATTAAACTTTTTATTCAAACTAAAACAGATATTATAAAGAGCTTTTTCTGCATATTCGATAAAAACGATATCGATAGATCAGGGAGCAGCCTTACAGGTTCATTTTAAAGATCATGTTCGTTTTGTATGAGCGTAGGGTACCGAAGGAATCGACATCTACATATACACTTCGTTTAATTTTATTTGGTGTCTGAGTTTTGAATGCTCGTTGTTCATGCTCGCTAATAATTGTAGCAGATACCATTCGTATAGTAAACATTACTTCTTAACTGTACAATGTTGTAATCGCGAGATATTATTTACACACAAGCATTCGGTATTAACCAGGGCACAGTGAAAAATGGTATATGATATCAAGCAAGTCAAAAATATTCAAAAAACCAAACAAAATATAAGTAAAACGCCACAGTGGTTGATTAGCGAAAAAAGCAGTGCATGCTTCTAGATGTTTACCCCAAAAGGTTAAGGAAGACATGACGTTTGAAGATGGTAAAGATAGTTTGCTCAAAATACCTATGATAGATTCATGATGGCGCAAAATAAAAACTAAACGCAGGCTACAGATAGAGCAACATAATATTAGGGAGATGGTGTTTTTACATCCATTCCTTTCAAATTGATTAAAAAGCTTGGATAACAGATAGCTTGGATAAGAGCTACGAAAGAAACAGCGATTATCAATAGTTCATCCAGGATTGGCCAATATAATTCTATCAAATTCTATCTTTTAGTCAAATAGCAAGTCGCATGCTTTGAGAACTTTTTTCAAATTTAACACCGTTTCACAATGAACAGTCTGAAAAATCGCTTACAATCGAATCTTAAAAAGACGAACTGAAACAGCCTACAATAAGTAGATTTATATAATATTAAGAATATTTATGAGTCGAGTTTAAAAATTTTAGAATAACATGGTTAAAATACTTTGAGATTACAACCATGCAACGCCATGCCACCGATTACGGAGAATCATGATTGGATATCTGGTCCTAATTTTTTTATGATAATTATAAAAATAAATTAATAAGACATCAGCAGTTAACAAGTTTCAACGGTAAAGTCAGCTTTGAGTTGTATATTTGTTAGTTGATTTCAAATATCGCCTAAAAATATATATTCCAATGATTTCCGTGCAAAATATGAGGAAACTACATAAGAAAACTACAAAGGTGACAAACCAGACTGCAATAATTATGAAGGCGTGGTACAGCAAGTACATGGGAGTACCTTATAGAAGAAATTGAAGAAAATAATAGGTAATCAATTAGATGAATCGCAGAGCAGCTCTAAGAAAGGTCGAAGTACACAATAGTTTGTATATACATTGAGACAGATAGTAGAGAAAAATATAAAAAGAAATTGAAAAGTGTATTTCGGTATTATAGACATTCAAAAAGCATTTAACAGTAAAGCAGTTGGGGAAAAATTGAGAAACATCATCAAATGTGTATATAAGACAATGAGGTACCAGATGATGAAAAATAAAGATCAATTTTAAGATTTCACAAAAACAGAGGAATTAAGTCAGGGAAGTACTGAGTCCGTCACTATTCATAATTATAATGAATGAATCTAAAGGGAGAAGTGAAGATACAGAAATGTGAAAATGAATGTGTTTTGGCCGATTATTTAGTATTGTTCACTAAAAATGATGAGAAATCTAATGATTATTATAATCTATTAACATGGAAACTTTGAAGTATTGAAATTGAACAACATGAATATCAATATGCAGTAGAAACAAATAATAGTGGAGGAAAAAACAAGAAGAACTCTGAATCAAAGTAGATCAAATACAGTTGGAACAAGTTCCAAATATTAAGACGTAAATAGTCCAGTCCTTATACTTGATAGTGAAATCTGGCTACTTACAAACTCTATCAAAAGCAAAATCCAAGGAGCAGAAAAAAAGTATTCACTAAAATCAGAGGTGCCACCAGAAAACGTTCAAATTTCCAGGTGTTGAAAATTCGTACCAATAATTTTTCCACAATATGTGCAAACGTTCTTTTGTATTGGAACCAGCTATAGATATAGCAATAGCTAGATCGAAGTATTATTAATCTTTATAAGAATGATATTTCCGATGATGAAAATTCAGTAAATATTAAAAATGAAAACATTGATTTTGTTAGTAAAGATTTCTGGAAATCGAATGTACTTAACACGTTGCGTGTATAAACGCAGAGTAAGGATTGAAAACATCGAGGTTCGCCACTTTAGGGAGGAAGGTCATGTTAACCGTATTTGGTTAAGATGTGATATCAATAAATTACTTGCATTTAGAGAGCCAAAAACAGGTGGGAGTTATGCCAATCTAGTTAAAAAATTACGTGAAGCGAAGAAAAAGTTCGAGAAAAGTTGTGCAAAGGTATTTTCTTTCATCAGGATGGCGGATTTATTATCAAGTCCGCCATTCCATCAGTTACAATATCTGAAGCAGGCTGTGAATTAGTTCAGCATTCGCCATATTCTCCAAATTTGCCCCCAGGGGTTGACGGTTGTTTTTCTTCACATAAGTCACTTGCAGAGGTTGGGCAATTGTTCTTTCGAGACGAATTAGAAATAATAGAAAATGAATGAGGAAAATGTCTTAATTTCAATGGATTGTCTAATCAAAAACAAAGCCAATTTTTTGGTGTAAGTGGATCAGGGACGAACCAAATGCATCAGTCCTTGTAGCTCTCCTCCGATTATTATATAAGAGTCGAAGTATAATACAAATTGATTCCGAATTTTTACCAAAGGACGAGAGAAAAAACGAACTACTGGAAACTTTCGTTAAACTGGGTGGCATTAACAAGTTAAAATCCAATTTTATTTGGTAGAAGCCAATAGTCCCACGTAACACTCCTCTTACTCCACTAATCGCTCTGGTAACTTGTAGGAATTACTTAGCGTCGTGTAAAGTCGCCTGAACAAATACAGTAAAATTGTACAGGCAGCTGACATTCATTAGGAGTTTTAAATTCATATAATACTATTGAAATTGTATTGTCATCATGTTGTATATCTCTCATAGATCAGAACAAATGTTTCATTAACAAGTAGCGTAATAACGAAGAAAATTATGTGATTAAATGAATACAAATACACAACAAAATTACTGACCCCAAATAAACTACACATGGTCGATGATAGACCCTTGGATCTCCGACGTTGAAGTACTAATGTAACATTGAAGTGGATGATCATCTGCTTCTGCTCTCCTGTTCGGCAGATAATAAACCAAACATGTAACACCGATTAAAAATAAAAAAAACACAAACACAATGTCGAACATGACTAAAGAGTTCCAAGTCAGAAAACGCATCACAAGTTACAATTAGTTATTTTTTGATGTTCTTCAATCCGATTATCAACCTTGGGTCAAACCAAAAACACTTTTCATTGTATACAGTCATCTGAAACAAAAAAAAGAATATTAGTTGTAGTATTAAAGTTAGATCAAAAATTATAACAATTGTTTCATTTCAAAACATTATTATGTTTATCCTATGTTAATAATATAATTTTCACAAGAAAGAGTATGGCAGGATAAGCATGGGCCAGACGCCCTTCGGAAAAGTTTTTGATGTTTTTCTAATTAAATCACCTTCTTAAGAGACACATTCCCTCGAGTTATCAGACCCCTGCGTGCATTAGTTTTTCAAATAAAAGAATTAATAGAATTTTGAAAAATGTTTTTTCTCTTACAACATAAAATTTGACTTTGATTCTTTTGCAAACATTAGATTCGCTTAAGTATTATATAAAATAATTCTAAGCATTCTCAGTGCTTGATGTCTATGTCTCAAATTAAAAATTTGGCTGAAATTCCAAAACAGGAACGTAACAAAATATTTTCAGTTACTGATATTTTGTGCCTATGTTTATATTTCATCAGTCAATTCCTTGGTCCAGCATCGTGTTTTTATGCTGTTAGGAATTTTTCTTTAAGTAAAAATCCTTGCAACAAAGTAAAGTACTCGTGAAAGTACCTTTTTATATAAAGAAAGATATTGCAAAAAGTATAGGAAGAATATGACGGTACTGAATCAACGAATTTGCGTTTTCTTGTCATAAAAATCTGAATGTAGACACAAAATATCATTCGCTGAAAATACGTGGTTAGGCTAGGTTAGGAAAATTTATTTTTCATCCCCTATCCTTGCGAGAGGTCAAAAATTCTAGCGTGTTATAAGAATATCTGGTTCCGGGGGTTCCCGTTTTCGCAACTCCAACCAAATTTTTAATTTGCGTGTAATATGCCATTAGGCTTGTTATGTTTTTCATCAAACATTTTGAATATTCCTTTGTTCACGTTTTGTAGCACAGTAGTCACTTCGGATTTATTTATTCTAACATTCAAATTTTAGAAGAAATCAATTTGTTATCTCACTCCATTCCATAAATTGATTCCAATTCTTCCTCTACCTATTCACACTCCAAATAAAAGTAAATGTTAGTGAATTTGTGGTGATAACAAATTAATTTCCTCAAAAACTCGAATGTTAGAATAAATAAATCCGAAGTGACTACTGTACGACAAAGGCATATTCAAAATGTTTGAAGAAAAATGTAATAAGCGGAATGACACTGCAAAGGCTAAGAATTATTTTGTATAATACTTCTTAGGTGCGTCTAATGTTTGCAAAGAAATGAAAGAAAGAAATTTATGTTGTAAGAGAAATAAAATTATTTTTGTTTTCAAAATTCTATTAATAATTTTATTTAAAAATCTAATGCACGTAGGGGTCTGATAACTTAGAGGAATGTTTCTCTTAGGTAGGTGATTTCATGGTAAAAACATCACCATAACATTTTCCGAGGGGCATTTGACCCATGATTATCCTGCCATCTTTCTTAGAGTTAGTGACTATGAGTCATACCGGCTCCGATCACGATTGAGTCTTAGTAGAAAAATCTATTGACCGTTATAAAAACATTTGGGTAGTGTCAAATTGAAACATCAGAGAGCAAATCACATTTCCAACTATAAGTGCATTAAAAGTTTTATTATTTTTGTAGTTAATTTGTTATTGTCGTTTTAATAAAAACTTATTAGAACATTATTGTGTCACAGACGCACGTAATTGTATTTTTCATATTCCAGGTTTATGAGATAAACTTGACAGCTTTTATTAAACTGATTTGATGTAATTGCTTTCGCAACCAGTCTCTATTTCTTAAGTTTGCATTGTAATCATAATTTTAATTCTTCTTCAATAATCTAGTCATGTTACAGTACCTTCTTTCATTCCGAGTTTCCATTTATATCCAGTGTCTTGATGTGCTCATTCAATAATATATAACTCTGACACTGAAACGTAATATTTTTTTCTGTAATAATTTTCCCCATACTAATGATCTTACAATGTATTTAATTCACGATAATCCAATGCAGTAAGTGTTCCATTATTAACTTTCTTCCAAAAACTTTCATTCACTTCGCGTATAATTTCTTCGGATGAAGGAGAAGTGAAATTACTGTTCGGCTTATCGATATACAATGACATTTTGTCATGGAATTTAGACTCATTCACTGATGATTCCACTGTTTTGTTCATGCTCGTTCTCAAATAATTTCAATACCTGCCGAATAATAAAGGCACATAGTTTACTGCTAAACCCACGCAAGACACATTAGCACGTCACTTGCTTCTTTCGTTTTATAGTACGGAGAATTATACTTAAATTTTTGTACTAACCCTTCTGCGGTTCTTAACATGGTCACTACAAGAGTTATTCGAGATCAAAGGTTCAACGAACGATTTTTTCCGATTATCTTGTTAACAGTTATTAAACAAATTGTAACTAACAAATTTGTAGCATATAAACTTAATAACAAATAATGCAGTTTTCCAGAACATTCGATTATAAAAGTTGTACTCGTTCATTTTTCATATATTGAATGCCATAGTTTGTTAAGTTCATTCATTTATTATTTATCATGAATGCAACTCAAAATTAGAGATATTTCTATACTCAATTTCTATGATTTAAATGCCAAAATATCTATAATCGATGAATAAACACAAGAAATAAATAAAAAATTATTTCTGACATTAAAAATATTTAGAAGTTGTTATCAGAAAAAACACATTTTAAGTGTCAATGCTATTGTAGGTCCGCGCGAGATCGTCTTTTCGAAATAATTACAGCGAACCCCGGAAGGTTCAAAGAATTCTCGATGTAAAAACAGAGTTTCCTCTTTCTTTTTCCATTCAAATTACAGCTTCAATAAGCATCTATTTCAAGTAATCGTGTGCCATTGCATAATTTTAGTGAATTAGTATTTTATTATAGTATCCTACTTCAGTTTAATATATGCGAAGACATACTGGGTGGATTTAAGGAATTTTAAAACTCTATTGAACAACTCATAGTTTCGAATTGACTCTTCAAGGTTTCCATCTTTAATACAATACTACTACACTCCTTGTAGCAAAAATTAAACTCGTAAAGTCCTCCTATTCCATCCGAGCAAATAAGTAGCCAAGTTTGATGGGGTAAGGTCATCTTCAATTCACCAAATCAGGGCAGGAATCAAGATTGTTGTTTGGAAAGTTTTCCGACCTGAGCTTGAAGATGTCATCACTCAATCAATATAAGCTGCGCATGCGAGGGAGATTCTCACTTAAATTACAACCATATTGTTCCTTTATATTTTATTTGAGAATGGTGTTAATGAGTCGTTGTGAAAATTTTTCTGAAAATGGGAAAAACTGAGAATCTAGCTCTCATTAAATATTTATTTTTCAAAGACAATACTTCACGCAAATGAAAAAGGAGGTAGACACTGTTTACGCAGACCGTTTTACCATCTTTTATGATTGTAAAAGTTTGGACAGCTGAAATCAAATGTGGCTGTGTCAGCTTGACGGACGATAAGTGTTCAAAACGGCCAAAAATTGCATTAGAGAAATTACAAAAAAGCATTTGATGCAAAAGAAATTGCTGATGCGAAAAAAAGTGCATTTTCATCAAGACAAGGCACGTTTCCCACACTTTGGTGATTGCCTTGACTTAATTCACGAATTTTACTACGAGTCGGCAACTATTATTTAGAAGGATTACAAAGGAGATTATTCTAATGGTTTTCTTATTTATTTCTAAAAAGTAAACAAACAAAAAAATGAATAAAAAGGCCTTCCTGGAAAAGGTTTCTAAAAAATCGGAGCTGTGATAAAAACATGTAATAAAAACCCGTCTCATTCGCCAGACTCTCATTATAACGAATAGGACCGGCTTCACGGGCCACGACCTGGACAAGTTCGTCAAATTATGTTAAATAATATTCGACGAAACTCCCAATGGAGGACGATATTTGGAATTATTACAAGTCATAGAAATAGTTAATCGTGTTTATGATATTGTCTTCCAGTCAGTGGGCAAAATTAAAACCGTTTGTTTGATTAAAATAGCCAAATTAAATAATTCGATTGCTTATTTTCAATATTCTAACTTTCTAAATTGGAACACCTATATATTATTATTGTATGTACAAAATTGCGTTAGGAAATACTAGTATAGAAGTTCAATCATTCGAAAAAAATAGTATTTGAACCATATAATATTATTCCAAATTACAGTTTCCTTCTCCACATATATCTTGTCCTTTTAATATCACATGCAGACGAAGAGGGTATAAGCTAACAATACCTTAAATAATACTAGTGAATGCATGTAAAATATTACTTCTCACTTGAGCAAGCGCCAAAGGAAATAATTTGAAATATATTATCACAGGTGGTGAAATGTATGGAATTATTTCCATATTATTCAGGTGGAAACCAGAATATTTCCCCTACGATCTGTTATATCAACAAAAATTTTTGTTTATCTTTCAAATGTACTCTCAGATTCAACGGGTTGGAATCAATGAATGGATACATTAATCTGTATATCTGTCAGGATCATTTTTCAAATATCGTGCGCGGAATTTAAAAAGTTTTCTCGTAGTTAACGATTATGAGTATACTGAATGTAAAATTTATCTATTCTAGCTAATATATCAGTTTCTCTTTTATTTATATTCATATAAATCACCACCTACATCAATGCACTTGTTTAACTGCACTACTTAGTGACTTGAAGCCAGACAACTTTTGGAATGACCTCCAAAAATTGTTGAATCGTTTCATCTAGTTCTCCTTCGTTGTAAATTGTCGACCAAGTAAATGTTTCCGTAGGTACTGTAACTTATTCTATTTTCAAGTAAAAGTGTATGTCGGTGCATTATCTCGACTCAAGAACTGCAGGTAAACATTTTGTGGTGTACCAGTAACTGATTTTAACACAACTTTGCTTTTTTGTCATTGTTGGCTACCAGCTAAACACAGTTTTTGAAGGACTTTTAACATCAAAAGTGCATCGCAATCATTCAAGGTTTTGTTCCTCACTTAAATCAATTTTAAAATGTTAGTAATAATTGCGCGCACATGCATTAAGCAGATCAACATAACGCCATTTTGAGCTCGCTGTTGGTTGTTTGTATATCTTGAAGCTTTTTGAAACAACTGATGATGATAAATTCCTCTTATTTTGAAATTCGAGAAACGTTAAACGAAGTGAAATTCATCTAGAAGGTATACAGGGAAGCTTCAATGAGCAATTCAATGGTGAAAACATGGATTACACAGTTTGAAGAACAGTATGATAACTCCTACAGATCTTCAAGAGTCTTGATCACTTTTCTGTCAACTATAATTTGCTTCGCAATTTGCAGTCTTTCCTTGGACGAACAACGGCGATGACGAATTGAAAAACCTGTTACCTCATGGACCAATCTAAAGGTGGCAATATTCTTTAGTTTGGAAAAACATCACTTTTTCTGAAATCAATTCGTTTTTATCAATAATGTTTCTTTAATGGTATCTTAATGCGAAGTGATGAATAATAAATAATAATTTTAGTCAATTACTGAGAAGTATAAATGAATAAACTTGACAGTTTTCTAACGAGAGAAAACGCCACATATCAAAAGACTGCATTTTCTAAATACAACCCACAAATCGACCTTGTGACTTATTAATAGTCATGGCAAATGCCAAACGAATCGGAAATTGCAGATGTCTGGTTGGAATTGGTGAGTCTGAATGTTTTATTGGGATTCGTGGCAAATTTGCCGTTCAAAATTGTAGTTTCAAGAACATTGCCCATAATCTTGTACCGTTGCATAGCTTAGGTGCATTGAAATTTCGAAACAAAATTATAGGTGAGACATTTTTTATCGCAAGTTTTGTGGAGGCATTCATGGTAAACTCAGCGAATTCAAAAATTGTCAAAATAAAAAGACACATTTAATACAAAACACTCAAATTAAAATGTCAAAGAATAATCGAAATACATTCGATATATACAAAACTTAGTTTAATAATGCCAAGTTATTAATGTGTACTGTAACTTAGATTATTTTAAAGTAAAAATTCAACCGAGCAGTGTATGTCGATGCATTATCTCGACTCAAGAACTGCAGGTAAACATTTTGTGGTGTACCAGTTAACTGTAAATGTTTTTCGACACATTTTTGATATTTATGTGTACGTCGAATACAACAGTATTCAACATCAACTGCATTTAGTAGTAATAGTATGAATAAATAATCCAAAAACCGATTCACTGACATGCATACAAAAATGCAGAGCCCTCTGCCGGGCTGAGTTGTGAATTTAAATCATCCAGGCCCCCACTTAAGTCGATACAGCCGTTTAGTTACAGTATAGACAGTTTCATCTCGTAGTGAATCTATTACTGTTCATTTTAAAAATACTGCTTCGTATCAACTTCAAACAACTGAAAATGTACAACGAACCTTCTCAATATCTTAGTATAAGACGCAAAAATAAAAATAATAGCACCTGCAAATTCAGTAAAATTCTTCTTCAAAATAATCTATGTACGACTATGTTTCGTGTTTTTGACATAATGTATCTGTTATCTTTATTTAGAATGTGGCGAAAGCAATAATTTAGAGGTATAAAAACTAGATGTACATTTTTTCTGCCGTTAACGTGAATAAAACTGAGTCATATTTCATAAATTCGTCGTGATGTTAATCTCTGTCATGCTACCGTAAGCTATAGATATTTAAATTCAAATTAAGGAAAAAGCAACGTAATAATTCTCATCAATCAATATTAACATCTTAAAAATTTTATTTAGATCTACACATCTTTATTTACAAATGAGCGCCGGTTATAGTAGGTGTTATAATATCTTCGACGGAGTTTGGTAACTCAAGAGGTGAAGAATAAAAAAAAACACAAACGGAAAACCAGTTCCGGCAATTCTATACTATAGTTAAGTTAAAAAATTACCTTGTGTGAACGAGTACACAGTACATATCTCCAAATTCAAGCACTTGAAAGAAGGATATAGAATGAAAGAAACTGCTGAAATATTTAACAGATGCGAAATATGAAGAAGATATCTTGGTTATCCATATATCATAAGTACATGTAATTATGAGTATAGTAGTAACAGTAAATAGTGTATGAACAAGAAATTCCAGCTTGGTTAACATCTGAAAAGAAAAGTTCATCTTATGAACTCTTTCGTTCAACAAAAGGTTCAATTGTGTCTTCCTAATAAGCAGCAGCTAGATTCTGTTCAAACTTTCAAAAATCATAGAATAGTTTGACGACATATATTCTCTGTTACATCTTCTTCACTATAACCTGATTGTCCTCTTTTACTTCATTCCTATGTTATTAACTTTATTAAATTGCTGATATTACAATTTTTTATTCATGCACGTAAATCTATTCAATTTTAATCCATTCTATTCGAATGGTTTCGTGTGTAAATGTCTAGGTTTGATCATTTTCAAATTTTTCTATTTCTTTTCCATATATATCGTATTATTTCAATAAATATGATATAAGTAAAATGGAAATCTGAAATACCCAAAAACAAAAGAAGGAATATTATATATCAAGTACCTGGTAATAATTGTGAAGCCGTTTACATAGGATATACAACTCAATATTTAGAAAATAGTTCAGTCATTAATATAATAAAAACTGAAACTGAAATAATGAACCATGAAATATAAAAAAACATTAATTCAATTATCAAGATTCAAAAATTCTTGAAATGGAATACGGAATACACGGAAAACAGAATTTTTAGAAATAGCTCACATACATAAAAATGAGAAAGCTATCAATGATAAGAAAGATTTGAATTTATAGTATATAAATTTTAATGCCACTACGAATAATTTAATTGATGGATGCAATCTCGCATAATTTTCCTGGAATTTATTGGTATATCTTCTTTATTATTTTTATATCTTAGTGAGGAGTTTTTCCTTATTTTTCACTTAGTTTCTCTTAATTGTATTGAAACTAATCTAGATAACTAGAGAGTTTTATACTCATATTGAAGCTTAAATATTTAAATCGAACCAGCATATCCAATAATTCTACATGGCTGTCAGCCTTATACTTTATGAACAAATTTTGTATAACTGCTTCAAAATATTTCCAAGCAAGCCTTTCCATATCATTCATAAATATAGTAGTGTACTTAAACCGGGAGCTTTCTGTCAAATAAACTGAAAACATTAACCATTTCTATTTAGTATCTCAAAAACTGCTTCCTTAGCCGTTATTTTTATATATAATGGTGGATGAATGTATTTTTTTTTCTTGAAACCAAGGGTTCAATGACGTGATTTGGCTCAGACCCTCTTCAAATCGACGCAGAACACCAGCTATGTTCAGTATATTTGATTTTCGCTAAAATTATTGAAATTATGTAGGACTGTTTTGACAATTCATTTACACTACTGTCATGGGACAGATATCAATCAGATAAAAAACTGCCAGTTTCTTATACGATATGTAGATACTCAAACGTCTGACGCTTGACGCTGGTAGGTGTTTCAATTTGATTCTCCTGAGGTTGCCGCACTACCTGAGATACTGGTATACATTTTCTGAGGGAGGAATAAGTCTTTTTGATGAGCAAATATAAAGTTATTTCCATTTATGATTATTATTTTTATTGATGTCCTCTGCGTTAGACTTACAAAAGTACCACTCTTCATATTAATTATTTTTTCTCGCTATAGTATAAGCACTCCAAACTTCAAAAACTTAACGTGTGCCTTTCTCCATATTTTACCTACATTATGAGATACCTACACTTAATATTGTCGAATTTCAATACCTAAATAAGCAATATACAAGGGGCTCACTGTGTTTGTAATCGTTTTATGCTGATTTTTCGATGTGTATCCACCACACATATAACAAAATAAATTAGGATCGTTAATCTATTGATTTCATTGTAATAATGACAAAAAAGCAAGAAAAAATAAGATTAGTAGATAAATTAGAGCTGAAGAGTAAAAATTATATATGTGTGTATATTCTACATTACATTTTTTTCAATACCAGTCATAGAATTTCCATTGGTTGCTTGTATTCCATCAATAGTTATCTACTAATTTCTCTTTTGTATTCACTCTCCCATTTGGTCATCTTCGTTATAAATCTACGAAATTGTCTTCCTCTTCGGATACTAATAAGTTCTTGAAAGTGCCAACCATGTTTCAAGCATTTGTTCACCTTTTATAAATAGGCTTGGGTTTTCTGAATAATTAAAATACTTTTTACTCGATTTATACGCTCCACCTCCACCTTGAATTCAAATATTTTATCGTGAGATACAATATTTTCCTTGAGTGCCTACCCTAATTTTCTTTTGAAAAATACCTAATTCATTTTTCCTCGAGGCTATTATAATATTCCGGTTTTAGATATACATAAAAGGAAAGAACAGGAAAGTGAGATAAGGGGCTATGTAATTTCATCCCAATTTGTGTCAGCATCATTTCTACCGATAATTTCTGGTAGTGACACTTATTACGGTTGTGGGACGTACATAACTCGTTCCTTTTAATAAAGAGTTGGTTGATTCTTTCAGTTTTTTTGTAGGTGTTCATTAAAAATATAAAAACTGGCAAGCAGTCCTTGAATTTACGTGATAAATGCATCGCCTTCACAGAGACTTTTTTTCAAATTATATTTGTAATATTTGCAAATTTTCAAGAAATTCAATAGATTTTTTTTTAAATTTCTTTAATTTCTTATTTCTTAGACCTTTTGATATATTAATAGATCTAAATGTTTTTCATTTTAGGTCTTCTGTTTTAAAATTAGTTTTTTTAATAATTTTTGGAAGATAAAATTTGACGTTTCGTCTTTATCAAAATATGATATTGACTCTGACAATTTGCTTATTTATATTAATCAATAGCTCAGCTATATCATGAACATCAAAGTAAGAATAAAATCAAAATAGAAAATGTTCTAATAAGAAAAATTAATTTTTTCTTAGTCCTTCCATCTCAAATATGTAGCAGTGTTAATCAATCAAATTATTTGTAGTTTTATTAGAATTTACAGAGCTTAAATTACTTAAATTATTTAGGTCTTTTTTATCATATATAGCTTTTTCGTCCTTATGAATGTGAACCATTTCTAAAAATTGTCTTTTTCGTGTATTGCATTCCGTTCCAAAAATTTTTGAATTTTTATAATTGAATTTTTGATGTTTTAAATTTCAATTTAGTGAAATGTTTGGATAACGTATTATGTCCTTTATGGCTTATACTAATATCATATTTACTAAAATAATAAAAAGTGTCTGTTTACTCTTTTCTTGAATATGTTGTTTATCATTTTTTCAAAAGATTTATTAGATAATTTGGGCTAATTCAACACAATGCAGTGGAATTTAATGAAATGAAGAATGCTTACCTTTCAATGATTGCATCAAGTAAATACACGGATGGATACTGGAATGCTGGTTCAAGCAAGAGTATACAAATGAAATGAAAGTAAAGTATAAATCCTTTCCCCGGAAAGGTATGCTATGCTTTTATTATACTGACCTAGTTTAGTACCCATCAGTGTGTACATCTACACTGACAGTGCAGCGGAATTAACTATTCTGTAAAATATGAATACTGAATCAAAGCTTATTCTGGAATCTCAATTAACTTGCTGGAGAATGAGATCTGGATCCATAGCTATAAGGTATCAGAATGATGAAATTACTGACGTCCAGATTAAGCTTGAAGTTAGTCAACCACTGACAGGACTTGGACCAGCAATGGAAATACCTTTCTAGTTAATTTAAGTATAACTTAAACTGTGGAAAAGAAAGGGAAACAAATAGGCATGGCTTTTATACAATTTTCATATCTCAACTTCGTTGGGGATTATTCTTTACTTTGCAATTCATCAGTGTACCTCAGTTTGTATTTAAAATTTGTTTGATACTTCAAGCAAACAATGGATGCAATTTTTATGCTCTCCTTTTAACTTGAAAGAAAAGTTCGCCAAACTTCAGTACTAAAATTTATGTAGTTTTTGTCAAATAAATAGATCTGTTTTTAATTTTGTTTTTCATTATATTGCACTAGTATGTAACTGGGAGTAAGTAACATGATTTGCACATCAACTGTTAGAACTATATATTTAGAATTTCCTTTCGCGAAGTCTTTTTCTCTATTTTTTTTAACGACTCTCTTTTTTCTTCTGCTGATTATTTAGAAACATTTCTTACTCAAGTGCCCTAAATGGTGAGTCAAGGAAACATCACATCTTTCTTTGGGTTACATACTTCAATTTTTTGTGAATTCATTTCTTCAAATATTCAGCAGTGCTCAATTCTTTTTACTGATTGTTAACGACGCACATGTATATTGTACGTATCCATTTTACTAAAAAAAATGTAAGATGAAGATGAAAAACGACAATAATGCGATTAAAGTTCAAAAATATCTACATTAAACTCATCTAATACCAACATTGGACATGATTTGGAACAAATTACGTACGTACCAAGATAATGATTAAATGTTAAGAGACAATTCGGTGTGTTGTGGTTTTAAAGAGATAAAAATTGACAACAGAATTGTATTATAGAATATTCTACATGATGTCAGTAAAGATAAAAATAGTACAAAATCCACTGATAACTTTTCCTAAACCTATGTTGATTACCACGATGACTTGACTGCGGTATTTTTTTAAACATACTTCCCCGAGCGACAAATACATAATAACTATCTCTTCAGGACTAAAACAAGTTTTTGGCAATTTTTTTTAATTGTAAAGTAATTTTGAAAGCTTCAAGAATCTACATAATACTTCAAGATAAACATTCTTCTGTCTATCATAATACACGAATGGGACTCCGTTGATATAATAGAGTTTATTAAGATCAATTTCACCTAAAAAAATCAATTTTGTTAATTCTCGAAAAGAACAGTTTTTACTGTACTTTTCTCTCGTATTTACTAAGCTTGGTAATCAGTCAAATATCAGAAATCAATTTACAGCAGATTTTTACAATTTATATTAAACGGAGAAATTAACGGACTAAAATTAAATACAATCGTTGGTAAAGGAAATAGGATGTGAAGATGGAGACGAAATGAAATGTGAGAAACATCAACACGTGTAAAACTTATTCACTCAACACCTACCAAAATAACACAGAAATGGCAATCGTCAGTAAATTGATGGGATAATCCAATAAAGTGAAGATAAAATTTTCATTTCCAGGCTTTAATTATTTCAGTGGGACTTCGAATTCTCAGTTCCGAGTTGAATTATCTCCAATCTTATTTTCTGCAGATTTATTTCCTAAATGTCTTTTCGTAAGATTAGTAATTCAAATATTTCAAATTTGCAGTTCATGGTTTTATAGGTTCACATTGCAGCTACTAAATTAAACACTGATTAGAAATTACGTTGATTACAAACTATATGAACATCTGACATTTAGAATTGCTTAGTATACTGATTCAAAAAAAAAGAAAATGAAAAACTACTGACTTATATAACAATAAATATTGTAACTGCTACACAAAACGCCGTGTCACGAGTCGCTCTTGATTATTTTTAAGCTGTTTAAACATTCGTATTACTCACTAGAGCACCATGCGACTTCCGACTTTTCCTTATTTATCTTATTAAAAATCGGACTACATTCGAACTCCTTTGAAATTGTCATCATTTTTCTCAAAGTGAAATGAGTTTTAACGATGTCAAACAGAAGTTTTCATTGAACTCTCTGCTTTAAAGGTTGGCATCATAGGATTTGTAAGTATGAAGACAGATACATAATCCTCCAGATGAGTTCCACGACATTATAATACCAACAGAGATTACTAACAATTGTTTTCTATCTGACAGGCCATTTTATAACTGTAAAATATGCATGTGGTTTTTGAAATAATACAAGCTTCAACGTACAAATTTATATGAAGGATGATGACTCGATGTTCTAGCATTTTTATCGCATCTCGAAAGAAAGATTGTCTGCACATATGACTTCATTATATGAAGTATAACTCTCACTACGCAGATGACTTATCGGTGGAATCCAAATCTGAGGATATAATGGATTATTAGCTAATTAAGAGCTTACCTGAGTTATACCGGCTATTACAATGGCGAATCTGCAACTAGGTGCTTTACCTAACTTCAAAACTAAATTGGTGTAACAAGCACCTGTAATTGTGGCACTCTTTTAGACGTTATTTACTAAAATTATACCTTCAGTTTACCAAAATACAATTAGCATGACCTTCCTGCAGGAGGTTGCATCTCGAAGTTTTATGATATGGCTACTTCGAATCCTTACTCTGTATTTTGGTCTCTACATCATAGTAATGGTTCTATGACCCTTCCATTATTACATTATTATAAACTTCCAAGAAAATTTTCTCTATTTTTTCTATGCTGCGTGGTTGAGTGTGGTACCCATCGTTAAAACAATTATGACAGACCACTAACTTCAACTGTTTGTCTATGAATCACACGTAGTTCTTGAAACATGACATCACGGACTTTTTCTGGACTATTTACCACATTTGAATCCACCTCTACGTCTTTAATATGTCATATGATGGAAATTACCTCAAAGCATCCATAAAATCTTTTTGATTGGAGTTGTCAGGTGTCATTTATGTATTGTAATGTTTTTATTTTTTTATTGTAACATGTAAATAGACATTTTTATGAGAATTGCAGCATCCGCTCTTAAAAATTACCCGGCGCGCCCACCAAATTTTCCATTCTATCAAAATAATAAGAGAGGACCGGCTCCACGGTCCATATCGTGGACAAGTTTATTACAATATTCAATATCTCGAATTCCGTCTTCTACTGTAGGCAAGTTTCAGCAGGTGACAATGTTAATGATAAATAACAGAATCTACAGCACCAAAAATAAATAGAGGAATCGATGAATTTAGAACTAAATGAGTTATGTTGATCCAAATGTATTGTCGAAAACACAACGTGGAATATTCCATTACGGAAACAGCAATAAAACCAATCGATATATTCAACGTAAGTCACCTTTTGTAGAAAGTAATTGTTACTGCCTAACAATTGTGTGTGAACTTTCAAGGTATGCAGACCAGTAAAAGACAAAGAGGCTCAGACAATCGTTAGAGAAATATTCGACACCTATGGGTTAATGAAGCAAGAAAGAACAGATCGAGGAATAGAATGAAAAAACGAAAGTGGGATTAAACTAGCAGATCTATTAAAAATTGGACATAACTTCTCAGCGTATCATCGCGAATGAATCGGAGGTTGTGAGAGATTACTTAGAATGTTTAACGAATAGATCAGACACTTTATAAATGAAACGAAATATGACTGGTGTTAATATACTATAATGTTTGTTTATTGTTACAAAACCACATCTAACACATATCAAAGATACACACCCTTTGAGGTACTGTACAGAGAATCTAAGTATGGGAATTGAGCCTCATTACGATTGAAACTATTCATAAAGACCTCAAATATAAACTTCAATACTTCTAGAGAAGAGCTGAGGAATTTTTCATAAAGTACTAATTAATGATGCAAAGTCAATAGCCATTCCTACAGATTTTAGTTAAGATGAAATTACTGGAACATACAAAATACGGTTTTACGAAAACAAGAGTAAGCTTATTATTCTGATCTATTGTACTAAACATTATCACATATCCACCTATCGCCTCTAGAAGTCACGTGTTTTTAGTGTTGCTGTATCAGACACTATATTAGCTGTATCATCAGATAATTTCCACAACTCGTATCAGACTTGCAATTGTTAATACTTCTGCAAAATTTTCCAATAAAACTCCAAATATTCGACTACTACTATTCTCCACTAGATTTGCACATCGAGTATGGAAGTACTTCATAAGAATTCACAGCTTCATGCGAAGTAATATGTCAAAATAAGATTGTTAATTTTCTGAAAGATGGAGGTGAAAGAATATCTCTGTGTAACTAATGTTGAAATAATAAAAATTATCTGTCACCTTGTCACGTTCTAAATAAAATAATCCTACTTTTCGTGCGGAAACCAATTTTTTTGTTGCTTTTCAAGGATAACGTTGAAGAAAATACGGAGTCATGAAATTTACTATCAAAGGATCTCGTTGTAGAAAAATAAGAATAACAAAACGTTTCTCTATGTCTACTATAGTATATACATCATGAGGCTGTAGCTTGAAATAAATTCAGTAGTTTGAATACTAAATTTTTGTAAAAATGTGTATTGTTGGAAAATTAGTTCAATTTTATGAAAACTTAATCTAATTATAGTATTGGCGGGGATTGTTTTGCAGTTTAAAATAACTATTAATAGCAAACTCATTTCTTCCGTGGAGCGTCCGAATCTGTCAATGGAGTATGAGGATAGATAGATGGGTAGAATGCGGTCTATTGATATTCCTCCTTCAGGCTTTTTTATGACTTAACTTATAATGCAAAGTTTTTGAAACGAAGCTAATATGTTGAGGAGAAAATAAATGGCTGGCAGATCAATGTTTTCAACTTTGATTATTTAAAAAAAGTAGTTAACGGTACGGGAGCGGGGTGGTGTGATTAGAATCAGTATTAGTGTAGATTTCTCAGTCGTAATGCCGCAGTGGTCTGGTGAGTAATGTACGGTCGCCATCGAGGCGTTTTTGAAGAGTAAAAATTCTTTCGTTGTCGCTCATCGACAAGAATATTAAGTAATGTACCAAATGTTAATTCAAATCGGTCCTTGGTGCAGAGGTTCAGCTTCTCGGTCAGGGCCTAGTCGATCTGCGAAGACGACAGATAACATTTAACGAGAAAATATATGACTTTCAATACAGAAAAGGGGAGCTTCATTGGGACTTTCAAGGGCAATTATTCTTAAAATTTTGAAAAAAGCTTTGTTATCTCATTTTTTCAATATCAAAATCGTCCAAAAATTACGTCAAACAAATTAATATTATTTGACGTTAAAATTTTTGTTGAAGAATTTTCGCACTGTTAATTCAATTTTTTTGAGCGATTTTCATTTAAAAGTTCACACAATTGCCAATTACAGATTTCTAATAACTTTGGACTGAAACACCATAAACCATTGCATTACCCTAAAATAGCTGTTTGGTGCGCTTTATCCACGATTGGGGTTATTGGTCTTTTTTTGAAAATGCCCGTGGCCAGGCGACGAAAGTCAATAGTGAGAAATATTAACATTGTTACGAATTGCGAAACTGTGAGCTCATCCATCATTATCATAATGCTTGTGCTTTCACAATACTGCGACTAAACACACGGCCAGGACTTCGATAATTCGCTTGGAGAAAGTATTTCTCGCAAACTAATTTGGGGACAACCTACCCAAGGTCACTCAACTTGTCTCCCGTGGATTTTTATGAGGCTTCGTTTTAAATAGTGCTGGCAACTCCATAGAAGGTAGTAAAACTAATTATAAGGTAATAATATGTATTTATAGCATGCTTCGAATTAAATATTATTATTAGAATAAAATAGAAGGTAGTTTCCAGTAAATATATCTTAAAATTATTGCGAAAATCGCTTAGAAATGTACCTCCACAGAAATTAATTAGAAGGTTCATAGTTTTTTAATTAATAATTATCTACCTGAGGATTCGTGCCGGTTTTTTTAAACTTTATGAACGTATTATTGTCTTTAATCCTCATGAATTGTAAAAACGAGAGTCAATAATGAAATAAAATTCAGTATCGGGAAGAATTATTAGCAATATGATGGATTCACGATCTTGGGACTCGAAAATATTCTTAAAAAAGAGATCTGTGTGCGCGAAAAACTTGTTAATTGAATGGTACCTTCTCCCCTTATATTGAAAAGTGTGGTTTTGTTTTGCCGACAAACCCGTAACCCTTATACACGGTTGCTTCTTTAAAAAAATGTGACCTAGGTAAAAGTTGCTGGAAATAAGGTGTGGATTCAATCAAATCATATGGTTCCAATCAAAAAAAGTGTCTTTTGGGCCACCTTATACGTTAAAATTAAAATTTAAAGACAGAAATCAATTCCTCGTTAAAAAATGGATGTTTACGTTTAACTTTTTTGTACAGCCAGCAGTCTGACCATGAAATTACAATGTCCAATAATTTGTTGTTTAGTTCCAGTGTACGCTGGTATTATACTCGGAATAGGTGAAACTACTCGTGGAAAAGATAAAAAAATTCTCGATTTAAATTTTCATTTTTTAGATACCAGCCCTGCTTTGTTAAAAACTAATTTATAATATAATTTTAGTTTTGAAAAATTAAGTATTTTGAAAGTATCAAAAAACTTATTTTTCTCCACAGAAAAATATAAATTTATGTACGAGATTTAGGCTTCAGTGGCACTGGAAAGTAGCATTTATGTAATACAACGAAAATTATTGCTTACAAGTTGTTTTAAATCAGAATTCAAATCCAAAATTATCGGTCATATATAATAATGTTTATTTTTGCTGTATTCAGTGGAAAGTATCCAAATACTTCAATGAACAAAAGTACTGTTTGGCATTTGATCAAGAGATTTCTTACAAAGGAAGCATTCATCATGAGGAAAAAATACAGAAAGCTTACAATAAATCTGATACAGGTTCGTTATTTGCTTTCAATTCAATAGATGCCTATCCCAAATATTACTCTTAAATCGAAGCATAATTACTTCAGGGTAGCTAATTTTCGAAAAAAAAAAACTTATTATAGATTAATAATTTTTTCTGACTTCCATCACCAACGCTCCGTTTTCCAATCCTATCGATATTGGAGCGAAGCCACTTCCCATTGCCCGATAGAGAAAGAAGTTAGTAGTGCACCATAGTATACGAACCAGGAACTTCGTTTGTTAGAGGAACGTTAAATTAGCATACTTAATTACCAATTCTGCAAAGATTTATTGATGAACTACCTTTAAACATTCGAAAGACTCATTTTTTCATTCTACGCAAAAAATTACTGACTAAAATATCAGTTTGGTGAAAGATGGTTTGGAAAAATGAGTTGGCCTGCGAGATCCCGACTTACAATAATAGATATTTTGTATAAGAAAGGGTAAAATAAATAGTTTATCAAGAGCAAATTCTAAATTATAGAATAACTCTCACAGTTCAATTAATTAGTAGAGAACAACTATAGTCAGCTCTTGGATAATTCCGAAAACGTCTCGAAAATGCGCAAATGTAGAAACTTACTTTTATTTAATTATCACTAATGAAGGATGAATCAGTCGTAGTAAGCCAAGGGTGGATTTTCCATCATGGTACAAATTTAAATTTAGTTTTCTCCATAACTTTTTTCGTATTTGCCACATAAAATACACTTTATAGAAAAAAAAGTTTTTTAAATAATTTCTGAGACGTATTTGATTTTTCAAAACTTAATTTATCTTAGTAATAAAATATGGAATCTAGAATTTTTTATACCTTACAATAGTCGAGGACATACTGTATACGTGAATTGAAAATCTATTTCCTCATTTCCAAATTGAACAAGATGTATTAGCAAATTTGAAATTTTACAAAATATGAAAAGTTTTATTTGTATTTCCTAAACACCATTATAATAGATAAATATCTTACCTACTGTCTTCAAGGCTAGTATTGAAACAAATTGCCTCACGAATGATCAATTTTTTCGAAAAGTAACGTATTTTCTAGTGGAAGCCCGAGTAACAGCAAACGCGTCCGTTTACATAGTTTGTCGTCGGAAAACTGTTTCTGATTTGAGCGGAGCGCAGTTTCAGAGTCTCTGAGTTGGGTCAGATATTCTCACCCACGCTCAGGATTTAGAGACGTCGCTATACGACATAACAAAAATATCATGAAAGTTATATCCGATTGGAATCAGGGATCTATGTTAAGTCTAAAATAATAGGATTTGGAGTTAGATTAAGAATTCAAATGTTTTCAAAAAAACTTAGTGAAGATCACACTTTTTTAGAGTAAATACGTCAATCAACCTTTTATATTCCAACTTTTTCTAGTTTAATTAGGGCCAAAGAATAATACTGATACTAGTCACATACTTATAATTAAAAACGAATATTATAAATTGTCGCTGATTGCACAATTTTATGATATAAATATCGTAGATAAACGCATTACGAGGTCTGGTTATTAAATAACGAAACTGTGTGTCTAGACGGCGCCCTAGACGGGTAGGGTAAAAAGGAATAGTGCGTTGGGTATCTAGATACTCGTATCTTATCTATGCACGTTCCAAAACACGTTTCCGTCACTTTTATAGTATTTGTGCAGTAGCTGTTTGAAACGAACCAAATTGTGCGTACATATCGTCTAATGAGCATCCAGCTGATTTCCGAGGCTGTAAATGCCGATAAAGAAACGGTTAGAAAAATTTTATACGAGGAATTACACAGTGCAAAAGTCTGTGAGAAGTTGGTGCCAAAAATCTGACTCTTGACCAAAAGTTCTTGCGTCAACGGGTCTGCTCAGATTTCCGTGAAAGGTTAGATAAAGATCTGCTTTGAAAGAGACCCGATTCGAGTCGATGGAAGCGGTATAGCAAACAACAGCTGAGCTCCTAAAGGCACTCACCAAATAAGACTTCCAGCACTGCTTCGATAAATGGAATATAAAATAATTTTTATAATCAAACCCTTTTTCGTAACAAGTCTCGTTATTTATTAGCCAGACCTCGTATGTAGTATATGACGTATAATTTGATTTAAACTTTATATGCCGTTGTTGTAATATAGGATATGATTGACAACTGAAATTCGTTAATCAAATCCAGTGCTCCCGTAAGCGATACTGGCGCTTTTGTGCAAATAAGAATTCTGGCGCCCCTTACGGCATTTTGAATCATGTTCATTTTTTTTGTGTGAAGGTAGGTAGGAAGGTCCTTGAAATAAAGCAAAAAAATGAGCTTTAGAAGTTATATTTATTTGTAGACCAAAATATTAAAAAAAAAACAGAATAAAATCATAATAAAATAAATTAAATTCACGTTTACATCCATTTTAAAGCATTTACTAAACTAAAGGTGTACAGACTCGGTGTTTATAAATACTAGAACGTAACCCAAAACCGAAAATCATATTTTTTAGGAACAAATTACAAAAATAATGCTTTACGTCTACATATATGTAAGTACTATTTTCTACGTATACTGAGATATTTTGAAAAATATGCAGATACTTCTGATAACAAATACCTAGGTAAATTCGTTATAAAATCAAAGATAATAGCTAGGTACTATAGAAAAATAAAAAATAGCTATTGTAGTAGCAATACTCGTATTTTCCGAGACTTTGCTGTTGCAAATTCATTAATTATTTCGCTAAAAGTTATACCTTCAAAAATTTCTTGTTCAGTTGCTAGAAACAGATACAGGCAATTTCAGAAGAATCCTTGGTGAAATGTTTACTTTTGGAAGGATGGAGATTGAATTGTTTTCAAATATATATTGTAAAATACTTCAGGTGTCAGTATCATAGGATAATGAAAACAATTTTAAATTCATTAAACAAATCATTGGAGTCTATATCTTTATTATCCTGATCTGTCAGTCGTTGTTCAAGAACAGAACGTCTTAAAAGACCTCTGTCACTTAATTTGAATATGTCGCTAAAAATCCCAAAATATTATCATACTCATTTAATTCCATTTTAGTCAAATGGGTTTTTTAGAGAGCTTAAAGTTTGATCTATAATTTTTAATAAAAATCTAATTTTTTTAATCATGAGAGGTCTCGTGTCGGCGTTCATAGTCAAACGGTTTTGTTTTAAATTTCTGCTGATGGTTGGAAATTCTTCATCAGTTTCGAGAGAGGATGCTACTTCTTTCGTTTCCACAAAAAGGAATTATCTTCAGCTACTTCTAGAAGACTTTCTCAAACCTTGATAAAATAAAGTTTAAAGGGCTTCAATTCATCTGGATTATCTTGTGTCACTTAGAGGCTTTAAACTTTTTCTCATAATATCCTACCGTTTTGTTGATGATGAAAAAAAAAATAGAGATAATATAATAATTTTTAAACTAAGCTTAACATAATAATGAATGGAAAATACTAGTATTATTGTGAAAAAAGCGTCGGGCACTCGATGTAACTTGTTAATGGTAACTTTAAGAGGGCATCTAAGAAAAAAAGCTTCAATCAAATCCATTTTTGCTATAAACGGCACTAGAATCACATCCATTCTATAGTAATTCTAACGAGCAACTGATTAAATGGACAGTGTGAATGCATACCACTCCTGCCACCTCCGCTTGCCAAGACTGTCGAGAGTCTCTAAGAGGAACTTGACGAAAGTCTGGATCTGGCATAAAGATGAGCAAGAGCTTCGGACTACCTTCTCATTCTGGGTCTCTTTCTCGAAGCCAATCGCCAAGTTAACAAAGGATCCCATATCAACTGGATCATTTTATAACATTCTAATGGTTTGAACGTAATTTATTTTTGAATTAAAGTGTTTTAAACTTCGAAATGCGTCAAAACAATTGTATTTTTCATAATGATCTCATCGAAATCATCGTTTTCAGAATGAAAAAAAATTATGACATCAAGCCGCAACGAATATTGAATTACATGATGTTGATTTGTCTATATACATATCCATGCTGCTTTGTATAAGTGCATAATATGTGGAAATGAATTCAATTCAAATTAGGGATTTCGAACGAGAAAGATTGTCGCATTGTTGATGAGTCGAAAGCATAGTCAACATATGCATTTCGAAGCATCATAGATGTTTGTATTGACAACAACACCGTCATGTTGATGCAATTCAATATTCGTCGCAATTTATTGCCGGGAAAATCCATGAAATGCGTAGAAGATGAATAAATAATTCAGTTCTGAAAAGGATAACAATACTTCACTATTTTGAGAAAGTATAGTGGGCAGATCCGTTGCTATTCTAAATTTTTATGACAATTTCATAATTTTTAATATTTTTTTTGTGAAGATATAATCGTAAAGTACTGTAATATAAAATCGACAAAAAATCTCTTTCGATCTAAAATTTCATTGTAATTTTCTTTTGAACATTTTTTTGAATAGTTATTTTCATTTCTAAATGTAATTTCTTAGAAATTGAAATAATTTCCAGGTTTCACACGCGTATGTCAGGGTGAGTTTCAAAATTCATAAAGACAATAAAAAATATATACGAGAACAGTTTGAAGAACAGATAGCATTTCGGATGTTGACAACACTTTCGCCATGTTGATTTATTTGCCATGTTTCTGATACTATCTGTTAAAATTTCATATAAATCTGATAAATAATATAATATAATAACATCAATCAATAAGTCTTGTGACTGACACACAGATGGCGCTGCCATTATCAAATCCATATGACGTTTATGAAGTACCAACTTTCAAAAGGCTACGTGTAAAATTTCATGACATTTCGATTAATCAAAAAAAGTTACAGTCATTTAAATGAAGTTACTTTTATTATTTTAAAAACAATAGATTCAAAACAATTTCGTTTGTCAATTTATCATTACTTCATAATGAAAAAAAATACTGTACAAGCTCTGCAATGGCTTCAAAAGTATTATCCGTACTAATTTAAACGTGGTCACGACAGACACCGATGATAGTGAATGTTCTGGTCGTCCAATTGAGGTGGTTACTCCAGAAAACATCAAAAAAATCCACAAATTGATTATATCTAATCGTAAATTTAAACTGTATGAGATGGTAGGCAGTGTGTTTACAATTATGCATGAACATTTAACCATGAGAAAGCTTTTTTCAAAGTGGATGCCGTGTTTTTTACAGTCGATGAAAAACAACAACGTGTTGATGATTCAGAGCAGTGTTTGGCCATGTTAACACGTAATAAATCAGATTTTTTGAGTCTATATATAACAATGGATCCATCACTTCACTCCAGAATCAAAACGATCATCATCTGAGTGGTCTGCAGCTGGTGAACCACCTCCTAGGCGTCCAGTCAGCTGGAAAGGTTATGGCTCCAGTTTTTTGGGATACGCGTGAAATATTGTTCATCTTCAAAAGGGAGAGATAATCAAGAGAGAATACTACATAGAGTTGTTGATTCGTTTGAATGCAAAAATCTAGAACAAACGGCTTCATATGTCAAAGAAAAAACCACTGTTCCACCAAGACAATGCACTTCTTTACAAGTCGATGGCAACGATAGGTCAATTGAATTCGAATTGCACTTCGAATTGCTTCCTCATCTATCGTATAGTCCAAGTCTCGCTCCCAGTGACTAATGGCTATTCGCTGATCTCAAAAAAATGCTCGCCCGTAAAAAATTCAGCTTAAATGAGGAAGCAATTGTTGACATTGAAGCTTATTTTGAGGCAGAAGACAAACCCTTCTACAAGCACGGCATAGAGAAGTTAGAGAAGCGTTGGAATTATTGTATTGCTCTTGAAGGAGATTACATTGATGAGAAAAATCGATTTTTGTATAAAAAATGTGTAGTACTTATTGAGTGATGTGCTAGATTAGTTTTAATATTTACCTAAAAAAATTGTTATCGTTGTTGGGTAAATATATAAAAAAAAGAAACCAAAGACAACTTATGTAAATATTATTATCCAAATGCTCGGTGCCATGGAATGATTTGTTATCTGTTTTAAAAAGTAGCCATATCAACACGAAGGATGATGCTGAATGCTGATTAGATGAAGAAGTATCTATTTCATATGAAAGTTATCTGTAAGGCAATTGCTTAACTAAAGTTCGCTCACCTTAAGAGTTCAAATGAATGTTTGGATTCTTGTAAACGTAACCCATATATCGATATGTCGCAGGAAATGCAACTTGAATATACCGTCATTATATCTTATAACAAAATTACAGTCACGGCATAGCGTTATAAAAAAAGCGATCCATCGAGAAAATACGCCTGCCCAATCGTCATCTATCGTTACCGAAAAATGTTACTATTTATCACCTCATCCACCATTTTCAACAGATCTTGATCCCTTCGACTACTTACTTTTCCTTATATATAAACATGGTGAAAGGCGATTTCCGACAAATAAACAGGCAATGGAAGAGTCAATCCGTATTTTGCAGAAAGATTTTTGTTTGCACGTTTGAAAAAATTGAACTGAATATAGAATTAAGAAAATAATTACTACAACTAGTAGAAACGTTACATCGCACAATCTATCAGATTATTGAAAAATCAGGGTTTATTCTTTTGTTAATTTTTCTAAAAATAGTACCCATTAAGATGGTAATATAATTTGACCCATCAATAACTTTTCTTATTTCTCACTTCAGATTGTTTCATCTACATCGCTTAAGTTTCGTGATGTCTCTGCGGTTCAAAATGGTTTAAATTGGATTTGCATTGTTTCCTAATCTAATTGTGTTCGTGGACATCTTGAATGAATGATGATATTCCCAAGTCGCTGTCTGGTTTGTTACTTACAGGAGGGCATCGCTAATATCTCGTTAACTTCTGAACTGACACGATTGTATCAAAGTTATATTCAGTTTATACGTTGAGATTTGTTTCATACGAGGGTTTCCTAACAAAGACACAAAACTTTTTTCCTTGAACAAATTTATCTTTCAACATACATTACCGTCAAAAGTTTTTGTCCATGACATAAATCAGTCATTAAATTTCAAAATAATACTTTTTAAAAAATTTCTCTCTCGTATTGTCAAGCGAAAGTCGAAACAGTGTCTTACAAACCAAAAATAATAGTATCCGTCATTTGTTTATTTTATACGAGGGCAGGTTTATATTTGGTTGTTGAAACTGACATATTTTTGTAAGGTTCTTGTACGAATTGTTTTCATTCTCGCAAATTCAGACTTGTTAGTTTAAAGATGGGTAAAATCTAAGAAATATCGGTTGAAACTTGTGCATTAAGTCTTCATAGACATGGTCAAAAGTAACTGTACCATTGACCCCGAAAGAAAAAGAAGATGGTGGATGATAAAAATGCACAGGAAGTGTGAGTCTTGCTATGTTTGTTAGCTTAGTTTGTTTTCAAATACAGGGTGGCGTAATAGGACGTGCATTTATTAAGTATAGGCTAAAAAAATAAATATATAAGATATTGTTGAAATAAAAGATATAATGATTAAGTAATTCTTAATGTAGCCTAATTTTAAATAGGAAATTATTATGTCAGAACACACACTGTAGAGTTTGTTGTTTGGAATATAGAATAAAAAAAATGTATATTAATATAAACACAATTTTAATATAATAACTTGATACATGTCACTTTAAAAATCATAATTTGCATGTTGTAGAGCTACTTTCGCACATTTGTGAAGATCTTTATCTAAACAATCTGTAAAAAAAAAATGAATATATTAATATTTACCAAAGAATTCCAGATATTTTGTACATATTCTAACTTAACATTTAACAACAGTTTTTGAAAGAAATATTCTCTGAAGAATATTGTTCAGCATACAGTCAAGAAAAACAACAGTTGAAGTACTTTTTGTAAAATATATCATGTTTTTGAAAGATACTCATAATTCCAGATTTCAATATTATGTGATTATATTATAAACAGCACTGGGGTCAATACCCTAGTTCTGACAGATGTGTCGAAATACTTACATATTTTATGTTTACCAACAATTGGATAAAAGATTGGCAAAATCATTGGAGACGAACAAATCAGAACATAAGGACTGTTACTTTCTCCATTAGGAAATTTCTTACTATATGTTACTTGATCCAAACAATCTTCAACAAAAACACATCCGAGAAGACAACTTGTTGGATATTCCTTTGGAAATTTAAGGGAAGGATCTGTAAAAAGACAATGTTACAATAAATATAAAGATGGATTGAGCTTGTTTGTGAATCATTAACTTTTTTAGAAATATTCAATCAAGCTATTTGGGAGGTACAAAAAGCATGCAATTAAACTCTGTTTACTACTATAAGCTTAAAAGTATTAGAGTTTGGAGTAAATTTAAATAGAACCAAATTAATGATAGTCAAAGCAAATCAAAACGAGCCATAGAATAAAAAAATAAAATATAGGGATAGTATCTTAGAAAGAGCAATTACATACAAATATTTTAATGTGTGTGTCAATGAAGGTCTTAACCTAAACCCCTTAAAGACCATCTTAGTTCTATTCACTACGAGGAACAAAATCTCTAGGAATGAACGGGGTCGAACAAATCCTTAAGTCAGATATTAAATATTTCGGGGTGACCTTCGATCAGAGACTAGCATGAACACAACACCTTTAAACAGCTGCAGAATTGTGGTAGGAACATGGGGCTTGAAACCCAAAATTATGAACTGGATGTACAAATCGACTTATCATAAATTATGCAGCTTTCATATGGTGACCAAGAATAATTGGGGACACAACCCTAGATCAGTTGGAAAGGGCGGCATGCCTTGCGATAACACGGTCATGTCCCACGGCAGCACTACAAGTCATTTTAGACTTGCCGCCTTTGAAGATCTTCGTAGAGAATGAAGCAATGAAGGCATACAAGGAACATTAAGCCCGGCGACTTTACTGGACTACCAAAAACTATAAAATTATAATAACAAGTCGATAGCAATGGACAAATGCAGAAATTACGTTCCCCACGAGGCTCGTTACTATTCTACACTGATGGCTCGAAAATGGACAAGTACGGATAGAAATATATTGGGAAGCTTGCTATTCCAATGGGCTCAGATCATTCCATTTTCCAGGCGGAAACATATACCATCCTAACGTGCACAGCTCGTTACGTACAACATAACTATCTTAAAGCAAAGATAACCTATCTTTGAACCCAATGGGAGAAAACAATAAAGTAACTCTTATGGGGACATGGCCACACTGGAATACACGGCAATGAACAAAAAAGGCGGGAAAATTCCTTTCATAGATTTCCCAAAGAGCCATCAAGTCATGATCATAAAAAACTGGCCGAACAAAGACAAACTAAGGAGAGTTACTGGTATGCTCACTGGACACTGTGTGAAGTACTATCTGAAGAACATCGGAAAAACTTCCGACAGCTTTTGTCACTTCTGTAAGAAACCAAAGGAAACCGCCGAAACCTTCTTTATGAGTGAGGGGCAATCCGTCGACAAAGCGTACGGTGCTAACATTCAATCTTTTAACAGCCAGAAGAGGTAAGTCGCATAGTCACCAGTTAAAGTAAAATCGTTGCTACCTGGCTGGTAGAAAGTTTACAAATTAATTTTTCATTACAGAATAATAAATATGAAAAATAATTTCCTTGGATGAACACTAATGTTATTACCATGATAATATTCCCTATAAAACGATTCTAGGGCTTCAATTTCGTCATCTTCGGGAACTCTGGCAGCTGCCGCGATCCATAACCTTCCTCGATGAGTAGTGGGCCAAGTACGACCCTCATGCCTGAAATAATGAATCGGATAAATTATATTAATTAGCATCTACATTTATGAAGGGCTCATTTGCTTTATCGGTATTTCTGTATGATATACAGATCCATAAATTGACAGTTTCCATATTAGCAGAAGCGGGACAACTGGAGTGTAGTGAACAATGGACATCCCCAGTGCAGCAGCTATAAAAGGGAACACAAAACAACACATAACTTCAGAGAGCATAAAACGTGGCTTGGGTACATTATTAAGGCAGTCTAGGTTTGTAAACTGTGTACTCACGTGTTTTAATATCAAAACTATTTTGTTTTGGTTTGTAAGCTGAATCTGATATGACGAAATTTTTGTTTCAATTTTGAATTAGAGTAGCGGGGGTATTATGTAAATTTTGTAAATTAAATGAATGAGTCACACACATTTCACTGTCTGAGTGCAAAGCGCTCACTAAAATATTTTAAATTACTTAGGAAACACACACCCAGTTTATGACTTAATCTATAAAGACAACGTACAGATTTTCTTACTTAGAAGTGTTAAAAAAAAGAAATATTACTAGTTCGGTTTTATTTCCTTACTTTTTTACTCCAGCTACTAATAAACTAGCATAAGGCTGATGCATGCTGAGACATAAACCATGATCAGTATTTATCATCACGTCTTCATCAAAGATTCTAGTTTTATAGTCTATTATCGGCATTGATGAATCTTCTTCTGCCAAATTTTCTACCTCTTTAGGTTTTTTGTGTCGCATTTGTATCAAAAGATTAACTAAATCTTCGTTGGCATTCTATAAATTATGAATTTGTTATAAACAACAATGGAAAAACAGCCAAATTTATGATAAACAGTTTGTATATTAATATAAATCAAATATACACAATGTTCAAAACTTTATACAAAAGTTTAAATAGTGAACTTGTTCAATGAACAAATTGCAATGATACATCAACAACTAGTGAAGAGATACTTTGCATTAATTTGTTTTAGGACTAATAGATTAGTACAAAGTACTAATCACATTGTTGAAAGGAAGAGGATCAAATACAAATACAATACAAAAAAATATGAGATGAACTGTTAATATTTAGGTTAAAATAGTTTTTCCTTATTGTAGTGATAAAAATAGTTGACAATTCTTTTCGATTCTGTATAATATATATGCCTATATAGTACATGCATAACGCCACCACACAAATAATCAGAGAATCGGCCTTTTGACATCGATTTTTCGACCCTGTATCCAACTCTCCAAGCAATCACAGAAACGGTATTATGGACATCGATAGTTTTTCTCGACCTTGTATAATATGTATAACTATATATAGTTATAAATATATTATAGTATGTGTTCAACCCCCGCGAACAATCAAAAAAACAACATTTCTCATAAATATCCATTTCGCAGCCTGTCAGTTACATCATCTGATTTCTTTATTGATTTGATAAAAACATTGATATAATAGTAAATGAATGCATCAAGTTGTAAAATAGAAATATTCATTTCAAAAAGTGGTTGAAACTACATATCAAAATCTTACCTCAACTCTAATTCTTTCATATGACCTTTCCGAAGACTTTTGAATATCTTTATATAATTGTTCTACTTTCTTAAGATGTTCTATTGAATCCTTTAATAGTCTCTGTCTAATTTTCTCATCTTCTTCACTACTCTCTACAACTTTTCGAGAAGCGAAGTCAAGTGCTATAACCATTTTTCTTTTAGCATCATTGTTGTTCTTTTTTGAATTTATTTTAAAATAATCGTTGTCATCATCAAAAACTTTATTTTCTTTTGGCCTACAATTTAATAAGATAGATAATGTCAAAGACAAAAATGTTTAAAAATAATAACATTTATTTATAGGTTTTTTGTAATAATTATGTGAACAAATCGAAAAGTATATTTTGTACCAGTATGAAAAAGATTTCATACGAATGAAGCTGAAGTAATTGTAAATGATTTTGTCATGTTTGGAAATGACAAAAATTGTTTATCTTACTCTAGAAATTTTAGAGTTTGCTATTCCTAATACAAAAATAATGTTTTAAACGTCAGTTATATCCTAGCACAATCGAGAGTTGCAAAAAACATCCACATTTTCAACTTGATTATATTGAATAATTCATTATCCAAATTTAACTTTTTTATGATATTCACCAATTACTGATGCAAGTAGATATGGAACTAAACAAAAAGAATTGAACTTACTTCATAATTGATTTCTGTTTTCTACCCTCAAATACCTCCTCTCCTCTTACATATATCTAAAATAACAAAGAAAATTTTAATCTACAAACAAAAAGTTGCACCTCCCAGTTTGTAATTTGTGATGAAAAAAATTGTACCATAATGTTCTTGCACCAAATGTAGAAAAACTCATCTTTTACATAATAGATGTAATTATAACTAGATGCTTTAAATTTAATTCTTGTCGTGTTCATTTTTGTTTAAAATTTGGGATATATTTCTGAATACAGTCCGCCAATTACCATTTTTTGGATGCCAATATTAGCTAGTGACAATAATTTTTTTTATAAACGACCTTTTTGGTTTTTTTTATTACCATTATCGCCTTGCGTTATGTTATTAGTTGTGTGAAAACAAAATTTTACTGATCATTTGTACCAGTATCTGTGACAGCACAGATGTGATAAATTAAATATTGATCCCTTTACTCAGCTTTGACAAGATATTAAACATTTCTATCTAGGAATAAGCAGTTAGTTTTGCAGTTAAAATATATTTTTTAATTAATTTTATTTTCATAGTATATTTATTTGTATATAACAGTTTTGGCCCAATCAGTACAGACAGTGTTTCAAAGTTCAGTCAAAATTTTAGACATATTATAGAAATAAAAAATAAAATGTTTATATTCAATGAAAATTTCCAATTTCCAACATCAAATGTAAACATTAATTCAAAACTCCTCTTTATAAAGTATTTTACATTGTAGATTTTATAAGAAAAAAATAACTTTAACTAGATGCTTTAAAGGATAATATACATCAAAGCTCGACTATCAACAACATACATTATTATCTTGTTTATTTTTGTTTAAAATTTTAGATATATTTGAGAAATTGGAAAATAAAAAATTTACATTATGTGTAAAACATCAATTTTTAATGGGAAAAAGATTGACTGTTTCCACATACTTGATTTCCACAAAATAAGCATGGTCCTGGTCCTTCCTGTATACAATGAATTCTACCACATACCATACAATTATTCATGAAGTCGTGCTCTTGTCCTAAGCAATCACAAATTCTTCTTCCTGTAATTACATTTTATTTGTTTTTCCAATGTATCAGAAACCCTTGTTTTATTGTTGTTATCTGATCTTAGTATGATGAATGAATGAATCAAGTTCAAGACTATAATTACATATACCTAAATCAAATTATTCAACTGAACAAATAAAATCAGATAAAAGACAGGATGTAATTGTTCTAATAGCATTCAGATCACAAAAAGCAATGAAAAGGCATAAAACAGGGACAACACAAAAATGAGCAGCTCATAATAAATGGAACCAACTTATTGTAAAGTAGAGACTCTGGGAATGTAATAGAAACAGATCTCAAATGAAAAGGGAAAATGATACTCAAAAGCAGGCAGTATTTAAATAAACACATTTAGCTTCCAGATAGGAAGATTGAAAGTTCTGATAGATCTCTAGTTAAAACATTCACAGAAAAAGTTGAACAAACATACATTATAGCGTTCTCTCACCTTCTTCTTGCTGTTTTTTCTCTTGAAATTTGTTTATATCTCTAAATTTAGTTTTGCCTTTCTTATTAACAACTGGTTTTTGTTGACTATTTACATTAGTATTACTGGAATTTATAGATACTGTTTTGTTGTTAGACTGCTTTCCCAAGATAAGTTTTCGAATGCACTGATAGGAATTTAGATGGTCTTTGTTGCTCTTGTCTAGGATATTTTCGAAGAATTCTGCGCAGTCTTCTTCATGTTTGATACTTTTGATGTAACTTGGAATCAATATAGATATTAAATAGTTATACATATTTATATTATATTTATTTGTATTCACAACTTAATTCATATCTTGTCTAATCAGAAAAGTTGCACAATCTGTTATAATGTATTTATTTTTATATCTAAAATTTACCTTACTATATCGCTTGAAACATCATCCCCTATAATGGTCTTCAAATTTTTTAATAAAATTTGATCAGACATTGTCATATATTTTTATTTTTAATTTATAGATATTTAGTTAGCTCACAAAATATGGTTAGGTTTTGTTACATTTTTGACACTTGACACACTTGACATTAACAATTACTATTAGGGGTGCATTCCACTTAACGCCCACAATGAGATATGTCTTTTGGTGCATTCCACTTAACGCCCACAACGACATATAAGTTTTTTGGTGCATTTCATTAAGCATTACTCTTTTGGGCGTTCGTGGCGAGAACGTCACGGCATACATTTTTTTGCAGCACTGCCTGAAAATATATTTTTTTCTAAAAATACTCAAATCAACGCCTTGTGCTAGCTTCCAACCATCTGTATACCAGTGAGGTCAATTTTGGATTTAGGTGACTTGTGAAATATCTACGCATCAAGCTTTCTGTCTGGGTTTGGGCACCGCTAAACGCTCCTTTTCCCAGTACAAAGTATAGAGGGGCAGAGTTTGCAGCACCTCTACCCACACAGATCAGCTTTTGGAATTTGTTTAGTATTGACTGAGCTGTTGCTTTTCCATCTTCCGACTACCAAATAAGCGATGCGTATGTGATCACACGGATTTCATGGCATCTCAGGCTTGAGTCCTCATATCTTGCCTACAAGCTAGATACTTTATTTTAATGGAAAGTACCACGTAAATTTCTTCAAACATATGTGCGCGGATAGCTACCTATCTTCTTGTAAATAGGACTAGTATTATTTTTCTGGGGTTGATTGACAGTTTTCATCTCCCCAACCTGTTGCTTGCCCCTTACTACCACCACGAGATCATCGTTGTAACCTAGGATTATGAATAGGACTCCTTATTACGTACAGCCCTTCAGGGCAATAATAGTAGAGGGGTGACCGTTTTTTTGTGTTTTTTTGCTGTAATAGTATCGCACTAGTCAATCTGAATGTCTACCTCCCAATCTTCTATAACCCTCTTCATGGATTGATGTGTGGTGGTGTCAGTCCATTTGAACTTCTACCTCCAATCTTTTATAACCTCCTGCACGGATTGATGTGTGAGGTTGTCAAAAGCACGCTCTATGTCAATGAAGATTGCTAGAGAAATATCTTTACTGTCATTAGCTTTTTCTCTGTCTTTCACAAGGCAATGCATACTTACAAATTCTTTCCGTACCATACAAAAAATAAAAACAGTATCTCATTTTCCAACTAAATTTTATTTTGAATTGAATCACATTCACAAAATATAAAACACATATCACAATGTACAAGTTATAAGTTATTGAGAAATATATTTATTCATTTAATGTTTTAATGATCACTTAACAAAATAAAATATTGACCATTTTTAACCTCTGATTGTTTGACATTGCATCGCAACAACTGTAGATAGAAACTGAGTTATATGGTAATTGATCTTTTCTGGAAAGGATGAAACCAAATATATAGATTAATCAAGAGAAGGCGATTGGTATTGACAGAAGCTGTGTTTAACGGTTCTAGGAATACACATGTAAAACCAATGAACTAACAACGAAGTTCTTAATTACTGGAATCTCAATGCATTTACGAACCCAAAGCAATAAATAGTTAAAAAGACAGAATTACTATAATTACTATAATAAATATCAAGTTAAGAGTTGTTGATGCTGATATGAATATATTTTTGAAAACTCTACCGAATAACAAAACTTATTTTTGAGAATATATCTTTTATCATAACTAAAAATGAAACTCATGTGGCTGACAGTTAAAACAAATAAACCTTCCTTGGGCAATAAGTACTGGAAACATGGGTAAATATATATCTGCATGACCAATTTACTAAAAGTTTATCAATTATAACATAATTTTTCTAGAATGGAAAAATTTACAATCTTGTTTTTAGCTTAAATTTTACTATAATATCCAGACTTTATGCTGGGAAAAGGTATAAGGTAGAAAACATTGTATACTTCACAAAAATCTATAACTACTTTTAAAGGTCCGTCGATTTCCATATAAATACATCTGAGTTTATTGGAGTTCTAAAAGTTATAAATTTAATTACCAGTATCTATATCAGTGTTTCCCAATGTAGGGCCCACGCCACACAAGGGAGCAGTCGAAAATTGAGTCGAGTTTAACCTTTTCTCACGGGGTGATTAAAATGCAATTTCGGTGTCAAATTCAAATGTTAGGTATAATCTGGTTTGACAAGACCAGAATATCAACAGGGTGTTTGGCATCATCAAGTGAACTTCCTTGCGGCAAACAGGCTCAGCGGGAAATACCGGACTTCTCGCTGTAGTTTTTCACAGCTTACACTTGGTATTAATTTGAAATAAGTGAACGTACTTGATTTTATTTCTTTATCTTAACCGAAGACATTAAATCAAGGAACAAATATAACTCTTGTCGATGCAAAAGCGAATATATTTAGTTTTATTACTTTTATCGAGTTAACAGTTTCTTGGCTCAAAAAATATGAAGTTACTCATACTGCTTTACTTATTATTGTCAATCATTTGAAAATTCATATGCTGATTTACAAGAAAGATTGCCTTATTTAAGACAAATTGTTTTAACAACACGGATGATGTAAGTAATGTTAGTGGATTTGTCTGAAGAGAAACTTATAGAATTGCAAAACATTATTTAATATAAAAGGAGTTGTCTTTGAGAGGAAACAGAAATCAAATACCATTTCCATCCATCATATTTAGCTGTACATTTAGTGCTGTGAATGATTTACTGGTAAAAAATAAATATAACAAAACGTTAAGACTTCAGACTGAAGCTAACAAAACTGGAACCTAATATAAAATCCCCATGCAGCAAGCATCAAGCATAAGAATCTTGGTAAATTAATATAGAGAAATTTGTATTGAAATTAATTGCAATTTGAATTCTAGTTTTCCATTATATGTTTTGAAAATTTATTTATTACTTACTGTGCTTCGTTAACAATTATCTAGTGATTTATACCTAAAACCTATTATAATTTGAGTTTCTTTAGTAAACAATTGAACTTTTATGTGTGTTATATGAGGAGTGATAAGAATTTTAGAAAGGCTAAACTGGGGTATGGCACAAAAAAGATTGGAAAACACTGATTTATATTCTAAATTCACATGTACATCTAGCTAACCTAATTAAGTTCAGTATTTGTTAAGTTATATTTATTTACTATTGTATTTTTTAAAGAAAAGTTATCAAATAATAGTGAATCTTGGAAAATAAAGTCAAAACCTGAAAACTTGACATAATAGAAATGGGGCCACGAAAAATGCAATGACGATGAATCACTAAATATTCCACAAAAAGAAAGGGATACCAAAACTATGAAAAATGTAACCATTTCTCCATAAAAGTAATAATATAACAATAAAAAATTATATGTAAAATCGAAAAAATTGTTAACCAAATCAATATGAATGAAAAACAGAAATAATTACGAGTAGTATTTGTGGATGTGAAACCAGCTTCATTTACAGATCTAAAACTAAGAAAGTATATAAAAAATTATGGAAGAAGCAATCACTAGTATCTATAAATCGTCAATTTAGAGGTAAACAGGCAAACATCAATTTATTTCCACATAGAAAATGTCCTAAAAGACAAAAAAAAAGAATAATTTTATCAGGTACGTAATCTAAAAAATGGAAACTGGCGCAGTCAGCATTGTCCTGATGGAAAAATTAAAAAAAATACAATGATTTTTAAATGAGAGGAATGAAACGCTTCATAACATGGACATGGAATCAAAATGTTACGTTACGTTAGAAAACACGGAAGATACAATGGAGTATAATGAGTATTATTGAAAGCCTGGTCCCATTATTTCAAAATACTTGATTTATCATTGTTTTCATTGAGGTTGTTTTGTATAATTATCTACAGGAGAATGAAGGTTACAATTATAATAACAAACGTATATGTACATAACTGAAATATATATTTATTCCAAAGAATTTTGAAAATACTTATCATATTATTTAATACATATTTTGACCCGACAGGTAAGAGAACTGAATTGAATCTAAATTATGTACGAAGAAAATAAAAAATTTAAATTCAATTTGAAACTTTACCATTATTACTAAAACTAAACATTTGTTACCATATCAAAATGAATCTCTATTTAGCTACCACGTTTATAAAATAATTCAAATATATAATTGTATTAATAGACCTGAAACCTGAAATACAAGCATCAAATACCACATTTTTATTCGTCAGTATTTTGATAAGAAACAACACTTTTTTTGTGAAAGCGATTGTCGGGAAAAATTGGAAAGAACAAGGTTCTCTTCACTTGTTAGGAGCTCATTTCTTAATGAATATCAAAATTTTATATTCGTCACAAATAGACAATAGACGTCGATGGACGTCAAAACTTTATTATTGTAATGAATAAATGACCGAATAAATTTATTAACTGATTCTTGTACATCGGGTTTTATTTTACGTGGTACTTTTTATGTAGAATAGTTTGTTTCTTAAAATTAATAATGAAAAAGTTTTTCACACAATTCAAAAAATTTGAATTTGTATGTGTATTTGAAAATAAAATCTAATTGTTAATAAATATAAAAAAAATTTAAAGCTTCATAGAGTGACCAAACAAAACTGAATGAAACCATTTATAATAAGAAACATGAATATTTTAACAGTCCAAAGTAGGAATCAATCCATTGCCTTTAGATAAACATTGGAATTACCACAAAATGTTCCAATAAAATCTAATATGCCCAATTTTAGAACTCACTCATAGCAGAATAATTACCATATAAGTTAATATCCTGCATTATTATGTTATCGAATATTTCTGGTAATATAGAGTTTAAAGTCTCAAAAAAGTATAAACTCCTCCTATACAATATACATAATGGGCTGATTGATGTTTACATTCATAGAAACTCGCCCATTTTTTTATTTAATCAGGATACTGTACAAATCTCGTGTAATCTCGGAAGGTAATCCAAAAAACAAATTAAAATATCCATGAATAAAACAAATATTAGAGGTTGGGTACAAATCAAGAAAATAACTGAATTACTTATCCGAAAGAAGTATTACTTTTATTGAATATTGAGGTTTATCCTGTCCATTAAAAAGTAAAAATAAACGAAAATATGATGAATTTAAAGTAGTTCGGTTTCAACTTCACTTGGCCACCCTGTACAAATATTAAACTAAGAAATTATTATAAGTATGACATTGTATAAAATAAATTATGTAAATAAATGGATTTCAATTGTGCGATATGCACAGATGGAAAAAGTTAAGTATATTAATAAAGTTATTTAAACTATATTTATTTTTAAAACAGAACTTTTAATTGAGAACGTAACCATATGGTACGGCACTGTCTAATTTTATTCACAAAACAATATATTTATTGAATGTTTTATTGTGAATTCGGAATGTGAGTTTTCCTACTCAAATTTTTATTTAAGAAAAGCAGTTTTCAATGTTCTAATAAATAAACAGTTTGAAAAAAATTTAACGAAGGTACTTGTCTGTCGCAAACGTTAACAGAGATGGTGCAGAATGAATGAGACATCTTAATGTATTCAGTGTGTCGTAAAGTTAATCAACAGGGTGAAAGAACTAGATTTGAGAGATCAAGAGACATCACCAAAAAGCAAAACCACTTCATTCGTATCTTGGATAATAATGGGGTAATGTATGCAAATACTTCCAGGTAATAGTATTTTTAGAGGGAAAATTAAAGTTATAGTCATAAAAACTTACATTTAAACAACTTCAGAGATTCAGAAAAGAGACGCTAATGAATTAGAATTAGAAAATTGAAATTAGAAAATTACTTGTTATTAGATCATTATAAATGCACTGAGAAGCCAGTTGGAATAAATACATTGAGAAATACTAAGTCGAACCTACTGGAGTCAAATGAGTTTATACTGTTTTAGATCTTCTTCTATGTTGGCAGACTAATGAGTAAATATGGAGGATATAAACAAAGCACGAAGAATGCAAGTATACAATAGTAGCTGATCAATCTATTAATCATAAAATGGATAATGGATAATTGCTCAATTAAAATCTTCAACATGGCAAGGTATTAGTTCTATTAAAAATTAAATGTCTCGTTTAAAGCTCGTTAAGTGCAATGACACTAAAAGTTGCGACATTTTAAAACATAAACCTCAAAGTTACGTGGTCCTGCCGTATCAAAATCATATTGATATTATGACATTTTAGAATAGTCCCACGTAACATGAAAACGGTAATGTCGCATTGTCGTGACCCCGTGGCATCATTTACCCGGTTTAAAAGTGAGGTTATTGGTTTACAAGAAACAGTTGAAAAAGAAAATGTTTTCGATATCGTTCACGTTTTGGAAAAATATGAGAAATTTGATTGTGCAATAAAATTAATCATAAATTCAAAAACAGAATCGCCAAAAGCAAAGCAGAAACATCGAAAAATTAAAGATGAAAAAATATGGCGAAAAAAAGTAGATGTAGAAAACGGAGAAGATGGATATATCATCATCATATCATAGAGATTGATAATTCATCTATGGGTAACAATGCTGCTCTTGAACATTCAAAGATCACCATAATCACAGTTCTATCAACTCGCTCTGCTTCGTAGTCACATCCAGAAAGAGCAGTTGCTCTATGTAATTGGAAAAGCTACATCATTAAAGCTGTAGATTGAAATCCAAAACCTGAATTACACAATCTCAATAGCATTATTTGAGCAGGTAACATAATTAGCAAGCCCATGTAACCAATGAACTCGTCAAAATAGCCTCTACATACACATAAACAGCTACCACAAGTTTCTCCCTTACATATACACATTTTTCGAAGTGGTCGCTTCACCAATTGAACGTCTTCTATCGCTCATCAACTCAAGTTTTTACGAGTTCATTATGAACCGTATGAGGGATCGCAGAATAAATATTTTGTTATCATATTGTTGTTAAATTTCTAACTTATTTACAGGAAATGCGTCCCTCATCACACCATTCTTTTGAATACTAGTAAATAATTATCACCATAGCTTGATCTATGCGTATGATATTAAAAAAGTTAAAAGTATGGTTGCAGTAAGTATTTGCAGCTGCCGCAATCACTTCAGTTCATGCCGTTTTAGTTTAGACAAAAATTGTGATTTGTAACTCCATGAAAATAAGTACTAAAAATGTCGTATGAAAACGAGCCTTTAATGCTATTTCATTAAACATTTTAACTCATTCTTGGCATTGTAAAATATAAAAAACATTCATAACAGTTATAAAAAATCAATTTATTTGAATTTCTCTCTAATATCTTCAGCTTTTTTCACGTGTGTACTTAAAAATTTGCGACTTGACAACAGGAAGGTCACTACTTTTGGTATATTGCTTCTGAAGTTTTGCAAATATGAATTATTATTTGAAGATAAGATATTAGACAAAGAACTCATTCATTTGTCAACTCGAATAACATATGATTGGTCAGTTTAAACTTGAGATCTTAAATAGGTATTTTATTAATTATATAATGAATACAGTCACCTTATTATTTTGAATAAAAATAATTTCAAACCCAACTCTTAAAACGAAGTATTGATGAAAATGAACTACATAATGCGAATGTTTTGACGAAATCTATATAATTATTCTATATCTCACTGTACAGATTATTAATACCAGGAGATTTCTATTTGAAAAATCTTCATTAGGTAAGAGATCATCAGAAAAATTAAAAAAAAATTGCTAGAGACATGAGAACTGTGAAATTAGACAGAACAACACTATATACCATAATTCTATATTCATCAGATTTATAAATAAGTAGGTACAACTCAAAAATCGTCTATGTGTATAGACATTTTGACAATTGTAGATTTCAACCTGTATATTTTCTATATTAAGTCATTTTTAATGTTATAAGTAAGATATACGAAAGCGGCTATTAGGAAAAGACACTAGCGCTGCTACAGAAAAGTGCGCGTGCGCAAAAGATTAACGACTATCAGCTATTTAGCCTGTTGCCTACTCTTTCAAATTAGGTGTATACCGTGTCTGTAAACAAACCCGTGTAGCCGCGATCGTCGATTGTATAGGGGCTTTTTTACCGTAATAATGATCCACGTGAAAATAAAGCAACAGATTGTTGTGAAAGTTCTCATAAAACTTGAAAAAACTGCAAATGAAACTTATAATTTATTGAGACAAGTGTATGGTAATGAATGTCGCGTCCACCTACCGAACACACTAACTACACTACACTAACAATCACAATTACACTGTATTACTCGCGTTTCGATAATCAAGATTGAAGGTAAACAGAGTTTCTGAAGACGATAAATTGGTTATAGAAACGCGCGTCAGACAGTGTAATTGTGAGTGTTGGTGTAAACGATGTGTTCAGTATGAATACCAACAACGGTTCCAGAATTTCCAACTTAGTCGCGTCCACCTGTTTTGAATGGTTTAAACGTTTGGAAAATGGACTAGAAGATGAAACGGTTGACAAGTCGATAATTTTTGTTCGCGCGATTACTGAATCTATAGGAATTGACAAATTTTACATGAAAACTTTAACATGTGAAAGGCACGCGTAAAACTGGTAAGTAAAATCCTCATATTTGATAACAAGAAGCTCGCCAAAATCTTTGTACTGACACTTTAAATGCGATTGAAAGTGACTCAAACTTATTAGAAAAGGTGATAACATATGCCGAATCAAAATTTTATTAAAAGGAACAAGATTTGAGGAAAGGAAAAGCGCCGCGCGTCCTGAAGAAACCGACAGAAATACACTTCGTGTATTGTTTTGAACTATAAAAGATTCCATGGAGCGATTAGGGACAGTGGATGGGTATATATTGAAGGTGATAATAAATAAATATACACAATATCAAATAAAAAAGTTTCATATCCCCAGTCTCGTTATTTAATAGCTACACATCGTACATTAGTATAATTGTTTTTTTGTTCCAACGAAATGATAATATGATCATCACGTAAGTGAAAACCCACCCGTATTAATTTTGAAAAAAAATTTTCGTTTTCATTGATAAAGACCGTTGATAGTTGAGCTTAGACACTTAGCCTGTGGCCCTATAAAGTGTCATAATAATTTTTATTCAAGTTTAAAACTTACAAAATGTACCATGTACCTTTAGTCTTTTCAAATGGTGAACTAGCTTAAAGAAAATTTTTCTTTTAAATGAAAACAAGAAAAATATAATGAAAGTAAACATGATAACCCTCGAAGGAGCAACATTACGAGTTCTGTTGCTTCTTATCCATGAGGAGTCAAGGTTAAGAATGATTTACTAAATTCTGACTGAAAGTAGAAAATTTCAACAGTTTCGAGCTTAATAATTACTTTGAAAAATTTTTGTACAATAAAACCTGCCAATAATAGTATAATTTTAGATTGGACCTTGAGGCATTACAAAAAAATTAAAGGTCCTTGAAGTAAGATGGTTAAGATAGGGTTGAAAGGAAGCGACTTTGTATACTTTTTTTTAAAGGAAAATTTTTCAATTAAAAGAATTTTGAAATTTTTATATCGTTAAGAAAATAACTAAAGGGGGCAGAATAATTACTTGGGTCTAAATGTTAAACAAAATGATTTTTTAAATAAACCGAAAAAATATTCTCGAGACACTTTGGGAGAGTAATATATAGAAAAATAATCCCAAAAAGTTAGATCAATTTTTGGAATTTTTAAATGAATACAGGTGATGGCTGAAATCTAAAGTAAAATTGAAATTTTTTGGTTTGTTGAAAAATGTATATTGGAATCGCTTCTATCAATAAAAACTCCAAAGAAATAAGCGCTGAATTAAGTGAGTTTTGATTAATAATTTTTTCCACTACTGCTCTTTAAAGTCTAAATCTGAATCTTCTACACTTATTAGAAATAAAGCTCAAGAATTGAAAGAAGAATGGTCACTTTAATGAGACATCCACGAAGATGAAGATCTCAATTTCAAACTCCAATAAAATATTATTTTTATTATATATGTATATCAAATTAATAGGAATACATCTGCAATTATTATTATTGTCATGATTACAAAATTTCATCACGTTTTGTTATTATTCATTACAATTTTTATTACTACTGCTTTTGTTGTATTATTATCATTGTTTTTTTTGTTAGGAATGAAATTATTTATTAACTCCGAATTTATACAGAGAATTCGCATGAATGTTTTATGTCACGTAGTCTCACGAGAACTAATCCCATCGTAGCATATTTGAGCGAAAGACATAGCACCTTGAGTACTGCTCTTTGCCAGTACTAATAGAATCTCTTTAATCGCCTGGCAGATAAAACATTCCAACAAATTGACCTATATCACTCACCTAAAAGTGCCCCAAAAACATTTTGCATTGATTTAAAAAACCATAATTTTAGTCTGGTTCAGGATCAAACTCAAAAATTTACAAAATACCTGAAAAAACATCCCTTTATTAAAAAATATAAGATAGTAACAAAATTTTCCAGTGACTCCAAGAATGCTTATCTAAAATGGGATAGAAGAAGTAGGAAACTGATTCCAACATTTTATATTTGAATGGTGATAATACTTTTTTCTCAAATTAATGAAACGATTATACTCATCAAACGTTACAAAATAATATTCTTAGAAACTTTTAAAAAATACCTTGAAGCGAAAAATCAAAAGAATGTTACTATTGGAAAAAACACACTAATGAAAAGAGAATAAAAATTAAACTTATAATAATCAAGATAAACTTCCCAAACCCTACTTACATACATACATAAACTTCATGTACGTACTTGAAAATAATTAAAATCAAAAATATATTTAAAAAAAATAATATTATATATCAATCCCATGGATTATCAACCCAAAATATCCTCAGTGGCTAAGAATAGCCGAAAAATTATATTTGATATTGCTAAGTTTACGATATAAAGTATTGCGTTCGTTTTTTAAGATAATAAATTGCTCACAATAAATTACTGCCATTCATATAAACTTTTTATAACAATAAAAAAGTTTTCACCAACAAAATAATAAATCGTAATAAATCACATTTAAACGTGCGTTCTGTTGTTGCCGTTCAAGTTGGTTAGTTCAGATGGTTCCAGTTTCTTGAAAACACTCGGCTGCGGCTTACTGAACAAATTTGAAAAACATCTTGACTAAAAAAAAAATAAATGAGACTATGAATTTAACGATCTCATCCACAGGATTATCAAAATATCAGGGTACAACCCTAAAATAAGTGAATGTAATTTCGTAGCAAAATACTCACTGTAATTATTGCAACAAGGGCACCCAACAAAAGACCACATAGTACATCGCTCCAGTGATGTTTGTAGTCAGATACTCTTGTCATTGCAGTGAAAAGAGACGATAGAACAGCGAGAAATTGAAGAGTATGTTTTAAGAGTATTGAGCCATCCCATGTCATACGTTTGTGCAAGTAAATCTAGAAGAATAAAATTAATTAGCTCGACTTACAGTTCTACATTCAATGTTGGCTCACTGAATCATTTACGAGGGCCGTTTTTTTCTCAACTTCCGATCGCTCCGTGCAGACGCTACACGGGCAGAAGAAAGCGAGTATGCGCTGTAGGCAGCTCTTGCACTACACACCCCGCCATCGTTGACATTCGGCGTTGTGCTACAGCCACATAAACATGTCCGCTATAATTGATTATGCCAAAAACTGACCGTACAAATCTTTTGGTGATAGAATTATTGTTTTATATGAACTTGTCTTTAATTTATAGCGTATTGGAGGTTGAAAAAAAAACGGCATTCGTAAATACATATTATAGGAATAGAATGTTTGATTCCAATTTATGTGGAAAGTAGAAGGGTTTTCTCAATTAAGAAGATTGATTAATTCAATCAATCCATCGTCTACTTTGCACATTTTTAGAAATTCAAGGTTTTTTCAAGATATATTATGTCCTCATCTCAAAATAAATTTAATATAAAATCAGTAATCTATAATTTAGATCTTTGGTTTTATACAAATAAACTCAACTTAAACGTTTTTCTAATGCTTTAATTCTAGTTAAACTCCTCTAACAATCTTTCATCAATTCAGCAGCTTATCCCATTGCTCAAATCAGTATGTATGTATGTATGGATAATGGGGTATTATATAAACTGCGATCTTTTGCGTCTCCTTTTCTTGCTGTGATACTGGGAATCCCAGTGTTTACAGCTAATCTGTTAATACAACTTCTTTGAGAAAATCCAGAATGTGGGATGGTTGTAGCTTGCAAAGATCTTCGTCTTCTATTTCACACGCTCCCAGGTATAGTGCTCTGGATTTTCACACTTAGAGAAAATGTGGATAGAGGTTTCGTCCTCTGTGCAACAAAAATTGCACGCCGCATTATCTGCTAGGCCTAGCGTCTCCAGGTTTTTATTAAAGCGACAGTGCTCCGATAGGACTCCTTCTAGTATTCTTACCTATGTTGAAATTTTCACCAGATCTTCTCTAGTTATAGTTTCCCTATAGGTTTTCCCAATAATTGGTTTTGCTCCTATTTACCTCTTTTTCCAGTGCTTTTTCTCTTGGTCAAGGTCCCATGAAGGGCTCCTCGTCTCCCGCTTCAGCGGGCTTATCAGCTAATTTTTCTAGGCAATGCCAAACGCATTTGTATTTTATTATATAGGAGCTTGAAGCTCTAATAGTTGCTTGGCTTTCGGACAGGATGATGATCTATTTATTGTTTACGATATTTTCTCTCTAAATTGAACTGGTTACATTTTTCAATTGCATAGATTTCTACTTGAAGAACGCTTGGTATAGTGCTCAGGCTTCCAGAGTGTTGGATTGTGGGCCCGTACACTCTTATTCTAGTTCTGTCTTTGGTTTAAATTCGTCCGTATACCACTTCATTGACTTTTCTAATACTTCCTCTCCTTTGTATCAAAAATCTCTAAATTCTTTCCACCACCTACATTTCTCAGTCCTTATTGACGCGGTTTAACCATCATAAGTCGAATTTAATACATCGATTCAGAATTTTAAATAGAATTGAAAAACAGGACAAGATAGTGGATTGCAAACGGCTAACTTGTTTCGAAAAAGGCAAAGAGTGTTTCTTTGGCCGGAAAAGCGATGGCCACCAATTTATGGGATAGTCATGGGTTGTGACAACGCACCTTCTCATACTTCAGTGATAGCTATGGTTTAAATTCACGAACTGCACTTCGACTGGGTTGACCATCAGATCTGGCTCCCAACGATTTTGTCCTGTTTCCTAACCTTATAGTTTCACTTGCAGGAGAGATGTTCATGCAACGAGGACATTATTGCATAGGTAAACGCCTATTTTGAGGATAAAGATGGCAATTATTATTTGGAAGGTTTAAAAAGTCTGGAGCATTACTGGAAAAAGTATATAGACTTGAAAGGGAGCCTGCGTTGAAAAAAATGATGATGAAAAAAAATATCTTGTTTCCTTTGTTAAGTCGAAAACTTTTCAAACAATCCTCGTACAATCGACTATTATAAAAAAATCAATAAATTGTACAAAAGTAATTGGAAAATAGTTTATTGAATTCTTTACGCGACATTTGAAATCACACGTGTTGTTTACAGAGAAATGCCATTAAAAATCGCTGAAACAAGTGTTCAATAATACGATTTGACAGTAAGAAAAGTGGATAATAGATTGATTTATTAGTTAAAAATCAGCGGCGGTTCCTCAATAACTGCAAATGTACACGGACACCCTCAAATTTGATGCCTCCTTTTGAAAAAAACAAAACTGATTCAAGTCTGTCTTGTTTTATTTTGAAGATTAATTTAAAAAAAGGTTTGATTAATTCATACACAAAAATCCGATCGCTTTGCCCGGTGGTAGGCACAATATCTTCAATGCACATCGTAGATAAATTTGAAAGGTCTATTGCAAGCCCCTCTCACCGTCGTAGTCTAGACTGACTTGTACTGGTCCGGGTGCACATGAAATCAGTGCACTTGTAGCTTGGGAAATAAATAACTTGTATAGAAACGGGAATTTTGATAAAATGATTTCTTTAAGATGAAAATATTGAAATTAATAGTGTTAATCATTGGAAATCGAGTGTATTAACTACGAATATACGCAAAAGTCGTGTTTAGAAATGTACTTTTGAATAAAAAACTCACGGATAAACTGATTGCGGGTGTGATGTGAGTAATAGACTGCATTCCATGTTTATGTTTTAGAAGCAATGAGGCATTTTTTATTTATTTTCAATTCAAAAAACGTGTAATAAGAAACTATCATTCCTGTATATATAGAAAAAATTTTTTTGCTAACATAAATTGACGGTTTGTTAATCTTTAATATCAACGTAGTACAAATATGAAACTAATCTCGAAATTAGGACGAAAAAATTTATAAAATGGCTTCTGTATACGTCGATGTATAACCGCAAGCAATTTTCAAAAGGAGCCGTCATAAATAATGTTTTAATGTACTTGAGAAAATTTAGATGGCAATTAAAAGAGTTTTTTGGCATCTATTAAAAACAAGACGCTTAATAAAAAAATACTTACTGCGAAATATAACATCGTGTACATCGAAAACGATGAATGTCCAGAAGGAAACGAGAGTCTGTAATAAAAACAATATTAGAAGTGTAAAAAACTCGAGTGGTAATAGCTGCTAGACAAACACTCGAGAGAGATCCATTTGAGATAATTTTTTATTTATTTGTTAAATAAAACGATTCCCATGAAACTTTCAACACTGCTAGTGAGAAAAAAATAGAATTGGTAAACCAAAACTACAGACTACTAATTTTTTTGTTGTTGTACAGAGGCGTGCCACGGCCAATAACTTCAAACCAAAAATAATTTTTAATTTTATATTTAAAACATGCTAATCGCTCGTTCAATTCTAAAACGAAAAACTTCTATAAACAAGTGTGATGATTTTTGCCGTTAATGGGATACAAGGTGAGTTCTGGATGTTTTTATATCTAATGTCTTTTTCCATTACTTCCCTCCGGACGATCCGGAGCAGTAATGGGACATCCTTCTCACCATGAATACAAATATTGGTATAACATAAGATCGAATTCAACAGCTGAGGCCATTGATTACGTTGCAGAGAGAATTATCAATAAGAAAAATGACATTAGTGACTCCATAAAATGCAGTATTAGTTTGAACAGCTTTTTGTTGTTTGAAAATCAAAATATAAATATTACGAGCATTACCAACCATACCTGGAATGGCGTGCTTCCAATAAACAAAATAGATAACAAATAAAAAAGAAGTCTACTGAACGGTGCAAATAGTAATAAAATTTAATCTTCTGGACATGATGCTTGAAAGTGAGATTCCAATTTTAACCTTAAAAAATTCTTAGAATTGTTTTTCAAAGTTTTTTTTTTATTTATATGTGACCTTAAAATAAAATTAATGAAAATGAAATAGGAATTGCTTTAATATTCGAATTGATAAACTTTGAGGCGAACTTATCTGTGTCGTAATTTCTGTGATAAATAAAAATTAGATTGTCATACTTTATTACTATTTGCAAGAAACAATGATTTATCGAATGTCATTGAAACAAAACTTCTGACAATAGTAGCAAAATCGTGATCATTCTGTTTTATTGGTCTTGAAGCATGTGTTGAAGAGATAATATACGTGAGAGTATAAATAATAACATCGGAGTTCAAAACATAGTTAAAAAGTATTATCTATTAATATGGTGAAGATAAGATATAACCACAATGTTGTATTTAAATTATTTATATTGTTGCTAGACTAGAACCTTATACAAGATTACACGTGTGTAATAAGCTCACAAATAAAAATTGAGACAAAAATTTTATGTGCATTAAAGAGTAAAAAAATAGACCTGGAATTTGAGTTCTAGTTGTGCTGGTGAGTAATGGTATCAACATTTTTCTGGTCAATCGATGTCAAGATTGACATCTAATCTATTTATAAATTCATAAAATTAGTTCCCTCTTTTCAGAACTACATTTTTTATCATTGGATAGTAATGCTATGTATATGTATGACTTAATGTTAATTGTTTGGTTTGGTTACATCAATTAACAAAAATAATTTGGAAACTATCAGATATTTCTGATGACATATCATATATTGAATCAATGTTGATATTAATATCTTATGAATGGAAAAAATGTAGGAAACCAAATAAAGTCAAATCAACAAAGTGTTACACCACCTTTTCGACTGATTACTTCTTCTTGGCATACTGTCAATTAACATTGGACACTCATGTAATGTAAAACTGTTCTAAATTTCTTGGTGAGTTCGCAATTATCGAACGGTTTTTGTAAGATTTGATGTGAGTTTCTTCTTAATTATATGCTACAAGTTTTCAATCGTCTAGATATCTTGATTAAACGTCTATTTTTAAAGTGGAATATCGTTTTCAGACATCCAATGTTTTACTTCTACAGCCGTATGATATGCGGCATCATTTTGTTGAAAAATCAAAATTTTTTTTTCAATTCGAGGTGTTGAGTTATTGTGAAGCTGATATGGATCCTCGGTCATTCTAAAACACTTATTTAGGTCTTATGTCACGACTTCCACTATCACCAATGTTTGTGTGAAAGTTTTAAAACCCATCCACTCTGTGACATGATGAGGCTGAATTGCAGTTCTTGCTTTTTGAGCCTTCGATCCTTTGTATTGTTTAATTTAATAGTGTTTATTTTATACAACCCAGCGATAATCATTTGAATAAACCAAGAATATAACAATACAAATAAAATTTTTAACTAGTAATTGACGGTTTTTCAATAAAAAAAAGCGACGAATGAAGTTCAGCCCCAAGGAACATCTCCCTGAGATGACAAGAAAATAATACTCGTTTTCAATCTTATTAGATTGCATGACATTCTCTCCCCTGATTCAGTATAAACTAGTTTGATACATCACAACTTCTAATTTAGTTCGATTTCATTTGATTGTACACGTTGCGTTTGATTCTTAAGAGGTGTTGTACTTTAATGTTTTGATACTCCACCTAACCGCCTTTCTAATAATGTACCCTATATTCCCTATTTGAAAATAAGATTATTTTCTGTGCTCCACTATAATGTGATATTAGTACTTACCTTATTTCTTTCATAGTTCTCTTATTGTTGATGTATAACGGATTGGTACAAACAAAATGTTCGTAATATTTGTATGGTATAATCGAACCATTACAAACATCGGGAAGGCACACTGAGTAAAAATGTGGCCTCAATCTGCCGACAGTATATTTTAAGACATCGGTGGTTAGCTGCGAACAAGCTGCGCCAAAGGCAAATATGCCAAAAACACAATAAAGGTTATAGATCCAATTAGGTATGGACATTCCAAGGAATATTATGTTCTTTTGATTGTTTGGTCGATTTAGATACTCAGTCATAAGCATCTGAAAAAAAAAATCGAATAAGAATATTATTCAGATCGAAGATATAAAACTTAATATAAATACAGTAAAAGATTTCTGAGGAGAATCGTTAGTTTTGTTATTATTAACGCAAATCAACGCGACACCATTTTGGCATTTACAAAAAGATTCTGATAAAGATAATAATTTCTCTATAAAAAAACAATATTTTCTGTTTTAATTATTACCTAGAATATATCTATTAAAAAGAAAATGATGTCGTTATTGAATTTTTCCCCAAGCCTAACTTTGTGTTCACTGTTTCATGTGAATCAAAATATAAGGAAAAAATATTAACTTTAGTCTCAAAAAAGTTGACATTTTGCGAAGGAAATACAATGATGGAAAAAAATAACAATAAAATTATAAGAAACCTAGAAATATAAATGAGTCGTTTTGCAGCAAAAATATTTATATTAGCATCTTATTTAAATAAATAAAAAATTACAAATGTAAACCGATATCAATAACACAGCCATGACCGGAACGTCTTACACACTTGTAAATGAAACAGAAAAATGAAAGAAATTTGAAGTATTTTGAGAAATGGAAAAAAAATCATAATTTTCATTCCAATGATTAATAAAAATAACCCGTTTCCTGTTTTCTAATAGTCTTTAGTAATAGCACCAATCGAAAAGGATACTCGACACAAACGCTTTTCCTCGATGGCAGGATAAGAATTTTCTCTAAACCGTTACATTTTTCGGATCTAATATTTCACTTACGTCTATATGGCATAATTAAAGTACTTTTCTCGATCAGTAAAAAGGATTCCATAGTGAAATACTTCACTAAATCTTCTTTCAAAAAACGGTATTGAAACTCGAAGAATATCTATAGTTGTCTTGAATTACTCTTTTTACAAGGATGGTTTTAGAAAAAGACCTAAAACGAAAAAGAGCTTTTATCTGTCTCTTTCAAACTTCGTAGCCACAGGAAGTAGCCAACTCAAGCCCCACCACAAACAAGAATCATTTTAGTTTGACCAATGTCTTTGACTCATAGGGTTGCCTAAATAGAAGAACAAGGTAAAAACCATTCAATGACTGTCAGAATTGCATTTTTCATTTCAATTACATTTTTGTGTGAAGCCAAACATCTAGAGAGCGCAGATTTTGCTTAGTGTTCTATCTAGGTGACTTTGAGAAAGGTCGGATGGTTGAGTTTCGTGATGCTGTTATATCGATATGTTTACAGATAAGGAATGTTGCAAAAACCGATGAAAAAAGTACTGAATACACTGTTTACACCACCACTACACCAACACTCAGTCTTGAAGACGATAACTTGGTTATCGAAACGCGCGGCACACAGTGTAATTGTGAGTGTTGGTGTAGATAGAGTATTCAGTATGAATGTCGCAAACGGTTCCAGAAATTCCAGCTTAGTAATGGAAAAAGAGAGAAAAATAGATCTTAAAACTAATACTGGGAAAACGAGGTAAATGGAATGTAGCATAAAAAAAAAAGAAGAGAAAAGTAAACATGTAAAAAAATTCAAGTACCTATGTGTAATAATAACGAACGATGGAGATAAAACGGAAGAAGTAAGAGAGAAAATACAAGCGCGTTGTAAATAATATATATAATATAAATAATACGTACTAAATAAAACAATAATACAATGTGTATGGCAAAGAAAAAGGCTAAAATTATGCCGAGAATGGGAGAAAAATTATGCTTACTGTCAGAAGAGCAAATGAAGCAAAAGAAAAACGCTGAAAAGACAAAATGTGATGAAGATTCCAAAAAAGGTACGCTGGGACATAACTGGGGAGCTGGATTGAAAACAGATAAAAATGATGGTGAGGTTGATGCAGGGCGAGAGGAAGAGGAAGACCGAGGACGAGATGGCGTTCAGGTGTTCCACCGAAGTATGACAAAAGTTTACAATAGAACATCAGATCTTTACGCACGATACTGCAGAGTCAGTGGTAGTGGACACTATTGTATACGGTAACAGATCATCATTAGATAGAACAAGATAGCTCAGAGCTACGTTCAGAATTTAATGTAGCCATTTGTCGTCAAATAACTTCACACTATGCAAGACCATATTTTTGGCAGAGAATTTAAAGTAGATATATATTGACCAGTCAGTATATAAACAGGAGGTTCTAAGGATTTGTTTTCTAGCAACCCATTCAAATGGGCTTCCACTTCTCCTAATCGTTGTCTTTATGTATGTTCTTCCTTCTTTTTATTCAATATTTTCTTTTACAAATAGATTCAAAACCTTCACCAATGTATCAGTTTTAGTCAAAAAAATTCTAAATGGTATAGGTTACAACTGAATATAGTTCTATTTTACAATTTTATCTATGACTTTTATCCTCTTCATCGATTTTGGAGAGCAATTCTTCATGAATAACAGATGAAAGAAATAAGTATCTAAATCTCTGCATTAGCAAACAGGTTTCCTCTGTTAATTTTGTTGTTTGTTCTAAGAATATGAAGAGAGTAGTTGTAAATAATGTTAACAATAATGTTGGATTAGAAGCCGTTTAAGTTGTTTATTTTAATGAAATAATTGTATACACTGCAAGGTGTTTCTTACAAGCGTGTTTTTATAATTATAGACTACAAGTCTGCGAGGCACTTTAAAAAAATTCACACCCTTGTTCAAGGAATTTTTCTACAGTGGCGCGTAATAAACTTTTAGTTGTTTAGTAAAAGTATTTGGGCCCAGTGGAACTATTGGTCGTTAAATTTGGATCGAAGCACAAGGTTACGATTTTATAATACTAATTCAGTCATTACGTCGAGGCTAGAAAATTACTTTGTGGATTTTCCTATTGACATACACTAGACCATGTTGAAAAGCAAGTGAAGAAGTCTCCACCAAAAAGCAATTCAGTGCACCCTGTGAGAACAAGGAGGGAGAGAGTTAGTGCTAAAACTCGAGACAAATTTTCTTTCTTTAAAAAAATTTTCTTTCCGTTACAATATTCACGTTTTGTTTTCATTCATTTGCATTTATAAAGACTGTAATTTCCGAATCGGTCAAAAAGTGTGAAAAAAAGTACCGTAGCGGTTCATTTTTTCACGCTTTTGCGGTAAAGAAAGTTACGTAACGTGTCATTTTGTAACGCAATTATAAAATTGTTTTTTATCAAAATAGTGGTCTGTGAACGCTTTCTTTCTCATGTCAATTCGTTTCTTCGATAAACTGTCTCCTTTTTTTTCTTGATATTCGTTCAAGAATATCCGTTTTGTGTCTAATTAAAAGTATAGTATTATCACTAGTAATGGAAAGTATTAGTAAAGAAAGTTTAAACTGCACACCAGAAGATGTGGTTGAATCGGCAACTGCTGCGACTATGAATCTTCTCCCTGAGAAATCCAGGGAATAGTATTTGAAAGAATGTAATTTTATAATGTGGCGTACTAAAAAAGGCATAAACAACTTAACAGAAAGGGTGTTATTAGATTACTTTGAAACTAAATCCAAAATGTGGAAGTCAACAACACTTTGGTCGATTTTTGATCCAAAATTAAAAGGCACCCTACTAGTAAATAACGACGTAGACATCACCAAATACTCGAAACTCATTGCATATTTGAAAAATAAATCAGTTGGCTATAGACCCAAAAAATCTGAAACATTTGCCGAAATTAATAAGGTTTTGTTGCAAGCTCCAGACGATTATTATCTCATGCATACGACAGCACATTTTAATGTAAGCTTAGATGTAAATTGTAACATCTTTCAGGTTGATTTAATATTCGGAATCGCAGGAGCCCTGCGGAGGGAGGAATTATATAAAATGAAGTGTAACGATATTAATACTACCGGAAATATTTTAATTATCACAGTACCTGATAGAAAAACTCATGTTCAACGTCGATTTAGTGTTATTGGTGAAATAACTAACAATAGATTAAACTTGGTAAACATTTATAAAAAATATAAAAATCAACGACTCACAAATGTCAAAGCAGATCATTTCTTTTTGCAGTATAGAAATGGAAAACGCAAAACCCAAGTTTTAGGTATCAATACCTTTTCAAAAATTCCCTCGCTTATCGCAACATATTTGAATTTACCTCATCCAAAAAACTACACTAGGCATACAATTAGACGCTCTTCGGCGTCTCTGTTAGTGGATTCCGGTGGTGATATAATTTAAAATAATAAAATAAAATTAATTCTCACAGTTGTACTTTTAATATTACTATTACAAAATAAAAATTGATAAAAGTTTTTCTATGGACGTAGAAAAAATTTTGTACGAAACTCTATGAAACTATGTGAGTAAAGTAACTTTTTTAAGTATTAAAGTATTTTAAATTATTACTTTACCCACTTGTTGCATAAATAACTATGGTTTTTTACTTGTTAACAATTAATTTGTAATGATATAATATGTGCAGCAGACACTAAAAAATCGTATCCATTAATGTAAACAAATTTTCACTTGTAGATGATTTACTTGACACTACAACGGAATCCATTTCCTTTGGTGTGGAAATACAAACTATAGATTTTACAGCCGAATTAGTTCCTGAAAATATATTTGAAACATTACCATCAAACATGAAGAGTATTTCGTATAAGATTTTAACAGAATTACTCGAATGGATAAACTCGTAAAGTTCCAATTCTTTTTTTGATGTACACCAAGTGATAAAAGGTTTTTGCATAAGATGGAATCTCAAAATACAACAAACCGCGTACTCGATAACATTCTTGTCAACGTCTATAAACTACCATACAAAAAAAACTTTTTTTGCAATTAAGTAAGCCCAAATCTTTCAATTTGTAACGGCTGTACTACGATGTAGGAAATAAGAATGCAGCAGTCCCGGGTTAAAAAAATTTATTTGCAAAATTAATATGAAAATTATTTGTTTAGGAATTGAAACTAACATTTAATCTACAGAACAGAATGTTTGAAAATTCAAACATTCATTCCAGAAAGGTAATTGTAATTAAAATTCCCACCCATTCATCCGTTCGGTTATAATTCATCGGATTTGCTGAGTAAGTGCAAGTTTATTTATACGAAATCTCGGCGTGTTGCCAATATCAGCAACACCGAATGTCACGATTTATTTGACAAATAAACGTATGCTTATAGGCATGAAAGTACATGCTTAATGGATAATAATTTTCTTGTGACGATTTTGAAAATATTTTTAGTCGCCTTAAAGTATACATAATATAACAAATAAAAAAAAGATTGTGTTTGAAATAGATATACACGGTGTGTACAGAATTATGTACATCATTATTTTTAGAAATGTTCCCAAATGAGACTACACATTTCTCTAGACCCCTTTTTCAGATTCTTAGACAGGATAAATAATTACCATCTCTTCCAACTCAAATCAATGTAGAATATTTCTCATTAATCAATATTTTATGATGAATCCATAACTCAGTTGCTGTGCGGTTTCTCGGTGAAAAACTGGACTGATTTACACAAGCCACTTCCAAAGCCAGATTCACACCATTTAGAGAATTTCACAGATTGGAAAGACTGAGAGTACGACGGAGTAAAACCTGAACTATACGATTCATACCACAAAACTCTCTCAATTTTTAACGAGTCGCTAAAGATAAGTATATACCTTTGTTGTGATAGAAGATAACACCTTTCCTACAAAAATGTATGATCGTATGTTTTCGCATGATCGGGTTATTCGTACGAGGTGGCGTCTTCTGTGTGACAAGCCTAAGCATCACCTCAATTTACGTCAATATGGGGTTCAAAATTGTTTGTAAACCTGCACTACGATCTCTTTTGCACATGATTGTCGTACGTGTTGCACTTTCCTACATCTTTAATAGTTTTTTCCGGAAATGAATCGATTTAAAATCATTTCAGCATGCTTTTACATATGAAATATTTCTCTTTTGCATTTTTTCGACATTTATGTGGAATCTAAGTATAGAGCTATTTTTCATATTCATATGTACATAGTTCAAAATTGTTTTATGGTCGACAAATCTGTAGCAATATCCTAAGATTTCAGATTTCTCGTTTTGACTTAGTATACCCTCTACATAATTCTAGACCAATTTCAAATTTATCTAGGTAAGTTGTTTTTTTAATACGTTCTTGTTGGGCTGTTTAATATCAGTCCTTAGGTAAATATTGAAAGATAGATAAAGATTTAATGCATAAATAGAGGTTACGAAAGTTGTTTACATAAAAATCAAGGAATACACTATGATTATGAAGAGTTACAGATATTCACTTTAGTGTAATTATTTTTTTTTAATTCTGAAACTCTAACCTAATCCCAACAATAAGAAAAGTCTTATAAAATATAATTTAATATCTTTCAATTGATGGTGACTATCACGTAAAACACTAATAAAACGGGATCAATTTTTTTGTAAAGGAAGTGATGAATTTGTTATAGTTTGTCTATTTATAATTACGAAAGTTGTTTTTATAAGGTTAAATATGAAAATCACATCCCTAAAACGAGAGTATACGTTGGATATAATCGAATACGAAATGATGTGTTTTTCTTAGGTTTGACCAAAGCCTTTGGCAAACCTCGGAATAAATTTTAATTTCGTTCTTCAACTGAAATATTTTTAGCCAAACTTAGAAGATGCTAATTTTTCAGTCAAACGTCGAAATTATAATAATCTGTTGCGGTCGGTCTCAGAAGTAACTAATATTACGAAACAACTAACTGGACAAAACATTCTAAATGTTTGGGTAAGGGCTGTATAAAGTGATTTTTCAAATTATATAAATGTAAATGCTCTGACGCAATTTGCAACTCCACAAGTCTCACAAGACTAATTTTTTATTATAGTCAAGACAATATTATTACAATTAACATAAAAACTACGAATTTTATCATGTCTAATTCAAGATATTCCAATACTTTATTGAAGTTTAACAGGCCCAACTCCCATTTTATTCAATTGAGTTTGACGAAATTTTGTTTAGTCAAAGTCCGAAAATCGTAATTTTTGAGCTTTGACTCATGAGGATCTTTGGTCTTCAAGTAATTAAAATAGTGAATCGTAAGGTGTATGCCGAGTGAAATATATTTTGTTTAGTGTTTGTGAGAAATATGGTTGTTTTTCGATAATAACAGAATAAAGTTAAACAGGTAAGTGAGGATGTTAAATAGGAATTTATATACAAACGCTAATGTGTTATTATGAAAACTTGTCATGGAGATTTATTTAAAAATTGGTTTCACTACAGTCAAGTATCGTAGTAGCAATAATAAAGGCGAAATAATTGAATTTATATTTTAAATAAAACATACCTCTGCTTGCGACCATTCGTGCGTATTCCGCAAGAAAAAAAGACTTCAAAACATATTAAAGAATTAGTGGAAAACGTGAAAAAAGTTATGACAGAAGACTAGCGAAATATTCGGAAGAATCCGAAGAAAATCGTTTACTAAGAAAAGTGTCCTCAAGTTCTGGGAACAGTCGGTGATGTCTGTGGAATAAAGCAAATTGCTCAACTAATTCGAAGCCTGCCTGAACTATCGGGGCTGTTGCAATAGCGGATCCTTGACTGGTTGCATTTTCTTATGTAATAACTAATTTTTCAAGCTATTGAAATTACATTATCCATAGTTACCTATAGCATGACTTTCCCTGTTTCAATCTTGAACATTTTGCTGGTAGAGATGAGCCACTCCTTACTTTGAATTCAAGTCTCTGCATCACAGTGATGGAACTATGAGAAATTTTCTTTATCTTGACTCTGTTGCATTAAAAGATTACAAATGTCATTTTAAATTTGCATGAGACCATTTCTCAACATTAATCGTGCAGACTATCTTTTTATGTCCAGTTAGACAGAGAATATATTATATACCGCAAGATATGAGATACCACTATCTTCAACTATCTATTTAATAGTCAAAGGTTGCTATTACATCACCGGATCATGGAGTTTTTCAAAATTTTCGTGTGTGGTAGTAATGGTGGGGGCTCCATCTGCTTGTTAGTTTGTACACATCTGCGGTGAATTCTTTCAAACGCAGATATTTAATCAGCGTACGTTGCTCGACTCGATGTATTTGATACTGAGTTGTGACTCTTTGAATTCGTGCTTCTACCTTTAGCACGGTGCAACAGGTTCAGTTTTTAGCGTGAGTATATTTGCAATAAATTACAGTGTGACGTAAATTATTTTAGTTTAGTATTCGAATACCCAAATAAAATTAACCATATCCTTTTGTGCCATGGAGAAAACGTTCTATTACAGAGGTTTATCAATGAGTGTTTTTTAAAATATTTCTTCAGTAATCTATATAAAATGATAACCTTGTAAAATTGTTTTATTTGAATGTATTTCTATATGGTTTAAAGCGACATATGGTGAACTTGCAAGCTGGAGTTATTTAGATCGATTTGTTAATCTGCAAATTTATGAAAATATATTATTCTACTGTAGTCAAAACAGATGTTTCAGCAAGTATAATAATTAATATTTCACTAGCTAATTCCATCTTTTTTTTTCATATGATTTATCACTGACAAATAAAGCCATTTATTTCTTAAAATATTGACCATTATACATACATACTCATTTCTAAACATATAAACATGGCACGAGTTGTACTATAAATTTTAGGATAAGCAAAATACCTATTTGTCGTTCATAGTGGCGTTAGTAATGGCATAAGGCCAATATTATGTTGAGGATATAGTGAAAATCTACCTCTACAGAAAAGCAATGTGCTAACCACGATTTTAAATCTTGTGAAACATTAGCCAGGTGGAAATTGAAACTTTCGGAATTTCAAAGAACCGACTGATATTTGGCAATTATTTTTTAACAAACACGTAAATGGGAAGGAGAAAACAAATTTTTGCACATTGCAGAAAAAATACGATGTATATTCACAAAGTAAGTTCCGTTTGGTTGCATAACAAAATAGTGCACAGGTACAGAAAAAATATTCATTATACAAAGCTTCACAACTATAAAATTAATTTTTTAAATAGCTTCCGAAATTTTGTAGGCACTTGTCATAGCGATGCACAAGCTTTTGTATGCCTTTTTCATAGAAGGTTGCATCTGTGGTTCAAACATTTACTTTCAGCTCGTCATCATCATTGAAGTGTTGACTACCAAAGAAAGATTTTGGGTATAGGAAAATATAAAAATGGCATAGCATTTTGTACGTAGATTTGTCCAAAAACTTTTCATTTCTTTCTTTATATTTATAAAACGAATCACAATCTTATGTCACTAGCGGCAGCATTTACAATTAAGGCTGACAACTTAAAGAAACACTATAAAGAAAAAGTTAGAAGTAGCGATCGGAAAATGTTGTGTAGTTTTTCGGCTTGAGTCATGCTCGAAACTGTGATCGCAGCGCTGTTGCTGATAGCAACAGACACAGAACTTACATTGTGGATATACTAGTGGATATACACAGATCGTTTTTCTATAACCTATTGATCAGAATAGAAGCAAACCAAGTAAAGACGATTGCGCAACTCAAATATTGTACACCCTGTCATTGTCTGCAAGTCTGTGTTGTGTTACCGTTGCGTAATCTTGTCTGTTTCTACCTTAAACTGTTTAGTTGTCTACAAGAAGATCATATGGAAAAAACTACAGGAGTGTGGATGTGCCCGAATAGTACTAAAAGTTAAAAAAATTACCAAATACTCCTTGGCCGAGTGGAAATGAGTATATTCCAGGCAAAATGAACTTCAAATATTAAAGGAGGAAAACTGAAAGAGGGAATATTTGTTGGGCGACAGATTCGTATGAGTTATAAAAGATCCTTAGTGTATCAAAGTCTCTCATTTGTCTGCTTGGATGTCATACGAAAAGGTTGTCGGAATGTTTTGAAGAAATAAAAAAAGAAAAACATTTGGAAGTGATTATGTTATCGACGAATCATTTCCAGCACTCACATTTGAAAATTTCTTTTCCTGACACCTTAGGAGGAAAGGAAATAGGTCAATCCTAAATGGTATACCAGCATTTGTTTGCCAAAAGTGTTCGAAAAAATCAGGGAAACCAAACGAAGAAGACGAATCATTCTCCAGCACGACAATTCGATCTTCCATACATCAGTCATCAGTCATCCGCCGTACAGTTTTACTCAATGATTTCTTTTTATACCCGCAGATCAAAAATAAATTGCGGAATGGAAAAAATACTTCGACAATTGGTTCAAATACATGCAAAAGTGTTTTGATCTAATTGAGAATATTATTTAAAAAAAAAGGCAATTATAAATGTTTGTTTTCATTTGTCTATCTCAAAATACCCTCATAGTATATAACGCAGTGATTAAAAAATTAATAACTTTCAGTTGGGGTATGAAAACCGTGTAAACTATTGTAATTTGGGATATACAGAAATGAGGAAACTTGGCCGCAGACATCCGGAAAATATGGTGGTTGATAGACATTTCGTGGATAATTGTGTGACAACATTCATTGCCAGAAATGAATTCTTTTGTTTTCCCTTTCTCTTCTTTACAAATTATTCGAACATGTTTTCTTTAGAATCTCTCCTATTTGAATTAAAATTTTAGACAGAATATCGAAAAAGTCGATTTTGATAGGATTGTCTCGGTGTATATTCTTGCAGTTTTGACGTCAAATGTTAAGATTTCACTAGTTACTCACTCTTATGTTTTGTACTTGTGTCTTTTATAACTATTTTATTTTATCATTGTGAAATCTAGAATCCGATACGAAAATGTTTATGTTTGCAAGTTCTAAATTCAAAATATTCATCTAAGTAATTAATGATCACAGCAAGGGTAAAATGACGACCACATTTACAACATATGTGCATTTCAAAACAATCTCACATTAAACCATAAGATTAGTGAGGTTCTTTACAGTTCTTTTAAATATCCCAAAATAACGAGAAAGAAGTAGATTGGACGCTGTTGGTATTCAAATACACTTTTCATTAGAAAGTTTTAAAATATCGTCAACATAACAAACATTTCATGTGCCAGCGATTAGAACCACTAAATTACTACCAACTTTATAAACCATAAGATAGTACCTATGGTGTCAAAAGTAACGCTAATAAAGATGTAGCAAAACAAACTCAATCACTAATCGATAACAACTGCTGTCTTTTTTTGTCAACGTAATAGTTAAGAAGCTGGTGGCAGTACTTAGTTCAACAATGAATTGTTTTAATTAAAGATGTGTTCTTCATATTTAGGTATTTGCAGTTACGTCGGAATAAATTTTTAAATTTATCTTTTGTCAAATAAATATTAGATCCTCTAGCCTAAAGGGGAATTTAAAACTATCGTGTTGTTTTCGGTAAATAGAAAATATGCTACTTTTTAAACTACAAAGTCAGTTCAAGTCTTATGATCGGTGATTTGTCTAAGAATGGTTTCAGTGAATACTATATCTTTACTTTCGAAATTAAAAGAACCATTGCCAACAAATAGTTGATGTAAATCAGAACTTTATAATTGGCTTAACTAAAAAAAAATGTTATTTTCTAATGATGCATTAGAATCGTAATTTAATCCAATTTCAAAGTTGCACAAAGATAGATTTGAAGTGTATTTTGTGGAAGAAATGGTAATTTCACGTGTCACTTTAGAGCTTCCGTACTATTGTACAATAAATCGCATTGAATTAAGGTGGGCGTGAATACAATGGACAGTTACGTGTAATAATAAACCGTTTAAATAAAATGTCGTAAAACTATAATTTGTATGTGCCGTTAAAAGCAAACACCTGAAGAAACGTCATCAAAAAAACTGACAATAATTCTTCTGCCTTCAAGTTTAACCCAAATTAACCCTTTCAGCAACATATTGAAATGATATTACGTAAGCAAATATGTTTTTTTTATTTATTGCCATATTACTTCCCTTATAACTATCATTTTCAAACTTAGTTTCAATCATTTTTTATACTATTATAACAAACCAATGCGTTCATATATTTTGGTAATTACAATTATAATTTGTAAATCCGTGCTTCGTTTACATTCCAGTTTATTTGGGTGTCAATATAATTTAAAATTTTTATATTCATTACTGAAATAAAAATTCGGCATATTTGGTTGTTAGTTTAAAATAAGGGACACAATCAATTACTTTCAAAAAATCGAATTAGACTTCTCTAAAAGATTAATTTCATTATCTAAACTAGTATTTCCCAACATTTTTGTGCCTTGTCCCACTCTATGTTTTCTAAAATTCTTATGACCCGGTATATAACACATAAAAATTTAATTGTTTACTAAAGAAACTTAAATTAAAATAGGTTTTATAAATAGATCTAACTAGTTAATAGTTAACCAAGCACAGTAATAAGAAATACGTATATTTTCAATACAGGGTTATTAAAAAAGGTGATCCCGTCTCCAGGATATAGAGAAAACTGAAAAATATTTAGGGTTTGTTCGGTAAAAAATTTCCTTAATGCCATCATACTCATTTTTTACGATTTTACCCTAGTTACACGGTTCGTACTAAGTAGTATTGAATATAAATTTTTCAATATTAGATTTATTGAGCAAAATTTCAAGTGAACTTAAACATCATTTAATTTTACACCAAAAAGGTACTCTTAATAAAACTCGATTCTGTGTACCATTTTCGGAATATTTTGATTTGAAAATTATGAAGTAATAACCGATGCTGGTATAAAGTTATTGATTATTATTAATTAGTAAGCATTATGTAGCTTTCGTTTCATGTAACATTTCGCGAAAATCCAGTCTAATTAGTATAGGATCTTGTTTTTCAAAGTTAAATAAGTATGGGTACTGAGCTATTGGAGGCTTTAGTATGAAACAAACAACAATTTGATGATCATGTATTACAGTTCTGGGACTCAAACTGTTGTTTGTTTCATAGCTGAGTACCCATAATTATTTAATTTTGAATTTTACACGGCAATAACATACACCACTAAATCCATGTTCATGGAAAATGTAGCAATTGATTTATTCCACATTTTGTTGAATTTTAGACAATTGATTTCTGTTTCCTCGCAAAGACATACCATAACTCATTTTATGTTAAATAAAGTTTTAACTGACTCATCATATTGCAATTCTGTGAGGTCTTCTTGATACTGCATATTTGATATATCAGACAAATCCACTAACATTGCCTGATCTTCTATGTTGAGCCTATCAACTATCAACATAACGATAAGTTCGACTTCATCCCCTCAATAGAATTACTCAGCAATAGGTAAGGGTACTATTTACTGACCAGAATACACTGTCAAGGAAACGATTAACGTAAAAGTTTACTAACGCGCTGGTTAGCGATTAATAGAATATTGTATAGAGAAAGCTACTGCTTGCGAATGTAGATCTTGTATGTTCTAGGAGAGAATTTCACACAATGCAAAACCAGAACTATTGGGCATTACCACAGGCCGAAATATTGGTGTCATTGCAATTCCGGCTACATTGGCGATACACTTTTGTTCATGCAGGATAATGTGAAGTCAGATACAATTCGAATCATCAAAATTTTTTTCCAAAATGTTGGAATTGCAGTAATGGGTTGGCCAGCCCGCAGCCCCGACTTCAATAAAATACAGAGGATATGGGACAAGCTGAAACAAAGCAAACGAGTTCGAAATCGGGCACCTACCACGGTTTGGCAGCTTCAAAACGCAACAGTAAAAGAATGAGAGATGGTTTTCTAGGATTACGTATTTCATCTTATATCAATATATGTGAAGAATAATATGGAAACGATAAATCGAGCTAGAGGAGGAAACAAGCAATATTAACTATCTGCATTTCCATTGCAATTCTTGAAAAATTTTGATAAAATAAATAAAATTCATAAATGAACCAATGCATTGAATTCTATTAAAAAAATTAGTGGATTAAGTTTTACATGTTATATGTAAATATTCTAAAGTAATAGTAAAATAATCCACCACAATTAAACGATAAAGAGTTTTTCCCATATTTCAGTTGTTTTGGTTTTCATTATTATTTCATTTGGTTAGGTCTGTTCAGTAAGCGTATTGGATATAATCATATGACGTAAACATGTTCTATTAGTTTTCAAATAGATTGTAATATACATGGATTGTTTTGATATATCAAACAAGAAATGTTTCGTAATGATGCAAAACAAACCGTTATAATACCAATACATTATTCAAAAATATGAGTGTGTTTGAAATATTTGATGTGGTATTTATGTTCAAAACTGTTTTGGGGCTAGTCAAGTATCCACTTTCTGTGCTACTTAAATAATCAAAAGCAAAAACATGTTTGCGTTAAGTTGTTCTTGTTAGTGAAACACTAGAATTAGATAAGACATGTATCAGAAGCGCAGCTTGTAAATATTCTCGAGGATCTGTTAAGAAAAATATATACTAAAATCAACAATTAGTGGAATCCTTCTCAAACAATTTATGTTTAAATTATCTGAAAAAATGCAACCGTTATCGGCGACGTTCCAATATTTTCATTGGTTATTTAGAAAAAGGGGCATACATCCCAAAATAAGGGTCGGCACCGTGGAAGGGCAAAATGATGAGAGGATAGAACTTTCAACTATGCCGCAATTGTACAAATCTAAAAGGGAGGAAAACAGTGAGCCTTGACAAATATCCTCACTACTATCTATCTATAGAACGCTCCATGCCGACCATTTGGTGTAGACTACCTATTTGTATTTATTTGGCAACACTGTGTTGACAAAGTAATACATGAACGTGAACAAGTACAAACGTGTTTTGGAACGCGTCAGTTTGATAGTTTTTACTACTTTATTAGTTTATTTTCAAAAAACAAATTGTACTATTCTCATTATGGGTAGAAAAAGCTCTTTGACCAAATAAAAACGATGAAGCTGACATTTATAAGCCGGCAAATATCACGAAGATTGAAGGTTTTTGAAGCTAGTGTACGACGCATAAACAAAAAAATGAGCCAGGGCAAGAATCAAGCCAGAAAAGAAAGAAGACATACGATAGAGAACCAACTCTACGCCCAGCAAGATAAAGGCCCTTGTGAATACGAAAACATTCACAAATCGGCAAATATTACGAAGACTAAATGTTTCAGAACCTAGTGTGCGACGCAATAAAAAGAAAATTGAGTCAGGCCAAGAATTAAGTCAGAAAAGAAAGAAGACATACGATAGAAAACCAGCTCTACGCCCAGCGAGATAAAGGCCCTTGTGAATGCGAAAACTTTTACAAATCGGCAAATATTACGAAGACTAAACGTTTCAGAAGCTAGTGTACGACGCAATAAAAAGAAAATTGAGTCAGGCCAAGAATTAAGTCAGAAAAGAAAGAAGACATACGATAGAAAACCAGCTCTACGCCCAGCGAGATAAAGGCCCTTGTGAATGCGAAAACTTTTACAAATCGGCAAATATTACGAAGACTAAACGTTTCAGAAGCTAGTGTACGACGCAATAAAAAGAAAATTGAGTCAGGCCATGAATTAAGAAAACCAGCTGCATACCCAACGAGATGAAGGCCGTTGTGAATGCTCAAAAACATTTATAAATATAATTTTTTTTCAACACACTCTTCGGAGAAAATTTTAAAAAAATTATATTATAAGGCTCGTCGCTCCACCAGGTAACATAAGCCAACACCTGCAATGAAAGCGAATTATTTGAATTGATACAAACAATGGCGAGAAGAAGATCAGTAAGATATTGTAATATAATAAAAAACTGATACATTATTATTATTATCAGTTCAATTAAGTGAAAAAACATGGAAGTTTATATATTTTTTCTATTTTTGACATTTCTGCTTCAGTGACAACAGCTCAATTTTGCAGAATATAGCTCTGTATGTTCTTCGTCGTCATGAAGAAAATTATCACCCAGACTGTGTTACTCCAACGGTTAAACATCCCACCAAAGTCAGTTATCAGCAGCAAGGGCACTGGACGTTTGTACGTCGCAAAAGGAATATTGAAGCAAGATCAATATAAAGAAGTTTACAAAATCTGTCGATTTCACAGATCAGAGAATGGTTTCCAAATGAGGAACCATTCACTTTCATGCACGATTGAACTTACTGCCACATTGCTCGGTCTATTGAAGCTTTGTTGGTAGAAGAATGTTGGATTGGCCGGGTAATAGCCTCCTGTGAAGTGGCTAAAGAAGTGATCACCAACAAAACCCAGCTTCTAGAAAAAAATATTCCTTCACTATCCTCAAATGCAGGAGACAAGCATTGATGGCATGCCGCCTGGAATTAAAGCTTAATACCGGTTAAACGTGGCTCAACTTTTACTTACATTATTTTCACTCTTCTGTAAAACTTAATAAACATTTTCTAAATTCATAACGGAAACATAACAGAGCGTTAATGTTCGACGAATTAAGCGAATAATGAACTCTAGATACTTAAACAATGCTAAGATCGGATCATATTACAGATTTTTTTGATATTATTATTACATTATAATGTATTTCATCCTTCGTTTTAGACGTAGCATGGTAGTCCAGGCAAGAATAATATAGAACGTCAGTACCTTTGTCTTTCCAGTAAAACAGCTGCTGGTGTTTGTTATATACAGTCTCGTTATTTATCCACACCAATATTAGTTATTTCAACAATCACTTTTAATTGACGTAAGAATTAGAGCTCTTGGTATAATGTACCAAATAACAGTTAATGTTGATGATGTCTAGAAGTATTTTGTTATTGAATTTAAATTGCATTATCACAATTTCTCCTAGCTACAACTAGAAATGCAATCTGATATCCTTATATATCTATCAATTACCCTAAACAAGTAAAAATATGTCGCTGGTTAAGTTTATAGTAATAATTTAGTATAAGAATACTAGTATAGAAACTCTATCCTCACGTATCATCCTAAAATATCACCACTACTTGATCTTATCTCCCAGCATAAACTCCTACGTGACTCACGTTTACTGTCACATTGAAATTTAAATAACATTCCTCCCACGATATTATATCTCGATGAAAATCATCGCTTCATGTCGCCAGGCTCGAGCCACGAAAAGTTGTAGAACCTTAACAACAAAAAAGAAAAAGAAAACTGTCGATGCTCTTGAACAATATATTCCAAATAAGTGTCATGTTTTAAGCACACTTCTAAATTAATTGTTTGTACAATTTATAGCATTCAAAATGTGGAATGTGAAAAAGACACATTTACTTTTCTATTTAAATCAAATACGATAGATTTTGATTATTATATAATGAAATTTCCTTTGAAAATTTTAACACTCAATTTACGAAAATTTAAAATGGAATGATTTTAAATCAAATTTAAAAGTATATTAAGCCGGATCCACATCTCACATACGAGGGCCGTTTTTTTTTTCAAACTCCGCCATTGTTGATATTCAGACGTCAGTCGGCGTTGTGCTACAGCTACGTTAACATGGCAGCCATTATTGATTCTTCCGCCAAGGGTGAATTGCGAAGTGTGATTCGTTTTCTACAGTCTGAAGGCTATAGTGCTGCAGAAATCCATCGGAGGATGAGTCGTGTGTATGGGGAAAGCTTCATGAGTGATGGTGTTGTGCGTGAATGGTGTCGAAAGTTTAAAGATTGTCGTAATTATGTACATGATGAAAGGGGCCAAGGACGCAAATCTGTCGTTTCAGATGTCCTGGTTCAACGAGTTAACAGAATGGTTAAAGATCTGTTTTTTACTCTACTTAAACTCATTGGCGGCAACTTTCTTTGAAGAGGGTATTGAAAAGCTTGTCCACAGATATGACAAATGTCTAAATCTCTTTCATGTTCTGTAGTGTACTTCTTTCTGTGTTTTCAGTAATACCTAATAGCTGAATTAGAATTAAAGAAATGCGCCGTTTTTATCATTAAGAATCACGACCAAAAAGGAGTCGTTATTGGATGAAGAATCTTTACGTAAATAGAAATGAATATAGTGGAAACCATTCACTAAATATATTAACCCTGGATGGCAGTACAGGTCGTGTTCACTATTTTTTCACGCATCTCTCCTGCAAACTTTGAAGCCCTTTATTGGAGAAAAAATTGTGAAACAAGACAATTAGATAACGTCATAGAAATATCACTTTCCCATACTTTTCGTCCGTCTTAAAGGAAGTGAAATAAGATGCTTATCGATCGGCATTGTATCTTCGAAACAATTTTCTAAATTGAGTTTAATAGCAAGAGTCATTTTCTAATCAAGGTACTTAAACTTAATTTGAATGAGAATGAGAAAAATGGACCAAATCCTAAAGCAAAGATCATTCATTTACGGAAATCGTAAATAACTATTTAGATTGTTAAATTTCATATTGTTCTGTGGAATGTTTAAGGCTTCTTTGAGACTGTTTAGTACAACATTTCTAATGTAAATTTTAAATAGGATGTAAAAAACTGTTAAGATAATATCTTATTTTTTTCTAATGATAGAAAGATCTATGACAATAAGTCCAAAATCTCGCCACGGCCTCGGTGGCATACCATTACTTAATGGTTGATTTTTTTGTGCAATGTCTTATCCCAACTCGACTGTGTAAAGTTAGGTAGAAGTTTAATTGTAAAGTATTTTTTACAATTAACTTTCTCAATAAAAAGTTACTCTCGTATTTTGAGTTTTTCTGTTCGTGGAAGTTGACTAAAACCAATTTTCTCTTTGGTACTCTTCGATTTTTTTTCCTACTTTATATTTCAGGGTAATGATACGTTCATAGTTTTCAGTTCAAATTTCTCATAAATAATTCAGTTGTATTGGTTTCATATGAAATCTCATTTTTGTACCATAAGAAATAGATTTACTCTTTGAAGACTAACATACCTTTTGTTGATATCAATATAGTTTTTTAAGTGCACGGGCAAGTTCTTTCTAAATAATGTTACAGATGTTAGGAGACTGATGTGTATTCGACAACAACGTCACTCGTCAAAGAATAGATTGAAACTCATTAACATATTCTACATTCTTTTGAAGTCACAGAACAATTCAACCACACTGCATGTCTTTGACTTAAGGATATTAGGATCTATATTAATATAATCGATGTATTTATGGATGATTTTATGTATTAATTGATGGTTTTATGCAATAATGTGTAAGCATTAAGAAAATCGTTCAAAAATATGGAAAAATAGAACGAATAATGGTGGACGGAATAAGTGTTACTAAAGTCATGAAACACACCAATTTCTTTCCAAAATAGGTTTCCCACTATTGTAGAGCTCATTTTATAAGTTATGAGTTAAATGAAGCCAAAAAGGGGAGATCTGCATGAATTATTTTGCTTCACTTTTAAAGTATTCCAAAATAATAGTTTTCTACAGCAATTTTCTGAGATCCAATTCAGAAATTGGTCATATGCTTTGTTGTAAGAGTCTCTTGATTTTCTTGGTAATAAGTTTTGCGATACCTTTTTTGCAATTTCGTCGGAAACCTCAAAATTTTGATCCAGGTTTGATTTTAACATTGCCACATAAAATATTTGGATACTTATCTTGCTGGTAAGAAAAACACAGAAAAAAGTAATGTTGATGTTGATTTGTAAGACTTTCATAATCATACATAAAAAACTATAGGTTTTTACCAGCATTCTGATCTAAAAATCTTTAGAGCATCATTTTTATTTTCATATACTTAAAATTGACTATTTGCTATATTTGACTATGGTAATGAAGCAAACGATATTTGACTCTGTGTTCTATGATAAAAAAATTACACAATTTTTAGTCTTCTCAAGTGAAAATAGGTAGCTGTTCACTGGTCTGATATTTATTTTTTTCGTTTGTTTAAAGAAATACCACTTTATTTTATCTACTATATTTACGAGCGATTCACTGATTTATATTTAGTCTTTAATTATCCTATCTACCAAGATAAAAATTATTACCTACATTAATAGTCTTATTTTTCTACCTGAGTCACCACTCCTTATCAAAATCGAATATGTTTACAATAAAAATACTTTAAAGGGGTTCACTGAATTTATATTATGTCTTTGGCTATTCATAGACTGATTTCTCACTCACTGTATGAATTTTTTGTGTGCGTATGTAGCAGCAGCACCATGTTATCAAAACCGGTTTGGAAAATAAATTTGATAAAGTTAAAAAAAAATAGTTGTCATGAATTATATGTTTGAAAACAAGAGATATACCCCGTGGAATTTATTTGTAAACTATCGCCAGAACGTGTTAAATTATTTGAATATGATAACAATGATGATTAGTTACTCACTTTTACACCAGATAAAATTCTAAATAAGTTTTGATATCATTAACAAAACTAAACAATAACTTTTCATAGGTTGACAAACACGTTAATAATTTCGCGGCGTTAGTTTTTTCTTCCTTGCATAATTTTTAAAAATTTTACATAATGGAACAGAGGAAATATGTATACAATGCTATACATTCTATTTAGAATTGTAGCCGCTAAAATTTAGTTCTTTTTGTAGCGTTTTCAACTGCTCTCCATTTCTCTCTGTCCTGTATTTGTCTTCTCTAGTCATTCATCATAAATGATACGTTTCCTATATTCTTATTTTTTAATATAATCTCAATTTCCTGGTTCATCGTCGATTATGATTATTTCCAGCTTTCACTGGTCCATGGATTTTCCTCATTATGCACCTTTCATATATCCTTAGTTTTTCTTCGACCGTACTTGTTAGTCTGGTAGTTTCCACCACGAATGTAAGTACGGGTTTTATCACAGTTTTGTATTTCCTTAATTTGGTTGTTCGGCTTATTTCCTTACTCTGCACTACATTGCAGCAGATATTTCAAATTGCTTATATGATCCTCCTTTTGTTATTACTCTTTTCTTGAAATTTCTCACTATCAGTTTCACCACTTAACTATTGTGATACTCTCAGTTGTTCTAAGTCTTCGTCCTTTTTTTGCTATAATTCTATTTCTAGTTCCACCAACTTCTTTTTTTTAAGTTGTTGCTATATATATGGGGATATCCTTCTTTCATTTTTCATATAATCATTTTAGTAGATCATTTATTTATTTCTCAAATATTCAAATATTCTGTGCCTTAGTTTATCTGCCCATTTTTTATTAGCTCATTCTTTATTTCGTTGTTCTTTATTTTAATTTTATTACATCCATCTTCAGTCGGTTTTTCGACAGTATTCTGGCATTGTGCCCTTATCACTTTTTTCAACTTCTTCAATCTCACTTTTTCTTCCGTTGATGAATTTTTTAGACTCCTTCTTTAATATTCGTTGCAGTTTGCTTTCAATTTTGTTTCTTTATATTCAGTCATTTCATTCTCATTACTTTCATTGGCTTTTTGTGTTTTTTTTTCTATTTTTTCTAAACTTATCATAATCATCGTGTTTCATCGTTTGTAGCTATTTTAACCTAGCTTCCTTTTTCTCTTTATGAATTCCCATTTCGTTGCTTTTCCGTTTCTTCTCTGTACTAGTCCTCACTCCTTTCTGCACATTCCATTTCTTGTATTTTATCGTCTTGTTCACTATATTTTCAATTCCAATTCTATTAGTATTTTTGACATTAATTATAATTTTAAATAGCTCAATTCTAAAATTTCATCGCTTATTCTCAGTATAAACTATAAGCAGACGATGTTTAAAATCAACAAATCGAGATCATCGTTAATAATTTTTCGTTTCCTTGGCTGGCTGCCTCTATGTCTCGCATGTTGGTCTTACTTTGATTCAAACGATTAATAAATAATTTATGGAATAAACCGATCCTGACATTTACGGCTTCTGCTACTTATATATACATCAATTCATCAATCACCATAGTTGATAAATGAGACTCACAATACAACAAGTTCAATACAAACACCAATAACAGATTTACACTGATTAGGTACTATTAATCTAACTATGTATTTCTAAAAAGAGGTCTGTGACTGCATATTAATTCAACTTATAAGATACTAAACGTAAATATCACTGTGATTTATATTGAAACTAAGGTCTTCAAGGTCATCAAACTAGCAAAAAATGTATAGAATGTCCCAGTATAAAATTAAAAAAATAATACAATGGAATTATAGAGTTAAAATCAATGTATATAATTGATATAAATATTTTACTACATGTGATACATCCAACCTTTTTTTTTCATACCAGTCCGTTTTGAAATGTATGTACTTAGGTGCTACTTAAGTTTTTAGATATGGCAACACTGATGTGAATGTATCAAATCTGACATTGACATCAAGAAGTATGACATTTTTAATGGTGAACGTTATCGGAACGTGTTGTCGTACGAATGCTATTTGAGTTGAAACATTCATCTGGGTTCAAAAATGGAATTGAATCGTGAACAGTTTCGTGCCATGATTTTTATGACTTTTTACGTGGATCAAACAAACAGCAGTATGCCGATTAACTCACTTCGACTGTCGATAATGCAGCACCATTTCTTGTTCCGCTTGTTTTCCGAATTCAATCGTGGTCGCACTTCGCTACAGGATAAATTTCGTGAAGATCCTTCAAAATCGTTGTTGTTGCCATAAAACATCGATGATATTGCAAGATCGTCATGTGACATACCGTGAGATTGAGGTATTCTTGGCCATTAATTCCACTCGCATACATTCAATTTCGCATGAACATTTGGCAGCCAAAATGATTTGTTCGCGTTGGATATCGCATAATTAGACAATCGCTTAAAAAAACTCACGTCGATTGGTGCAAAGAAATGCTGAAAATAGGCGTCTATAAGATCGTGACAGCCGACGAATCATGAATCTAAGTATATGAACTCGCAACGAAATAAACATCGACTGTTTGGTTATTTAAAGACGAGCCAAATCCAAAGTTGTTAGCACACTTCGGAATAACTGGACATGTCGCAATCGTTCCTTCAGAGCAACGTAGAACAGTCAATTCTGAATGGTACAACAGCATTTGTTTACCAGAAGTTTTCGATAAATCAGGGAAACCAATCCCAGAAGACGAATCATTCTTAACCACGACAATGCGATCAAAACGTCGAATTGATAGGTTATTCATCGTACAGTCCTTGTTTGACACCCAATGATTTCTTCTAATTCTCGCAAATCAAAAATAAATTGTGAGGTCAACGTTTTTCTATATCTGAAGAAGAGGTGGATGTGTTTAAATCACATGTTTTGGAGGTACTTCAATCAGAATGGAAAACATGCTTCAACAATTGATTCAAACGCGTGCAAAAGTGTATTAATCTCAATTGATCAATTATAAATATTTGTTCTTATTTGTCTATTTCACAACTTAAGTAGCACCTCTCGTACTACGTCATTATACATGCATTATAAATGCGAAAGCAAGATAAGACAAAATAAGATATAATAGTACAAGAAAAAATATGAACTTAGAACACCAAATCAAAGCAAAATCGGTGGAACAACTATAATGGTTTGGCCACATCATGGGAATGTGAGAACGGAACGGATGATAAATGATGAACGAAATTACAAAAATTAGGAAAGAAGAGGAGGAGCTGGACAAAAAGCAGGGGGAAAACGAGAAATAAGATGACAGAAAAGAAAAGAAAAGATAAGAGAGAATGGAAACAGCTGAAGGAAAAGGATACCACATAATGACAATCCACCAGAAAAGGAAGAAAGGCAGCAGAAATGAATATGTATACTTTTTTATTAGTCATATCAGCATCTATTATGAAAATCATTCTTCAAATATTTTCGCCAAAATGTTAATTTTTCATTGCATTCTAGATAATGTGTGTTTTGTTAAACATTGTTTACCTTATTTTTCTGTATTTTTGCTTAAGGAACAAATAAATATTGACATAATAAATCTAATGCACTGAATCATTTAGTTAGTACAACATCTATTGCTCATTAATTCAAATAACGTATTACCTGTTGACTAAAGGTAGTGACGCACTTGTCGTCATCGGACGGAGCACACGCACGAATCGGACGGATCGGATTTTCCGAGTGTGATTAAAAACATTGATTCAAATGGTATGGCATTGCCGATTTCCGATACGTACTATGCGAATTTGTGCGCGCAGATCCATTTGAATCAATGTTTTTAATCACACTCGGAAGATGCGATCCGTCCGATGCATGCGTGTGCTCCGTACGATGACGACAAGTGCGTGACTACCTTAAAAGTTCGTTTTCTGTTACACAAAAAATTCTACCGGCAAATCAATATCAGTTAACTTCAATGCTTGATTAAAAAAAAATTACAGTCATTTGAAGTTTATTTATTTAAAGTACTGGTAAACTAGTTATATTTGCGCTTATCTGGATAGATGGAATTTCAAAGTAGCTCTTAAACTGTCAAATTTCACACGTTATCATATCGGTTTATGAAGTTAAGTAAACAATATGTTACGTCTGAGTAAACGTTATCTAATTTGAGGATATTACAGATTAGTAAAGATAATTAAAATTATTTACAATTTTGCATAATAATTAAACAGATATTACGTTGTAATTAGTCCTACATATACTATTCATACGAGTGTTTTAAATATGGAATAGAGCACAGAAAGAAATGTGCAATTTTTAAAATTTCCTAAAGGCCGCTTGACATGATGCAAGACAACGTACAAGAAATTGCATTTTATTTAATATTTGCGTGCGGTTTGAAAATGAAAATAGCAAAACAAGGTAAAGTAAACAGGAAAAAAGTGGTCAGTGAATCACTAGCAATAATTATAACTTTGCTTGTGAAGTGTGATGGACAGAAAAGAGTATTAATCAAAATCATAACCTCAATTTTTATCCAATATTTTGTGCCTAGCTTAACAATGAAAATAAAGCTTTACGAAAGTCGGCTGATCTGTTGAGCCAAGAGTATCTAGATTTCTTCCTAGAATTGCAACTTGCACGCAATAAAATGATATCAAACCGATAATGTTGCAAGTACGAGATCTTCTTCAATAAGCTGAACTTCGTCTACGAATATAGTATATTGCGTCATGTCAAGTGGGCTTAAAGAATATTCATGAAACAGTACTTTGAATGAAGCGTATATTTTTATCAAATCTTCTTTACATTCCACTAAAACCTCCAGTGAAATTCACGACACAGATCCAGCGTTCTTTTTTCCACTCTCTCTGCCTAGATTATAATCTTTACTGTAAGAACTCTTTCAAATCTATTTCTTCTACTTCCTAATTAACTGCCTAAACTTCCGTTCCGGCGTGTATTTATTTCATATTGGCTTTCTTGACTTATGTTGTCATTTCCTAACCTCGTATTCTTCGCTGCACACAATTCCGTTATCAAGCCTGTCAGACTTAAGAAAACATTAAAAATACTGGCTTCACTCTTCCCACCTCATATCACGGAATCTTCGAGAGTTTGCTACATTGATATTGGTTTTCTCCTGTTTTCCCTGAAAGTTAGTTGAGCTTCTAGTTCATCGTGTTCCAGGATACGAACGAAAGGATCTGTATACAACACTCACAATCCGAACTATGAGACGTAAATTCATTATGTACATTACATTATAAGAAAATGTAGTAAGACAGCTATAAAAAGCATGTTGTTCATATCATTGTCACAAATTTGTTATTTGGGAGGTTGTAGGTCAACTTTTTTTATTATTATGCTTCTTTTTGCTTTGTCTCGGCTTCTCTAAGCTACCAACCCCTAAGCTATCATTTCCAATGCATTTTATGCATAAACATTCAAGATATTACGATATAAGAATAAATCAGACTGAAGAAACAAAAATAAGGAGAATATCTACGATCCAGAGGACTACGAAAATTATGTAATTAAAAGAATAAAAGTTGAAGATATCGCAATCGCAGTAAAACAAGAAGTATTGGAAGAATTTGGCAATAGAATAGACAAAAGAAAGTTGTTCCAGCGAACATGTATCGATGAAAAAACTACAACAAATTTAGAAAAAGTATCACTTCATTACTTGAAAAAAAGATCAAACACAAATTCATGTTTGTATTTAATTTTACTGAGACTTTCTTCGCTTGTTATACAATTCTCAATGATGGATTCCTTATCTACGTTTGTTAGCTGGTTATGGTTTTACAAAGAAAGATCATCTGTGATATTTTCGCTATTTGATGAAGGGCATTATACGACCTTATTACTGTTTTTCTACCTCTTGCAATTTACAGTAGATTAGATATTATTGTCGAGGCAAAATATTTTTTAGATGAAAGTTGATCTTTCCACGTCGCAATGAAATATTTATTTTTTGAATAATATATCATTGCAACTTTAATGTTAGTTTTAAATGAAAATGTATGAAATGATTTTCGATTTTAGAAAACATCCGAAGTAACTGCAAGAAATCATTCTTATTAACAAGAGAAACAAGTTTTGATGAAAGCACCAAGCATTCCAGTAACGATTCTTTTTATTACCTGCTTCTTTATTTATAGGACACAATGTGTATTCACTGATCATCAATTTTTTATCCAGATAAAATTTGTAAACAGTAAGTTTAAGTTGTAAATAACTATTAAAGGGGGTAGGATTTTTATGATGGATATTAATTACTAGTCGTTTCCTAATCTCATAAAAGCTAAACACAGATCTAAAAAACAATTTTATATTGAACTATCGTTATAACGTTGCAGATCACAAACGAATCTCAGCAGACGGTATTAATAGTTTCAGTAGAAATAGAATAGAAAATACACTATAGGAAATCTGAAGTAGAATAGGACTTTGTTGTAATATAAAGAAGATTGGATTTTTAGCCATCTACTTGATACTCCATACTACATTACTAATATTACATTATTATAGTCTATTTTTATGGATGAGAGTAAAAAAATTAAAAGAATTTAGACCGGTGAAAATCTTTTCCCTTTGTTCTGGTGTTCTGGTTATAAAATCCCGAAAACTTGTACAGGTACATTTATTTTAGCTTTTGATAAAAAAAGTCTTTAACTTAAGCAGCTCAGTACAATTGAATTTGAAAAATATTCCGCTGGAAGACGTACGATTGAATCCCAAAATTGTAGAGAGTCTTTTTTTGTAGAGCGATTTCATTGGCAAATCAAATTAGAGTTAAAAGTGTGATTTGTAGTTATTTAGTGACACTATTAAATATCAATAAAAACGGATATTCTAAAGAAACGTCATCAATTCAACACCCGAAGAAAAAACTATGATCAGAAATGTGTTTGGACAATTGAAAATTTCCGAAGCTAATGTGTATATAACAAGAGATTAAACAATCGAAATTATTACTTCGAATGATGTGAGTAGAGGGAGGAAACAAATTAAATTGGATGATACAAGCAAACATGTCATTCGTTTTGCAGTAAAACATCAAAATGTATTTTCTAACGTAGTTTTTATAGTACCTTTATTGAAAACGAGAAAATCATTATATAACGCAAAAAATATTTGAATGAAGTTCCGAAGAGGGGGCGATAAACATTATACAGATGAAACCTTGACAAAAAGTCAGATTTAAGGCGCCGAATATACTTTTTTTATCCTTAATTAATAGCAATATTATTGTAGAACTTTTAAAAAGATACTTAAAATGCAATCTTGATCATATTTGCTTAATTCTGAAATATAAATGTGTGGATATCACTAAACGCTGATTGGTGTTATTTTTATCTCCTAATTATTGTTAAGAATCAATTTAAAATGATAAAAACCGTTGTAAAGTCCTCTTTTAATAATTTTTTCCACGTTTTAATAATAAAATTTTCATATGTATCATATTTGCATATTTTCCTGGTACATTAAAGTTAGTATACAGGTTCGAAAATAGTATATCAGTATTCATAGACTGAAGTGTTTTATTTGAAAAAATATAAAATGAGTATGCTTTCAAAGGTTTCAAGAAAATTCTTTGCTCCGTTAAAAATCCACATATGCGTTACTGCATAAACGTTCTGCATTTAAATTTTAATTCAGAAGAATCAGAAGTGCATTTAGTTAATAAATGAATGCCTTCGAGTCAAATCACAAGTCGGCATTTAAATTTTCCATGCTATTACCTTATCATTATCATAAATGCATAGTTTATATTATGTTCCCGAGAAGCAGGCGTACAAAAGGTGATTATTTTCATCACCATGAATAAGTTTTATTTTTCTACGAACTCTTTTCAAGCATAATAAATATATTGTGATACAATGAATCGTATCCCTTGCGATTTAACTGTACATTTAGATGGATAATAAAATTTTTGAATTTGATAACATCTTGCTATATTATATTCATACAACTAATTGAAATTAATTTATTGTTGAAATAAATAGCCCAGCCATTACAAAAATTATAAAAATAACACGTTTCGATAGAAGGTACGTGACAAATAGTGGCATAAAGTATCAAATAAAAGTCAAATCGAAAACAGAACAGGAATAGAGGATTTTTCAGTGGTGCCTCGTGGTGAAAAGTTTTAGGTATTCTGCAATGTTTCAGAAACAAACTTACCTTACAAGTATTGTCGTCTTTGTCCAATTTCTATTGATGATATCGGTGTTGAAATAATGGATTGTTGGAAAGGTTGCCATACAAGAAAACTATCAATTACTCAGCACTACACTATGTTTTTAAGAAGGTTTCTATTATATTTTACAAATTCAGTTTTATTGTCCTGAAATATACACTCGCGAGCAAAAAAATCGACTCAAGTCGCACACTCGCGTTCAAAAGACTCTAGCAAAAAATCTATAGCTTCATATTTCTACTGGTTTTAATATCTCAAAAGCCATAAGTCTTAGCTTTATATTGAGTGGTCAATGTTGGAAGGAATCTTAAACAATGAAAAAGTAAAGAAAATACAAGCTCAAAATCCGTCGAAATAATAACTCATTTGAAATTATCCTATAATCCTAATAACGGCTTTCAATCTCCTTTTCAAGGATCGAATAAATTTCTTTACTTAATATTGTTCAATACCGTCTCATTCATCAGTGAGCGCCTTGAGATCCGATTTCATTACTAGTGCAGGATTCCTAGCGTCCTTTTCTCTTAAGTATAACCCATAAATTCTCATTAGGATCTAAGTCCGGGCCACACTCATTGTTATGAGGGTGAGAGATTGATAAGTATCTATATATATCTAACAATAATACGATCAACAGTTATATAAGGAAGAGAAACATGGGTTATACAAAGAACAAAAGAGATTAAAATGTTAATATGGGAAACGGAGGCATGAAAGAAATAGAAATAAATGAAGGAAAAAAACTCACCAAGAACTGAAAAATCTATAATCACTTACCAGCGCAAAAGTGAGATGGTTGCAAACTAAAAGGATGCCAGAAAATATATTAGCAAAGAGGATCGTTGAATAAGAGAAAGGGTGTCCAAGAAGAAGACAGAGGTCAAAAAAATGGTTGGATGTAGTGTTGCGAGATACTAGAAAAGTAGAGCCGAATTGGAGTGAGAGACTGACAATTGTGAGACCAATGATGAAAGAAAGTCATTGGCACCAAAGGTCTGTAGTCCTGTATATGTATGAACCATTTTCAGTATGTTTTTGAGCCGAAATTTCCTCATTTTTTCATCTACTGAAACTACTGAATGTGATTTTGATAAGCATAATCACATCAATATGTTCAACCTCCCCCCAATACCACAAAATATGAACATCACTGAAACATGAACATCACTGCCTCTTTTACTTTCAAAAAACAGCCTAGTCCAAAAAACCATAATATACCTTCCACACCTTTATCATATGCTGCAGCTATCTGCTCCACGCAAAATATACTCCAAGATTAAGCCATATATTCGAGATTAAGTCATAATTATGCCTTCTATCCCCAGCACTGTACTATTTTTCTACGTTAAAGCAATAGATAGCACTGTCTTTCTTAAAATGTCATTTTGGCATCCAGAATCTCACATGATTGCAAATGTATTTATTTATCATCGACGACGACGGAATCGAAGTCAACAAAAGCATCCTAGAAAAAGCTCTGCATGACTTACATACAACAACATCACATACCCTTTCATTAGACATGGAAATATATCACGCAGAATATTCATTTCTACCGACAAACTGAAATGGTTCCTCAGCAAACAGGTTGAGCACACTGCTGATTAATGTCCCAACACTTCCATTTTCCAAGACTCTCGCCCCAAATCAAATGATTTCGTCAATTTCAATCACTCTTCTTCTGCTGACCCACTATTACTACTACTACTCTGTCCTCTCGTATACTTTCATCAAAAGCTAGTGAAAAACATTCCCGTTCCAATGAAAGTAGTCCTGACTCATGGCAGACTATATCTCTTACTACTCGTCTTCTGAAGCCAATGCCATCCCCAGAATTTTCCACATCCAATTCCAACAAAGAAAGCCAATGAATTTTTTTGACACAACTCTTCTTCTGAAGGGTTTGTTCTTAATTTATTTTAATATCCTAAATATGAGCGTAGTCATAAAAGTGCTATTTGAGTTTATTAGAGATACGAGTACTTAAAACATTCATCTTGGTCACATGTTTTGGAGGTACCCCTATCGGAATAGAAAAAATGGTTCGACAATTGGTTCAAACGCATGGATAAGTGTGTTGATCTTAATGGAGAGAAAATAATTCAATATCCAATTAAAAATATTTGTTTTTATTTGTCTATTTCAAAACTTAAGGAGCAACCCTTGTACTAGGAAGTTATTTACTTGAAAGATTTAAAGTGTTAATATAAGAAAAATGACATTTTTATACATTCACAATCAAATAATTTTTTATCTATATTAAGTTGAATCTGTCAGATGTATCTTCTTGTAGGTATAAATCCCTCAAAGGCCCGCTAAATTCTTGGAAGATTATCACTATAAAATAGTATATATGTATTAGTCTCCACCTGCTTGGCTTATTGTCAATAAAAATAACTTTTCTTAAGTCGGATTTTAGGAATACATTCACATGTTACCTTGACATGAAAAGACTCCAATTAAAAAAAATGATCAGTTGTTATAGTTCATATCATGAGAAATAAGTACAGTGTAAGATTTATTTTAAAAAACATACACCCAGTATATGTTTATTTTTATTTTCTGATATCTCTTTTTTCAAAAAACCAACCAACTATAACTCTAAGCTTTCGGAAAATGTTCTTCCCATTATCATTGGGATTTTGAAAATATATCGTTTGCATACATTCGTAACACATTTTATTTAAATTTAGTTAATTGTACTTTAATAACTGAAGAAAAAGCTTTTTCAAGAAAGTTTCCTCGCTGTACTATGAAGAGCAATATTCTCGATTACGTTAGAAATTTTTCCTTCTCCACGAGCTTTATATTCTACTTGAGTAGCAAATGCTACTTGTGTAGTTTCTAATACTTTGGAAACATATTTAATTTTCCTACGTTTTGTGCGATCAGTGGAATTCTCGAAACGTTTCAGAGAGGATTCCACTATGATCTTTACTTTTAGGAATGGGTCTTACAAACGTTTGCTTTCAGCAGAAAATTCATCTGTTTGCAGGGTAGTTTGAAATGTATTTAGCATTGTTGCTTCATGGTTCTTAGAATCACAATATCTATAATAGTCTATGAGGGGTTTTCTGCTTAAAAAGAAATCTCTGAAGTTATATTGTTTTATTTTTTATCATAAAATTTAGGGTTATATTAAATCTACATACAAAACTCAAATATTTTCACCTCCAGGACCACAATCTGTGATATATGAAATTGTTAATAATAGTTTTGATGGAATAATTCAAAAAAGAATCTAATAACATATAAACAAGACTACCATAATAGAGTTTTGTCCGACGTTTTTCCTATTTTTCGGCTGTGAAGCTCGTCCAATATAACTTTGTAAACTTGTTCGATTGAATCGCTGGTTTTCACAACTTTTGGCCGTTCCGAACGTTCGTAGTCAGTCAAGCTGATACGGTCCCGTCGGCTGCCCACAATTTTACGATAAATGATGGTGGAGTCTCCAGTACTTAACTCTTCTTTCATTGGACTTTTACAATCAAATACACAACGGCTCATTTAAACTATCATCAAATAGAAACTATTGTGTCCAAAATAGCTGTAAATGTAAATGAGAATCTCTCGTCATGTGCAAATATACTTCCAAGGGTGGTACAGTTCTTCCAATATCAATTGCAAAAGTCAGTTATGCTAGGAATAATCAATATTTCACAAATACGCACGGCACTCATACCAAATTAAGAAATGAAAGATAATGTTTACTCCCCGTATAAAATTTGGTTAACATCCAACAAACCGTCAGTCCACGTGGACTCATCATCTCCACTGTTTACCATTGAAAACATCGAATCGTAAACATAAATGTATTTCTATTGGCCTAAGCCGTATGCACACATTTTCTTCGAAATATTCTTGCCAGAAAGTCTGCAATAAGCATTGGCGTGGATTGGTGATTTTAATTTAATTCATCAATTTCTTTAAATAAATAAAAATATGGCGTTCTTTAGACCATTGGTGAATGAAGACAATGAAATTGCACAGTGTAGTGAGAATAAAGACAGGTACGAATTTAATAATAAAGATTTAGGTATACAAACACAGCAAGTTATTTTAAATATATTCAAATGTTTAAAAAAGAACAATATTCAGCAATTTGATAGTGCAATCAGTTGACAAAGATACTCAAGATTTTATACGTAGGACAATACAGCAAAAGGTAGCAGATTATCCAGAATACAATTAGACCAGTTTAGAAACATTACGTCAAGTTTTGTCAGCATATGGTTTGAGGAAATTTATTAGATTGACAAGCTGTGCAAACAACAGGGTCATACCCTTCTCAGACTATCTCCTTACTATTGCATATTTAACCCGATAGAGTTAATATGGACAAACGTAAAATCGGAATTACGAAAATGTAATCAGTCTCCAGAACTGAGAAAAGAGATTGTGGAACTCGTAAAGAAAGTTCTAGCAGTAGGCCGCCAAGAGCTTTGGAACAACTATGTTGAACATGTTATTATTATATTATTATAGTATTTATAAAAATAATAAAATTTTAAAATGAGGTACCTGCGCTTATGGTAGATCAAACTAAATTGTCCGCAAAGCGTAAATTGCTTGATGAATAGGAGAATAAATGGACAACGTCCACACATAAACTTCGTGAAGTGAAAGACTCAGTAAAACCATGGTCCGAAAAATCGCAGAGATGAAGTTCTTCTAACACGTCTGCGTCTAGGCCATACGCGACTGACGGACGCATAGCTACTTATTTGATGCGAAACCTGAACCAAAATGTAGCAACTGCAATTGCAAATTGACTATAAAACACATAATCGCAGAATGTCCATCTCTTAACTCAGAAAGATCACATCAAATCTACCACTCGGAATAATAGGTGAAATTTTAGGCCCTAAATACAATATTACTTACCTTAAACAGATCTCTATCATAAATCTAATTTAACAAATATTCATAGATAAAATACTTAATCTTTACTAAATCGCTAATAACCAGTCAATGGTTGATGCGAATTTTGTAATAATAATAATAAATTGTCGGCAAGGGTTTTTATAATCTGCAATTGATATTGGAAGAACTATACTCAAAATTTGAAATACTTCAGTTCTCAAAATAAGCGATACACCACCTATATATCCACACATATTCGAGATCAGGACAAAGAACTACCAAAAATATAACAAACAATATGTTTCGTTTGAACAAGTCACATTTAAAATACTATCCATCCAATATTATATTAGACTTTATGGAATAATTTTGGAAAACAGTACGTATCAATTTAATATGAAACATTATTTGTATCTCTATTAGTAACAAACAGTAAATTTTGGAAGCTACGCTCGATAAACTACTCAATAAAATAGCAAATTGCATCTTTTCCACGTAATACGAAAGTTGTTATATGATAAATCATTAACTGTTAATTGGAATTCGCTTGAAATAAAAATGAGGAATGTCCAGATCATAAAAACCTTTTGAAATTTTTTTGTTCGAATCGTTAAGTCGTTGAACCATTAAATATATCATGTGTTATCTACCGTATCATTTCTCAGAAGGGGACACTTTTGATTTTAAAAGTATGGTTATTAAGGCATAAATTTATATACCACCTGTCGTAAATCTTGAAACATACAACAGCATCCGGCCTTAATTCAACGTACCTCTTTCGTATCTACATAGTATGGCACACAGCAAATATGCCTTTGATTACGTTTGTTGCACACGTGTGTATTTTATGGTAATTTTAAGACATCATTCTTTGATTATTATTTTCGTAAAGTTTTTTGTATTTACTTTCAGTATTTCGTCTTTGAATTCATTGACGTTGAAGTTGAATTTAAATACTTCTTTGTCAAGAACGAAACGAGTAATTATTCTTCATAGAGACGGTTTTGTGCCAAGTTTTTCTCATTTACTAAATTCAGTTACAATCTGTTTCCAAGTAGAACATTCCTTTCCCTATATTTTCCTATAAACGTATGGGCGTGCGTCAACTCGTGGTTTAACACCCGCTATAAAACTTCTGTTACAATGTGTCAACTCGTGATCGTGTTTGTCATGAAGATTAGACAACTCGGGAGACAAATCATTGTCGAATAAAATTTATCTTCTCGGTCAGCTTTTAAAAGGTCTGTATTATATATAAAATTGGGAATTCAGGTTAGGTAACCTAACCTAAAGAATTTAGAAATTCTTTAAACTTATAACTAAACTGAGAATTTCCATTATTGAATGCAGATGGATGAAAAGAAATTGCTAACTAATTATCTTATTGTGTATTAGTCTATTAACACTTTAAGTTTCATATTTTTTAAGCCAAATACCAGTGAATGAGATAACATAATTATTCAATTTGTAGTGGAACCTTCCAATTTTATTATACAAAGATCTTTAATATACACTATAATAATTCATGTATATAGATATTAAATTAATTTCTGATATTATTACACTGCGATTTAGTGAATTCTGAACTAGCTGACCTGTATCATCCTTCGGCTCCAGTAGATTCCAAAACACACCAGACAACAAGCAGGCGAGAAGTAGGCATTTCCCCAAACGTATCTGTACCAACTGGGTAACCGGGTTGAGTATTTCAGAAAAAAAAGTTAATGAATACCCCAATATTTGATAAAACAAAAGTGAAAAGTTCACACTTGTATTTTTTCATAATAAATAATTATATTCAGGATTTTCAACGAATAACGATTATAATTCAACGTTTTAAAATATTCTGATCGCTTAGAGCTTTTGGATGTTCTGGTGAAGGTCCACTCCAGTGTTTCTCTAACGATAGACCAACAATAATCGGCACAAAAGAAGGTTCCTATTTGTCTTGGAAGCATTTTTCAAATGACGTAATGGTGGAATCGCTTTCCGTGCTCGTCACTTTCGACTCCCAGATTTTGTGGAAAGAAATTAAGATGTCAAGATCAAGTATATTTTAAAGGCCATTAGTGATTGTCAAGAAAATTTCTGGTCATTTCTACAACCAGGCTTTTTTTCAACGTCGTTTAATTCTGCTAGAAACTCTGGATCCTTCATGAGTTTTCTTACGTCAGATTCAACAAATATGTCTTCTTTTATCTTATCGTATCGCCAAGAAAAAAAATTTATGTTTCAAGTATAGAAACCCAGGACCGTTTTCGTTCATGTCCTTAGCGAAGTATCGGTGACAATATTTTTATATTTTTCTGGCCAGAGATATAAACTGTTCTTTCAGGGCAGTGCTCTCAAATGTTTGAGCGATTCATACCAACCCCTTAGAGAATCAGGTGAATTTGGTATAGCCAAAAATTAAAACAACTACCTTCAAATCAGCACAGATGGTCCACTGGAAGTATTTATGGTTTTTTTTTGTCATATCAGTTCTTACGTTTCTTTTAAATTAGCATTGTAGACTACAGGATTGAGTGGAAGATTGTTACTGTTATTTAGAAGCACAGCTTTTAAACTATTCTTTAAAAAGCCGCCATTCGAAAGAAACATGCTTATGGTCTAATTTATTCATGAAACATCACTTGAATACTTGTGAAGCCAAGATGTAAATACACGCATATCCAAATTAATCTGATAATCCTAATCTATTAATAATATTCAACCAAGATTATTAAATTAATGCCAGTTATGATTATTGTTGTTAGGAGATCAAAGCATACAAAATAAAAGCAAGTGAGGCAGCTTTTAAGAATTTATTTCAACAGAAATAGAAGCTCTAGTTGATTAAACCAGTATGCATAGAAAATATACTGGGAAATAATAAATAAAAAATGCCAAAAAATATTTGAAAATGTATTTTAATTCAGGACACATTCTACCAGTGACTGTATGTAGACTATTTTCATTCGTTTCTTAACTTCGCTTCGTTGCGCGTTGTTTATTTGTGAATAACAAGAAAATAAACAACTTATGTTTACCATATTCATTATCGATTAGTAAAAAATAATAATACTTATAATAATCTTCTACAGGATTTCCATTGTTACCATTACCAACTACACATTGCTCAAACTTTTGAAAAACATCAATATTTGCTACAATGAATGCACTCGTATTTTGTTTTGCGAATTTTTTTTAACGAACTGCGTTAAGATTTGTTGCCTCATCCGTCATATTCACCTGATCTGGATCCGTTCGGTTAGTTCTTCTTTCCTCGATTGTAAAATTATTTCTGGATAGTATTAAAACATTGAAAACTCATGGGACTACCCATCTAATGAATTGAATTGAACTCTTCCGTCAATATACCCCCTTAATTGGTGGATGATGACAACATCACCACCCCTATCATTGCATATTTCGGGTTTTTCGAATTTTAAATCAATGTTGTCATCGTCAGTATGCTTGGGATGATATTTTTCCCTTTTCTGTGTCATATATAACACTGTCTTTTTTCCAAACACGCAAACATGCTTAAGCCGACTGGTCTATCCACCTAAACAGTTTAGATAATTCTCGCTTGCCCTTTTCTATGGCAGCAACCAGTGTTATTTTTACCTCCAGCAGGCTTTAACATAAAGGTATGCAGATGAACCAATTGTCCATTATGATGTTTGGCTCAAATCTCACTGCATTTTAAACAAACCACTCAACCAAAGCTTTTAAGGAAGTTTCAGTATGGTCTTTCAAGTTTAGTACATAATATTATTTAAAATTGAATTTTTTACGAAAACGAATTTAATCTGAAGGCATATAATTCGAAAAAATTGAAACAAATCTGGAACAGATTCATTCAAACATAAAAATGCCTCTCATTTCTCAGTGGCTACTCTAATTACTCATTTCTAATCTCTTAATAATAGAATGTCCGTAAAACCGAATTGATCATAGAATAAACAACAGAACCAAAATACGAAATGAATAAACTGCAAAAAGGAGACACTGTATTGATAAATGGTGAGAATTTTAAGGCAGAAATAACAAATGTACTGTACTAAACAAGACAATACTGGAAAATATAGATATTGACACAAGTGAACATGAAGAACTACACTATAATAATAAATAACGAAGCCAAGATAAGCGCAATTAAAATAGAACATTGAAAGGAATAGCAGAGTAAATGAGGTGGTCTAGAAATGAAAATATAAAACAAAAAAAAACAAAAGAGCCAATAATAAGTGGTGAAAGTTAAATACGAATGTACATTGAGAGAAGAAGAGTTAGACCAAGTGGATAGACCAAGAAGGAAGATCCAAAAGGTAAAGCCCTAATTGAAATGGAAGGTATGAGGGAAAAAACGAGAGGAACTGGAATATCTGAGAACGTAGAAGGAGAAAATGGGAAAGACCTTCAACTCGCTTTGATAAGAGATGAAGCTGTTTGATAATAATTACAGAAATTGAAAATATTGGTGTCAATAGAAATGAACATTTATAACAGATTTTTTCGTAATGTATTTGATTATAAATTGCGTTTATATATAATAATTCGCTCTTGAATATGATAGATGGTTCGAAGAATATTCTTCTATTGTCCATTAAGACAAATGTATAAAGTATTGGGACAATAATAAAAGATAAACGTACGATTGTAAAAATAAACGTTCAAGACTGTCATTCTAATAATTCATATATATCTGTTTACTGACTCTTCTGTCGTATTATAATGATTAAAGAGAAATTTCGCTTTTTTCCGCAATCCAATTACTTATTCCGTAACAATGATATACGTATTTATCTCTACGACAATGTGGTATTAATTACTCTATCATATGTAAATAATTCTATAAATAGTAACAAATACGGATTTCCTAACCTTCTCTCATTAGCATAGTAGTCGATTAAACTTTTCATAGTAAGCATATTTTGGTATATTCTGAACAAGAGATAAATATTCCGTATTAATTCAGTATAAACATCTTTAGGATGATTTAGAACGATTTCGAGAAATAACAAGCTAGATTTCTTACAGGAAGATCAACAACCGACCACCTATGGCCAGTTGGCGGTAGTTTATCTGAGGGTTCAGTTTCAAATCCAGTTTTTTTTGGTATTTATTAATGATGCCACAGACCGAATTAATGGTAAATTCACTTTATTTGCGGATAACACCTGGAGTAGTGCAGATTTACAGGATTTACAGTCTACCACGGGCAATGATCCCGTTACTATTAAGTTCTGGTCGGACGCGAACGGTCTCTGTTTAAACACTGAGAAAATAACCTCTAAAATTCAACAATGACTTAATACGATCCTCATATTCGATCAAGTTTCTTGGTCTACATATTAACGGTGTCCTCAATGGTCGTTACATGTAGAGACCTTAGTGGAAAAATTATCCTTTGTTTGTTTTGTCATTAAATCTGTGTATAAATAGCTCGATTCTCGTACTGCTTTAACAGCTTACTACTCGTTGTTCGAATCGCATCTTTGGTTTGCCTTTCTGGGGGGCTTGTCGTCTCTTCGAATCTATCTTCAAATTACAAAAAAGAGCTATTCGTTACATTTATGGTTCAAGTAGTAGAATTCTATTTAAAAAAATAAAAAATTTTAACTCTTCCCGCTCTTTTCATTTTAGAATCCGTTTGTTTGGTTCGCAAACACTTTCCCAACTCAACTGAGAGAACCATTTCTAGCTAGCCTATTAGATGAAAGAATTCGGACGTTTATTTAACAATATCCATTCCTGATGTGGTGAAAAATTCCATTATCTTCAGTGCCAAGAGATTATTAAATCAACTATCTTCGGAATTGAAAATGGCAAATACATTTAATAAGTTCCAGAGATCGACAGTGGCATTTCTGATTCAAAGACCTTATTATTACGTGGCAGAATTCTACAATCTACTATCGACTGGTATATATTGCAATATTTAGTGTTGAGGATATTGTATTATAATTACTATCAAGTCAAATTGTTGTTTTATATTATCTAATATAAAATTGTCACGCTTTGTTCATAAAATTGTAAAATGACAATAAAACTTATTTGTCTCTTTGCCTATATTGATTTACAGACATTAAGTTAAAATCTTAAGGGTTGTTAAGGAAATTTATGAGACCTCCCGTATAAAAATACAAATCGGAAATTCACTAGCCAGCAGTTTCCATACAAAAATGGAATTTAAACAATTTTTAAAAAATTCTGTTGAAACGGAGAGTTAAGTGCAGCAGTATGAGTATTTCGCTTAATAATAACACTATTTAAGCACTAATCTTTGCAGATGATTAAATAATACTGGCACAAAAGCTCGACGGTCTAGAATATATAATATATACATACAAATAATTCAGTTACAACATATTGAAAACAAAAAATATGTTTACTGAAGGACGCAAGCAAAATATGCCACTGGAAAATGACCAAATTATAAAATGCTACGAAAATACTAATATTTTTATACAAACAAGTGTCGAAGATATTAAGAACAGAAGTGTCCAGGATAGGAGTTTCTATGGGATAGCCATACATCGAAAAACTAATAAACTTTGTTTCTTACGAAGTATCGCAGCTAAAAAAGAAAAATATACGCATCGTCGATGCGACAAAAAGAAAGAAAAGATTTTTGGTGACGGACCTTGGTCGGATCAAGATTCGAAAAAGGACAACTAATTACCGCAGTCGAGAAATTATGGGTGTAAATCACAATAAAAGATAATATAATAATAAAGCAAATGAAATCGTACGGTAATGTCCAATGATGAACAAGAAATAAATTCATCGGGAGAAGGCATAGATAAGAAAATAAAAAGCTTGAACTAAGAGAGAATTTCTGGATATAGATTTGACGATAAGATATGAACGAATATTTTATTGGAGTTAATTGGTTCATGGGAAATCTACAAGATGGAAAAATTGATAATAAAAGTACGGTTTATCTAATATTTGATTCATATAGCTTCCATAGAAATTTCAGAATGTTACAATAATGCAACGTAACTGATCTACCAATCGATGTTTTAGAAGAAAAATATTCTATCACAAATCTAAATGATAAAAAATCACCTGATAAATATATCATTATACAGTGCAACCTCGATATAACAAATCTGAAGGGAACAAGTAAATGTTCGTTATATCAAGTAATTCGTTGAACTGAGGTTTGTTATGTTGAGGTTAGGTTGGTCTAAAATTCGTTATAAAGAGGTAAAAAAATAGTAACGAGCAGCAGTGTTTACATTACTTTCCATCAAACAACAATAATTGTTTTACGACATGAATCTCATACTATGAGATTAAGAGTTTTACATTGGTGGGAACTTTATATAAAGGTTTTGGGTTGACAAAATTCGTCAATTAGAGGTATTTATACATTTTCTTGATAGTTGAAAATTCGTTATAAAGAGGTTGTTCGCAAAAAATGTTCGTAATGTAAAGGTATTTTTACATAAACTCTTATGGACAATTCAAGGGGATTACGAAGAATTTGTTAAATCGAGGAAGTCGTTATATTGAGGTACGTTATATTAAGGTTGCACTGTAATAATAATAAAATAATATATAGAATATACATCTATTATTAATCTGAATGATTGGATCAACATTAAATAAAAAATGAGTAAAGAGCAACGACTATTAAATTCAAAATTGGAGTAGTACAGTTTTAGTCCGAGAAGTTGCACCTTGTCCAATTTCATTTTGTGTCTGAGCTTTGAATACACATCGGTCACGTGTGTCGTAGCAGCTACCTTTTGTTAAGTGAAAGACGTAAAAACATTGTTGATTAAAACCGTCGTACATTTGGTATAAGAATTTTTAAAATTGAATGTAAATCATTTGTTGAGATTTTAAATGTATAAAGTCGAGAACTAATGTATTTAAATTTAAGATGTTAGAGACACGAGGTTATGAGATATTAATTACTTTGGCAAAAATACAGGAAAGGGTTGCACAAGCAGTAAATATGAGTCAAGGGACAGAGTGAAATGTATTTTAATGTGAGACAAAACAATTCAAGTGAAGTTTCATACCAAACACAATCAAGATAAAAAAAGTGGACGTGGAGGATAGACGTTTTGAGAAGGAGGTTTCAAAATTGGTATATGCAAAACAAAACGTCGCCTACTCTTAGACGTTAACACCAAGGGAATGAGAGGTACTTAAAGTTCGGTGATGGTAAGCGCAGTTTACTTCAAATCGTATGAGAAGACACCAAGTACAAATTGACCTCGACTGATGGAGTAACATACCATTAGAGAATTGAGCACATTGTTTTCTTAAGATATAAATACAGACCTGCATGGATGAAACGTACACTTATTCCTTTCACACTTTTCAAAAAGCTAATTCGGATAATTGTTACGAAAATTAGTGTTGACGGGGCAGCAGTTAATAATAGCTAATTCAAGTTGGGAAAATGCATTCATACCAAATACTTCGCTTATTTTCAAATAAAAGAGCAAATCGGTTGATTTTTAGAAAAGCATGAACTCTATCAACTACACAAAAGGAATTTAATCAAACTAATACCAATTTACCACCGTACTACAATGTGCAGTTCAAAAAATCTCCAACATCCGCATATCGACAAGACTAAATAGAATGGGAGAAATGTAAACCAAAATGTTATTAATGTGATTAAGGTAAGTATATAAGGTGAGTACAATTGATTGAAAACTGGTGAAGGATAAAGTTTTTGATCTGTTCTAATAATCCCATTCGTCTTTGAAATTTCAGAATGTGGGATGCCAGAGATCTTCGTCTTCAAACGCTTCCAAGTGTAGTGCTGACACGAGAGAATAACTCGACAGGATTCCTGTCTTCAATTGACGTGTAGGAAAGTTTCAATTGCTTTAACCAATGTCCATACAAATATCCACAGAAGCTTTAATCTTTTAAATTTAATAAAATTATTTATTTTGCTTATGTCAGTATCTCTATTACAAACAAAAATTTTCAATATCCAAATGCTTCAGGAAAAATGCTAGACCGATTAAACTCTCAGTTATCAAGCTTTAAAAGTATATTATACAGCAGAAAAAATTTTTATCTACTTCATTCTCAATATTTTGTATTGAAAGTATTTCTCTTCTCTACGAAGTATAAAAACGATTCTAATCATTTATGATACGATCTTCAATCTTTTTTTGCCTTTTTCACAGTCAAAGTGAAAATAGACAAATTGTAGTCGATTGGACAAGTAGGTATATTAGGGTCAGCCCAGGTACCCCAGGTATTGCAGAGCTAGGTAAATTGTCAAAAGAATCGTTCAAAAAACTCACAAAAATAATGACAGCACGTTAAAAGCTAAGTTGTTATAGGTGTATAAAAAGGCACCTAATTTTGAAAGAGTTAATGCAGGGACAGACTAACCCAGACGTTCTATATAAATTTCTCCTATTTCTTACTTTTTAGATCTCTTTTATATGGTTTTGTTGATAAATGATCTTGATTTTAGGTCTCTCTCAATTAAAATTTCGTTTAAAAGCATATGATATTGACGTTTCAACTACTTGCAGTCTTTATCAATTTTTCTATAAATAAATAATGTGGCAGGAACAAGGAAAATAGTCTAAAACAATCGTAACAGAGGGCTATCCTCTCGCGCTACTAGCTTGGGTCCGAATTTGGAACTTTTGCTGCAATGAAAAGCCTTCTGTCCCAGCTTTATCAAATAATGTGAAAAAACATAGCTTCCTTTTGAAAAAAATTGAAGACGTCATATCTTTGACAAATTTGATGTTTTAGTTTTTTTGTCTTATGCCAAAAGACGCGAAATAAAATGTGTTTGTCGTGTTTTTATATATTTTTTTTTAAATGAATACGTGCACATATTATAAATTGTATGTATTACTTTATCTTAGCTTTTCAGACAAAAAAGTTTTGTCGTATTAAAAGCAAATAATATATCATCCTATTTTCAAATTTATGGACCATGAATTAAAGGAAATAAGTTAATAGTTTTAGCAATTTTATCGCATATTTTGAGATTATGTAAACAAATGTTTTTACGAATGTTGATGATCCACAACTTTCGTTGCAAATCCGTTTTTCCGTTAATTTTGAAAAGCCGTTTTTTACCCCACTAACGGAGGATGCCTCTGCTTTGATTGTCCACCTCCAGAACAAGTTTCAGCAGATTAAAATTTTCATTCTCGCTTCCACTATAATTTTTATATTGTAAGACCTAGTTGGTATCCAGATTTGGTTTATGCTAATTGATTTATTAGTAACATCAACTCTCTCATTATTCAAATCACTTCTTTTTATTATATACCGACATGATAGGTTTAATGATGTTTAGAATTACTATTCACTTTGCCTGCCATTTATTAATAGCGTGCGGCAGTATAAAGATCTTGAGTTATCAATTGAATTTATTATTATTAAAAACTAATAAAATTATAGTAGTGTTAAAGAAGAGTGTTTCGAAGTGAACTTGTTTGTATGTTTATATAGCTTTCATCATATGAATCAAGGAGGTTAGAGAAATTACTCAAATGGCATAATAATAATCTTTATTAATTAATTTCTTGAATTTTCTAAATTTATCGAGTTTTTTAAACTACTTAATATCAAATATACAATAGTAGGTGCGTACGTTTAGCAAATATTTCGGATTTGCTTTCAATGGTTCCTATTATACATATAAGGATGAATCACATGTACTTCCTGTCATTTTCTATTTATTTCTTGAAACCATATTAACATCAATTACAGCTACCGAGTAAAATTCTTTAACCATTATGTCCCAGAAGCACGTAAACAAATAAAACACGTGTTTTTCTAAATATAGCCCATATTTGATCACATTTTTGAACACTACATAGTAAATTCGTTCATCTTTGAATACGGTTTCAAGTGTTAGGCCTTTTTTGACATATTCCATATTGGCTAAAAGTTCATTCCCAATGAATCCTTTTAAATTAGGAAAGTTTACAACTAAGTCCAGTCAAAAAGACTACCCAGCTGGGCAAATTCTGTAGAGCCAGCTCGTGATTTTAATACCGGCCATAAAATTTTAACTTCTCTAACAATCTGCCAACCCGTGATCGTGATTGTCATTAAGATTAGACAACTCATGACGGAAGATTCTGCAGCTCGGGATTTAATGATGAAATAAAAAAAATAGAACATATATTTATAGTTTATTTCAGAAAAAAATGTTTTACATTATAAACACATAACAAAACATATAAAAACAATAAAAAATATTACATTTCGTATATATAAGAGACCTATTTCACAAATTTAAATTTTATTTGACTAACCTAACCTAACCAATTACAAGTGTGCATTATGTTTATAGAATTTTACAAATTACGGTTTACCTAGTACCTACCTAATGTTAACATAGATTTGCATAATAATTGAAACTGAATATTTTTCCTTGTATCGATATATCAAGTAATCAACTTAATAACAACTTTTTTATACGAGAATTGTTTGATATCAAGATGTACTTTTCTATTTAATACAAACTAATCTAGGTAACTTAATAATTTGTGTAATAACATTCCACTAGCTTCAATGATAACGTTGCAAACCACTGATTTATCGTACAAAGGACTTCATTGTTCAAAGATGATTATTCACCAAAGTTTCTATGGAAAGAGCTGGAGAAAATGGTGGATTCCATCAAAATTGGAGAAGGAATCCAATCGTAGGACAAATGGGAATAATGATTAATGCGTAGGATATCCACGATGAACAAACACATCAGGACATGCTCCCAATAATATCTATCTAACAATTTCTATCCCAGGAAACTCGTGCCGCATGTCGAAATGCCAATAGAGCATGTAGAAAATGTGGTAAAAAGATTAATCCATCTAATATGTCTCCGACGTGTTCTATGAGTGAAGAACATGTGGTTGTACTACCTCCTGTATGCGGGCGTGATTCATTTGAACATACGTCTATCTTCCATACCATAATTCTAAGTCTAATGTACATGCATTTCCAATAAAAAATTCTTATACTTGCGCGACTACCATACAGGCATGCAACTAAATTTCAAATTATCATTCGTAGTTTAAGTTTAGCCGTTCTCTGGACCAAACCAGTCGATCACTTCTGTGCCTAGAAATGAAAGATGGGACAAAGTGATCCTACGACAAGCATTTAGCATTGTAATTGTCTTCCCATACTCTAAAAACCATAGGCCAGCAACTAACCCTGTGGGCACGAAACGGTTACGCGGAGCCAAAAGCCTAAGTTAATTGTCGTGTAAATACGTCGTTCTTCCTGTATATTTAGCTCTTCTTGTATAGAAGTATATTCGTGGGTTTGAATGTACTAGAATGTTCTGTTTATCTCGCGTTGCTAGATGATTCTATCCTGCTTTATTATGTAAATAAGTAATTAGAAAAATTGATTCATTGCCAATTTCTCCGATGAAACGTTACACTCGCATTAATTCAATCAAGATCCGTAGAATGCACTCAAAGTAATTGAAAAATTATCTTCAATAAACCCTTCAATCATGTTTTGTACTCGAGTCTACAAAAAGTGTAAAAAACGCTAATGAGAATATCCTCGAGCACACAATTGTAATTTTAGAGAGAAAGGAACTGCATGAAAGGCAGTCAGCTTTGTCTTTATTTTTTGTTGTCTTTTTGCTTCGTGTTCACGACTATTTTTAGATCGAATGAAGTTATAGGGACTCAAAAAACATCAAGTTCAATAACAGGATATAGAAGAAAAATAATTTCCAACAATCCGTGAGAAACAATAATATGTTTTTTATATACTTTGAAAAAGTTTTCGTTGGAAGCAATTTTTTAATATTTCTAGATAAACATTTTAATACAAGAAACATTCTTAATCTTTGGCTAGAAGAGATAATATGGAATTATCGGAACGACAATTTTAATAAAATCGATTTTATTTGTGACATATCTGACAGGTACTCATGCGTACATGTCTTCTGTACGTTATTAAATTATTAAAATTGGTTTTATGGTTCGTCTTTTTTTTAATCAATGGCTAGTTGCCTAAATGACTCATGTGTTTTCAGAAGAATATCAGATTCAATACATAATCAAATTCCCGATGTTTGCTGTATAGTTTAGTTTTTTTTCCATTTTTGATTTGTATACGATGTCCAAATCCAAAATATTTCTTTTCGATATGCTATTTCTGTTTAACGTTAGACTTGCCTATTAGAAAAAATGATCTTTTGATAGGTGATCTGTTGATGGATTTGTAAAATAGGTTTTAGTATATTATACGAGTATATCTCAAGATTCAATTTTTTAAATGTCATTTTGATATATCGAGAGAAAAAAAAATGAAAATTAGCTATCACCACTTTATAACAAAGACAATAATTTAAGTTAAAAATTATTCGAAAGAAACAATGTAAATAAACCGCTTGCTATGAAAATTTAGATCAAACGAATTTCATCAAATTTTAGAATTCCATTATACCCAAGCAGGACCGGTTCAGGGCGGATAAACTTTTTCTTTCAATCCCAATTCTGATCCTTGTTTTTGATCAACTGAAATCACGTGTTAAATCACTGGGTTCAATTTGGGGACATGTATCACCCTCATATTCATTAACTGTACTGATTCCTACAAATCATTGTTCCTGAAAGCATTTGAGATACTTTTGAAATGTATGTAGACTACAGCAAACTTTCATTTTGTGAATCCAAACATTTCGTAAACTGTCTGGATATCTTCACATTAGATTTTCATTAAAACATTTTGCATCTGCTGTGTATAAGTAACAATCACTAAAATGATTCTAAAGGTCTATCCAGATCATATGATTACTAAAATCTATTGCAGAACTTTATTCTCTTCACCACAATCGTAAATACTCAAAGCGGAATTTACAAATTTGACGGGGAATAATAAAATAAAATATCCACCACCTTTATCCCTTTATTAATCATATTTGTAATAATTTGAGACCTGCAATTGGAACCCCAACACATCATATGGAGTACCAAATGTTGTGTTATGCCAAAGTACATAGAAAACTCAATGTAGTTCTCACGGATGGACTGTTGAAAATTATTTTTCTTGTGTGTCCTAGTACTGAACTTGAAGCTTTTAGTACAATTTTATTGTATCTAAAAATAGTCGTGATCATGAAATAAAAATAAAACAAGAAATAAAGACAAAGCTGCCCGCCTTTAATGCTGTCGGCTTCTCGTTGAAATTGTAATTGTGTGCTGGAGGATATTCTCATCAGCATTTTTTATAAACTCGAGGACAGAACAAGATTGAAGGGTTTATTGAAGATAATTTTCAATCACTAAAAGTACATTCTAATTGAATTAAATGATGGTCATAATAAAACAAGAGTATAACAAGAAAGGCGACTAATTAATTTTTCAATTAAACGATTCACATTCACTTTTACTTTCACTTTGAAATACTATAGCAGTGGGAACTGAATCAAACTAGAACAGATATAATCTGAACAGATATTTTCAAAATTTTAAATATACTAATTGTCATAGAAATTTTAATGGTATTTATAACAATTCATCCTTCTGAAAGGATTTTTACAATTCAGTTTTAATGAATGGATCTCAAATTCGGTTGATTAAAATTAAGGTACATTATTCTGGAAAATATAGAATATGATTTCACACCACTTTCTGAAAGGAATTAGTCCTCCCAAAATCCTAAAAGGATAACCCTATTCCGAAGAGGTTACGATTTTCTTTTAAGCTATCTATCTCTTTATTACTAAAACTAAAAAAGAAACAATGTGAAAAGTTGAATATGTAGAATATAATGATGACACATTGTTGTAATTACCGATATTATTTATGTAAATTGTACTAGACTAGCGGCGTAAAGGCTTATGCTGCTTACAACGTGCTTATGAGTTTTTTTTTTCTAAATAAATCTATTTCTAAATAGATTCAGGAAAGAGGGTATCAGACAAAAGTTTTCTTGTGGGAACCAGTGAAGCTTTGCTTCAAACAATATATATCTATAACAATCTTTTGCAATGATTTCACTGCTCAATTAGTCCCAAGAGCAATAAAACCTTTTATGGCGGAATAAAAGTGGTATTGATAACGTTTTTTTTCTTCAGAAGTCAAACTGTGTCATTTTGGCCAGTCAGTTGTTCTCACAAAAATAGAAAATATCAGAATTGTGTATAATCTGATTATTGTACCAACAACATTGTGAGTATTTCAAAATCTCCACAAGCCATCTATTGATGTTCTTGATATTTGATTTTTTCAAAAATCATAGTTAAGTTATTGTAGTTGTCTACCATATGAACTGAGTGTCCCATTGGAAGAATACATTTCCATTATGCAGCGAGACTACTTGGAGGCTAGTTTTGAATAAATCAATGAAATAGCGCCATTCTGGAGAATCATATTCTAGTTTTATACTTCAAATGTTTTCAAATTCTTCCAATTTAGAATACACACCAGGCAAGCGTTCAAGAATTTTAAACAAATGATTATTTGTCTTGACAATTGACATTGACAGTAATGACACATTTTTATTACACTAACGCCACGATTGGCAAGTGGCAGAACTGTGTTGTGTTGCTGAAATTTAGATGCAAGTCAACATTCTATTGGGTATGTTCTGTAGTGGTAGCAGTACACAGTGTGTTCAGTATGAAATAACCAGCCGTTCCAGAAATTAAAACTTAGTTTCAACAATGTATTGTTTTTTACGGGACACTTTTTAACAATTTATAGGCTGCTTGGAGGCTAGTTTTGGATAAATCAATGAAATAACGCCATTCTGGAGAATCATATTCAATTTCGTGAGGCCACGAACATGATTACAATAAACGATTGCCTTATTTACTGAAATAATGAGTAAATTCTCTCTCTGTCCATGTCTGTACTTGAAAAATGAGGTAGCAGATGATTTTTGGTTGAGGTTTTTCTTTTTTAGCCTTAAACTCAATCTGAGAAAAAAGTTGAGGTTACTCTTTATCTGACAAAGCTTAGCTAGATTCGTTCAGAGAACGAACGTTTCTGAGTCCTCAGGATTTCATCTAAATTAAGAGCTTGGTGCGGAACTGGTATTCCAGAACTATGATATGTCATAGGAATGCTAAAACGTTTTCTTATCCTTAAACCACAAGCGCAGATCTTCCTCACATCTTCTGCACAACAAGAGCCCTGTATCGTTTCAATGCTGGATGTCAACTGAGCGTAGAAGACAGGGTAAGCTAGATAATGAACTTAGTCTATTGGAACATGATTAATAGAACGGCAACACGCAGAAACATGTTCAATCGTACTGTTCAATCTAATTTAACCTGTTTAGACACGTCAATAAATGCTGCTATCCTTTCACTAAGTTATAATTATATTTATCTGGGAATAAAGGAAAAAGATGGACGTTATTATTCATGTCTTTATTCCCAGAAATTTTAACAAAATAAAAATATAAAATTTAGTATTGTAATAAAAATTTATGCGATGGTATTTTTTTAATTTTTTTTGGTATCTATATCTATAAAAAACATATGCAGATTTTTAATGGCAGACTATGTAATGAATCACTTTGTAGAATGAAAATATCAAAATCCCTTCATATAAGTTGCGTCATTAAGTATATTTAAATTGAACTTGAACTACTAATCAAACAGTCGATTCACTGATTCTAGTTACAATTAAAGATGACTATTTTTAAAGTGAGATAATAAATTTTCACATATTATACAGTACAGTAACCAAAACAAAGTATTATAATAAATGTTTCCTGGTATTATAGGAAATTTCACCTGGAAATGAACATCGTTACCCAAACTATTGGAAAATTTTCTACGAAAAACGGTTTTCACACCATATTAAAGTCGAGATATCCCAGTTCCTCGACAATATAGATCTGACCAGAAGACACTCGAGAACTAAATCTTTTGAGTTCGTTTGGGTAAAAGCATGTACGGTGCTAGTGAACAAGATAACTTTGATGTAATTCAATAAGAATTTAATACATGAAAATTGTGTTCTGGTATCATTTTTATAATGATCACAGTTGGTGGATGAATTGAAGAAATTAATCACTTACCGCTATAGAATTCAGTCCTATTCCAGTAACATACAACGACCAACTAGGGACCGTTGATTCCAGAAATGGATGTCGGAGACTCTCATCATCACAGAAGAAACCTCTTTGGTAGGCACTGCCCCACAAGTAGAGGAAAAGAATAGGCCAACCGACTAAAACAGAAACAAATCTCACAATTTTTTCCTCTCCATAAAAAACATTGAATGAATATATGACTAAAATTACTTCAGACTTGTAATACGCGAAAAGGCGTTGACAATAAAAAATCGTGGGACAAAACAATCCAGACTAATCCCTACGATCTAGTAACCATATATGGTTACATTTACGTAAATTATATTCTATAGCTTCTGTACGTTAAAGAAAAACCAATATTTTCATAATACTCAGCATTATCTCTGTATTCGATTTATTTCTAATTATTTTCTCGGAAATATGAATTTTCATTTTCGGTTATGTAAATTTAATTTTTTTTAAACATTCTCTATAACCAAATTTTAAGAAGACTAAAGATTTATATTGTAATATGTATTGTAAGCCGTTCTTAGATGTCAAATTATTATTCTTTCTTAGTAAAAATCAATAAAATTCTATTAAACGGTAGTTGTTTACCGTTTGTTTATATTTTTCTATTTTTTACCAGTAATTGTGCACTTGTTCATTACCTGCTGAGCAGATAACGCAAAAACAAACAACCTAAAAACTTACAAGTAAACATCGTTTGGTAACTATTAATAACATTGTTTGACATCAGCCTGCTACAATGAGTACGCTCTATATATTAATGTATATTGAGAAAAAAATGTTTTGGTTAATTAGGTCTACTTGTTTAGAAACTATTACAGAACAATAAGCACCATAAGGAAATAGGAGACATATGAAGGATTTAAATAAAAATACAAGTAAATACAACTTTCAATTATTCCTCCTATATCGTTGATAAGAGTTGACAGACACTATATACATTTGATCATTTGAATGATATGAAGAATAATAAGTATATATTTATATTCATCGGTTATTGCAAGTATTGCATAAGGATTAGACAATACATTTGTGTTAGCGCCATTTATGAGACGACCTTGGAATTTAGAATATAAAAGAATCGTTGTCACTTTTCAATTGTTACGGTAGACATTATCTGAAATATTTCAACTTCCAACTAGGAAATCTCGTTTTTAAAGTAATTCTTTTGGGTGTAGTTTCTAAAAGATTTTGCTGAAGTTTTTGACAAAGGTTATCCTTGATTAGAGAAAATATTTCCTAAAAAGATTTTTACTTTGTTTGTCTCTCAGTCCCCTTGGAAGTCATGAAGAACTCTACAAAAAAATTTATACAGGGTGGGCTAGAAACTTTTGCGAAGAATGATAATAAAACTAAATATAATCCCCATGTAATTTTTTATTTTATTTGAAACATACATCTGGGAAATTCATTTCTTAAAAAGAACATCATCCAGGTGTGCACCATCGCGCTGGAAACATTCCTCGAATCTAGATCTAAAATTGGTAAAAACTCGTTGGCACATTGCGTGGGGAATAGCTGCTATTTCTTCTTGGATTTTGGTCTTCAACTGATCAAGCGTGGCTGGGTTATTGAAGTAGACTCTACTTTTCAGGTATCCCTACATAAAAAAATCCGATGGTGGTAGGTCCGAACTTCGAGGCGGCCATGCAATGTCACCTCGGCGAGATATCAGCTTCCCAGCAAACATCTGGTTTACGACCGCCAAAGAGGCATCTTGTTGAAACCATGCCATACGATTATAGACTTCAAATTGTTGCAGTTGTGGAAAGAAAATCCCTTAGCATGGCTATGTATATGGAGAATTTACAGTGGCAGGTTGACCGTGCGCTGATATGGCCGCCCAAACGGTTACTTTCGGCGAATTCAGAGGCTTTTGATGTTTTTCACGTGGGTTCTCTGCAGCCCAATAACGGCAATTCTGTCTATTGACATGTCCATTTAAGTGAAAATGGGCTTCATCGGAGAACAGAATATTGTTGTAACTCTGAAAGCGTTCCAACAAAAGCTCGTCTTAAAATTAAATTATTTGGCTGTATTTTCTGCACAAGTTGAATTTTATACGGGTGTAATTTCAGATCTTTCGACAAAATGCAACGCAAAGATGTTCTGGATACCACAAGTTCGGCTGATCGCTTGCGAGTCGATAGACTAGGATTACGTTGAACTGAAGCTCTCTCTTCTGTTCTTGTTGATCTTGGGCGTCCCGTAGGCTTCTGATTGAGAGTTGAAGCAGTAGCTTCGAACTTTCTGACCCACGATCGAATCACAATTTCCCTAGGACACTGATTTATGTCATATAATAGTACACGCCATTTTTGTAATAATGTTTAATGCAGAATGTACGTTGCGCTCCGGTGAAGTGATCCATTGCGAGTAAATTTCCTAGAACCGAGCTACTCATCCCCACCAACCGAGCAGCTCCCTCTCAAAACGTTCAAACGCGAGAGTTTGTAGAATAAATAATTCCTGTACATTTATTCTTTTAGCTCTACGAGCCAAAATATCTCGACAGGAGTCTACTTAACTAACCTAACCTAATCTTCAAGTATGTAAGCTAGCTGTAAGCTGTAACTATTTTTTTCGTAGGGAGTGACGCACTTCCTTACACACTTGAAGGTATGTATGAAGAACAGCACTTCCGTGACGCAAGCCGGTTGCAGGTTACCGCTCGTTTACAGACTTTAAGATTACGTCAGGTTGGTCAATTTGGCCCTGTCAAGATATTATAAATCATAATAACTAAAAGAATAGGTTAACTTAGAAAATTTATACCAGCTTTTTTGTAGAGCTTGTTATGAGCCTCATTTTTTCTTTGAAACTTTTTTAAGGTCTATAGTTTTGGAGATATTTAGTAAAATTGTTATAATTTTGAAGCTTTGTCGGTATGGATTATTTTCTCTAATCAAGGACAAGCTTTGGTAAAATTTCAGCAAATTTACGAGGCTTCAAAGCGACTTTCAATCTTATGTTACAATAAAATATATTGTACAGTGTTATTGTAGGGTCTAGGGGCAGCCTAATACATTTTTAATATTTAGAAGAGATTTATGTAAGAAATTATATCGTAGAAAAGTAATTATATATATAAAAATTAATATTTAATTAGTAATATTTCATGAGTACTTGCAAGGTGAAAGTCTATATTTGGTTTATTTATTGGATGTATGAGCTCAAATACTTAAAATTTGTGTGCGAATAATTTTAATTAAAATTCAAGCCAGATTTCGTATAAAAACTCTAAATCGTTTCATCAATTTACGACCAAAGCGAGTTGCGGGCAAACAAACAATTTCTTTAATCCACAGATAAATTTTTGGAAAACCTTAATAATCTGTAAAGAATACGAAAAATTTTTTTATATCATTATTGTCCATTATAACAACTCAATTATTTCAACACTGGAACGCAACTGCAGACGGCAGAATCCTTTGTTATATTTTTAGCTCGTCGTATTTTTTGCTTATTAATATAAGAATAAAACTTTATTACTACAAATTTTTGTTTACCAATTTTTTCTAAACATTTTTATAATCATTAACAATTCTGCCTAAAATTATCTATTAACTATTTTTTTATAACTAATCTTTCTACAAATCATAATTTCCCAATTACATTTTATTTAATTTTAATTGATTTTTAATGTTACTTATTTTTTTTAAATGCATTTTATTATAGGAAGATATCCATATGGCTTCATTAAGTGAAGTATTTTTAGAGTGATTTGAAAATCGAGTCATTAACAGCACATAGGCGTTACCTACAAACAGACGACGGACGTAATTATTTGGAAAGTTTTTTCAATTTAATTGTCGGAAAAATGTTTTGAAATCTCGAAGATCCGTGTCCCAATAGATGTTTAAAACTGATGTGTGGTTACAATAATCGAACTAAATTTTATCACCTCAGCATCAAATCAGATTCAAGATGAAAGAAATATATATTACAATGAAAGTAAGACAAGGAGACAACCTTCAAACTGTAAAACAAGATTAAACCAAATAATGGCATAAATAAACCTGGGCTCCAAAATTACGAATAGTAAATAGAAATTCAAAATTATTAAACGTTGCCTTGATAATATAGAAGAAGAAACATAACTCTTAATATATGTTACAGCCAAAAATATGACCAGAGACTAGATCGAGGACTTAATAACAAATGTATTTTAAGACCTGGGAAAGACGAACCAAGAGAGAACTGAAATGGAACAAACCATTACCATAAGACAATGGTAGAAAGTTGCTCTGAAGTATTCTATAGTAGGATACCACAAATGTATAGAGTGATATTTTTGACGGTGACATTTGTGGGTACAAGAGGAATGACCTGTGTGTTTTTGTTGAATTTAATTCGTTTCTTTTCCTCTAGGCTCGGCTTTCTAAGTATTAATATCGTTTCATTACTTATTTTTATTATTTTATATTCACCAGCTTTGGAAACGTTAGTAAAAATACAACATGGATGGTCCCAAAACTACTTGGCCTTACCTAGATATGGCGGTAGTTGCTTGAAAAATAACACTGTATTAGACAGAACAATCAAAAAACAGAAACAATCTATACAACATATGTTTCAAGTTTGAAGACGCCACGTTGTTTAGTAGTTGTTTGGCAACCATCAATAGTAAACGTTTTTAGTGAATTTGTAAACATGGAACAAATTATGTGAGACAATACTTTTATTTGAAAGGCGTTAGCCCGACCAATATAGAAGCTGAACCAGATTCTACTCACGGTGGGACTTCGTTATCAACAGTAAAATATTTGGTAGCAGAGTTTAAACGAGGCAGTTCGACTTGCGAAGACCAGCATTGTAATGTTCAACCAAATGAGACGACGACTACAGAAATGTTGAAGAAAATTCACAAAACGCTACTGGATGATGGTCAACTGAAAGTGCGATCTAGCAGACTTAGTTGGCATTTCAAAAAGTGCGGTACATAGCATATTTACTGAAAATTTGGACATGAGAAAGCTGTGCGTTTGCTCACAATGGAAACCAACAGTGAAAATGTTTCTAGCGAGTTCTTGGCAATGTCAAAGACATAAAGACGAATTTTTATGCAGTTTTATAACCATGGATGAATCGTGAATTCGTCACTTTACACCCGAAACAAAAGAACAATCAAAACAATTGACTGAAAAGGGGGAACAGGCTTCAAAGAAGGCAAAGACCGTTCCATCTGCAGGCAAGGTGATTGTCTCGGTTTTTTGGAATGCGCGTGGGATACTTTTCGTTGACTACCTTTAAAAAGGAAAAACTATCAACATCGAGTATTATACGAACTTATTGCAATGTTTGAGCGAAGTAATCCAGCAAAACCAGCCGCATTTGGCTAAAAAGAAAGTGTTGTTTCATTAAGACAATGCACCAGCTCATACATCCGTTATTGCAATGGCCAAAATTAATGAAATAAAGTTTGAATTGCTACCTCATGTACCCTTTTCGCCAGATTTCGCCCGCTTGGATTATTTTCAGTTTCCAGACTTGAAAAAATGGCTCGGTGGTCATTTCCCAACAATGGAGAGTTGATGTCGGAAGTTAATGGCTATTTTGAGGAGTAATAAAAAGTTATCGAAATTATTGAACATCGCTGGGAAAAGTGTATAGAGTTGAAAGAAGATTATGTTGTAAAATAAATATATTTTTTCCAAAATTTTTGTGTTTTCTTTGCCAGGCCAGGTACTTCTGGGGCCATCCTCGTAACTACCTCACCAACATTCATATTATGTTCTCTGGCTATAAGTCCTTCAAACACATTTGTGATAATAATTTTTTCTTAAGGTTTCAAATCGTGCCGTTTCCTTTTGATATCCGATTCGCTGTTACTATTCTCATCCTTATTTATTATTTGTCACTAAATTATTGCGATTCACAATTATATCGAAGATCAACGGAGAAATAGAAACAATTTTCATTACAAAGCTAGAAATTTAGTCTAGACGATTCGACCTGAAAATATACAATCGAAACGAAAGTTTTTCACTCTAATTACACGAAAAACGTGAGAATCAATATTGCAATGATAAATATTAGTAAAGTCTATTGTACATAAAGATGAAAATTTTCGGATGCGAAACGGAACGAGATAAATCGTTTTTTACCCTTCTCCTTCGTGACCTCACATCGCCCGTAAATTATTTTTTCTTTTATTTTTACTATATTCTTCTCCTTTTTCAATGATTTTTATCCTACTATTTGTTTTTTCACGTTTTATTATTTTGAAATATACCTTGGAGAGCATAAGAAGGAATTTCTAAAAATGTTTTTGTAAAATTTGTTGGCGTAAATGCATTTTTTGGCAAGGATCTTGATGATAATACAATAAATATGGATACTTATTTATTATTGATACAGGCATTTTAAGATGGAGAATTACAAGAGGAAGCGAAAATCGTCCATAAACGACAAATCAATATGTATGCTTGCGTATTACCATACAACCCACCCATAATCAGCTATCTTATTTATATTTAAAAATGCAACACTTTAATACGTTCAACAATTAAGTGGTTTGTGAATTACATTATTAAAAATTATTTTTTTCAAATTATTATACAAAACAATCATATTCGCCAATAAAATAATTGCACCTGTAAACATAAAACCATTATAGCAAGTTTATTGAACGGCACTGACCTCCTAGTTACGTTACCTACTATTTTTGTAACATATGAACTTAACCTACAGACATTAATTTTAGATATGATTGACATGAAATCAACATAATAAATATTATTTAATATCGTGATAAATTCGTAATTGCTGGAAATCATTCACAGAACGTTTAATTCTATTTTCGTATTATGAAAATATTGACCCGATTCACATAACCTCAAACAACTTACCACAATTTAATAAAAAAATGTCCAATAATACTTTTTCCAATTTGACGACCACATCATTCGCCATTTTATACGAGAAAAAAGTTAACACAAGTCAGATTAATTCACACAAATCATGATAGTTTTAAAACACAGTAGCTGCACCTGTCAAAAGATCGTGTTATTGGAATTCATTCATGAATTTCGAGATGCGGCTGATTCTCGTTATGCGCCGCGTCCTTTTGTGTTTACCCGACTAACGTCGCTGTCGCACTAAGTGAACAGTGAACTGGATTGTCAGTTCAATGTTAGAATACGCCAGGCATTCGATCTCACCTGGGAGGCTCCCTCCACAGCATTTATACGGCAGGGGCGAAGCATAACAGGGTTCTGTTTATTGTTGTCGTTTAATCGATAGACAGTGATTAATGCTTATTATTTATTACACAATCGATACGATTACTTAATAACGTTCAACGTATATTCACAAATTGTTACTTTCTTAACAATTACGTCTTGTTGATTTTATTCTCAAATTGCAAATAGTTTTTTGTATATTATTAAGGAACAGTAGGAAGTAGGAAAGCAACGTTTTATTTATAACATTATGAACAATTTTCAACGATCTAGAAATCGGTAATGCACTTAATGTACCTATCAAAAAATTAGTTTTTTCTACGACCACTTATGAAAATAATAGATTGCACACTAATTTTTACCTAAGGAAGTAGCTATACACCTATATGGACAGTTTCTATAAGTGGAAGTTGCTCCGACTAAGAAAGACAGAATGGCAACGATTTCTTTATCCTCCGAGGTTCCAGCTCGGTTCTGCACATTCTCAAGCATGCGCCTTATAGATAAAGTGTAAGGAACGAGAGAGAAAATGAATATTGTCGGCACCGTAACGTAGGAACGTTTTTCCCATACCAACTGTCAATATAGGAATATTACATATATGCTAAAAAATAACAAAACATACACGTATTTAAATGCTTCTTTTCCTATATTATATATGGTCTCGAACGATAGAGGGAATACGCGAATACAATATGAATCTGGCTGGGGGCCGAAAGGCACAAGGCTAAATTTAAGGAGACTGAAGAAGATTTACAAAATCCACTGCAATTTAGTAATTGTCATAACAACTTTACATTCAACTTTTATGTGACTTCTCAGAGCAAAAGTATAAGAAAATCATTAATAATGATTTAGTTCTTGTTAGGTATTTAATATAGTTACAAAAAATTTATTGTTCTGTTAGTTCTTTTTCTGTTCTTTAGTGATAAAATATTTCATAATCACTCTTTTCATTTTTTCCATCTCTACTATTGCAAAATAGATAATATTTTGTAGATTTCATTAAAATTTCAACACACTTGTTTATATACTTATCAACACATGTGTGATATTGTTTAATTGACTTTCTTATTTAAAAAATACGTTTTTTTGGAAAAATTGTTACGTAGTCATAGGAAAAATAGGGTACACAACTCGTTGGAAAGTGTATTTCGCATTTGTTTCGTTTCAGCACTCGCTGCTCGCGTAAAACATTAGCTACTGCGAAATGTATCACTTTCCAAACTCGTTAGGTAATATACTATTTAAAGTTTATTTAGAACTTAACCTAAAAAGAGATCAGATGCTTTTGAATTCTTCTGTTATCTGGCTATTGACATTTATTACTACTTTTTTTAATAGATAGATAGATAATTTCTCCAATATTTCGTTAATTAAAAAAACGTGCAATTATTCTTAACCTTATCATACGAGGGTTGTCTGAGAAGTTCCAAACTAACAAAGACATTTTTCTCATAGTCATTTTTATTTTTCAACATAGTCTCCTTTCTAGTCTATAAACTTGGTCTAGCAATGCTATAACCTTTTAAACCCTTCCTAATAATGTTTTTGCATCAAAATAGGGATTTACGTGAGCTATAACGTCCTCGTCAGACGAAGATCTCTCTTCTGTAAGTGCAACTTTGTTATGAAACTGTCACTGGGGAACAGATCTGGTTCAAACTGCAATTCATTTTTTTAGCCATGGCGATCGCCGAAGTGCAAGAAGGTGGGATGTCCTAATTTACAAGCACTCCAATTGCGGTCGTTTTTTTTTGTAATTTATAATTTAACATTAATAATTGATCTGTTATTTTTTCACGTTTTTGGGGATAGTAAATGTATACAATACCATGACTATCCCAAAAAACGTTTACCATCACTTTCCCGGCCAATGAAACCGTTTTTACCTTTTTTTTAGTATTGTTCACTTTCTTGACCGTTTTTTCGTTTCAGGAATCTAATGGTGAATACTTGTTTCATCTACAATTATAGATCAATGCAAAAAATCCCAAACTGCATCAATTGGGCTTGGGAAATGTTCAGTCGAATAAGTTTTAGGTCTAAAGTGAGAAAGCACGCCACCCTACATCTAGATAGATAATGCATGTATAATTCTTCAGTGAGAATATGGAAAATGCGTTCTTCTGGTATGAGGAGAGCCTATATTTCTAACTTTAATCCGACGAACATCCCGTACCGTTTTTTAATAAAATAAAATAATTGTAAATTGCATTTTTCGCCATCCCGAACGCTCGTTGTCAATCAAGCTGATACGGTCACGTTTAAATTCAACTGCTCAAAATTTTTGGGTAATCCATGGTGCACAGTCTCAGTATACAGTGGCTAAGTCCTCTCTTATTAGCGTAGGCGTATTGACTTTCAATATCGAATATTTCGATTTTAAATATTGCCCATTTTCATAAAAATCTCAAAGCCAAAGAGAAACAAAGAGTCCAAATTGTTAATGAATTAAGGAAAATATAATAAATTAACGAATCAATGAACGAATCAACTAATCAAAGCATCAATGATTCATCAACCAATCAATCAATGAGTCAACCAATGAATCAAAGAAACTAAGAATAAATCAATGAACGAATGAACAAGTAAACGAACCAGTCAATGAACGAGTTTCTTTCTCGTCAAGGATTGGGACGGGAGGTTGCTTCGTATTTGTAACCTATTTTGGTAAATCAATCAATCAATAAAAAAATCCAAGAATAAGTTAGTTATCGAATCAGCCCATGAATCAATAAAGAATCAAGGAATCGCTGAATCAACGAAACAACGGACTAATCAATTACCGTTCTACTAAATGAACGAATCCGTCAATCATCGAATCACTTTATCATCAAAGAATCAATGAGTCAACATATCGATCAATAAACGAAGCGATGAATTGGTGAATTGACCTAACAATATGAGGTGATAAAATAATTATTGTTCACTCACCCCTGATATATAAACTCCACAATGTGGAGGGTAAATTTGATCCTTTCGAAAATTTAAATAAAGATACAAAAGTGAAATTTTGTGGATTCCGCGTACTTGTAAAAACTGACCACCCTTACATTATTTATTATTAAATCTTTTTTTCAGATTTGGTTTTATCAAATATATAGAAGACCTGTTTCTTATAAAAATCATTTTCTTAAGTTTTTTTGTTTGTTATATTCACCTCGAATCCTGTTCAAACTTACACTTACTTCAAATGGGTGTATTTTTTGTTCCTAATATTTTATTTTGATGGAAAACGCTTACTTTTGCCACAATTGAAATAAGTACTATAAATATATGTTTAGGATACATTTTACTTAGATATCCACTAAATTCAATTACTTTTCTCTAAACTACGACAAAATATCTCACAATAAACTATAAGCATGAAATGAAGCTTTCTCATGTCCAATTGTTAAAAATGCTGTCAGTTTTTGATGTTTAAGCCAATATTCTTGGGTCGTTATTTAATTCGAATTTAATTTCCAGTATACAAAAATCATCACATTCCGTATTTTTTCACAAAAATTTCATGAATCTCGTTTAAACGAAAAAGTTAGCAATCGTGTACATGAATATTCAGTTTAGAATTCAATCAACAAGTAGAGATAAATATCAGTGAGATTAAGAAAGAAATGTTTGAAAATGAATTGTTTTATACAAAAACCCTTCTTGATCTTCGTTTTCCTAGAATTAATAGATTCAAAGAAAAAAGTTTATCTTCATCATCTTCTATTTTAACTCTAAGTACATTATTTATCATTGAATAAATAATTAAAATAAACATATTGAAGGTGTTTTATTTCGTATAAAAAATACATTATTTTGTTTTATATCTACTATTGATTAAACCAAGGTCCGATTATGTTAAAGTTTATCTATAAATTAATTGAAAAATACACTCAAGTTTGGAATTTTTATTTAAAAACCGGATTTTGTATCAAGATTCGGTTTCGCTGTGTCTTACTGCCACAAACACGACGATAAATCTTCTGGTACCGAGATTCCAATATTCTGCGATAATGATCAATAAAAAACGAATAAAAAATCTGCTATCCTTTGAAACACCCTGTAGATAATAACCGGCAATCAAGAGGATGTTTAAATTTAATTAAAATGACTGTTTTTCCCAGTAAATCCAATTTGTGTACATCCCCAGTATTCTCCTACTTACAACATCCACGCAGTGTTTATTTTTTCAATAAACTGTAAACCCATTCAGACATTTGAAATTTCAAATCTTATAAGGTTGTTGACCTACACATTAGAATCTTATTCAGAATTACACAATCATGTAATACAACCTTCTGATAAATACCTGACGATGGGAAAGGATAATAAGAAACTATATTGTACGGTAACGGACGGGAGATCAGTTATGAAAAAAAAAATCAAATGGTTCAGTTACCAAAAATGAATTTTAAATTACGTTTATTCCACATCTCCCCAATACCTATTTATTACTGTATTTCAAAGCAAATAATATTTTTGGTTTCTTCAAATGTTTATCGAAAAATAAAGCCCACGAAATTATTTTTACAGCATTTAATGTTCTGTGGTACTCTTCATAGAATTAGAATGTTTAATATCAAGCAAAATGCATGTAGGAAACAACGTAAGCAGAATGGTCTTCGGTAAAGGTAGACTTTGTAAAACAAATGAAAATATTTATTATATTTCGGTGCTTCCCAAATCACTATAATAATGTTCTTCTTCTTTTCCATGCCTTCTCCTAACGGAGGTTGGCGACCACTACTTTAAATGCTTCTCTATCTTTTGCTATGTGAAACAATTCTGGCACACTCATATTCGTCCAGTCTCTCACATTCCTTAGCCACGACTTCTTCTTTCTCCCGTCACCCCGTTTACCATCTACCATGCCTTGCATAATTGTTTGCAGAAGAGTATACTTGTCTCCTCTCAGTATGTGACCTAAGTACGCTGTTTTCCTTTGTTTTATGGTCCTTATCAGTGATAGGTCTCTGCCTATTCTGGTTAGCACTTCTGCATTTGTTGTTCTTGCAGTCCATGGGATCTTTAGCATTTTACGATAGAACCAGAATTCAAATGCTTCAAGATTTTTTGTTATCTGAGTTTTCTGAGCTTTCAGAATGTTAATATATCTTTCGACACATTATTAAATTGTACAAAACAATGAAATCGGTGGCTCAAATACCATGAACTAGAAGTCAATTCCATTATTCTCAAATCAATATATTCTCGAGGTTTTCTTTGGAACGGAACTCCATTATTTGGAATTATGGAGCTAGATGTGAAATATGCCTTGTAGGACTCGTGTCACACATATGACAAAAGAACTGTTTCGTAATCACTGTCCTAAAAGTAAAATTAAAAAAAAAACTTTTTGTAAAAACGATATTATTTGGTAATAAAATGAACTAAAAAGTTGAAAATAAACTAACTCTGATATAAAATATAATACTTAATGAGTTCATTGTAACCTTTAACGATAATAAAGCTTCTTGTCTACGAGAAAATAATTCCATATCGTATATAATTATACTTTTAACACTAAAACTTTAAACCTTCATTATTAAATTTTCCCTTTTTATAATTTTCTCAATTTTATAAATAAAAGCGTGTTAAATTTTAATGGTATAATTGAGAACATTTAGTACCTCCTTTTTCTTCTTGCTATCACAATGTACCATCAAGGTTTAATGTTTTAGTGTTAAAAATATAATTATGTACTATATGGAATTATTTTGTCGTAGACGAAGAAGCTTAATTATCCTTAAAAGTTACAATGAACTTATAAAATATTATATTTCATATTAGAGTTAGTTTATTTTTAACTTTTTAGTTCATTTTATTAACAAATAACAAAAGCTCGTTTCTAAAAAAGGTTTAATAGCTATCTAGCGTCAATTTGAATATTGAATTTTGAAATCCATGAATTTAATATTTTTACAAGAAATAGAACAATTTAAACCCTCGAATCTTAAATAATTATTTCCCAAACAATGAATACATAAGTATTCTAAAGCTCGGAATATATTAAAGTTAGTACACTTTAGTACACTGTTATATATGAATTCAATTTTTAGGCGATATATGAATACTGAATTACATCTCCTCCAAAGATTGTGATGTCATCGACAATCCGCCGAAATTACAAGAAGAGGGTCGTAACCACTAACTAGTTTCGACGTTGTTGAGTCTCTTCGGAGTGGCGTAACGACCTCTTGTTTGGAGTCTCCGAACTGAAGACACAGTCAGCCGGCGCTGCTACTTGGTTCATGTAGTTGAATATTCCACAGTAAACGCCTACTACTTCATATTTTGTTTTTGAATTCATAAGCATGCCTCACATATCATACGGCTAGAGATCTATTTGGTTTGCAGTTGGAAATGAAGATGTCACCAGAAGGCGTCTACTGAGGAATTTTTCACTACATGAATCGAGTAACAGTTCCTGCTGGTTTTGTCTTCAGTTCGTATTAGAGACTCCTAACGAGAGGTCGTTACACCACTCCGAAAAGAGGCAACAACATCGAAACTAGTCAGTGATTATGCTCCTCTCCAATTGTGAGCCATTGAGGATGCCAATTTCGGAGAATTGTGCAATTCATGCAACGTTACACTGAAACCACCAAGAGAGGACATTCTAATCTAAGGTTTAGGTTCATGATTTCTTTGTAACATTGCGACAACTTGGCAACTTTATTAATAATTTGTAAAAATTGTTTAAATTATAACACCCAAGTATTCACTTTCCGAGAAAAATACATTTTACGAAAAAAATTTCTTAGTAAAATTTTCGGAAAAATCGGGAAAAGTATGGTTTTTGTAAAAATAAACAGAATGTAAAAAATTAATCAAAATATTGATTTTTCGATTTCTATGAAAAAAATAGGGTGAACTCCACTTCTAAACATTCACCAAGATTGTATTTTGGAACAAATAGTACCAAGTACATTATTTTAGAATTCTTCGTGACTTATTAATGGTTCTATATTTTGATTCAGCTTTTGGATCACAACAACACATTCATTTTCAAATGAATTGCCTCACATTATCATATCCGTTTATATTTGTAATATGAAAGTTTCTGAAAATCGTTTTTGTTCAATTTCTACTTCTCCATATTGTTTCAAAATGTTGATGGCACATCTTGAGTACATATATTTAATTAAATGCATTTTCTGTTGTTTATTGAATAGACACGGTACAAGTTCAACGTTCAAGCTCTTTCTTGCAATAGATGATAAAATTAATCTAGAAATATAATAAATGCCATTCATAGGTAGCCCTTTGATCTAATGAATATTGATTAGACTATTCAGTATACAGTTATTGATCTCAATATTTATAAATTAATGAAAGGCTGTTCAAATAAATTTATTACTTCTTCATAAAATAGGTTAATTATATTTTTAGAATTTAGATTAGAACTACCAGTATTATATTCAATGGATACGTGTTACGTGATAAATTTTCTATTAGGGTTACTTTCCTGTTGATGACTCAATATGACGTCGTATATTTCCCTAACACTATGCAAATTTGGAAAGCTTATTCGAAGTTTTTATGATTCATAATGATGGGATTTTTATGTATTAAACATTCACAGTACGTTTATCTTTATTTAGTTTTTATTATTTGTTTTATAGTAAATAATTATCAATCTTTAACACTAGTGTATTATTATCAATAATTAAAGGTTGCTACTGAAGCAAATTCGGGATATTATCCCTAGGCCGGCCGTGACCAACTACAATGGAATTTTAAAATTCGGTGAAGGGGCATATTTTCAAAAATGGCGGAATTCGTTTGATGTATGTTGGTAAACAATTAAAAAGGTTTACTTACATTATTTCTTTTATTTTCTATGTATTTGTTTTGTTTCTTTATTTTTCTAGATCTAGAGAATTCTTTTAGGATTGGTATATAAATAAGTTCATACAGCGCAGCTAGTACAGTTTAAAATGAATAGTCGTAGTGAATAGAACAAATTAATAAAGTAATCGTAGTGATAGTTATGAGTGAATTATTCAGTGTAGTGTATAGTGTGTAAGTAAATTTAGAACGTAAGAGACAGTGTTTATTAATTCACTCCACGCATAGGAATCGAATAAATGAATCAAAAAAATTTTATATCGGTGTCAGGTGTGGGGTCCAGTTGCCGATTTAAACATCCAGACTCGGCTATTCATGAGTTCCAGGAGAAACTTCCATCTAAGGAGGGGGTAGTACTTCGAAAAAGTTGGAGAAATGGGTTCCTAGGCCGGCCCTTTCCAGATATAATAGACTTTCGGTAAGGTGCATATTTTTTATTAGCGCAAATCGTTAGATGTGATTAAACAATTTTCAATAGCAAACGGTTTATTTACATTGTTTCTATTGAATAATTTTTAGGAAGGTCTATTTATTTATTTGTTTTGTTTCTTAATTTTTCTAGATCTGGTGTGGTGTTGATGAGGGGATAGGATAGGATAATATATGTTAAGGAAAAATAATCCTGGATCAAATATACATCGTTAAGTTGATAGGTTTAGAAGAAAGCTCTAATTTCAATTCAATTCAATAAGACCTGTCTATATAAAGTTCCAAGATGTTCTGTACAACCAAACTAGACATCAAGACACCATGATATAAACCTTTTTCTTTGTTAATTTATTCTTTTATTTTCTTACATTATCAGCCCTTAGTGCGGAAAATTTTAACTTTTAAATTATTCTTTTAGTTTTATATGATTTCCTTCGTCTATTGTTATTATTCTACTATTAAATTCAGACACTAATAATTTTTGATAGCTCCTCATGCTATTTGTTCCAATTATATTGTATATTTGCCAGATTATCCTTGCCTTGTTGTGTCGGCTTAGCTATTTTTTTGTCATATTTGTAATGTAATTAAGATTAAGAATTGGGTTCATGACACTTTTTTCGTAGTAAATTCTTTAGATTAGTTATCATTATTTTGTTTTGGTTATGCATATTGTTTCTTCAAAATTGATTAACAGATATTTCCTGTAATTTTTTAGATGTATCATCTTTATCAAAAACGTTGTTTGATATAACGCGACATCTATTCATTATTATTAGAAGCTCACCGGTTTCTAGCATAGAATACTGTAGACTAATCTTTAACGTGAGATCGTATAACAGTTATTTCAAAATATATGCAATTTCATATTATTGAATTCTACTATCATCTAAATTATAATTTTAATTCTCATTGTAAGTTTCATACATTACAAATCAGGAACAAATTAAATTAGAAACTGAATTTTTTAAATGTTGACGTCGCCATCTATCTTGTAGTAGTTTAAGCTTCAGTGAATATTTAAGACTTCGTCAAATACTAGACGTTACAGAGAACATTTTATTGATGTCATTGATCTAATTACAAATTATTTGGAAAATAATAAAGGTCATTAACACTCTCATAGAATTCTTATCTATTTTAATTATTTATTCTATACATAGATTGAACTGTCCCTATATACATATTGTTAATAAGCATTTAGTTAATAGTTTGTGAATCAGTAAGAAATTCACAGATGGCACCAGTGATACTAATAATTCATTCGATATCACAGTTGTGCAGCCGTGTTCGATATGTATTATGAAAGGTAAGAAGAAATCTTCATTCCTGTAGAAAGTAATAGTACTATTGCGAAACTTAGAGATGGCGCTACTATATCTAACTTTTGAAAATTTGTAACAAAGCGCCGAAAGTAAGACAAAATTAAAAAGAGAAAAAATATTATACTTTCATATGTAAAAATTATATCTATAATTATTCGATTTAATTTGAGATCGTCTCCGAAGTGCTTGTGAAAAATTATTGAACTACTACTGCTATTCAATCTACTCTTCAAAGAATAAATGGTTGTATCGAAAATGATCGGTGACAATTTCAAACATTAAGGTCGTCTCTAGCGAGGTACCTTAAGTTATATTTCCATTTTATCTTCTATAACGCAGTTTCCCGGTGACAGCATAACTAAAATTGACATAATAATTGGAACTATTATTAATAGAAGAAGGAAATATAATTGTGAGGAGTCAAAAAATGTTAAAATCCGTTCACTCAGTCCGGAGTAATTTATGTTTAAAGAAAAATGCTTAAAATTTACACATTTCTTAGGATATCTCGTAATACGAAAAAGATATCGACATGCTATTCTGTTGCTAATTTGGTCTACTTTTATATTTCTTAATTAGAAGTTATCTCTTACATTGGTAGAAAGAAGCTCTCTCCAAAAAGACTAAGTTTGCATAGATAGGTTAAGTAGAACTGTACTTACAGGCATTTTTTCATAATAAAGTTCCTGCTTCCACCCACCTCTTATTGAAGAGATAGATTAAAACTTGTAAAATCAAATTTTTTGAAGAATACGATAATCGTTGTTTGAATGCATTTTAATTAGGCAAAATTTGTAAATTATTCATTTTATAATTTTTGGTATTTAATTACACCCTCTGGCGGTGGACCTACAAATCTGTCAATAATTTCCAGGTTTTTCTCGAGGTCACTTTTGTTATAATTTTTTTTCCCGAAGCTGTACTATAAACGGTTCCCGAGTTATGGCCGAGAGCCATTCTTATTGGGACACCCGGTACATAGTGGTAGCTTATACCATATGGTACATAGTATACTTACTGCTGAACAGAATATAAAGAAAGTTTTTCCACGGGGGGTACCACTAACGTGCAAGCTAATTCGAAATAGTTATTTGTATGCCAAGGACTGAAAGTGCTACTTTGTTGGATGAGTCTGAAAATTGCGGGACGAGTCCAACAAAGTAGTATTTCAGCCGCGGTGTTCACAACATTTTTTAGACGACGCATAATAAGAAACAAAACTTTTTCAATTACACTGAGGAAAGACAGTAAATTAGATAGAGAATAAATTAAATTAAATTAAATAGAGAATTATAAACTTTTTATTTATTGAACAATATAATGTACTTAATGATATATGCAATGTCAATATTAATTTATTAATTATTTAAAAAAAGTAATGTTGATTGTACCTCCAGGACAATTATTAATATTTATTGGATTGGATGCAGATGGAATATTTATATCTCTACTAGATGCTGATGGAATCTCTTTAGATGTGTTTGTGATTTCGATACAATTTGTAAATGTGTTTGTGTCTTCGATAGAATTTGTTGATTGAATCGTATTTGTGGTAGAAGAAAGTTATGCAAAATCATCGAGGTGAAAATGTCAACTGTCAACATTGAAGTGGCTAGAGTCACATTTAAGGTAGCTGTCTACTCCAGAGCGTCCCGAAAGTGTTTTGCAATACGGAACTGTCACTTTCACTACTGGGAACACTCAAAACGCAACTTTCGGTATGTAAATGAATATAGAACGAACAATTTTCAGATGGCGTCGTCTAAAAAGATATTTGCAGTCGTCTTTAAATGCAGTATCAACAAGGTAAAAAAAAATTCTTGCGGGATTAGTAATAAAGAATGAATTCATTACTATGATGTAGCAACCGCCGGTATTCAAACCTTGCTGAACACGTAGATGTATTTACCAATTGTAAGTGGATCAGGGGTTGAGAAAAGGCTTCACCCCTCGTATATTCTAATTATTTAAAGGGACATAGCACTAATTTTATTGTTATAATAAACATTAGATGTCGCTAATATACGTAGATTTACAAAATTATTAATTAATCATTATCCATTAAAGAAATGGATGATTAGGAACCCAAAAAACCTCTCGCATATTTATACCCGTTTATTTAATCACTTAGGAGAATTTGCTTATTCGGCTTTCATCACCAATATCACATTTCGCTAGAAAGAGAATGTCTTCAATCAGATAATAGAAGATAGAAGATAGAGCGAATGTGTGCGAAAAGGTTTAATACTGAACTATAGATACGGACAATAGCTAATCCGCCCAGCCCGATTCAAATCGTTTTCTATTGAGTTTGGTATTTGTTCTCAGCTTGGCGCCGCCGTTTTGACGTTTACACCACTTGCCCATATCTATTTAAGGTCTCACACTGATTCCCTTTAACGCTTTTCTCGTACTCAGTTTCCACTGGCGTCGTTCGAGAAAATTATTGGATTTTTTCGTACATATATTTCTTTCAGGAAACGATACAAATTTTCTTTCAAAAATAGCCCTACAGAATAAGAGTGTTTTCTAGATGATTCAATTCTAGTTCATACATTTTTTTGCCATTGCTTTCCCATAAGCTTAACAATCGCAAAACTCCAGCGCCAATATGGTTTCTTCTTCGGTCATTTCATAACTCCAAAATCTCAAATATCCAAACCTAAAACAAAGTTTCAATTGTGGATAATGACTACTTTTAATAAGATATCCAAACCGTCAGTACCACAGTCTATCAAAGAGGACATTTAAACTAGTCAACTACCATTAAATTTGATATAAGAACGGTGCTATGGAAACTAACCTCAATGATTAAAAACTTCCTATTTTACTTTCTTCTCGATTTAATTCCTGGTCTAGGCATCGACAAAATGAGGAGTCGATCTTTATTTGTGACACCTCGAATCAAACGAATTTAAATAACTGCGTCAAAGTGTGTGGAGGGTGGTTTAAATCTGACAACTATCTATCATATCAAACACATATTTGATGGTATTCAAATCTAGTAAGCGAGGTGGCCACAACCAAATATTAACGCCTGCTTTTTGGCGTCTATAATTCACTGCGTTGAATATTTACTAGAAGTGAACGGCTATCATTAAAAGTAACAATACACTTGTGCACATATCTTTCAAAAGCACGTTCAATATCTAGTTGCTTTGCAGTGCGGCGTTTCACCCTTCCACTGATGCGCTCATAAACAGAATCGCAATACGTTGCTGAATAGAATATAACGTCACTCTGCTTGCCAGTATTGTCATTCTGTTTACTAGACAGTGGTTTGCAGTCAAACGAAGTACTAATCGTGATCGGTATCAGAAGAGACCAGAGGCTTCAATGGGCCGATAAAGTGTATGCTTAGAAAGAGGTCTATCTTCCTTTCCAAACTATTTGTCAGCAATTTGAGGCGTAGTAGCAAAACGGTTTCGTTACTTGAAATACCTATTTGGACACTGGGAGGTACGCCTCGATTTACTAATTGCTATTCCTCCATTTTCTTTTATCCACATCCACGCATAGGATTTTCCAAGTTGGACAATTTTGTTAACGATGTTGCGTGATTAATCCTTGCGTATGCATCATATGAGGATCCAAATCGTTTGGTGAAGTAATACTAATCCGGATCAAGAGGTTTCCAGTGAGGAGGAATCCCACACTAGCTTCTAACGACTGTTCAATGTCTCCTGGAAAATTTCTCTCCTCTTCCAAAAAAACACTCTCTACAAATAACAATATCGATTCTATTGCGCTTTTGTAAATAGATTTTTCCAGTGAAAACTCAAAAATACAAAATTTGTTTGTTTTAAAATGGTAAAACATAAGATGTTGATATCATAGTTCATGATGCTACTAAACAAGGCGAAGAAATTATCCTTTCTTTATCAATTTTGAATTGTTAAACATTACTTCTATCAGGATTATTGATATTGATATTGAGATGTCATATATTAATAATATATTTTTTCATTTTAGATAAATTGATCCGTCGTACGCCCATGGAATTATATCGTCGAACAGATCGTTTCTCTCCCTCAAATTTCCCATATCAAATTGACTAGATCTTCGGCAGAGAGCAGTGAGCAAACGGCTGTAAGGGTCTCCTAACTTCTATGTCATCCAACACACATGACAAAATACTTCTCTTCTCCGTGTCTCCTACTTACATTCAATTAATTTTTCTCGGTAGTGTCCTAATAGTCATTCTCGAAACGGATTACTTGATTTCATTATTTATGTGTACAGAGTGAGCATATCATCTCTGAAGAGTAATAACTTTTAATAAAGAGGTTTGAGTAGAATTACTCTGATCGATAAGTCTAGTCACAATATTTATTTAACCAAATATATTCAATTTTGGTCTAGAATTTCAACATTATAATTAGTGTACATGGTATTCGACCATATTCACTGAGATTTAATATCCTCCTTTTGAATTGAACACTATTTCGGTTTTTATTTAATATTTTCTATATATAGAAATAATTGTGCATATACGCTAATGATTTATTCTGATCTTATTTTGTGAGTGTCCATGCTTTGATGGTATATATTTACTGTCAGTTATGGTATAGATTTTAATTTTTGTTAGACTTGAGCTCCTAAACTGCCCGTATTACTAAAATTTACATTGTTCCATTTTCGAATTCCCTCAACAATTGTGGTATAGTTCAAAAACCAATAAATATTTGTAAAATTTTTTAATTGATAGATTCTGACTGGTAGTTTGGATATCAAAAATGTTTCTAAAGTTCCAAAAATTCGTTTTTCACCGATATTTCCGAAAATATGTCATTTAGAGAATTTGTGTTTCAAATTATATTATATTAGTTCATTACCTACAAAAGTTGTACTGATAAGTTTTTTCGCAACATCAATATGTTTTGCACAAATGAGGGTCAAAAACTAAAAAAATCCTCAATTTTGATATCCAGAAAATATGATAGAACCTGATTTTTTTTATATTCATTGATTGAGCACATCTTATATAAGCTTCATAACATGAGCGAAGGGTTGAAAAATTGATACCAAACTTGCGAAAATCAGTCCTCAAGGTTGTATCCTGTTTCAGTAGGTAGAGACATTGTTCCATTCGTCATTGCAAAATTTCGACAATTTTGTTGCAAGGGTTTCTGGGAAAATGGTTGGAAATTTTGTTTGGAATTATATTTATTGTAAAAAGGGTATACAAAATAGAAAATACACAAACAATTTCACATTAGTCAATTACTATGCCAAATCACAATCTCTACGATCCACTTTCTTACACGCCCCTTTATTTCTTCCTCTTCCTACATTTCTGCTTCTTTTTCTTCTCTGTCACACTTGATTCAAGACACTAAATCAGTTTGAAACTTGGCATTAACGCATTTTTTTTCCAAAATTTTGAAGTCACTTCCTAAACAGTTAAATAAAACTTGAGGACTCGCTTTTTGTGAAATCTATACTCCAACTTTGATTATAACTGCTAAGTCGTACACTTGTTGATTTGTTTTCTTAATCTGTTTCACAATTTTCTCATTCTGGAGGCTGGTATCATGATTTGTGGGACGTCTAGGCTTGGCAAACCTATTGCATAACGGGTGTGGTATCTTGCTCCGGCAGACACCAAGTAGATGAAATCAATTTAGTCCACTACCACTTTCGCGTTTTTCATAGATCCATAGTTGTAACTAATGTTATGGTTGGAAATCTGGGTCATGTATATTGAGAACAGATTTTTTGAAACTTTATGAGTGATTTTTGGCTGGATACAGAACAAACAATTGGTTTTAAAATCGAAGATACCATCTGATTGCCTCATTTTCCTCCTTATTCCATGTAGTCAAACATCGTTGTGTCTTTCCTTCACTAACTATCTAGCGACTTTAAAAATAGATGATGATTATCACTTCTCTCTTTGCTAATCGAAATCAGCGTGCCTAGAATGTCGTTAGTTCTCAGAAACAGGCTCATAACAAATAAAGCGAAACTGTTCGCTGCCATGATCTGAAAACAAAGTATTTGCGAAGCAATCAGGAATAATAAATTGTTCCAATAAATGCTGTCGAATGAAAATGGGGCCAAACAAAGAGATACTTATCATTCAGAAAAATTTGTAAGTATTTCTTCAAACGGTTCGTAATCAATGTGACAATAGGCAATATTCTACGCCAAGTTTTCCTGAATTTATTTTTTTATTAGTCCACCTACTTAACGAATACATTATAACTTATTCTCCATTGTATTTAAACTGTAACTTGATCAGTACCAGTAGAAAATAGACTTATTGATCCACGGCCTTCATCATTTTATGGAGATCTATGATAAAAGCAGCTGCTAATAAACTTTCAGTACCTATTTCTAGTTTTCTCATTATGATCATTCATTGTAACTAGGAAAACCAGGTGCTTCACGCAGGCCTTTTAGGGAGTGACTCCCTTCCACTCTTTCCTATTTTTTGCTTCCGTTTTCCAGTCCTGAATTCCTCTTCCTCTTAGATCTTCCATCACCTATGTGTATCATCTTTTCCTTGGTCTTCCTTGTTCTATGTCCATCATTTTTTTTTCTAGCGTTCTCTGTGTGTGACGCAGCCACTCTATTCTTTTGGATCTTATCATTTTTCTTAGTTCTGCTTCTCCCAATAGATCTCCCTCCTTTTTACCGCCTAGTATCCTTCTAAGTACTTTTCTTTCCCATATTTCTAATTTCTATTCCTCTGCTTTGTTAAGAATCTACGTTTCGTCTACGTATCTTACTGTTGATCTTATTATTGTTTTGTATAGATGTAGTTTTGCCTTTCTGGAGATTTTTTGGGATCTTATTAAAATCTAAATTATATTTAGATCGATATACTACTACTAATTCAAAAGAGCATATTTTATTTAGATTTAATGAAGAAACTAACACATCACTCGCTACAGAAAATGAGATTTCGCAAATTTAATTTCTTGATTTGACATTTTTTTTTCAGTTTTGAGTGAAAACCATTGATTTTTTTATTTATAAACTACTTATAGGCTTTTTTATTTCTCGGTAGCTAACCCGTCCATCCTGTACCTCTACCCTGGTAATCCAACATCCAGCCCTGCATCTCTGGTATTGTTGAAACCTACCTAAATGTGAAATGTGTAGTCGAAGAGAATAAGATTTAAACCGGCAGCGGTTGACAAAATTAAATTAATGCATGCATGTTGGAACAGCTAGATCCTTCCACTCGCTGGTGTGTTATTCAATTTCGTACTAATTTTCCACGCGAGCAGACTGTAAATAAAATTAATGCAGATTAGAGATGATGGACAACAAAGATTTGTTGAAAAATACCGAGAACCGAATATGTAATTAAATAAACTAGTTTTACATTATATACATTTACTAAAACAAATAAAACTATCCTTCAAATTAAAGACAATAAAAATTTTTTATCAATAATATATTTATTCAAAGCCGAAATGGTTGCACTCTGCAGTTGTTGGCGGCTTGGTGCTTTCTTTAGGTACTTCAGCGTAGAAGCTGCAGAGCTACTGGAATACATAAAACGGGAAAGTTACAAAAATACGGTTCGGAGCTACTAATAAGAAAATTAGTAGGTAGAACTGATATGAATAAAAAAGAGCTTATGCTGTAGCAAATAAAGAAACTAAAATTATTGTTTCGTAATACTACCAGACAGAGTTTTATTCGATTCGTTCTGTTTCCTAAATAAATAGAAAATACGAATTTCCACGAAAATTGAATAATTTTTTAAGAGAAATTATGAAAGAGGACTGATATAATGACAAAGAAATTTTGTAATCACTACATATAAAAAGTTAAAATGATATAAGAACAACTTTTCAGCGCGTATAAAGAATAATTTCACCCTCAATTCCCTCAGATTCATTTGTTGTTGCTTCTGGTAGGCGTCGTAGATAAAAAGGACGTTTATGGGACAGTTTTTATTAATATTTTCGAATAGAGTGGGATTAACATGTAACGATTTTCATGAGGGTGTATGGACAAACCTCCCAATTCTGAATATAATCAGTTAATATTGAAAATTATTCAACTAGGTGAAACTCTGCCTATTCAAGGTAGTTTTTGTCAGTCTTCTGTCTGTCAGTTTTTAAATTTTCAGTCTATGGTTTCTAAAAATTCCTCTTTTTGTATATATAGCATACCGATATTTTCTAGCTTAAGAAGTTGAAAGCTTACTAGTATTTTATTTGATATAAATCCGGAAGGCGAATTCTAGATATCTATAGAAGACGAACTACTGATATAACGAGGGATGTCTGAAAAGTTTCAGACTTCAACATGAAGATGTCAGCACGTATCATTAAATTTTGAGAAATATATTTGCATAGTCATTAAGAGATAAAATCGATTAGATAGTAAAATAGTGAGACAATAACAATGAGTATTCACACGGGGTAGGTCAACAACAAACGCAGTACATACAATAAAACAAATAATGGAGATCCAAATAGACATCGGGATGCTCTTCATCGATTTTCAACTGGCCTTTGACTCAATAGAAAGAAACAATTTATTTACAGCACTAAAAGAACGAGGTATAGATGCAAAACTACGAAGATAAATCAAGATGACTATGAGCGAAACAAGGATCAGAATTCTAACACCTAACGGAGAATTTGATGAGTTTGTAATTAACAAAGAAGTAAGACAAAGCGAATACTGTACAACTTAACATTAGAATACATAATAAGGAAATTTAATAAAGGGAATTTAAGGTTATGTAGTTGTAGTAGACGAATAATCGCTTACACTGATATACTACTTGTAACCAATAAAAGATCTATTATAGAGACAATATTAAATGAGATAGTTACAGAGTGAAAACGCTTGGGTTTACAATAAATGAAAACAAAACAAAAATAATGAGATTTGGACAGCAATGTCAAACGGGAAAGGTGAAAGTTAACGAGTAATATAGGAGACGGGAGTAATGATACTTAAGAAAAAATAATTAATACAAATAAGTTATTAAAAAGTGAACTACTAACAAATTGAACGAAAGTCAACATATATAAAATGATGATCAGATCAGTAATGATGTATTCAGCTGAAACATTAACTAGAAATGATAAAGAAAAAATGAGAAAAATGAATATAAAGATAATCAGAACAATAATGAGATAAATAAAAGTAAGTGAGGTAGAATATACCTACATGGAGAGAAGAAACAAAATATATAGCATGGAGTATGATGCAATGGGATCCCGTTGGTTCAAAAAGACACGGCAGATCTAGTAGAAGATGATCCAAGCAGAGTAGTAGTTATAAATTGGCAGAAAAAGACAGGAAATACGAAGTTGTGGCAGGAAATAAGCGATCAGGTGTAGTCATGAACTATGGGAACTGATCCAGCCCAACAAGAGGATCTAGAGAGTATATTTGAGGCAGTTACTTCACCAAAAAAGCAAACAAACTTTCCGCTGAGCTACGGCACAAAAATATTTAATTTTGGCTTGTTGTACTTGCACCACCACGTGAGGATTCTGTGCGCTTCCTACACACATTATGTGAGTTAGCTTGTCCACGAAGGTTTGCACATTATTGACAATGACATAAAAACCCCAAAAGAAAAATTCCGTTGTCATGTATGTTTTAGAACTGCAAATGCAGCTCTCGAACGGATTTCCTTGTACTATACCCATACTCATATTCACTCAACACTATCTTAATCTTGATTGACGCGTACTCTTTTCTATGTAACGACAGCCGGTGTCTTTAAATATACGGTACCATCTAAAGATATTATTATCACAACAGAGATTAAAACGGACCACGCGTTGGACCACAGTGACTACTGATTTCGTTTTTTTGTTGTATTGCATGCGCTTGCTCATCGAGACCAGCAATTGGGACAGAATCAGATTTGGCATTTTATACAGGGATTTTTTGATTATATATACAGTGTACTATTTAAAATAAAAAGTGAGGTATACATTTCTTGTATAACATTATTATATTGTAATCGTTCACTTTAAACATTAATAGTATTTTTTAAAAGCACTATTATATGTTTTTAAACAGAAGAAAGTGCATTTTCATATTATCGTATTCTTATTGCTATCTCAATTATTATGCTTTATATATTGAGTTCATTCATGATTAATTTCTGCATTCGAATTTATAAAATATCTAGAACGGTTGATATACTCGAAACAAGAAAAGACAATAAAGAAACATAAGGGCTGATTTTTCTCTTTACAATGCAATATATTCTAAAACGACGCGATAGAAGCTGCAGCCCCTGGCGACAATATTCAGTTGTTTTCTCTCCTGCCTCCGCTGCCTCTCGCCATCTCTTTGTGAACCGCCAACGACCGCCACATTGCTTTGTACTCGCTCTATTTTCTATTTACTCTGCCGCCAACTCTTATTCAAACCTCAACGAAATTGCTTTTCTACGGGGTTTACGAGGTTTTGTTGAGGGTTAAAGGTATACATGTTAGGAATATATTTGAAATGAAATTTCTGTAATAAGCCAAATTCCAGAAACAGAGAAAGTTAAATATTGCGTTGAAGGGTGGATGTTTTAGGTATCTTCTGCTAATACATTTTGGGTGGTTGACTTATAATGCACGATATTAATTATGGGACACATATTTTTGTTCAATTTTTTGTAACATTATTCCCAAATGCAACTATGGATAGGTACACAATTGAACAGCTCGTTAGGATTATTGAAGCCCTGAAACTGGTCGTTTAGTCAGCATATTCGAACAAAATTCGTCAACAACAAATTTCAACAAAAATGTGAAAACAATTCTGCGAAGAACATTGCTGCTGTTCGAGGTTCTGTCGCAGCAGAACGGTCAACCTCGATTCACTGCAGTGCACAACAAATGGTCATTACTCTTGATCATTTTAATCCTTGTTAGTATGGTTGATTGGACAAGCAGAAGTGATTGGTAACTGTTTGAAGAAAATCATTTTCAGCGATGAGAAACACATTTACCGCACTGTAAATAAATACGAAAGTCGGGGTATATAATCAAGCAAAAACACTATATCATATATTTTCAAATATTAAACAATAATTAATGATTTTTAGATGATGGATCAGAAGTGACTGTACGATATCTGGATTTATTGTGCCTCATTTTTTGCTGCGATACTGAAGAATTCAGTGTTTTCAGCTGATCCATCAATCCCACTCCTATTAAAAAGTCTTGAATTTGGGATGATTTTAATTGCCAGAGATCTTCATCTTCTATTTCATACGCATCCAGGTGTAGTGCTTTGGAGCTACTTAGTGTTTCACACTTCGAGCGAAGTGGATAGAGGTTTCGTCCTTTGTGCAACAAAACCTGGACGCCGAATTGTTCGCTTGGTCTAGCGTCTCCAGGCGACAGTGCCCCGATAGAATTCCTGTTAGTATTTGTAGATTGTTGATACATCCAGCAGATGTACTCTGGTTATAGTTATCCAGAAGAGGGAGATCGCCTTAGTAGACTCATTTGCAATTCGAATTGTCAACAGGAGTCGCACGCAACCTTGTCCGTGTTTCACAGTGGGAGTCCTCAACTACCAGTCGTCAACACTCAAATCCAGTTGGCAACGTGAATCGCATGAGTTGCAGGCAACGCTGCCTTCTGGTCGCCTGCAATCTCAGTCGCGTAGTTGCGTGCCGTACAATAGAAGACCACGGGTGCGGAAGGTGTTATATTATTTAAAATGAGTGATCAATCTCAATCAATCAATATTTCTTTTGTTGAAGAGGTGGAGAAGCATGAAGTGTTGTACAACTACCACCTTCCTGGTTATTTAAAAAAAAAAAAGATTACTGATAGTAATCTATCATTTCTTCCTCAGACTCACTACTGCTAGAATGCATTTTCAAAAACTAGCATTACATAAAGTAAAATTATAAAAATATAATTTCACTCGTCCGAGCCGAACTGAAGTTGCAAACAGGTTACACAACTTCGATTGCATGATTCCGATTGCGCGTTGCGCAGTCAAGTTGCAAACTCAAATTGCAAATGAGTCGACCCGCGTGCGGAGGGCCTCATTGTTTTTTGTTGAACTGTATATCTACAAAAAGTAGGATTTTTCATTGAGATCTCTAGAAATGATACTTAAGCGGTTATCGCTCGTATTTTTTTAAATAACAATAAATGCAGATAAACATCGATTTTCAATGTTTATATAAAGCTAAATGTTTATGTTCTAATAAAAAGTTCAATTAATCTTTATATCAGCAGGGAAAAATAAAATATTTGTAGCAGTATATGATATATCTTTATCGGTGTGTTTAGATCTATTTATGGTACTAAATAAATTTTCGAACAATATCTGAGAATTTAGAAAAATGAACAAGTATTCTAGTTACCTGTCGACTCAGATATGCAACATATGTTTACAATATAAGTAGGAGATCAATTTCTAATTAATGAATATTTTACTTAAAATTTCTGTATATCCTCAAAAATTCTAAAGTCGAAGGTTTTTCCCAAAACTAATATGATCGAATAAAAAACTACTGAATATATTTTCTTAATGGTTTTGAATACCTCAACTTTTGTCACGCTTTTTTCAATTCTTACCAACTCACCTAACGGCATAGGTATTTTTAGATATATGTAGAAAGATTTTAACTCAATACCGAAAGATAAGTCGCTTAAGTTCTAACACCGCGTAAGTCCAAATAATGCCTTTTAAAAATGTCATTCGATAGCGAATCGAAAGATGTATCTCTAGACAACTGATACAAAAATTTTCAAAAAAAATATAAATATAAATGTATAATATAAACACAAACTGTTTTTTTGTTCTTCTGAAAAGTTGTTATGTCTTATTTACGCGCTGTTAGATCTTAAGCGACGATAATCGTTATTTACCTTCTTTGATTTTTTTTAATACTTCGATGGATGAAGGTCATTAGCATTTAATAATATGATGTTATCCTACTGTAAGTTTCGGTGAAGTTACATAATAAGTTGTTTCTACCTTAACATTCGCTAAATATTATACAGGGTCGGGCAAAATGGTCGGAACACCGAATTTGTAGAAAAAGGTCTCAGTTAAACATTTTTATATATTATGTATATTATCTATTGGTGTCTGCAGATTTCCTATTTATGCCACATGTTTTGAGATATGACACCATCGGACAATATTTTAAATACATTACGCTAATAGCATCATAACTTTCTGAACGAGAAATTATAGTCGAATATGAGAAAATAAAAAAATAGAAATAAATAGTGGCGTTCTATAAGGCTCTGCTCTTTGCCCAACACTTTGAAATATTCTATATGATGATTTGTTAATGGAAGACATGCCATAAGGCGTTGCCATGATAGGCTTCGCCAATGACCTAGCATTGGTGGTTGTTTTTAAAGAAGAGATGAACCTTGTAGAAAAACTAAATCTGAGAATACTAATAGTGTCAAATTGGATGGAAAATAACTGTCTAAGACTAGCACCAGAGAAGACAGAAGCTGCTGTGGAAGCAGGAAATTAAAATCAGCTCAAAGAGATCTGTGAAATACCCAGGAGTATGGTTGGACTCGAAGCTCTCTTTCTTATGGCCAATGGGGGTGGTACAAAAGCTACCAAAAGACGAATACTAATATCTGTTGCTGTGGGGTTCAGTTACTAATAATAAACGACTGAAGAAAAGATTCGTAGGGATCCAGAGACTTATGTCGATCAGAGTAGCTAGCTAGCGCCTATAGGACAATATCAGCTGAAACCTAGGGATTGATGGTTGATATACCCTCAATCGACCTCTTAATTAAAGAATAGCGATTTACGAAGGAGTTGATGGGAACAGTGCACGTAACTACTTACATACTTGTTGGAAAGAACGCTGGGCAACTGGTACAAATGGACGATGTACTTACAAGATAATTCCATAGGTATATAAAAACGTGGATAAATCGACCTTTCGGTGAAGTCGACACTAGCACTCTCTGGGTACGCTGTGTCTAGTCATTCCTCTACAAAAGAATGAAATCTGCTACCGATCGTTGACAGAATTGAGGAAATTTGGACAACGTAGAACACTGTCCACGATGGGAACAAGCAAGAGCTCATATCTTTTGAATGATGCTAGATACATATTGAAAAGTACAGAAATACAAATATCTCGGGACGTGGATGAATTTGAGAAATGACAGCACTGAAGAGAAGATAAAAATGAGAATTGAAATTGTTAGCAGTGCATTTTAAAAAATTAAAAAGTTCTTTCGATATAAAAACTCGAAAATCGACTTGAAAAAGAAAATGATAAAATGTTACATATATTCCTTCCTTCTGTACGGAATGGAGACCGCTACTTTAAACAAAGCAATAATGGTAAAACTGGAAGCCTTTGAAATGTAGATACTACGAATGTCATGGACAGATAGAATCGCAAATGAAGAAGTTTTACGCAATTATTGACTACCGTAATAGTCCGCAAATTAGAGTATTTCGGTCATGTAATGAGGGGAAAACGATACGAATTCCAGAGATTGATTATGCAGGAAAAGATAGAGGGAAAGACTAGTAGAGGACGACTAAGAATATCATGGCTGCGAAACTTATGAGAGAGCTTTAACTGCACATCAAACCAATAGTTTAGAGCAGCTGTACTTATATGAAATAAAAATAGTAATGATAGTCGCCAACCATAGTTCGAAGATGGTACTTGGAGAAGTAGAAGAAAATACAAGATAAACTTCATGCAGTTAATTCGATTTTCTAAATGAAAGCTATCTTTGTATTTTTATGTCTCTCAATGAATTTTGGAGATAAAGTGGAATAGATAAATTTTAATAATCGCTATCTACTGAATACCTCAAATTATGGTACATATTTATATAGTTGTAGTGTCATGAATAATTACAAATTCACTTACCAAGGAAAAAAGTAATGATTTTTTACAAAAACATGTTTATTTAACAACTTTATCTACCACATGGATAAGAAATATTTTAAATATATAACTATACAGAATATTTTATTGAATATTTATTATCATACGATGATATATTGAGTTATTCTTAGCCTACTATAAAACCATACAAAATTTCAAAGTCAAAATATTTTATTACTCAACATAAAACAAAAAAAATGTTTCTCCTTGCTCTACAAACCAGACCTCCACAGCTTTTATTACCTCCTCGATGGAAGAAAATTCACGATCAGTTGAGGAAAGAGATGATAGTCGGACGGAGCCAAATCTGGTGAATAAGGGGGGTGTTCTAGTAATTCAAACCCTAAATCACGAATTTTTTGCATGGCAACATGAGATTTGTGTGCAGGGGCCTTATCCTGCAATAACAAAACACCTTTGGATAGTTTCTGCGTATTTTCTCTCTCATTTTTCCCGTAGAGTGGTCAGTAATATCGAATAGTAATCTTCAGTTATTGTTCTACCTTTATCCAAAAAATCAATCATGATTACTCCATGGAAATCCCAAAAAAACTGAACCAAGAACTTTTCCAGCAGGGTTTTGGACACAGGTCTTGGAGAACCAGAGTATGGCCATTTCATCGATTGTTGCTTTGGTTCTGGATCGTAGAAATGTACCCAAGTCTCATCAATAGTAACAACTCGGTTTAAGAAGTCTACAACTCGATGCTTCTACCCTTGCACGCTTTTGGTCAACATTCAAACATTTGGGGATCCATTTTGTAATAATTTTGATTTAATTCAGTGCTTCAGATATCTGTTTTAGCCCAATGATAAAATCATGTCATGACATGCATCGATATTTTCGGGGACTGACACAGAAACTGGCCTTCCCGATCGGTCATCATCTTCAATGGAAAATTTACCTCTTTTGAGGCTTGCAGTCCTTTTTCACGGTCGCATACGAAGGACATTGATCACCAAGGGTATTAAGCATATCTTCGTAAATCTGCTTACTTATTAACCCTTTTAAATATAGGTAGTTGATGATGGCTCGATACTCCAATTTTTCGATTTTCACAATTCATCCTCCTCTTTATGTGCTGAATCCAGAGAATGCCATGCAGTCTATGTTCATAATATGAATAATGTACCTACATGCAAGATATTTCTATCACCTAGATTAATTAACATACCTACCTTTCCAGGTATTTTTTTAAAATGTTTTTTTTCATCCAAAAATGTCACTGCCTTTCAGACTATGAGACAGAGCTCGTAGTTGTTTTTAGAATTAGCCATATTGTAAGGTAATTTATTTCTTTCGTGAACGAACGTATAAAAATATTTTTTCTGCGACCGTGCGTTTTAACCCACTTTCCCGCACGCATTTTAGTTTAGTTTTCAAAATTATGTAAATTTTGACCTTATTAAATAGTTTTTTACTTCTGAGATTATAACTATTGTTACTACAGGTAAATAAATATTGACGAAATAGTTCATCAGATAAAATTTAAACCTTTTCTAGCTTTTTGTAGCATTCTCAATTTTTTGAAAATATAATATAGTTGTTCAAAACGTGTTGGAAGTGACCGAATAAGTGCAATCTTCTTCTAAATTAAACCACATTAAACCGAATCCGATACAATAATATTAATGGATTCATCCGACGAAGAACTTCCCGAAGCCATTTTGAAGGCTGCAAATGAAACTAATTCCGAGCTGTTACCTGCCAAATGACTTAAAACCGTTGTCGTCACCGTCACCGTCATCTTTATGCGACCTGCAACCGATGCCATCCTCAACGACGTCATCTACCTTCCAGTTGAAATAACTCCACTGGACCGGCAATTCTTACTAGTCTACAGAATGCAACAAATTGTGTTTTCAATATTAATATTTACAATAATTAGTTGTTTTTAGTTAAAGTTTTGTATATTATTATGTTTGTTGGAATAAAATAATTTTAGAAAAATGGGTTGGTATACTTTTTTGTATATACGGTCGTAGAAAAAATAATGTTCCTAACTCATGCGTAAAGTGTCTTTCCCGCACTTGATAACTGCAGTCGCGTGCGGGAAAGTATCACTTTCCGCATTTCTTAGAAAAATAACTATTTTCATATGAAACAATTTTTATTTTAAATTTACTATATGTGGAAAACAAATTGCAATCTATTAAATACATATTACTTATTCATTGGTACATATACCAACAGAAAAGTGGCAACGAATCTAATTATATCTCAAACAAATATCCATAACTTTTTATCCCTAAATTTCGTACAGAAATTCAGAAATAGGCACGTAAATTGCAAATAAAATTACATAAGAACTAAAGGCAAATTGCGAACAAAACCAGTAAGGGCTAAACAAAGGAGTGAAGCCAAAGCATTCCATATTATTTCCAAGAGGGTAGTCAAGCGTCGAAGAGTGGATGAATCTAATATAACATCCCCCCGACCCTTTCTCCTCTAGCACTCTACATGCCATGTTAAACCATAGTTATGTATACGAGAGCCGCAAGACACGTCAGAATGTGAAAAACGTTATGAGATTTCGTTTAACTGTTGGTCACAGTCTGTGCTTTCTAAAGGTGTGTAGATTGTGCAAAATATTATTTACCTTGCAAACAAAAGACATGCTGACTCCTCCCAATCCAGGCCACTGGCTAATGATAACAAGTCGGCCAGCTGGCTCCACCTACCGCGAATCCGGCAGGGGTAAACTAGGGGAGAGTTACATCATTTTAACAGGATTGTTTTCAGGGATTGTCAGTATATGAAGAAGTTCAAAATACCGATAGAAAATAACACTGGATTTAAAGTTTGATTAACTCATAATACAACATCGAATCGAAGGATATTTTGTTCTAGAATATTTGAAAATTAATGAAACTATAATGTTTATGACGCAGAAGTTAAAAGTTAATAATCTTATAACACTTCTTACCAGCCAAAAATGAAGATTGCAAATTAATTTTTTTGCGTTCGTCCAATAAACACAACTTTATTGAACTATATTTACCGAATCTTTATTGCACTCATCTGTCATTATAGTACCTGCAGAGGTTTGTGACCAAGACAAACATAAACATTGATATATCAAATATTTAGTCTTAATTTTGTGTGATTGCGATTTTCACTTTAGGTAATTATACACTTTCACGGTCACCTGGTTTTTTGGCTCTAGAAAATCGAAAAATGGATGGATTTTAATGATCTTGGTCTCAAAATGTTCCATTTTACGGCGGATTTATAAAAAAAATTAGTAGAAATAGCTGGAATGAAAATTTCTCATAGTTTTACTGTTTTAAATCGTAAAAAAACGGTTTTGCAAAATAATCCTTTACAAAAAATTATGGTAATTATACTCTTTCGCGGTCACCTGGTTTTTTGGTTAGGTTAGGTTAGGTTAGGTTAGGTTAGGTTAGGTTAGGTTAGGTTAGGTTAGGTTAGGTTAGGTTAGGTTAGGTTAGGTTAGGTTGGCTCTAGAAAATCGAAAAATGGATGGATTTTAATGATCTTGGTATCAAAATGTTCCTTTTTACGGCGGATATATAAAAAAAATACGAGAATTAAAAAAAATATTTTTTACAGTTTCATGACACTGAATGCAAAAAAAATGACTTTCTACATATAATCCTTCGTAACTGTTTCTGACGTCGTGGAATCAAGTTCGTATATTTTTTTTTCGCAATTTACATAAGAAAAAAGAATATTTTGAAAAAAAAAGTTTTTCTACTATTTAAGGTTTAAAACTATTAAAAACCGCAAATTCAGCCACTACCCCCGTGTTTTTCATAAATTCGTCGTAAAATGGAACATTTTGAGACCAAAATTATAAAATTTATCTATTTTTCGATTTTTAATGGTCCAAAAACTATTAACATTGAAGAATATAGTACGAAACTATTCAAGAAAATTGATTGTTTTTCATCGATTTCATTTTAAGCTATAAAAACTGAAAAAATCATTCTTTTTGGATTTTTTTTTAAATTGTTTATTAATTTATGTAGAATACAAAAAAAATATAAGAACTTTATCTGATAATGAGATAATTTTTTGTAAAGGATTATTTTGCAAAACCGTTTTTTTACGATTTAAAACAGTAAAACTATGAGAAATTTTCATTCCAGCTATTTCTACTATTTTTTTTTTATGAATCCGCCGTAAAATGGAACATTTTGAGACCAAGATCATTTTTCGATTTTCTAGAGCCAAAAAACCAGGTGACCGGGAAAGTGTATAATTACCTCACTTTATTATCAATCATATTTATTACGCACTGGATTACGAAATTATTAGAAAATGCATTTTTTTCTAAAATGCCATATGATTAAAATTTATAAACACAAACGTAAATACTTAAAAAATACGCGAACACGACTACTACGATTTGGATAATGCAACTCTGCAGTTCTAGAAATGTCGGTCAAAAATTAATTTTCGTACATCATCATCGTACAATTACTCTACGTTCTCAATACAGATTTAAATTAAAAAAGGAAATAAATCTCTTGAGATATTGATTATACGTCTGAAGGAATCGAAGATTGGCTCGAAATTGAAGCGTTTCACATTCAAAATTTAAAATTTCTTATTCCTTCTCTATCATCCCGAGAAGATTTGTTCGGATGAAATTAAATCAAATAAGTTTCAAGGAGTATTTTTAGATAGTGACTATTCGCAATATATTTCTTATGTACACAATGCATTAATTGTGTAATCCATATTGAATAATTTGTAATTATATCTCAAGTATTAGTTTTTGTTTCTTTTTAGTATTTTTTCGATATTTCTATAAATAATGATAGATATAAAGAGATACTTCAATTTTCTCAAAAGTTTAAATAATTCTGGGAATTCTACATTAACGATAATTATATTTAACAAATAATTATTACGAAAAATAATAATGAATGGAAATACTTGAAAAATATCGATTCAAAGATATTGCAAGACAATTGATATCAGATTAAAATTTTAGTCTAATTGAAAATCTGAGTTCAATAGTATTACGTAGAATCCAAAGACGTGCTCATTAATATTTGAGAAGGTTTGAGGACGAACAATATAAATATTTTCCCACAAACTGAAACGTTTTGCAAGTTGACTGACAACAGTAAGGGATGGAGTGTTCAAAAGTTTCAAACGTTTGAAAAAAATTCTGTATATCATAAACATCATAATGTCTAAAAATTTTCATAGATCGCTGTTAAAGTTAACGTGGTGAAAAAAGCAAAGGAAAGTAACGTTATCGTGCTATCGTTTCCCCTCACTGTTCACATAATCTGCAGCCGTTGGATGTTGGAGTTTATGGTCCATTCAAGAATTACTTACGCCGAACACAGACAGTGTGGATGCATAACAACCCAGGGAAAACGATGATCATATACGACATTCCTGGGATCGGTAAGGATTCTTTGCAATGAATCATTCTAATATTATGAATTGTTTAAAAGCAACGGGTATATGGCCTCTAAATGCAGATATTTTTCAAGATTCAGATTTTGTTCCATCTTATGTTTCGGATCAGCCAAATCCTGCAAGCAAAGAATCTGAAACAGATATGAACGTTACTGCCTCCAGCTCGACAACAGATCTTCCTTATATAGATTCATTTGATAATTGTTCCTTAGATATAAGTGTCAGTGAAATCATAAGTTCCATGGAAAATTGTAATCCAGAAACTTCAGCTTTACCTGGGGGTGAATCGAACTTTGAGTCAACTCCTGGACCTTCTGGTATTCAAAAGAAAAATGATTTCCCTCAATCTAAAATAAGGCCCGAAAGCTCCACCACGAAAATTGACTAACCGTTCTCAACATAAAAGAAAATGCCGTGTTCTCACAGACACGCCAGAGAAGAACGAGTTACAAAAAGAACACGAAGAAAAGTTAAATAAGACAAAGAAAACACAAGAGACTAAGAAGGGTAAAGGAAAAGGCAAAAGATCGAGAGGAAACAGATAAGATAAAAATAGCTAAAAGGCAAAGAATAGAAAAAGTAGAAAAGAAAGTTTTAAATTCTGATTCAGAATCTGAGCCCGAAGAATGGTTTTTCTTAGGTTGTGGAGAAACTTATGAAAATTTAAACGAGGAGTGGATACAATGCATTATAAATAAGATTTGGGCACATGTGAAATGTGCAACAGGTAATAAGATCTCATTTGTTTGTCTCAATTGTATTTCTGATGAAGACTGATTGCATATTTTACCTACGTCAATCGTAAGACTGATTACTTAAGAAATTGATATTTTGTTACTGGCTGTGAGCCTAAAGTTCCTTTCTAGTTTAAGAAAGGCCATGTTTTTGACAATATTTGATTATTGTCATATTAGATTACGAATAAAACTTGAATGTCTAAGTTTGTTATAATGCTAAATAAATCAAAAATCTGATTATTGAAGCAATTAAGATTATAAATGGCTGTAAGCCTAAAATGCCTTAATAGTTTAAGTAAATAAACAACACGTTATATGCCAAATAAATCTTTATAAAATATAAAACTGATTTTCAATTCCTAATGTTACAATTTGCCCCAAGCCTGTTACAACTAGCTCCAATCAAGTTGTAACATTCGTCAGTTTTTTTTCAAAGCCGTTTCTACCAAAAATCGTTACAGGTTCTATCAAAAATTTATTTGTGATCGATAGTTGAATATTTGTTATTTGGAATAGTACTGCTAGATTTCATAAATTCGAAACAAGTAAGCTTTCATAGCCAAGAAGCGACAAATTGTTACAACTAGCCCCCCGCTTCCCTACATGAATGAATTTCACATTTTCATTTTTAATGGCATGATACTAATTATTATTAATATGTAATCGTCAGAAAAAATGGCATTCAAATTACTCATACGTATTCGGAAACCCAGTCCAACGATATAAAACAGCTGGTAGGGAACTCACCGAACACCTTCACGGACTATTAATGGACATCTGATCGGCAGAGGAAATGCCGCAAGATTGGAAAAGTAGCATCTTTATCCCAATATACAAGAAAGGAGACGAATTAACATGCATAACTTATCGCGATATATTTCTTTGATGCACAGCATTCACATATACTTATTTTGAGTGAAAGATTACTCCCATATGCAGAAGAACTGATTGGTGAGTACCAAACGGATTTCACACTAGGCACGGAGCCTTGATAAGACGTGCGAATATGATGAGTAGATCCCTACCAACGGTTAGAAACACATCAAATTATATCCCGACAGATGGTCATTGGCCACACACGTTTTCTATGAAGGTCATTGTATGGATTCTAATTCTGCCAGAGTCTTGACAATTGAGATAACTACAGAAAACAAAATGATCATTCTATCAATAAAAAAACTGATTAGGATAACCTTACTGTAATCTATGCAGATATTTTAGTACCTGAAAAAACAAATTTTATAAAAGAAATTGTCATAGGTAACAAACTAACCTTATCTAACCTATAAATTTCAACCCAACCTTATCTTTTTACTTCTTAGATCTTTTGATATGTTTTTCGTGATAATTTATTTTGAGTTTAGGTCTCTTTTTAATGGAGAGCAGTTTGAAATAACGTAATTGTATTGATCAATAGATCACCTACATCATGAATATCAAAATAAAAATCTGGTTTAACAAGAAAAATTTATTTTTCTTTAGTTTTTACATCTCGAAAATTTACTGCAGCCATCAATAAAGTTACTCCTTTTCTTTTCCGTGTATTTCATTCCGTTTGGTAATGTAGTTGCATTTTTTTCGTGCAAAAGACATTTTTGTCTGTTTTCTAACTACTGAGTTGTCTGCCCTATGTAGACAGCGTCACAATCATTAGAAGGTACTTAATATATGATATTAGTTCTTTTGTTTTTAGGTGTTTCAGATTTTAGTTCAGTGAAACATTTGAATAGTATATTATGTCCTTTATGACTAATACTAAGATCATATTTATTAAAATAAGTCAATCGTTGTTGAGAAAGTACATATGGTAAGGAAAAAGGGTTTATGATGTGTTATTCATTTTTGTTTTGCTTCTTAATTGATTACGAAGTGTTTTAATTTTCCGAATGCGATGTGTACTGTCTCCGTATCCGTAACCTTCGTTTGTACAGGTGCTTTTTGTTTAATATTTTGTAGAGATTATAGAAATTGAATACGGGTGATATAATATTTTTCTAATTAATTAACTATTTCGTTTTGTCTTTTATTCGACTAGACAATAGAAAGACATTTTTCCCATAAAATATATCACGTATCGCCCTATATGATCATGTATATGATATTTGAATATTACTTCTTAGTAAGATTATCATCAAATTAGAAATAGTTTCTTAATCATCAACTTATTTTAGATTTAAAGGGATTTAAAATAAAGTCGACGAAATCAAATGAATAAATTAATATCAAGTTAATAGTTTATTGAATATTTGAACGGTTTTACAAAGACATTTTTTCGTGATGATTTCTTATTAAGAAGAAGAACTCAAGAAGAAAAAGCATACTCGAACTCAAATTAGAAGGAGAAGAATGAGGAGTAGAATTTAAAAGTACATAATACAGGTACACATTAATTTTTTCCTTCGACGGTTTCTCCGAACAAATTCCTCCATAAAATAACAATCCTTCGAGCCCGGGACTTCTAAATTGTCTTCTTTTTCTTTCTCGAGACAACGAAGCAAGCAGATTTCGAACGGCCAGATCTCAGCGAAGCTACGCTGCTCCTAGAAATTCGGCCTGCGCAACTTAGTTTTGTATATATTTTTGTGAATATTGTTTTCTTGGTATATTTATATATAGAGAGAGAAATTAAGTAGTTGTCTAACTTTGATTATTGTGCTACCTGTTCACTTGACCCTAAGACTGTAGCGCCCATGGTTCTATTGTCCATCTTCTAAAATATTTCTTTACCTGTAAAAAATCAAGGTAATAAAGCGATTAACTGAATATGTTTTATAAAAGTTAACAACTATACGGTATAAAAAAATGTTTAGCTAAAATACTTTAGACATGAGGGTAGTATACGAGGTCTATTCTACATTCGAATGCCCCCCTTCAATATAATCCTCTTCCCTCGCCACACACCTTTCCATACATTTTTTTCCATCGATCGAAGCAGTGTTCGAAGTCTTTTTTGGCGTGGGCCTCTAGTTATATAATAGCCAGACCTCGTAAACTAACTCGATTCACTAGTAAAATTTTCTAAAATAAAATAGAACAAAAATTAAATATTCAGTAATATTTTTAAGGTAAATAAAGTTTGGAATCATGTAAAGTAACTCCTCTATTTTATCTTCTTCTATCAACGGGTATTACTTTTGAAAAAAACTTGGCATTAAAACATAATATTCTTAATCATCAATCCGTTTTCAATACGGCTTATCTTGTCAAAACGGTACTGCTAAAAAACAAATCTATCATTATAAATCAAAAAATGACAAAAATTAAGTTTTTATAGAATTACCAAATAATAATACTGAGTTCTGAATACAAAATAAATAACCTAGTTAAAAAAATTATGAAATATTTAGTTGTGGATTTAGTAGCAAAATCTTCTAATCTTTGGGTTTCATTGGCCCTTATAGCTCGTTTCCAGCTGTTAAATGGGCTTATGGAACCTCTCTCCACGCAAATCGTTCACAGTTCTTCAAAAACATTCTGATGAGAGTCTAGGAAATGAATCTAGCTTGACATGTTGCAACCTCCATTGCTTGATAAGCCAGAAACAACTCTAACAAATTCTTTGTACTCACTCTTACCTATCAACTTATTGACAATTTGCCACATCGTTTTCAGGGATTTGCTCATTTTTCTTCAAATACTGAATCATCTATTAACTCCCTGATTTGATAACACGGAAAGATCCTCTTTTAGCTTTCCGTCTCTTATTTTGAGAATTACTCCTTATTATATTCAAAAATTCGCTCCCATTGCGATCCATCCACTTTAATTCAATTTCAAGTAGGCCTTATTTGATGGGCAATGGTGGAAGAAGAACCTCAGATGACTCTACAAGAAGTAAATTCACATTTTTTGTGTTTGAAGATGTTCGCGTAGGACATACTTTTTTGTGATAATAGTTTCTTTTGATCCGGCTATTCCATTAAGAAATAAAATAAAACCATAAATAAAACAAGCGATACAATAAATTATAATAATTCTTGGATGGCTGAAATAATTCGACGGAAACGAAGAAATTTGCATTGAATTGATATTCCATCGAAGCTGAAGTGGCGGCAAACGACGTGTCAGATAAGATTTCTTCTTGCCGAAGAAGGTTGTAAAGAGTTTACCCAAGGCAACTACAATACACACAATAAGACATCCAGAAAACCAAGAAGACAAGAGTGTATAGCCAACAGGCTAACTCTTAACAAGACCTCCCATAGAACTTAGGGGAGTAGAAGGAGTCTACGCAAAACTGTGACACGAGGATGAGAACCTGTTTAAATGACAGGTGGATGGTGGAATGTCCTTCTTCGCATAGATTTATAAAGGATACGAGACAGCTGGACCTTTCTCCAAGAATTAGTACACGAATTATGTAAAAAACTTTCTCCGCTGCATGCATTATGTTGAAGACGTTGTTGGTGTGTGCACGTGTGCCCACAATATACGTTGAAAGAACTTTTGAGTAGTGAGATTCTTCACATAGTTGTTTACTTTTCATACAGTAGACAATGGTCGTTATATACTTTCATTTTTATGATTTTTACTAATGAAAAAAAGAATATTTTACGTTAATTGACTATTGTAATTTTATAGGTTTCAAGTTTGCCATTCTATAATGGATATTAAACAGTGTAATGCGAGCAGTGTATGGCCCAAAATATAAATAGCTGACCAGCATGACCAAGTCATGGCTTCAACAGTATAGAAACCTCAAATTGGCCGTTGGTTACATTGGATTTGGAGGAGGAAGAGACGGTTAATTAATGCTTGTAAATTTTTTCAAAGCTCCAATTTATGATTTACATCCAGATATCCTTAGTTCATAAAATGTTTTCAAAACATTTCAGTAATTTAATTAACGTTTAAAAAAATAAATATAGTTTGGTTTGTTTCAAATAAAAAACTGTAATTTAAATAAAAATTTTGGAAGTCGATTGATTTATCTTGTTGTTTCATATCCTATAACCTAATCTCTGACCTTCGAACCGACTTGCACCTTTGAGATTAAGACCACCTTAAGTTAAAAGTGACTGTCGTGCCTAAATGACTCATGTCCATTGTGTTGTCTGGATTTTATTTTCATGAAGGGGAAATACATCAGATATTACGAAAATATTCGAAGAATCGAAAAATTATACTTAGATAGTAATTGTATTCTGTTAAGTGTGATAAGGATACGTCAAATACTTTAAATGTTCAACAAAACAACCTTAGGAAAAAGCCAAGCTTAATTGACTCACACTGAATCTTAATAGTTTGAGCTCAATACTTAATATCCAGACCTTTTCCAATTATAAATGAGTTTATAGGATTGCAAAATGGTTGGAAAGATAATTTTTCGTTTTATATAAAATACCCCCATTGCAAAAATAAAATATTGACAGGCATGCACATCTTTGCATACTTTCAACTTGTCCAGTAAATTTTGCGCAAACTCGTGAAAGAAAAATTCTAAAGTCTTGTGCAGGTTTCCGGTCGCGGTATTTGTAATTATCCCAAGCATGCTCCATGTCATACAGATTAGAGGACCTGGATGGGAACAGTAGATGAGGAAAATCTTAATTTTCTATTTCTTCTAAAAACACCGCAGGTCGTTGTGGCTTCACATTATCATCAATAAAAATTAACTGATGGTATATAGCGTCAATAAGTTGTAGCAGTATCCACACTACCCCTAAATACTTGTCATATCATGCTTTCATCCAATACAATCAACTCAGTACGATCATTAAATCGAATTAATTAAAAAGTATATATGAGACTTTTGTTAAATAATGCTCAAGTTAACTTTTGTTATTTACGCGCAGGTATCAATGGTATTCTCCTTAAGAATCAGCTGAATCTTAAATCACGGATACTTCGTCACCATTATTTAGATCAATACAGAAAAACCTAGGATTAAAACGTCTTAAGATATTACAAGAATTTCTATGAGCCATAAGTGTTTGTTACTCTGAATCTACTAGTTCTTCCATTTTCAGCAGCAGCTTCAGTTTCCTAAAAGCGATTAAGTATTTAATAATAGGATATTTAATCGATTTTGTAAAATGCCTCAATGTTTAACCTGGTTTGAATAATCCACTGACATTCTAAAATAATAGTGAAGTTCATGTTCTTTCAGTTTTGAGTACAATTTTAGAAACATTCCATTCGTCTAAGTCTTAATATGCATCCGAAATTCTCTTTCACTCTGTCGTTTTTTACATTAACAGTAAAATGGCCATTTCCGAAAAGTAAGAAGTGTGAAAACTCTGCTCTGCGCCTTGCTGAGACTGCTGTGTATGCACGCCACGCAAACAAGCAGAACTTTATCAAATTAATTTTTCATTGCGCTTAAGTTTAAAAATAGCTTACACATTGGTTCAGTCTAAAGGTTAAAATAAACTCAAGGTCAATTATTGCCTTAGATAAAACGATCTGCTAAAATTGCATCATAAAAAAATATTTTTATTATAAGTTCAACAAGTTTAATCCCTTTAGGTGTATGTTATCTTAACTCATAATCCGCATTGTTAAATGAAATCCCTAAAGTATGGTTTTAAGTGTGTATAAAATGACATTTTTAAGCTCTTATCATTCGAAAAGTAACTAATCTTGCTCAAATTTTTCGTATTTAGATAATGCTGATAAAACCTTATTCACACATTATTTTTATTTTGTGTGATTTTTTTTCAATATAAATCAACTTCACCAGCCCGAAGTTTATTAAAAGTGTGGCACTAATAATAATAATAGCCAAGTTGATTCAGATCTGGAAATGAAGCTGGAGATATTATTATAACGCTTGTTCATTACATATTGGGTTTCGAGTTAATGGAGATACACCTTGTCTAATTTCATTTTGTCTAAGCTTTGAATGATCTTCCGATACTCATGTAGGAAGTTGTAGTAGCTACCATTTGCTAACAGAATACCGTAGGGTGTTCTGAGAAAAAAATTTAATATGGAATTCGAATAGCTCGACCAAAGAAGGTCATCTAAGATGCCATCTTCTTGTTTTAGGTATTACGAATGATTCTGTATGCTGCTGGTGCTTGAAATTGGAAGAGTGGTGACTACCCAGCATACAAATACGCGAGAACAAACTTATCCACAAATTCTACAGTTTAATCAGTGACGTTAAAAGTTTCGAGCATAGGTACCTGATTGGCTTTACTAAAGACATCGGCACTTGGTAGTTTGCAGTGAGCATATCATAACGTTTTTACATAGTAAACAAATAAATTGAAGCAATTGTGATAATCCTAAACAGTATTGGGGATTTCTTCGTAACGTGCACTACGGCTCTTCGTCGTTGTCAAAGCAGGTTTTCAGCTTATTGTGAATTGATGTAACTTCATTCTTATGTTTTGATCTAATTTGACCGTACTAGTAAGCAATTTTGCTACCCATATTGCACAAATTTTGTGGTAGCTTAGCTTCTGTTTTATAATTTCAAAGAATAAATTATGTTATACTTTTAGAATCGAAAATTTCGTTATCGCGAAACAAAGGTTTTCACAAAACTCTAGTAACCAGTTCACCACTCAGAATGGTAGGGCGTCTACTTTCTTTTCATCATGAAATTTAGTTTAACCATATTTAAAATGAATGTACCATTTCTAAAGAGACCTACCATTTATTACGCTGTTTTCGTACACTTAATATACTTGCCTATAAGTTCCAAGGTTTCAAGTTTTTACCCAACAATCATAATCTGCACTCAGTCCAAAGATTTTCAATTGCGGCGTATATTTCAAATTCAAATATCGCATAATACCGCATCCGAAAATACCAAAATAAAAGTGGTCAAAGCGCTCCTTGTGGTGTCGAATGGAAATGTCCCATACTTTCTACATAACCCATTTATTTTATTTTGACCTTATTCTTTGCTTCTTGGAAGAAATACGTATATTTTTAATATATTATAATACTATGCAGCTCTGCCCCATGCTTATAAACTAATGATGAATACTGTCTTTAGAAATCCTGATCTTGGTAGCATCCTTAGTCGTCTGAAAAGTCTCCACTCTCAACCTGAAGATCTCACCAATTATTCTTGTCAGATTGAGGTTAGAGAGATAGGAGAATCAATCGGCATATCAAAATGGCGCATAACCCATATACTGACTGAAGAATCATGCAAGTGCGCCGTTTACTCACTTTGGACTAAAAGCGCTTTCGAATGAACATTTTCCAGGTTTTATACTTATTGATGCAGCTTAAGCAAAATGAGTTATTTCTTGCACCGATTCATAACTGTACATGAAATTTGGATCTACCACTACACTATTGAAACAAAAACAGGCAAGACAGTGGATTGGAAATGGGGGGCCTGCTCCTAAATGGTCCAGACGGTTTTATAAGCCAGAAAACTGATAACGACCGTTTTTTGGGATAGTTTGTTTTCCGTGTTAGATCGAAAACTTTTCAAATAACCTTCGTACAGTAATTTTTGAATTTACACAAAATTATTTGTGAAAAGTGTACAAAAATCTATGTATTTATTATGAAACTCATTCTATTTGACTAAAAATATATTTTACACCTACTATTGATGAGTCTTGGTATTCGTTCGTAATAAATTGCGTATGATTGATGATTGATGATGCCTATTTTTATTGTATTTTAGAAGATTATGTCAATTTTGAGCTTTCACTAGCTAACGTGGTTATAAATTGTTTTAAATATTAAATAATACCAATTGGAAATTCGTATCATGACAAACAAAACCCTAACCTAACCTAATTTATGATCATTCTATTGGTAAGGCTACATCTTCATTTTTAAAGGTATGGGTTCCAAACATAAAAAAACTTCGTTAGCACTTGAGTTCCCAGAGATGAGTAGATAGATATTTTTCATTGTATTTCAATATCAACTCTGAGCTCTTTCACTAATCAAGGGGGTTATAAATCTAATTTCTAATCACTTGTTTTATTGGGAGAATATACGATGCAATGGTGGTGACGCGTGATATTTTTAACGTACAGGTTCCAAATCTAACAAAACTGCGTCTGTATTTCTATATGCTTAGAAAACTTTCATGATTACATCGGCACATTAAAAATGAAGACCTTGTGTCTTTGGAAATGAACTTCTCTTAAGAAAAAATACTTTTTTCCGGTGACGTCTCGAATAACCTCAAGCTGGGTATACAAGAAGTCGCAGAAGATGAAATCAATCAAAAGATCCGCAATTAGAAGAAGGCATGGCAGGTCTGGAAGGGAATAACCGAGGAAGAAAACTCAAGGAAGTCAAGGCCGGTACAGGGCAGTAACACCAAGAAAACGACAACATCATACACAGCGGATTTAGTCGGTAACAAACTATTTCTTGGATTTCCTACTATCTCCATTACTTCAGGGTAAAAGTTATCTCAGAATCCGGTATTTTAGTTTATAAAACATGAAACACGCTCAATATATATATATATATATATATATATATATATATATATATATATATATATATATATATATATATATATATATATATATATATATATCAAAAATTCATCTTATTCATTAATGTAGTCTCCTTCAAGACCATTTCAACGTTTCTTTAACTTCTCGATGCCGTGCGAATAGCCAGTAGTCACTGAAGGCCAGATATGGACTATAAGGTGGATGAGGAAGCAATTCGAATTCAATTTAACCACCGTTGTCTTCGACCGTGAATCGGTACATTGTCTTGGTGAAACAGTGATTTGTTTTTTGACATATGAGGCCTTTTTCCCTTGATTTTTGCATTAAAATAATCCAATAACACCATGTAGTATTCACCGTTGATTGTATCTCTCTTTTAGTAGCTGCAGCTCACTCAGATGATGATCGTTTTGATTCCGGAGAGAAGTGTTAGATCCATGTTTCATTCATTGCCACATATCGAAGAAATATGATTTATTACGTTTTTACATGGTCAAATACTGCTCTGGATTACCTACACGTTTTTGTTTTTAGCCGATTGCGAGTAAACGCGGTAAAATGTTCATGAATAATTTCAAACACACGGCCTTCTGATATCTTTATGGCCTCAGCTATCTCATGCAATTTCAATTTACGAGTAGATATAACCAATTGGTGGACTTTTTTGATGTTGTCTGGAGTAACCACCACAATTGGTGGACCAGAACGTTAACGATAATCGATGGAGCAGAATCCGGAAATCACTTTTGAAGCCATTGCTGAGCTTGTACATTATTTTTTTCACAAGAAGCAATGATAAATACACGAAATTGTTTTAAATTCATTGTTTTGAAAATAACTAAAGTAACTTCACTTAAATGGCTGCCACTTTCTTCTGACTAATCGAAATGTCATGAATCTTAAAGTCATATTCTTTTTAAAGTTGGTACCTACTTCATTAACGTCACATGGATTTGATAATGGCAGCGCCATCTGTGTGTCAGCCATACGACTTATTGAGTGATGTAGTAATAATTATTTAATCACAATAGTTTATATTTTAAACATATATTGTATTATTAGCCAAAAAAGACGCTATTATATGTTTGGCTCAAACGTTTAATAGTGAGGCTTTGTAATCCGTGCGTAAATTTTGAAATATTTTTCCTTGTTTATATAATAAGTTAGTACTAGATACTATTTTATAAATCATTTTATTAATACAATGAGTTTTCACTACTACACTAGTGAAATAATATTATTTTCACGGTATGTGTTCTTCAAATTAATATATTTATTATTATACGTTCGAAGATAATTATGTATGTATATGTTTTTTATTAGATTTATTAAGCATTCAATAAATTGAAATAGATTGAATTCCAATAAAAGGTATTATGATTATTATCATAAATACATTATTATTTTGCGTATTTTCCCTAGTTAGAGACGTCGCTGTAACCAACATGATATAACTCCCGTCGGTGACAATGCCAACGTAAACCTCATACCTTAGGGTGAGATAGGCGTGACTAGAGGGCGAACAAGGCGGAGTCTTTCCATTTACCCCCACCCCCTACACCGCTTTGTTTTCGTACACACCGCCGGAAATGCGGTGGCTTGAACCATCATTGTTCTTGTCATCAAAATATTGGGATAACATTTCTCTAGTCAGATATAATCTTGAATCCGTACAGTGAACACACACCGATCGTCCTTATCTTTTTTCTTATCAATCTCGCGATAAAAAAAACCGTAGTAAATGGTACCGTATATAAGCGAGTGATAACCGTCATTCATTCGTTCGAAGTGACAAGTGCTATTTTTTTAAATGCTGACTATGGAGGAAAATTGTCGTCATTTGACGACCAGTGACAACGATGCAAGATATTCCGTACCTGATAGTCCCTTAGACTTGAGAGGGTCCACAATAGAATCTCCAGAAGTTAAACAAGAAAAAGAGAAATCGAAAAAATCCAGTCATCAACTCATAAAACCTCCCTATTCTTACATAGCTTTAATAACGATGGCGATATTACAGTCACCTCATAAAAAATTAACTCTAAGCGGTATATGTGAATTCATAATGTCAAGATTCCATTATTATAGAGAAAAATTTCCAGCTTGGCAAAATTCTATCAGGCATAATCTTTCGTTGAATGACTGTTTTATTAAAATTCCTAGAGAGCCGGGGAATCCAGGAAAAGGAAATTATTGGACGCTGGATCCTTTAGCGGAAGATATGTTCGACAACGGAAGCTTTTTAAGAAGAAGAAAAAGATACAAAAGACCTTCACCGAATATTATGTTACGCGATCATCACGCGTCGGCGATGGTAGCTTCGTTTCTCTCAAGTCAAGAAAATTATCATCACAGCATTTTCAGCCATACTAGTATGCACAATCCTTACCCTTATATTCCAGGAATTCCAACAAATCTCCCTACAAATCTACCGTTGTTAAGTCCTATAGATTTATCGAGAATAAGTCTCAGTCATCTTGGTTTGTTACCTCAGCCTACGATCTGCAAACCGGTGCCTGTTCAACCGTCTAGTGTTACTACAGTTTCAGAAGATTCAGAAGAATACGGTACAACGGACATTAAGAAAATTAAACCAGGATTTTCAATAGACTCCATTATGGGGCATGAAGGTAATAGGAGCAAAAATGATATGAGTCCTGACATAACGCTTACAAAAATTCACAACCATGGATCTGCGTTTTCTCCGTTATCTTCTAGTGACGATTGGACGAGGTGAAATATTCAAGATTTTTTGTAAAGGTAAAATCAGTATTTTATTAAATATTTTATACGGGCGTATTAACAATCTTTTGTTGTTATTATCATAGATAAGAGATTCATATTCATTTTCTATCAAAGTTAATTTCCAACCGTAAAAATTTAATATAGAACTTAGAGGATCAGATGGAAAGTAGAACAAAATTAAAAATATTATAAATTTGTAGAGTTTCTTTCAAAAAAACTGTTAAATATACTCAAATAATGTATAGTATTTATCACTATATAAGAATGTGCCTTTACTATCCAAAAATCGTAAATTTTAGCTGTTTATTGGAAGCGTATTGTGCAGGCATGCACCATTATATTGAAATACCTAACATTCTTTTTATAGTTTATAGAGAAATTTGAGTTTTATAAAATTTTATTTGATTCTAATACAAACTGTTTCATGTCTCGTAATGAACTGGCCCAAAGGCGATGGGTATAAATATAAGTTACTTTCTTAGATCGTGAAAAAATCTATAGAAAAAACAATACGGGGGCGAGTTTTCAATGAAAAAATTGACATATTATTTTTCAATATAGACAATATACAGAGTTTGTTCAAACTATCCAAAAAATAATTGTCAATCAGTCAAAGTAATTCATCGCAAACATTTTGCAAAGTTATCTGGAGAATAAACTACTTGTTTTAAATGCTTACAGCGTCAAAATCATCATTTAGTCTATAAGTTCATTCGGAAAATACGGGGACTACATAATAAATGATAATCGCGTAAACTAGTATGTATTTTTTTGAAACAAAACATTGGAAAACCATATTTGTAGTAGAATTTAAGTATTAAAATAGATAATTTTTTTATCAATAATAGATAGTCAAATTGGACAAAGCCTAATGAGAAAACTAATTAATAATCTCCTTTATGGTATCATTTTAGTTGAGCAGGTTATGAAAATTTCAAAGGTTATTTTTTTTGGAAAAATTGACCTCATATTTTAAACTCTGAATACGTAGTTGAAGTCAAAAATCCACAAAACTCGATATAATCCATCATATAACGAAAATATTTTCAATAAACAAATAGAAAATGTTTATTCAATTTACTAAGTAACACGGAAAACTATAATAGATTTCTGTTGAAACATTTATGCTCCCATATGTCCAAAAAATCAGAGATTCTGAATTTGTTTTTTTTGTTGATTTTCATAACGATTTACCCTTTCTTAAAATTGGAAATTTCTGGAAATCTAGAAAATGGTTTTGGCATAACAGCATTCCTAGATATGCGGCATCTATTACAGAACCACTTTTAAGTTGAACATATAAGTACTAGCTGTTTGAATGTTAAACAACTTTTCAGTATGTCTGCTACTCCCGATAATAAATTGCCAATCTATAGGAATCATACTTCTTCTTAGCGTCCCATTGACAATATCGATCAGCATGGCAAAACTCTCTCTATCTTGAGCTAGCTTAAATAATTGTCCTGCTTCTCTTATCCCAGTCCAGTCTCTAATATTCTTCAACCAAGAGGCTTGTTTACTTCCAATTCCTCTATGACCTTCAACATCATAATCAACTGGAGGATACTAAACCGGCTACCACGCATTATGTGTCCCAAATAAGCTATTTTCCTGCATTTAATGTTATCCACCAACTAACGAACCGCATTTGCATAGCTGTCCACGGTACCTTGAGCATGCGTCTATATAACCATATTTCAAAAGCCTTTAAGCGATTAATGGTAGATATTTTTAAAGCCCATGCTTAGACCCCATATAAGAGAACTGACCATATGTAACATTTGATCATCCATTTGCGGAGTTGAAATTTTAAATTTTCATTAGAGAAGAGTGATCTCATTTTAAAAAATGTACGAGCTACCTCAATTCGACATTTTATTTCCTTATCGGGATTGAATTTGTTCGGTAATGTAGCAACCAAGATATTTGAAACCGGATATTCTTTGAATCATTTGTCCGTTTTATATATATTTTGCTTTAGAACAGTTAATTTTTAGTCACACATTACAATACAGTTGTATTGTCTGTGTATCTGATTGTATTTATAAGTTTACCTTTAATTTTTACTCCATATGATAAGTTGTGTCTAGCTTGCTTAAAGATCTTATCTGAATACAAATTAAGCTGAAGTGGTGATAGTATGCAACCTTGTCTGACTCCTCTTAAGATTTTGCATCCTTCTATCGATTTTCCGTTGAATCGAACGCCCACTCTTTGGGGCCAATATAATTTTTCGATTATTCTTTCGTCGGAACTATCAACTCCTTTTTCCCTTAATATATTTATTAAATTGTCGTATTTTACTCGACCGAATGCCTTTTCGTAATCGATAAAGACTGCAAATACATCTTTCCGTTGGGCCCGGCATTTTTATAGTAATATAATCAGTGCCAAAAGTGCTTCTCGTGTTCCCAACCAATTTCTGAAGCCGAATTGAGTTTCGCTTGATCTTCTTTGATCGTTTTTGCGCTATTTTTGTGGTCAATTTAAACGTAACTGAAAACTATCATACTATTTTAATTTTGCGAGACACACATCACTCTATACGGTTTTTTGTGCTTGTTGTGGATTTATTATTTCTTTTTCTTGTCTTGTTGTAGAAAATCCGCTTTCATACATCTATATCAGCTTACTGTGATTGATAGCAGAACCAAACTCCAACAAACTTTTTTCTCGAATCAACCTCTCTTTGCGACGGCCTCTGGTAATTGTCCATCAACTAATTTTCCATGTTCAGGTTGTTGGGATAAATTTATTTTTCATCGCAAATAACAATGCGTCTAGTCAAATAATCTTTTGACAGGCCAAGGAGATATTTACACACTTGAACTCGATATTTGGGTTGAATTTCGTATGGCACTATTCCACAATTTTTATAGACCTAACCTAAAGATTTTAAATAGTGATGTAAGATATCTTTAGAAGGTCTAAGAGAGTCTGATAATCGGCTGATACTAGGTTGATTTTCAACTGCTTACCTTCAATTTCAAAAATTTTCCTTGCTGCCATAACTTTTTAATCCAATAATGTCTTAATAATTCACGAATTTCAAATTTATCGTTCTTGGTACTATTTCTTATAAATAAAATAAGCGTCATCAATAGATAAAAAATAGAATTAGGGGCTAGACTTAACAAGTTACGCTATTCTTAAATTTAGGCGCAGAAATTTTCACATATGAAAACCGACATTACTTATGAGATACCTTCTGTACAAATGAAAAATTATTTCTCCCTATTGCGTATAAAATGGTTTCCTTCACAATCACTGGTTGTTTATTACAGTGACTGTAGTCAAAGATTAAGCACTCATATAGATTCAATACCTTTATTGCCAAATATATCTAAGGCAAACTATAAAGATTCTCACAAAAGTTTTATGGATTAATTTCGAGATAAAAAGAGAGACCAATCTAAAATTTTCATGATTGTATCATATCTCCGTTAATACATAATAAATAAAATATCAATTTATGAACCTTATTGGCACACTAGACCGAAAAAAATTTTGTTGGACTATTACAGGACCAAAAAACTTCTGTTGTATGCTCAACAAAGGTCTACAAAACATGCCAGAGTATTTTAGATATAAATCCAGCTCTCGTAGAGAAAATAAAGTCCCTAGTGAAAGTAACAGATGAAATGTTGAAGCCATTAGTGCTTTGTTTAATAAATGTTTTGAAGAAGAACCCAAATCTAATGCACAATTGAACTATCAGTCTATAATGCAGTCTATAAAACAAGCTTCATCTATACCAATCTACCAATATCATCTTAACACAGTAAAATGATTAAAGATAGTGAGGAAATGTACGCCTTTTCTGAACTCACTTCCACCAAAAAAAAAACAAGATTCTGATGTAAGTACTCAACCACGCCGGCGTGCAAGGCGATGAACAAACTGAACATAAGAACGTAGTTCTTTTGCTATGACCGCAACTTTTAATATGTTTCTTAAAAAGTCAGTAAGCATTATAAAAAATTTGGAACTATTAAGTTTTGGCACGTTGATCAATCGTTACACAATGAATGAAGCTGTTTTTGTTAAAATTTTGTCTTAATTTAAAACAATACGATATAATTAGCAGTTGTTTGTTTGTCTTATCGATTAATTCTTATCCTTTTTCTGTACAAGCTTCTTCTAAAAGATTTTCCAATGTTCGACTTTAACAATAATCAGTAATAGATTTAAGAAATTGACTAGCCTCCAGTTATTTTATGATATGCACAACCCTTATATTTATACCTTACCCTGACAGAGTCGGATTATGAATCCTCCGAACGCCTTTCTGTTAGTTTATTTCGAGCCATAAAACAGTTTAAGCTATAAGGCAAATATTTGTAATTTATATGGCTTGACTGCTTTCCTCCAACACCTTTTGTTCACGGTTGCGTTGCGCCAGTTCGCTATGTCTAACTTCTTTAAGTCTTCCTTACATGTATCTAGGCATTTTCTACGCGGACGCCCTCTTCTTCTTTTTACGCTTTCTCTACTTGCTAAGGCTCTTTTCACCCACCTGTTTTCTTCCATTTTGGCTATATGCTCCAACCAACGCAGTATTTTTGCCCCTACTATATATTTTCTTTATTCTTCTCCATTCATCTTGTTCCACTCATATCCCTCCAAAAATACTTCTTAACACTCTTCTCTTTCATGCATTTGGCCTGTTTTCCTCTTTCTCATTAATGACCCAGCATTCACTACCATATAACACCATAGGTTGTATAATAGTAAATTCATGGCTTCCTTGCCATTGCGATATCTTTGGACCTTAAAAGGTTTCCTAGAGTTCCTAGAGCTGCTTTATTGCCTTTTGCCAATCTCTTGTGGAATTATTTAATTTCGTCCCCTTCATTTGTTACCATCATCCCAGGTATTCAAACTGTTGCACTCTATCGAACCGGAACTCCTTGTTTTGATCTGTTGTGGTTTTTAATTGGCTGTTACTTAAAAAGTCGTTACCATAAGGAAAATGCCAAGTATTAAAATTTAACAATGCGCCTTTGCACATTATCCTCCCAATAAATAGCCATGAATTACGATTCTAGGGTTTTAACAAATTTTATAGGTTTCTGTAGTAAATGCAGTCTCTTTCTTTCGAAGTTGTTCAAACCCAAATATTTTGCAATATCTAATATGGAAATGATTCTCAAATGTGTTTTTCCAGCGGGTTGTAGAGTACAATGGTCTTATTTGAAGGTCGTGACAATTAATTCCGTTTTCATGGTGCAAGTTCCTGCCGACGAAAACCAACAAATACTGTTCATTTGGTGCTTGAATAAATTTGAGGACATTTTCTCTATATAACACAAGTGAGAATCTCTTTGACCTTTGCTATAAAAGTTCGCATAGTTTGTGAAAATTGAAGTAATAAGATATATTTTTGTATTTTTAGATTTTTCTATAAGAGAAATGACCTATTATTACTTGAGGTCTGAAAAAATTTAACGTTAGAGGGGGCTACTTTCCACTTTTTTTAAATGAAAAATCTGCCCTTTTATATTTAAATTTTATATTTCTTTATATTTTTATTTAGTACTAAAGTACATATTAGATATAAAATAAGAGATTTACATAACCTAACCTAACCTACTTAAAAATCTATCAACTTTCCCTCTATTGGGTTATTTTATGACTCGACCTACCTGCACTTCTTAGCGCCGAAAATACATGTCGGATTATCTACATCCTTCTTGGTCAGACAGGTAAAGAAGGATGGTTAGCGCCCAAATTACACCCGCCGGATGGAGGAGAACAAAAAATCATTTAAAACTTTTGATTGAGGAAAGAAGAAGGTCTATTCTGGTTTTTGGAGGAGGTTTACGTGCACATCAGTCATACATACCAACGAAAAGTTGGTTTGATAATTATACGAAAGGTCAAAAGGACAACGATTGATAATAGTTCATGCTGAAACGTTCATTTATAATACTTGTTCGATATTTAAGTCAGGAACAAAAACAGAAAAGTATCATTCTGAATTACAGCAAATGGTTACATTATATTGAATCCACTTGCTCCGTATGACTCTAAAAGACACAAACTCCGTAATTGTTTGTGTCGATCAGTTCGGGTGAATCCAGCTATCCCCTGAAAAATAATATCATTAAAGGGCTAATGGAAAAATATTGTTTTCAATTCCAGCTACTTAAGACAAGAATTATATGAAGTAATTGGATTACATAAGATTAGGTATATAAAGTATCAATTTTTTGACCTCATATGATAACAATGTCAAACTGTATTGTATTTGCCTCCATATCTTCCAGATTTAAATCCGATAGAACTTAAAAGAGGATAGTGTTAAAAATAACATAAGGCAATTTAATGTGACTAATGAATTGGAGGATGTCAAAAATTTGTTGAATTTCAGAAGAATAAAAAAAAGTAAAAACATGTTATTAAAATAAAAGTACAGATAGATACTTATCAAGATATTTGACCAGTTATTAATAGCAAATATCGATAAATAAAAAATATTTTTTTATAATGCAATTTAAGTGCGTCATTGATCACTCAGGGCTCATAACACTCAACAATGGAGGCTTTAGTTCATTCTACAGGGTGCGGCAGCATAACTTCCTTTTTTCAAAAGTTAATAAAACTTATTGTATGAATCAGAAAATTTTTATTCGTTTTTTATAATACAGGCACATACATAAAGTTTTGTTTTACTGAGTTTTGAAGATCAAATCAGTTAGGTGACGTCCCCCATTCTCCATACACTGAGTAAACCGATTTCTGGCGTTTGTCATGACTCTTGCCAGCATAGCAGGCGTTATGTTGGCAATTTCTTCCTGGATGTTCGTCTTCAAATCTTGTAGGGTCCTTGGACGGTTCACATACACACGGGATTTCAAAAAACCCCATAGGAAATAATCACAAGGGGTCAAATCGGGAGAGCGGGCTGGCCACTCCAAATCGCCCCTAATTGAGATAAGGCGCTCTGGGAAGTGTTCCCTCAAAACAGCCATCGATGTTCTTGAAGTGTGTGCCGTTGCTCCGTCTTGTTGGAACCAAGTGTCCCCTAAGTCCAACTCATCTAGCCGTGGGAAAAAAAATTCCTGTAACATGTTTACATACCGGTGCGAATTCACTGTCACTGTGACTTCATTTTCCTCAAAGAACCAGGGACCAATAATTCCACGTGAGTAAATTGCACACCACACTGTGACTTTAGGTGAATGCAAAGGCCGTTGATGCAATTGTCGAGGATTGGTATCAGCCCAGTAGCGCATGTTTTGTTTGTTTACGGATCCACACAAATGAAAATGGGCTTCATCACTAAAAAAAACAATAGCGTCCTCAGGAACGACTTCCAGAAAAACCTCACACGCGTTCCTCCGAGAATTGAAGTCACGTTCAGAAAGTTCCTGCACAATTGCCATCTTGTATGGATGAAAATGAAGATCATCATGAAGTATTCTCCTCACAGAACGATCGGAAAGTCCAAGGGCAGACGCATGTTTGCGCGCAGAACGCCGTGGTGATCGCAACACTGAAGTTCTAACTAACTCAATGTTCTCCGGTGATCTAATGGGCCGAGGGACTCCAGTTCTTCGTCTTGTCACACTTGCAGTTTGTCTGAACGTAGTGACCCACGTAACAATTGATTTCCGGTCCGGGACAGGGGCCAAGGGGGCTAAATTAAAGCGATTCCGAAAGGCGCGCTGGGTTGCGATCACAGAACATCCGCTCGAAAAGTAAACCTCAACGGCAAACGCACGCTCCTCACTGTTCCAACGCATGATGGCGACTGAACTGTGCCGGGACAAAACTTTATAGTCCCCCCTCTCGAACGAGACCACTAGCACTCCGTTACGACATCTACCGACTAAATGGCGAACTTTTTAAAAAAGGAAGTTATGCTGCCGCACCCTGTAGTTGACACGAATTAAAACTCGCTTATAACAAAAAAGCAGATAATAAATAATAATGTGAAAGAAATAGAAAAATGGAACGTTGGTAAAGCAAATTAAATTTAAACAAATTGATATGAAATAGAAGTTTGTATGAACCCGGGTAGTAATACTAATGTCCGGTATTTAAGATAAATTTCTTCTAGATATATTTTTAGAATATTATCCCCTGTTTCAAAAATCGCTATTATTTTTAGTTATTCTAGAACATTTTTCCACACAGCAAAATGTCCAACATTGAAACCATTCATTATGTTGTTATTATGTTATGTTATAATACCCGTTTTATTCTAATTAAAATTTTTACCATTTTTATTTTTGGTGCATTCGCTGAGATGTTACCACCAAAATTTTTGTAATAAGTAAAAGTTGTTTATTCAAACTCCAATGTAGTTATAAGTTGAATGTTAAATTAACACCACCAACTGACAGAAAAAACAGTCGACGAGGCAGAATACAGAAACTGTGTACGAGGATATATTGAAAAATACTTAGCCTACTATAGAACTAAACAAAATTTCAATGTCAAAATATTTTATTACTCAACATATTCTACTCTTAATTGGATACATTTATTACAGCGAACCTGCAACGTCTCTAGACCTTTCAAAAAAATGTTTCTTCTTGCTCTGCAAACCAGATCTCCACAGCTTTTATTACCTCCTCGTTGGAAAAAAATTTACGACCTTTAAAACTATTTTTCAATTGAGGAAAGAGATGATAGTCAAACGGAGCCAAATCTGGTGAATAAGGGAGGTGTTCTAGTAATTCAAATCACGAATTTTTTGCATGGCAACATGAAATTTGTGTGCAGAGGCGTTTTCCTGCAAAAACAAATCGCATTTGGATAGCTTTCCGCGTAAAACTGAAGCAAAAACTTTTCCAGCAGAGTTTTGGACACAGATCTTGGAGAACCAGAGTATCGCCATTCCATCGATTGTTGCTTTGTTTCTGGATCGTAGAAATGTACCCAAGTCTCATCCATAGTAACAATTCGGTTTAAGAAGTCTACGTTGTTTTCAAATCGAGCACAGATCGAACGCGATGCTTCTACCCTTGCATGCTTTTGGTCAACATTCAAACATTTGGGGATCCATTTTGATGAACGCGTTCGTATGAAATATTCAGTGCTTCAGATATCCGTTTTAGCCCAATTCGACGGTCTTATAAAATCTGTAGTGTTGAAAACTATTACTAAGTGACAAAAATCATTGGAATGATGACATATTTCACTCAATCAGAAAACAACCAGGTACACCTATGCTTCCACAATCACAATACATGAAATCTATATACCGTATGTTTCTAAGGAAACCAACCATAGGATTTCCCATGTTACCATTTAAACTCCATGTTAACTTAGGGTCGCCTACCTGCGCGGCCAGACCCTTGTCGCTCCGGGAGGGCGGTCGACCGCCGATATTTTCGGGTCAGTCTTTCTACCTGTATTTTATCGTTGATACATTAAATAACAATTTTTTCTGTTCATAATTGCTTCTTAATGCTATTTTATTAAACGCACTGAAATTACATTTGACTTCAAACTGTTTAACGCTATTTGATTGAATTTTGCTGTATCTAGTTGGAACTTTTTTATTTTATAACAACAATTTATTTCAATATTCGATCAGAAATATAACAAAATCAAAATAAATAGTACTTTTCAAATCAAAGCTTTTCGATAACAATTTTAAACATAATTTTTGGTTAAGAGGACCAGAAAGTTTTTTAGAACGCTAGGTGCCCGAAAACGATTTTTAAACTACAAAAAAGGAAACAGTTCCAAGCTATTAACCCAACCTGTCATTTGTTAAAGTTGTTTGATTTTTTTCATTCGAAAACCAAAATAAATGTAATTTCATAGCGTTTAACAAAATAGCATTAAGAAGATGAAAAATTATGATATGATGATGATATTATGATGATTGTTATTTGATATATGAACAATAAAAATAGAATACAGGTAGAAAGACTGACCCAAAAAGGTCGTCCGGTCGACCGATCCCCCCCCCTCCCCGGAGTGAGAAGGGTCAAGCGACCCGAGGTTACCATGAAGTTTAAATGGTAAAATGGGAAATCCTATGGCGGGTTTTCTCAGAAACATACTGTATATCTGTCTATGACAAAAATTATATAATAAGAATGATACCCTCAAAACCACAAAAAACAAATAAGAAAGGTATGAACTAAACTACTGGGTGATAGAAATATTAAAAATATTTATATTACCTTGAAGACAATTTTGCATCTGCAGAAAATATTATAAAGACATTGAACATGAAAATGAGTGAACTAAAACAAAGCAAAGTTAACAGAAGAAGATATTGGTTAGTCTGTCATATTTTGTTGAAAAAATTTAATATTTATTATTTGTTTTATGGCATACGAACAAAATTTAGATTGATTGCAATAATTGTTATAGAGAATACTCAATTTGGAAGATTTTTTTTGGTACTAAAAATTGCAATCGGCGTTTAATAATTATTTCCAACTTAATTTCTTACAGGTCCTGCAGCTAAAATGAACACTTTCTACTAAAGCGCTTCCGTATAGTCAAATGGAGCATTCACTGAAAAATACTTCATAGGTTACGTGGAGAAATTGTTAATTAAAGCAAAACATACGACCAGAAAATTGTTAAAAATGTTTGGGATCGTAAAAGATTATTTACACCAGTTATGGAATCAATCATTAATCATTTTCTTATAAGAAATGAAGTAAAAGAAATCATAAGATATTAAAATTTTTAAAACTCGCTTTATCACAAAAATCTTCTGTTAGCTGCCACATAGCAAAACGAGACCTAATTGACCAGATGCAAACAAAATTGGTGATAGAATTTCAACGCCTCACATATTTTGGACGATGGTTATTAAGTTCTATTAAAATTCATATACAACCAAGAAAAATTCGGTTATTTTTATGCCCGTGTTTTTTTGAAATGTGCCATAATTTTGTGACGATATATGCTATTTTCATAATATAGAATCTTCTATGTAAATAAAAATTATTTCATTGAAGATAATATATCCCAAGTGATGAAGAAACAGTTGTTCTCAAATAAGGAGTGAACTGGATGTTTTCAGAAATACATCTTTACATGTATTCACTAATGACTATAGAATGTACTTATGAGTTTTTGTTTTTTCATTCATGTAATTATCCACAATCTCCAAAATTTTCTAATGTCACGTTCAAATACACTCTACTATCTCTCTTTTTAAACGTAATTACATACGAGGTGTGATCGAAAATTGGTAAGTATTGAATAACTCTTTCTCAAAATTACTTGCCCTTTGATAGCATTGAACCAATAGCTTCGTGACTGAAAGCATTTCTTTAAATATATTCGAAATACAAATTTTTCCGGTGTTTTTTCCCATATTCCAGCCGGCAGCGCGCAAAATCATTTTTTTTTCTCAAAGGACTCTTCAAAAACTATTTGTGCGCCAAAAATCATTATTATTGGTTTTAATGATAGGTTTAAGTAAAATTTTGACTACAGCGACTGGACTAGGAAGTCATAGTTCACGTTCTATTGTGCCCAGTTCTTCAAGCTTCTAGTTATTATGTAAACCTATTGTCCTGTGATTTCACTGCTCCATCTATTCTGACACCAACTCTTTCTTTTTCCTTCTTTGTCGCTGCTCTATATTTCTAAGACGATTAACCCTCATTTTTCTTCCCCAGAAATCCTATTGAGACGGAAGCCTTATAAAAAATAATAAAAAAAGTAATTAACTGCAATTTTCATTACACCTCGTATATTCAAAAGCACTAGTAGGAACGCGAAATTGCAAATTTAAAATTGCGATAATGTCACCAATATAAAAGTCGCAGAAATGTTTTATATAAATTTTATTGAATATAAATACGAGTAATAACAATTTATAGTATTGCCAATTTTTCCAATTTGGAAGTGTGGCAGCTAAAGATGCCACAAATAGTTTTATCTCGTAAAGACCAAAGATTTGCGAACTGTAATGTGATTTAGCTGTTGCAATATTTATTGTTTAGATGTAGATTTGTAGATAGTAGGAAAATGAAAACTTTTCAAATACCTCTGTAAATCACCAAATAATCTCATAAAATATTAGCAGAAAACTGTACATTTTTCCACGGAAATTCTGAGAATAAAATCGGGAGTAAAGAATAGAAAACAAGTGTGCAAAGCTTTAAACCACTAAAACATTTTTAACATTAAAAAGAAATTTGAAATGTTTGTAGGTGAAAATTCGAATGAGAGGCTCTCACTAAAAATTTAGTAATTTTGTAGGTTTAGTTTTTGTTTGAAAATCGTATAAGTAAGTCGTTCTGAAAAGGGAGAAAAATGTGTATTAAGCTGTTACTAAATTTGTTCACAATAGGCATTTTGCCCAAATAAATGAAGAAAATAGAAACTGTGTACGGAGACTCTTCACCACACTGACGAAGAGCATTTGGAGGGGCCAAAAATTGTGACAACTAACGATATCATCGAAACTAGCTGAAGAATTATACATAAGGCTCGTTTGGCACCGCGTTTGCTCACTTTGAACCGAAAGTTCATTAGAATGAACATTTCTCATGTCTTATTGACGCAGTTGAAGCAAAATGATATACGATTTTTTACATCGATTCATAACTGCAGATTAATTTTTAATCCAACACTACACTTTTGAAACAGTCAAAATAGTGGATTGCAAAGACTGGAAGTGACATCTGTTCACCAGATCTGGTCCCTCTGACTGTTTTTTTTTCTGTTTTCTTACCTAAAGCTTCACTTGCAGAAGAGAAAGTTTTCTCGGTCGAGAAAAGCGACAACTTTTATTTAAAAAGGTTAGAAGGGTTCAAAAGTTTTGCTAGACTTAGTGTATAGACTTAAAGGGTGAAAAATGAAAATGATTATAAAAAAAATCTTGTTTCTTCGTTAGGTTCGTATATGATACCTTGAGTTACACAAAATACTTCCACGTTTTGGAAAGATTATAAGTAATTAGCAGCCGACTCTATTTTCAAAGTTATGTTCATGAAATTCCTAAAATTGTATTTAATAGATTTTACTTAGCCATTAATCAGTTCAGTGGACATTATCGTCCAGATCTTCAAGATGAGCAAAATGATGAAATATACAAAATTAACTTAATGTATGCAATATTCAGATAAAAAAGATTTTTAGTTCCATATTTCTCATCAAGTTACCCCATTGGAAATATACCAAGACAACATTTGAATATCTATTCGTATATGTAAATTGAAACAGGTTTTGTATCGATGTGCTATTGAAATACTTACATTGATTAGCTGCACCTACAGTTAAATATGAGATTGTAAATCTCCAAATGGTAAGGGAGGATCTCATACCAAAAGATCTCTATAAGAATGTATATTCCTGAATTGTTATTTCTAAACACCTCACTTTGCTGGCGCGACTTTGCTGATGTGGAAGAAATTATTTGGTGATTTAAAACAATTTTATATACTGTGTATAGAAAATAAATTGAATGTATAAACACACTTAGTTGAATAAGTTAAAAGGCGTCGTATTAACTTGTACATAATATTGCAAATTACAAATTGTACAGTGTAGATATAAGATTTCAACAATTCTCCTTCCATACTATGTATAGACTAGTGAAGCTGTAACAATATTATTCAACATATTTGTCTTATTTTTAAAAAATGTATAGATTCGAAAAATTTGATTTGTTTCATAATGAAATGTACTTAGTTATCATGAAAAATATTATAATGAACTGATTGACACTTTATTTGATATTTTTATCTGTTTTGATTACGACATAAAGAATACCGATATGTTTTTGTATTTTTATTTCCCCCTGCATCAATTGTGTGGCCAAGAGAACATAACGTGATGTTCATTCCAAATTTTAGATGTAACCCCGTATATAGGAATTGGAATTGACTTGTAGAGTTGACGGATGATTTAAGACCAATAACTAATCAATTTCTTTCGACATCTAATAACCATAACATATATAATCAGATCCACGTACGTAAATCATATAGTGGTATGTTTTCAAAATTTACATATACAAATTTTGTTATTATTTTTTCTTAAGTGCTGTTTTTTGTGTTTTTCTTCATACTCTACTTCTTTTCTCATGTAAAGTAACAACTACTTTATCCCACCTTGCTTAAGTTTTCCTCTTCCTTGCTCTTAAATCTTCCAGTCTTTGTAAAAGAACTCCATGAGTGAGATATTCTCCAAATCTTGTCATATTTAAACGTTTATTAACCTATCCTGATCACCTGATGTTGGTGGTCAGTTTATTCTAAATTTGCTTTCATGATTTAGCTATATTATATTGTTTTGTTACAAAAAATCGGTTTTTATAATTTTATCATGTAGTATACTAGGTACCACATATTCTTAATTTAATTCAGTACATATAAAAAAATTGAACAAGTGAATTTTCATAGACCAGATTCGAACCCGGGGCCAGTAGTTTGAAAACACGGAGCATTAACACCGAGCCATCAGCGTCATTTAAGGTGTTGGTCGTATATCTAATTTTTAACGAACCATATCTTTTTAGAAAATTTATAAATTGAAGTACTTTTTGAAACAATATAAAATTGATTCAAACCTATCAAAATTATTATGTATTCAGATTTCTCAGTGTTTCAATATTTTATATTTAATTATGTTAAAAAAACCAACTAAAAATGGATATACATAACTGAACAATAATATATTCTATGAAATATTTGTTAGAATAAAAGAATAGTGTTTCTATTAATTTAACAAAAAAGACTTCAAACGAAATTATTTAGTAGTCGTGGATAAATTATAGTATTTTACTCGCGTATAATGAGTTATTATTCACTCAGTGATTTATGGTATCGCAATCGCTCGTTGCAGTAAACTTCACCTCGTGGATAATAACCTTCATTATACACTCATGAATAATATATTATTACAAAACAAGTACGTCTAGTGACAAACAGGAATGACATCATTGGAATCGTTTTCGCGCTAAAGTTTGAATTGTCAATTTAAAACCACATCTTTTCTGATAAATTACAATGTTTTAGTTTTTCAGTATATTTGTTGTGTATCTGCATAAAAATTTTCAAAATGCGAACAAAAATAAAAAAATTGCATGCTGCTTATTTGCTATTAGAAATAAAGGTTTATATTGAAAAAAAATATTTAGTGATCTAATCATAGCGTACTCAACATGTCAGCATAATTATTAATAAAAACAGAACTCCATGTACAGAGTCCTTAACGACAAGCTAATCGATATGTATATGGGAAAGTACAGCGACTAGTGTTCTGAAAATTTGCTTACATGGATTTTCCGAAATGCTCGTTTCAGCTAAAATAATTTCAGTTTTCTGAAACTGAAAAGGATCCAAACTTCGTTTGGAAACTGCGCAAAATTGTAATACAACTTTATATAAGGCATCGTATGCCTAAAGTTCACCATTTTTTAATTATCTCACATTTTTGAAATTTTTGCACACATGAAGCCCTAACTAAAAAAATGGTACTTCTAAATTTAAGTGAGTCAGGTCTAATATTTTTGGGATGTGGACAAATAACACTTAAAGCTTTCAAAAACTGTGAAAACCTTGACAAAAATTTATATATGGTTTTCAGAAAATGGTGCGCTTTTTAAAAACTTAGAAAACTTAATTTTTTCAATTGGCAACCCCCATTTGTGTCTTTATCATTGGATTCTTTAGATTCTACGCTTAAAATTAAGGGGACTTTGTTTTTTCGAGTTTCTACAAAAACCCTTAATTCGAGATATATGAATTAACGAAGTCCCCTTAATTTAAAGCGTAGAATCCAAAGGTAAAGAGAAAAATGGGGTTTGCCATTTGAAAAAATTAAGTTTTTAGATAGCGAAATTCTGCACCATTTTCTGAAAACCCTATATAAATTTTTGTCAAGTTTTTCACAGATTTTGAAAGCTATTAGTGTTATTTGTCCAAATCTCAAAAATATTAGACCTGACTCACTTACACTTGGAAATATAATTTTTTTAGTGTGCAAAAATTTCGAAAATGTGAAATAATTAAAAAATTTCTCGTTTACGTATTTCAGAAACTAAAGTAGTTGGAATATTTCTGTTTGTTGCTTTAAAAGTTTTACAAAAAAGTGATACAGGATCGCGAAAACCGCATGTTTATATCTTTAATAATAAATGGGATACAGTGTAGTCTCAACCAAAATGAGACACAGTGTACAACCCAACCCAAATAGTTAGACTGTATAAAATTGTGAATACGAAGAAATAATGAATTTTTAAAGTATTTATATTGGTTTGTAAGTCAAGAAGAGTAGTATGATTATGTAAATTTTCAATAAAAAAAACTAGCACCGATTGATTCAAATATATTCAACACATAGTTGATTCCGATAATTTTCTTAAGTAATTATATTGCAATGTTATTACAGCTACGATAATCTCAAGTTAAAATAAAAACACAATTACTGCATTAAATTAACCAAACAAGCAAATAAAAGAGGCCATTGTTTTAGAGTGCCATAAATTTTCGTGTAAATACAAGTGAAGATCATGCGGCCTATACTATTTGTTTATTTTGACGCAATGGTTTTATATTCGGTTGTTAGTACAACCGTGATGTAAATACTTCTGAATTAAATTATAACGGTGTACATCATAAACTGCGATGTTTCAGATTACAATGTGAAAACAAAGAATCACTAATATTTGTACGTAATAAGATTATGTGGGTTGGGTTTGAGCAAGAGATAAATTGAACAAATTTTATGGAGAAGGATGCTTATCTTTCAGTGGTGATAAGTTTCTCTCTCTGTAATAATCTAATTTTATTGAAATATACAATGCCCAAGTCGGTATTTTTGTCATAAGCAGTTATTTAAATTACTTAATATTTTGTGGAATGATAAAAATGTTGACATTACCAGAAGTTGTCAGTATGTCACAGATTTTTTTTTAAATGAAAGTAGGTTACCAAATAAGATATTGATACTTATATATTAATAAGAACAAATCAGGGGTAGATTTACCTTATCCCACATGTCACAGTTTGAGAAGTTTCTGGACCGAAATAGAGTACATACTAAGTATTTTAGAATGTTCTTGATTTTTATTTTCTCCTTAACTTTTTCCTTATGAATCCAATTTTGACTTGACAAATATGTAATAAATGAATATAAAAATACGATATTAGTCACTAATCTATTCAGAAACCTACAGTAGAACTTCTCTAAGCCGTTACTTTCGGGACTAAGGGTCAAAATGCGAAAAGGTAAGATTATCAGAATATACAAAAAATTTTTATTTACATATTACATATTCTATTAAAACTATATTCATACAAAAAAAGTCAGTTATAGATTTTTGTTAAGCAAATGATATTCTAGACTTATCTCCAATATTCCTCCATTTCTTGATCCACAAAATGTCCATAGGTTTGAGGTTGAATTTTGCTTTATGTACTAATAATAATAATATCAAACGTGTACTTGCCTTTAGTGTGTGAAATCCTGGCAGGGGGTTGACTTCAATGTGTGAAATTCGACTTCCTCACCATTATGTTCCAAAACAACGATAATTATCTGGTCGTTTTTGAGCTCCTCACTAGTTTCACAGTTTTTGTTACATTGGGTAATCCACTCCTCAACTTTACTGGCAGGGACCTTCGTTTGTACGCTTCGTAGGACTCCAATGACTTCTTGTCTGTTTTGTTGTTTTACTCGTCTAAGATCTAATTACTTTCAGTAATAAATTCCAGCCAAAGCTTACACTAAGAATTTCGCAAAGTGTAAGGTTTCAGTTCGTCCCATGAATCAGCAATTGTATAGATGGCAACAAGCAAGATATTAAAGTATTTCATTCGTTCAAATATGTTAAAACCTTTTTCGAACTTCCCTGAAATTGAGCTCCCTAATCCAATGGTGGGAAATTTGGTGGTAAGAAGATAGATTTTATGTCCCCTTTCAATAATTCTCAGATGGATGTGATGGTGTGTTATCCAACAGCAAAAGAGAATAGATGGAATGATAGAAGATTTAAAACTAGTATTCTTGAAGCTTATAAAGAGAATTTTAAGTATCAAAAACATCATAAACAGGTCAAAATGATGGTCGAATGAAATGTATCGAAACAATAAAGAAAAATCATGGAATAATTTCAAACACAACATACCAGGTAAAATAAAAAATTATTCTATGGAACACTAAATTAATAAAGAAAAAGGAATATACTATGATGAATATAAAAGTCAATGAAGAAAATATAATCATAGAGCAAGATGATGTAACAGAGTGACGGAAGTAAGTTGTAGAAGCAATTAAAACATTAAAGCAGAAAATACACTGGAAAGAGATGATATAACAGATGAAATAATGAATAATATTAAAGAAAATGAATGAATAATGATTGAATGATATAATTCGGTATAAAATTAACTTGAATAATAGTATTGGTATTATACTATCTACATATAATAATGGCGATAAAAGAAATTGTAAAATAAGAGAGAAAATAATTGAAAATAATGTCGAAGTGACTTTAGAGGAAGAAGTAGAAAACACAAACGACTTAAGATGGCAATAAGAAATTGGAATGAAATGTTCTCTAATTGCCAGTAATTATCTACTTTTAGGTAATTAAATGATTATTGGATTAAGAACTTCCAAGTAAACCCTAACACTCTAGGCCAAATCCACCCACTAATGATTTTATCATTGAAATTGTTAAAGAAATTGCTAAACGGAAATTCAAGATGCTCTTTTTGAGATACATAAGCTTCCTACGATCTGCGGTTATGACAATTTTATGGTGCCTCTTGCATGAAATACTTTAAACTAGTAAGTGCTTACCAAAAAAAAGATGTTAACAAGAAGATGGCAGCTTGAGCTAGCAAAAAACTACATATTTGATGTATGTAAAGTTCGTTGGTATTGTTTTCTAATGCAAATAAGAAATACATTGTATTAAGACCTTATCCTCAACAGATAATGAAGTAATGGAAGAGATAAAGTGAGAGTGAAAATGTTCCATTAATTTTGTAACACAATTGTAGGATATTTTCAACATTTTTCAGAATTTGTTTTGTTCTCAGGTCGATAAACTATCAAAAAATCATTGTTTTTAGATGAAACCTAAAAACCATTTTGAAAATCTTCCTCACAATTCCAGTTTAGGGATTGACTCTTTGAAAAGTATAAACTATGGCCAGCTCATAATCCATAGAAAATGTATCCATCCTTCACTTTGCAAAAGGTAAATAATTTACAGGTTTTTACAATTTTATTATCATTAAGTAGACAAAAAACATTGTAAAGTTACAGTGCCTTATCAATAAACGTATTGTAAATAATGGGAAAAAGCATAAGTACTTAACTACGGGTAATTGTTCCTAAGAGCCAAGGTGTGACAGGCCCCTAAGTATATAAATCCACCACTTGAGCAGATACATAGATTTTATTATCTATTTGCCTTTAATTCAAATCAAAAAACCCTTCAAATCACTTTGTTCAGATAGAAAATGATAGCTCTTTAGTTTCTAAAAATCTTATTTGTACTGAAAATCGGTAGTTACTGAAGGCCTCGAAACAACAATAAATTATTTGGTGTCAAGACGGGGTTTTGAGACTGATGACTCATTATTACAAATCTGAGCCTCATGTCACTGCTTGTATCAGAAAAAAATGACTCGAATACTGAATAGATTGACGGGGGATGTTGCGAAAAAAATTCCTTCCACTCGCAAATCGATGAACAGAAATCTTGAAATATTCCACAAAATAGAATAAAAAAAATATAGCTTCCTGAAGAAATATAATTCAGAATACAATAAAAAAAAGTAATAGGACAAAAACACCATTACACCTACATAGACAGGAAAAAATAACACTAAATGGTAGACCAATGACTTGAAAACAAAGAAAAGAGCTAGAAGATGAGTGTGCTGGAACGAAACACACTGATAACTTGACAAGTACTCCAAGCACATTCCAAGTGGAAGTTTATCTAATTGGTTAATTTGTCCCATTTAGTATCGATAAGAAATATAGATGGCAGAGAACAATAATCATGGCGGATAGACAAGTACTCATTCTAGTAATTAGATCTAAAATGGTTTGGAACTACTTAAGCCTACTTAACGAACTAGACAAGAAAAACATAGTAACCCTGTTGGGGCTAAGATAAGCAATGATACTATTAGGAAACTATGACCAGAAGAAATCGGAAGATTGCATTAGCCAGAGCAAACATTTTTATAACCTCGTTGGACCAGGGAAAAGAACTACTATCCTCGGATACTACTACTATGAGGAGAAGGTGGCATAATATAACACAATATATTTCAGTGAATCGTCACTATATGAAGCATACATTGTAGATACGAAATAATCTTTTGTGAATATTAAAAGTACTATCTCTCTTTTGAATACTCTACTTTTAACATTCCCATCAATAATAACAAGTTTGTGCTACAAAAAACATTCTATGCGAAACATTTATATTTACTCACTCGATAATGTAATTGGATATTCAACATTTCCTTCCTTACGTGATTTTGTTGGGAATTAAATCAAGACGAAGACCAATTTTGTGGAGTGTATTCAATCTTTTTTATAAAATTAACTAATCCGTCAAACAGAATTTTATAGTGGGAACTTTGTTTGATTAACTTGTGAAATTATTATCCTGCTTTCTTTTCTTTGTTACCGTATCATCATCTTCATATTTTTGTATATAAAGACGTGTATACGATCCTCATAACGAGATATTATATCAAACAAGTGAGCATAAATCTAAGGTATGCACGTTCTACATTTGTTTTTTGATAACAGGTGTAAGAATTTTAGAATAAATGTTATTTTATATCAACTTGTCCTAATGTAAACACATTCTACATAAGTATTTGTCACAAATATTTACTTTGTGTTTTAAATAGAATAGTTTTATATTTTTGGATTTAAAATATACAACGGCTTTATAAATGTATTCTATTCCAAGAATTTCTGTTTATTCTACTTCTGAAAAAGCTTTTATTATATAAAACTTTACTTTCTATCTGGAGTGTGAGCAAAGTAAACTTTTCTCGCCGTTGTAAAATAGTGATAGTCAGATAATTCTTGGTATTCTTTATTGACTTATGGAAATGTTCCCAATATACAGGGTGTATATAAATTTAGCATTGTTCATTCTTGATATTTCGGGCGTTTATAAATTGCTCGGTAAGGTGAAAGTTAATCAACAAAACGTTCTGTTTACCTGTAAGGGATACTATAAATTGGATTTCATTTCTTTATTTTGTTATTTACGGTTCTTAAACCTTAACTCAACACCCATGTACCTTTTTTCGTATTCTTATAGAAAATCATTTATCGTGTAAGTATAATTCATATCTTGGGATGAGCAAGTAAAACCTGGAGGCAAATCAGAAGAAGAAGGCTGATGCTCGACTAATTCTGAAAGCTGAGCTACTGCGGCTGTTGCAATGGCAGACCTAGGATTTGGTGCATTATTCGGATGCAACAGACCTCATTTGCGCTTTTTCTTACGACGTAATACTAAAGTTCAGTTTTCCAAAAAACGTTCATCACCACATTCATCGCTGAAGGTGGCACTGAATCTTTTCTTTATCATTTTCATCATCTTTTCATATTCAGCCTCTCCAAATGTCAATATTTCTATAGAAACAGGGCTTTTTAGGTGGGTAACTACTCTGTAATAACTAATGTGAGATTTAACTGAATTGATTGAATGAATTGAACATTGTCCAACGTTTTAGCGAGTAGGTATTGAGATAAGGATTAATATAATAATAATAATCGTTTCGTCAATATTCATATTGAGACTACTTGACATTCCAAGATAAAGTCAAATGACAAGAGTTGAAGAATTGAAAGACGAAGAGGAATTATTATACAACTAAAAATATAAAGTGAAAACAAAGAGGTGGAAATGAGAAAATATTCAGGACAAGCAGAAATATATTGTATCTGGCGTAAATAACATATCCAGAGAGTGGAAAGAAAATCAATTCATATCCCTACACTAAAATGAAAATGGCCTAATGTGTGAAAACTGAAGAGCAATGTGCTTATCATCAGTTGAACAAACTATTATAACGTTTTTCGTATTTATTTACACTCTTTCTATTCGTGGGGTAAATTAATAAAAAAGTCTCTTACATTCTTAATTTATATACACATTATAGAATACACTTAACTTAATAATTTACTCATAAATATCACTTGAATAATTTCTGCGGTTACTTTCTCTAATTCGTTCTTATCACTACGACTATTTATTTAAAACTAACTAACTGCGTTTACACAAATCATTTATATACTTAAAAAAATTCTAAAGAGTTCTAGAACAAAATGAAATAAATAACAAAAAAAGCAGATGGAAGGCACCTCACGAATACGCCGAATTTTGAAATTGCAGCTGGACATGCCGGCCTAAGGAACCATTTTGCGAACTTGTTCGTAACAATATTTATGAGAATCATAGGAGACATTGATGAAGAACTGGAAGATAAACAAAGTGCATATATAAATAATAAACAAACGATAGATAAAATATACATATTAAAGAGCTTACTAGAAAGAAAAATAGAACAGAATAGAATGGACAAGAAAACTGATCTCAGTAGTATATATAAAAGACTTTGGAATCTCCCAAAAATAAAATAGATATCAAGAGAGAAGGTTCAAATAGAAAGAGGAAGTGATGGAAATAGGAGTAAAGTAGTAGAGATGGAATATCTAAGAAAAGTAGCTGAGAAAACGAGATTGGACTGGATGAGAAATTATGTATAAGAATAGCTCAAACAGGTATCAATAGGAAAAAAAATAGTTGAAATATGTTCAAATTCACACGTGTACATAGAGAAAAGATCATCACAAAACCTAATAAGAAAAGCGTCAGACGCAAAAAGTCAGGAGAGAATGGTGAAAGGGAGAATATGGAAAAATAGGCAATAGCAAGCAAAGAAAAGAAACGAGTAAAAAAATGGATAAAAAGAGAGTGAGAACTAAGATTAACAATACTTCATTGCTCAAAAGAGCATAAAGTGTTATACAAAATAAATATATGATTTGCGCGTAACTACCAAAATTTCTATTTTCAATTTTTGAACATTGAAATGCATCAATTTAATTAAATGTTTTCAAAAAGAATAGGAGCAATATAATCATTTAATCCTCGAGAATTCAATAAAAAAAAACAATTTGAATCAAACAAATTAGATTTTGTCACTAGACCTCGGAGTTGTGTATTTGTTTGCAGATTGTAGAAAGCGTTGAGCATGTAATTGGAATTTTATTTACCTTTCTATTTTGAGTTAAGACTTGGGGTGATCGTGAATCTACACATGCATTTTCACACGGTGAGTGGACCATAATCTGTGCATAGCCTAGGGCCTGGAATTAGTAATGACTATTAATCAATCTACTACCGAGATAATAGTTTAGAAAGATTTGATGGGACATTATTTATTACAAATTATTTCCAAAAATCTGCATGTCTACACTTTCCAGACTATGAAAAAAATAACTTTTTTAATGTTTTATAATTTTCCTCTCTACCTAATATGTTTAGTTTTAAACAGCTACTTTTCAAGAAAATTATATGAAATAAAAATATGGATTACATTTTATTCAACATACTTTGAATTTGTAGTTAATAAAGTTTAAGTTTGCGAGTATTCATATCAATTTTTATAGCAACAAAGGAAGATTTTTGATTATCTATGTTAAACGACTTTAATATATTCATACTCTAACGGGACTATTACTTGATGTTAACAATTAGAATAATTCCAACCGTTTTTACCGTCAATCTTTTATTTATATTGGAAAAGTTATTTATTTATAGTATTTCTCTCGAAGATGTAAATTAATATACACTGTCTTTCACTTATTTAATATATTTAAACACTAACACTGTAATTAACTAACTTATATGATAATTAATTATCAACTAATACTGGACTAACTTATTTAATAATGAACTTTTCACTACTTATCTAATTATTTTTCTAATTTATTCAAATTCACTTATTACTCTTCTATTTCATTCTGTTCACTATGATTATTTATTCTAAACTAACTCCGCTAAACAAACTCGTTTATATATCAAAACAAATATCACAAAAATTCTAGAAAATAAAAAGACAAACTTTCCTAGAATTTTAAAGTTCCAATATAAGCGGATAGGGCCGGCTTCACGACCTATATCGTGGACTTATTCGTAATATTTCCTCTACTTCAGATGGAAGTTCCCCCTGGAACTCATGTATAGATGGAACTGGATGTTTAAATCGGCAACTCGAACCCATTCCTGCACTTTCCGCTTAACGTGTCTTTTCTTTTTTGAAAATATAAGCCGTCCACAAACATAATAAGTAATTAGTAAATTTTAACAAAAGTCTTGATTTATAAAAGTTTCCATGAAAAAAAAAATATCAATAATTTCATATACTTGATAATTCTCTCCTCATTTTCAATTTTCATAATAATTGGCTTATGAAATGGAAAATATGATTCATAAATAAAAGTTTCAATCTTGTGTACTTAATATTGCACACCATCGATTGTTGTGTTGGCATTTGTTGTAGCTTATACTAAATCGATGTTATAAATGTTGCTTTCAAAAAAAATTCAAATTCGGTCATTGTGACTGATTTTATATAGATTAGTTCTGGATTAGATTAGTATAGATTAGATTCTGATTAGTTTTTCCAAATAATGACCAGAGGAATGAAATGTAAAAAGCTCTAACTTTTTACATGCTTCCTGCGAGGAGATATCGCTGCTACAGACAGACAAATCGCTAGTAATAGTGCATTTTGTACAAAAAAAAAATAAAAATCTTGAGCTGGGCCACAGTCCCCAAAAGTTTTGGAGTCGCCACCTTAATTTTTTTTGGAAATTTTTTAAAATTGAAACATTGCTATAATAAAAGTAATGTAGTATAGTGAAAATCTTGGTAAAGACGTTAAATAGTTTTGGTAATAAAATTAATGAAAATTTTAAATACAAAAATACTTTTCCAAGGTAATTATTTTTTTTAAACTTAAACTAAATGCAAAAGATTCAGATTTTATATTTAGACGCACGTCAAACAAGTTCACAGGGACACACGTTTTTTGTAAACATACAGTATATATAGCGAAGTGAGTTTTTGATTGGTCTTCTGCGCAATTGATAATGGAACTACCATAACATCTAATATCAAAAAATTAAATTGATTCTATTCTATTTACACAAAATCTCATAACAGAATGATAAATAACAATCTTCGAATGGCAAAAGTGTCACCTCCCGGCCTTCCCTTGGGGAATCATATAACTTTACAAAAGAAGTGTTGCAGAAAACAATGACACGATTGACACGTGACCCATTTGTTATAGTCCTTTGTAGGATTTGGGGTATCTAAGCTTCTTACTATACTCGAACTTTGTTTATTGGTACATGAAATGTTTGTTTGTTGACTTCATTTCATCGTCTATCGCCCAATGTATTTTCATTATGTCAAGAGTTGTAACAGTAAAACAAATATAATATATATATATATATATATATATATATATATATATATATATATATATATATATATATATATATACTATATGTGATAAAACAAAGCATAAAAAACCTTCGAGTAAGATTTTGCTTATCTAAAGAAATAATTTCGAAAATATTGATTGGAGTAAAAGTCCATTGCTTTGCATTTCCACTTGTAATAGAGATGTCTTCTAAATTTGATTATATGTATGTTAACTTTACATACAGTTTTCTACAATACCTATCCACAACCGTTTAGCCACATCCTCAATATTAAAGTCCTTCTCTAATATTTTTGACTGTTAAGTGGTAAATTAATCAACCGATGTACCAGGAAATGGAGACAGTCCATTTTATGTTGGATACAATGGAAATAATTAGGAAGGATCGACAAGCATTTTCAATGGTTTCTAACCTATTCCTATTTGTACACAAGGTGTATTAAAATGTATGTTTTCATTTGAAGAGTTTCAAAATTAAATTTTCTATATTTGCTTTTTTCGTGTTATATATAGCTACAACATGCTCTGAAAAAATACTCAAACTCTTTGACAATCTGCTTCTGAAAATGAGATGGGGTTAGATCCATCCATAATCATGGAATACGTATAAAAAATATGAAATTATTAAAATCAAAAAATAAATTGTAGGATGCATTCGAATTTATGCAGATTATCAGATGTGAGAATAATTTGAAAAGGAATGACCTTAAAGTCCACACTTTAGGTCCACGTTAAGTAATGAATGTGAAATTTCCGGCAAAGTAGTTTTCCCTGTTTCTGCGCAAAAAGATCATTGGCCAAAAAATTTAATATAAATAGGGAAGTTCAGTTATAAGTTCCAGGTTACCTTCGATATATGAAGACGATAACTTATTGTAAATGTTGTGGTATTTGCATTAAATAGTGTGTTCAGTATAATTATCACCAAAGGTTCTATAAATTCTAGCAGTTGTGATGTTCAGAGATGCTTACACGTTCTGTTGAAATATTTACATCTTCACCTATTTAAGTACTTTTTCTACGACCGTTCACTGTCACGTTTTTTATCAACAATTTCTGAAGTAGTTACAGTAAGTGACAGTATCTAACGTCTAGCATCCATCGTGTTCATAGGGCCACTTTTAAAAACAGAGAGCCAAATTATTCTTAAAGTGGTAGTACTTTACATATACTTCATATTGGCTTTGTAACTAATTTGAATGTCTGATTTACCGCAGAAACATGACGAAAATTAACAATGTAATCAGCGAAAAATTACTCTTTCGACAAACCGTCCGCGTATTTGATTTGGTCAGATCATTTAAAAGAAAGTTGATTCTATTTAAAAGAATGTTGATTCTATACATGTTTTACTTGAAACTGTTTTTATATTTATGGGAGTTAAAAAATTAAGGGGTCATATTAATGAAAATAACCAGAAACAATCCCCAAAAGCACTATTATTCTTAATGAATGCAGGAGATATTTTTGCTAATATAGTAATTTTACAAACAACTACCAGAACCAATATATCTTATGAAACGTTATAGAGTATTTTATCTAAACTTAAACATACTTTAAATTCGTTTTTGTATTGATACTATGAATAAAATTAAAAAGTATTATATATATGTAGGCATATTTTACCCTGACTTATTTTTTAAGGTTGTGTAGTCTTCCGATGTAACCCGATTTTAAAAAGCTGTTCCCATATTTTTCGTAAAATCCGTAAACATATGACAATCCTTCATTATAATGTTAAATAAAAGTTTCGAAAATATTTTCCCAACAAACCTCACATCGCCCTTTTTTAATACCTGATACAACAAAACACAAACTGTTACAATGATACATTATGTACATCGGTGCAGTATATTTGACGTATCTCCAGTTAGACAGATCACTCACGGGGAATTTGTCCCATTGAAAAATCATCCGGGCAAAAAGTAATAATCCCTGATGGACCAGTGGCTTGTAAATACAAAGCCACCCTTCATACCAGTCTTTACCGCCCGCTGTCATCATCAAGGAAAGCTCACAGTTTCCTTTGATATGTCCTTTCGCTAAATTAACTCGTTGATAGTTGATATTGCTGCCAAGGGATAGAACGCTTCATGATTACCTGTTATGTCTTCTGAGAGGGTGATGTTTTTACTTGAACGAACACCTTTTCGACATTTATTGCAGTTTATCTGTAATTCATCCAGTTTATTTTGTATCTTTATAAACACTTGCAGTTAACAATTTTTTCAAATTTCTACTGAATTCGTTTGAAAAACCATAGCTAAATTTTAAAATTTGCAATTTTATTAATTTGATATTTAGAATTCAAGCATGGTCATATTCATTTTTTACTAGTTCTGAACAATATTTTAGACTGAAAAATCCAGGAAGGGAAAGAATCTTTTCTAACATTCTAACGTACATATATCTGAGAGTAACACGAAATTGAACCCAACGTTATAAGTTCACTAGTGATTTAGTACGGTACGAGATAGATGTTTATGGACGAGGCGACAAAAGAGCAAAGTCAAGGATATCTAATCCATTACCTAATAATAACTTCACGTACGTTATGTTAGTAGGAAAAATTAAAAGTAAAAATATACCAAAATCAAAGTGCGTTTTTATCTTTTTATAGCTATTAAGCTATAGTCGTTTGTAGACACCCTCATAAATAGTTAAAATAACAGTGTTTCGAGTATTTACAAAAAATAGTTTTTGAATGATTGAGCTTATTATAAATTGTAGATAGGATCTTTGAATATATCTACAATATAAATCTATCTTGGTATAAATATAAAAAAAATAAATTAATAATAATAATAATCTTCAATTAAATCATCATTAACCAATTAAGCACCTGCTAGCTTCCCTTTTATTTGTAAATAATAATTCTCCCCCATCGTCAAACAATAGAGACACATTGAAACAACCGAGGATTCTAATAAAGCATTCTCGATACAAATAAAGCCTTTTTTGTGACAGTTTACATGTACTAGCGACGAGGCAAAAATCGCGAACAGTTGCTCTAAAACGGCAATATGTGAAGATCGAGAGCATTATACACCACTCAAATCCATCTTTATTATACGGGGTTATGAATATCGAGTGTTAAAATTAAAATACGCGGTCCTTAAGCTGTATTACAATAGGCTAAGGACCTTCGAGGGCAGCAGCTGTGTTAAAAAACGCGACAGGACTGGCTGTTAGCTTTTTTGGTACAATTGCTACAGATTCTAAGCGTAACTTAGAACACCAAGATATAATTTTGGTTCGAAAATTTATAGTCCATTCGTTTAATGAAGAAAACAAACTACCTGACTGAACAAAGCGCCACAGGGGAATTCTCTAAAATGAATGTAGGTACACTCTTGTACATTCATTTTAGCTCTACTACATTGTAGTTTCATAAACATTACCTTTTCGGTATACAACAGTTGTCTAAATAGGTTCAGATCTCGACCTGAAGATAATAACATTTATCCATATGTAGGAAAATATACTTGCGCATAAAAATGTAAGTGGAATTAGCACTGTGTACGGGCAGTCTTCACCATCATTTATGACCTGAAATTTTGGCCAGATGAATTAAAACGTTGCCGTATTAGCTTGACTGGTGACTAGCGTTCAGGACGGCCAAAAACTGAGACAATTAACGTCAAAAGCTGACCAAATAGTATTGGATGAACGTCGGATTAAAGTTAGAGGGAGAGAGAATTAAATATTATTATTAATATAGAAGTCGTTTACAGAGTAGAAAGCACTGTCCAGTAAATATGCCCTCAAATTATTGCGAAATGCGGGAAAAGATTTGATTCCAATTGGCAAGTGATTGTGCAGTTTTTTGCTTTATAAAATATTGAGCCCTTAACTAATTCTGAACGTGAAGTGGGTAGATAAAAGTCGTTCTCTGCGTGGATAGCCGTGCAACGACCTATAGAAGAGGCTATGAAAGGGATATGCAATGCCAACCACGCATTTTCCAGGCCTTATTGCCGCAATATAAGGAAATTTGGTGTAAAAAAGGGAAAATGTACTTTCTCACGTTTCGATAATCTCCATGGCCAAAATTCAGCATCACCAGATGTCTCTCGCAGACTTTTTTTGTTTCCTAAGCTCAAAGTTTTACTTAAGTTTTACTTACAGGAAAGATATCACCAGGGGAATCGCTAAAAAAGTGTATATACAAAAAAAGGGAACTATGATGGAAAATAAGAATGATAATCAGATAAAAATTTTTTGTTTCTCTGTTAGATCAGTAACTTCTCAGACCACTCTCGTACTAAGAAACCACCATAAATATAAAAAGTTTTTTTCCCATTAATTACTTGTTTTATACCTTTCTACCAATTTTTTCCAAATATTTCAATTGAGGTTTACGAACACCACCAACTTCAAATGTTCAAACTATGATAGAATCAATAGGAATTGAATTGGTAGAAATACTCTTCAAAAACATCGGCATTCTTTATTCTTGGTAATCTTTAACACAAACTCAAGCACACCACCTTGTACACAATTCTCATCACTCTCAATAATGGTTATTATTGAACAAATTCATCTACTTGAACCCGTTGTTAAAAAGCGTGCCTGAGTGCTTGTCAGACCAGAGGATGTATATCATGGATTCCTCCACATCACCGACAGTCCGGATCGGCAGCTATACTTATATTCATCTGCGATAATCGACTTCCATATGCCTTGTTATGAGATCTATCAAAGTCTTTACCACCCGTCTACTTAACTGCAGTATTCCGCCGCCCAATCTAAAGGGTTTATCTCACTTATTGTGGCCATTCACTTAGAATGAGGTTTAATGTGAATGTAACTTTGTTGCTGTTAAATTTTTCAAAAGAGTTGGCCCCAACGCAAATAACAAATTTGGTAAATTCTTTAGTGGAACCTGCAGTATCTTATGATGGGGTGGTGTCATGAGTTTAAATGTGGTAGGTAGTCGTTGAGAAATGAATATGCAAGTGAAGCAACCACAACTGCTACCACACACAAATGTTGAAAAACGTTCAAGATCTCGTACATTTATTCGATTGTAAATTTTTCAATCTGGTGTGTTGTTTAGGTTTTAATTGTTATCAATTTCGTCATCCTAATATATCCCATTATCTCTATACATAACGAAAAAGATTTTTATTAGACATTCTATACAGTTCTTATCTCAAAACTTATTTTCGTCTGTTGACAAGATCATATTCAATATTTTTTGGTACAGTATTGTGCAGTACCATCTGCTCAAAACTTTCAACATAATATACCATTTCTTCGATTGAACTTTATACCATTTTTGGCTAAATTCGGTCCTGGAGTTGTTGAATATTTACTGCCTCTGACAAAGTGGATAGATGACAGAGGGAGTGATAGGGGGCTCTAATTTCGAGGTAATTTCGTTTGGGAGATGTCAGGTGCATTTTCATGACTTTAATTGTGTCGATGTAGAAGGGATTTTAACAAGTTTTGTAGTGGATTTTGTTAAGCGGCATTTAAAAAGCTTTTTTTTGAAATTCCTAGCTCATACTTGATTGAAAATTATCGAATATTTCCCGTCATATGCAATAATCACATCTGTATCAATTTTTTTGATCGTTTTGGACAACCATCGAATTCACTTAGTTGATTTGGCTATCAACATATTGTTGATTTTATTTCGCTCTAAATGTTTGGCAAAAAAATGTATAACAATTTTCTGTGATAATAATACATAACTTTCATTCAAATAGCCGTGGCAATAGTCAGCTTCATCATCTTGCAACATTTGCAAGATGGGTCAAATAAGCCATACTAACATTAAGCCACGATACACATACAACGGTTTGCTGAATTGTTCGCTCAAATTTGACGCGCATGACGTCACGCTGGAATCAGAATGGTTTCTTAGCCATTAAGATTAGGTTATTGTTTAAAAATTCATTTTGCAAATGATGCCAGTTAGCCTCACTTTTATTTTGCGAAACTTTCCAAATAGAATGATTTTGCAATGAAAATTGGAATAATTTTAAATATTTTTTAAATCAGTCGGTTTCATGAGAGTTACCTTTGTTTTTAACACTAAATCAAAAACGCAATAAAATATAAGGTGTTCCATTTAAAATTCCAAAGTTGATGTCGATACTGAAGAATTGGGACACCGCGTATAATCCAGAAGTAAATAATCTAAAAATTACTTTGAATACAAAGAATTTTTGTGATTAAAATTTTTTGATAACTCTCACTGGTTTGGAGAAAAGTATATGGGTCATCTTATGGTTGACACCCTGTACGTATTTACTGGGTTTTTGTGTGTTTGTGATATTTTTTTGTGTTTATCGCTTTCGAGGTCCCAGATGTCGGAAATTATTACTTCCAGTTTTACCAATAATTGGATTGGTTGACTTCTAGTTAGCTTTGTTGAACTGGATTTATGAATGAAACGAAAGGTATCTTCTAGCCTAATCTATTTTCAGAAGGTAGGTGCTTGGCTTGAGTTGTAAAAGAACGTACACAAAAAAATCAAAAGTACCATTTTTTATTTGTTCAACTTTTATTTGCATTCGAATTTGGAATTGGTTTGTTGTTAATCAGATCAATGAACGGATCCATATCCTGATTAGGCTAGGTTACACTATATTAAGTTGAGTTAGATTTAATTGGGTTAGATTATGTTATATTTATTTAGCTTCGATTAGGTTATATTTACTTTAGCTTAGGTTAAGACGATAACTTGGAAAAAAAGTATTTTTCCATAAAATGCCACATGTTTTTTATAATCAAGAGGACGTTTCGTATAGTTAATAAATCCAGTCCAAAAAGCTGAAGTCGACAAATCCAATTATTGGCCATATCTGAAACCACGATAAATGGACTCTGGGACCCCAAAAAAAGTCAGATTAGCGTGATTTAATAATGATTCTAAATTAGACGGCTACGGAAGTATTTAAATCATTCATTCTCATCAATTTTTTTGTAAAGTGAGTATATTTTAGGGAAATTAAGTATGAAATATTATCAGAAAAATTCACTATTTTATAGGTTCATTTTCATACGCTTTCTATTTCACTACATAATATTTCTGGTCCAAGGCTCGCTATTTCAACTCTAATATTCTCTAATATACTACTAAGTTAATGTACATATTGTGACTGCTGTTAAGCCAGAAGTCGTTAACTGTAGGCCACGATCAATCAAAAACGTGAAGTTCGACTTGGTTAACAACCACGTACCGTTAGATACGTGACATTAAATTACAACAAACCTTGTACCTATAACATTCACCTTGTATCTCATAACAATAATTCTGTGTAGAAATATAAGAATCGGCAATATAGAATAGTGACATTGTCAATGTATGTAATATACCTATAGTATAAGTGTTACTAAATTTGTAAATCGAAATTATACCAGTGATTTTATATCATCGATTTTGAAGATATAGTTTTATTAAGCTCTCACTGATTGGAGGTCCTTTACTTTACCTTCGATCAACACAATATAGACGTTTTACTGTCCCCTTAATAAAAAATCGGACGCAGTTAAATCTAGCAAACGATGTGGTCAAGTAAAATCTGAATGTTTGGATTTCAAACGTTCGGCAAAAATTTTTCGGAGCAAGTCCATAGTGTTCCTAACGTGGTTTCTTTATGAAATTAAAAATTACAAAACTGCTTTGTCATTGACTACGAAAAATTACAAATCATTGTTCAGTAAGAACCTCCCAAAATCGTTTCCGGCCTAACATACTTATTTGTATTATATACAAATTATATTATATTGTATTATAAACTGCCGAAACAGTACATTTAGATGAGTGCAAATTATGCTGTTATGTAGGTTTTCGATTTTCTGAGCCCAAAAATCTACAGTTTTGTTTGTTGTCTAAAACAAATAGCAGTTTAAAATTCTAAGCGATGTTGAGACAGATAAATCATTCGCAACATTCAGTCGCAGTTTACACGTTGCCTTCAATGCGAATATTTCCATGGACATATCATCTTGTTTTGGTGAAAATTATTCTCCTGCTACCAAACACTATATTGTTTGGTATTATTATATGTACTGTATAAAGAACTGCATTTGGTCAAGAGCAATTGCCTTCACAGTCTTCTATGTGTACACAAAAGCATCCATGTGATGTTTAACAAAGTTATTCATATTATTTCACATAAATAATTTGTAATAACTGTAACTTCCCTTAATCATTCACCCAAATCCAGACAAGGTTGAGTTTAAGGACTCCGGTACAACTTCTGAAAACAGCAGATCAAACTTCTAATCATGAAGACTGTAGGAGCTGCACTTGAAATATATTTTTGCCGATATTTCGAGAATTTTAATTTGTTGTTTTCTACCTTGATTGATTTGATAATAAATTTCCAGGAATTCATTTACGAAAAGAAAATTCTTTCTGTTTAATATTGGAACTGATTATTTGGTCGACTCGACAAGATCATAAAATAGTTATTTTCCAAATATTTTGATGAAATTTCAAGATTATAACAACAAAGTGACAATATCTCCTCACTTATAGATTCAATAATCGAACACGTTCTTCCACCCGAAAAATCTGACTTACCCTCCCACCGTTTTATCTTTGGATATGTCACCCTAATAACCAGTAAATTGTTCAATATTGTCGAAAATCAGGGGTGGATATTCTCACCCTTAAATATTTCATTGTCGAGCCTCTTTTAACGCTCGATTCATTATTTTGAGATTATATCTGGCAACCGCTTCGACTGGTTTGTCTCTAATTTAATTGCAATCGTTTGATGAAACATTCACGCCTTTTATTTACATATATATTAATGAAATTCTTATAACAAGAGCCCTCAGCAAGAGTAAAACTTATTGAGAGGGATGGAAATCGACTATTCACAATTTTAATTCAACTATAAAATTGAATGACGTCAAAATATCGTGTCCAATGTTAGTATATTATATGTGTTAAATTATTTTTGTCGTTTTTATAAGTATATTTCTCACTAACGCCAAGCTATAACGTCTTCTGTTGTTTCGTTTAATCAGAATGCTCTATTTGGTCATACCTCAATTGATTAATATGGAACCTTGGAACCTTTGTTAGGACTAAAAACAGTCATTAGTCGCCAATGGTCTAAGATATTTATTTTCTTTTATAGATGTTGCAATTTTTGCGATTTTTCCTTCTATCCAATATTGTATAACGATTCACTCAAATTATTGCTGTTTTGATTCAAGTATTTAGTGTATATTTCTCGAGGAACCTCCTCTTTTGACGTTATGATAAAAATTTCACGATTGTTTAGCTTCTAAATTGTGACATTGCTATGTTATTGAATACTGATCGTCGTAAAACTAAATAGCTCGATTTATTTGAAATTTTGTTAGAATTAATCAAAGAAAGGCTAGATGATAAAGTTGTTTGAAACTTTCCAAATTCTCAGTATTTACTCGAATAAACCAAAAAAACAAATTTTTTTCTACCTCACGAAAATCCGTAATTTTCGACCTTCAAGTCTGGGTTGAAAATAATTATTTTCAAGATTTTTTGTCAGAGATTTTTTTGGTTAATATCCAGTGGCTTCTCGTTTGAAAAAAGGCAATTAATTTTAGGAATTTAGTATCTATATTTACCTAGCCATGAGTGCCATCGTAGCCCCATAATGCTAAGGGGTTTAATTTTTTCGCTTGTTGCTAACAATATACCAAGATTGTTTCTCAAAAAACTGTGATAATTTGACGCTCTTTCAACACTATCTCATCAACGTCATTCATAACTATCTTTTGATTCCTTAGAAAAAAGGTTCAATGGTATAAATCTGACCTGCATCCCCACTTATGTGGAGCCTGGTAATAAACGAAATCTTACGCGGACTGACTGACCTTGGAATATCTTGTGAGAGACCAGCAGATGATATAGTCAGTTTCGTATGGAAAGGTTTTGAAAATACACTCTGGGCCATAGGTCAAAGAGAAAGTAATATGGATTAATTTCAACCACTGAAAAGTCTATCTTCACTAAAAACAAAAAACTCATTCTTAAGCCTTTTAATTTCGATGGGCTAACCATTGAATAGAAAACGGAGGAGAAATATCTGGGAACCACACTACAACAGTAAAATCCACGAAAGTCCTGATTAGATATGTAAAGAAACTTCGTAGATAATAAATAATTGGGGTTGTAGCCCAAAGATCCTGCTGGCTATAATGAGATCAAATATCACGCATAGGACTCTTAACACAACGAGAATTATTATCTCGGAGTGATTCTAAATCTTCCATTTCCCTATATATAATTGAATACCATGGGTAATCCAAAGCTAAAAGTAGTTTTTAATCAGAAATATATGCAATTGAAATACGTGTCCAGGTCAAATTGGGAAAGAGTTATCGCGAAAAGGAGATAATGGTCGTGTTCTATGGTTATAAGATTGAAGTTGGTTTGCGAATGCGCGGAAAAGTGAAATTAACAAGGCAAAAAGAATAAAGTTAATATACAATGTATTCCAAAATACAATGGAGTGAAGAGATATGAAATAGCAGACAGACCTGCTAAAGTAGAGGCGAATAAATCCTTGGTAGGACCTTAAACCTTTTGTGGAAGCGGCTACAGGACAGGAAGAATTTTCGAGGAATGAGAAAGACAAAAATACTCCAAACAAACAAACAAACAATTTACAATTAATAAGAATAGTGTTGTTGCCGGTCCCAACATACATACTTCAGCTTTTCAGAGCAGATATCTGACGCCCATGATTTTTATGAGTTAAATGACTAAGTAGCTGCCTTATACTTAGTTAACAAAGATTTTTAATGATTTCAAATAAAGTGTAAAAAATAGAAGCACAAAATGAGTTATAATAAAATAAATAAAAATGACGGCATACGAATATTGATTGAGTTTGTGTGTGAAAAGCTGGAAAGTAACATAATCGAGTCTAATTTGTGTTCAAATATATTGTGTAGCTCACTACCTATATTGTCGACGTCTATATGCCCCCTAAACAATTTATTATACAATTGGAATTATAGGAAATACAAAAATAATAAGCAAACATTATATACAAAGTTAGCTCTTAAGATATTCTGAAATATTCGAATCAGTTTGTGAATTCTCTAAAATTTGATGGGCAAAAATATGATGATCTAGTGAGTTTTATTGTTAAAAAACGTCATGTGGAGCTTAAAACAAAACGAATAATTCAATAACTGCTGAATTTATTGACATTTTTAAAAGCAAATAACTCGTAAGCTGGTACACGAAACAATTGAACTTTTTCATATTTTTTATTAAAGGTGGATAGAGAGAAAATATGATTCGATTAACTCGTACTATCGGTTACAAACATCAAATTAGATTTCTAATTTGTAACGCTAATACACGGAAAGGAAACGATTAAAAATTGTTGTAAGATTCAAAAAAAAATTTTCATATTCAAACGCTTATACTTAGTTAAAGAAGTCTTAAATAAGGTTCTGGGATCTTCAAATTTTGGCGAACGCGCCACGAATTCTGGGAAATAAAATTTTCAATAAATGACTACCTACCACACTTGACGATACCAAAAATACGGCCCGCGTAAAAAAAACAAAGAATTCCGTCGTCCTCATAGAAATTTTTGTATTTAAATACAATGAATAACGATTTGTAACCAAAAAAAAATTATTTCATCTTTTCATTTAATCTTATCTTGTTCTTTCCATATCGTTTCTGGTAAACTTTTTTATCTACCTTTCAAGTAGATGATTGTTATTCAATTATTTTTCCATTTTAATTTAGTTGCTAATGTTAAAGTCAACGACTTTCCGTGTAACCCAAAGTACGCTTGACACATATGGAAAACTACTCATTTTCCAAAGGAAAAAGTATCCACAGGAAGTCCGGAGGACCGTCAACAAAAAGTTCTTGGAACACAAGAATGTTTACGCCCTGACGAAATAAAGCAATTTCGTGGGGAAACCATTCTTCTCGGGCAGCGTCCCACTCTGTTAATTGAAAATTCATAGATCTCACCCTTGTGCCATTTGGCACTGGTGATAGCAGCTGCCTCTCAAGTTATACCATAGTAAATCGATTTCTTCGTGTACCAAATCTGCTGATATCGTATTACAAGCTTTGAATCTACTCAGCTAGAGTTGACTTTGATGTCGTTTGAAATACATTCATTGCAACGCCAGGTAGACGATTCTTTTGAAAACGTCTTCCTTGGTTCCTTGAAAGTGATAAATAGAAGAGGGTAACATGAAATACTGTGTAAGGTAGAGACATAGTTAAGTTGGGTCTTCCTGACATATACTACAAGGTATGCTTGAGAGGACTAGATTAATTACATACTGTAAGGAAATTAAGAAGGTTATAAGTAAGGTAATTTGGAATTCCCTGGGTCATGGAAGGCGAGGGAATATTGTGTTATTGAGGTACTTGTTCGGAAAAAGGTCATGAGAGGAATGGTACCTGTATAATGTATTTTCAAATGCGTCTGGAGAAGGACAGGTGTCGGGGTCGCCATAAAGTTAGATATGAAAAAGGTGGGGTCGACGTTTGCTTAATATTGATCATAAGCTTAATCGCAATTCAAACAAATTTTTGAAATGATCTGAATTTCATCAGCGATCTGTTACACTAGATGAAACTTGAGTACACAATTATACCCCATAAATAAAAATACAATAGAAAGAATCGACTGCGTCCAATGAACGTCCTGCCGTGTTCTATCACGACAATGAGCCTCTACATTTGTCCGCTATTTATGCTGAGAAATCAACTGCATCACGTTACGATTAATGCCGATTAATCCGTCAAATTCACCTGATCTAACTCAAACTGCTTTAGTGGAACGCATATTTTAAACATTTCCAGAGATTGTTGGGATAATTTGAATTAATTGGAAACGTCTTCAAGGTACATATTTTGAAATCATCTCGAAATATACAGAGTGTTGCATATTTCCGTCACATTCGGATTGATAATATTCTTGAAGCTTTTGATATAAGATGTTACTTATACAGAATCATTGAAGAAGTGTGGATACGTTTACCTGAAAATCGTAGGTGAATTAACGGTGTGCATCGAAAACAAAAATTTTGTTTTACATAACGAAGCTAGTAATATGATTCAATATCTCCGTATCCGATTACATTTTTATTGCTGTCTTTTTTTCTATACAGAGTGGATACAAATTTGAACCCTTCATATTCTTTCTCTTCATATTTCGTACCACAAATAGGTTATTTAATTTTTTTAAGTAAAGAAATAAGATGTTCGAATATCTGTCCACGCTGTAGATAAAAGAGAAAATAATAAAAAATTAGTTGAATACGAAGAATTTCACTAGAATAAAACGTCTTCTTCAATTAATAGTACCTAATGTAGAGCGTTGATTTATCTACGATTTTCACATAAACGATAGTAAATTTATCATTGAAAAAAAAAATGAGAAAATGTAGAAACGATTTTAGAAATCTGTTTAAACGATATCATTTAATTTCTAAAGATTTTCCTGTGGTTAGCGTTACATATTTTCTAAGTGGAATTTATATAATTAAATTATGTATCTTTTATTTTCATTCCCGTTTCATATTAAATCGTACTATGAAAAAAATACATATCATCTGTATTTTCATTAATATTATCGTATTACCTACTGGTAAATGGCCCTTTGTCCTCTGCCCGTGTACACATGTATAGGAAAAAGAAAATGAAAAAAGTTGGGAGCGATCTATACGAATGGCCAATATACGACGTTGTTCTGTATGAGGACAGAACAAACATATATTCAGAAAATAAAGGCATGTGTATTAATATCCGTTGTTTCCCATTTTCCTTTGTGTACTACTTCGAAAACTGTACAAACATGTCGTATTAAGAATTCCGGGAGTTTTTTTGTGCACGTATAGATATTAGTGACTTTCTTTGCGAAAAATAAAGGCATATTTTTGTTTATGATAGATGAAATAGATAAGTTTTATTAGGATACACGACAATAATCGAGTACTGGGAACAAAAAAACATACTTCCATTTAAAAATTTTAATTTCTACACTCCATTTGCTTACAGAAGCAACTTTTCAGAAAAATAAGGTAAATCTGCATAAAATATAACAATATAGATTATGAGCGTTTTCGTAGTGGGAATGTGGCAAAATTAAACACCAAAGTGTACTATCTCTAATATATCCCCAGCTTTCGATTAGGTATTTATGTAATCCTCGTCTGGGAAATAATTAGTTTAGATTTGCGACGGTTTTAAATTGTGTTATTTATTGTAATAAACATTACATTCATCAGTTACAAAATTCATTATCCAAATTAACAATACAATAAAAATATCAATTAATATTCTAATCATTTTCTATACATGAAATTAGTCACTGACGGCACTTTCAATTTGAAGTACTTCGTACTACCTGTCGTTTTTTTTCAATCCTTTCTTGTCGTGAGTCTTATGGTGTAAATGAGATGTTTTATTTGGCCCCACAAATTAAAATTTCAGCAAGATAGGTGTGGAAATCTGGGTGGCCAAATAAATAAACTTCCTCGCCCTATCCACCTATCTAAAAGAAGTGGCAATCCGATTCTTAAGAAGTATAAATAAAACCTTAGTTGTGATTGCCTCAAACAATAGAAATGTTTTAGTTTTATCTCTTACGTCTTTGCGTAAATATGTGGATTCTTCATGTTAATATTTGCTCATTTTGGAAAATCTTAGATGTTGCTGATGGTTTTTCGTTTTGTCTTAATGATAATAATTATTCAAAAATTCGTATGTTTGTCCATTTCTAGGACTCACTTCGGCAGATCAAATTTTCTTGTGCGCTCGTCGAACGATCTTTCGGATTCGACACAGGTACCTAGTGCGCGCTAGATGCACGAAATGTTTTCTAAATGTGCCTGTGCGCTCGATGCACGTGCGCTTCTCGCATCCCAACGCATATTTACACACGGCATTTGAGATAATTTTTATGCAAGAAGATCTCAACGTCTGATTTTTGGACAGACGTCACCGATCATGTGATTTTTTACCACGTCAACCGTTAAGGATTGATAAACAATATTCACTCGACATATTTTCAATAAACACATCATCGATTTGTTATGTATCATATACAATGCAATCCAAAGGATCTATTACATGGTTAGATATCGGGTTTTCTGTTGTCAATTGAGGTGGTAATACCTGGTTAAGACTCCTATTAGTATTCGTGGATTGTTCTTACTTAGGTTGATACATTCAACAGATCTTCCTGGTTATAATTTTCCAAGAAGTATATTTGTTTGTCTGCTGCTGCCCCTAGAGATTCTTCTAGTAACTAGTTTTTTCTATCTTCTTTCATCTGTTGTATTTACTCTATTGTCCTATAGAAGAAGATTCTGCAAAAGCCCTATGAAAGCTGCATCTGCCTTTGGCAAGTTTGTCTGCAATTTCATTCATTCCAGTGATTCCCAGAACCAACTGGAGGATAGCTTTATTCTCTATTTTGTTAAATTCATATTATCAAAGTATTATATATTTAAAATAATTAAATGTGACGCTTTATGCCGTTAAAATTAACAATTGAAAGAAATATTCTCACTGCATTTAATTATAGTCTTTCAGGACTTCAAAAAAAATATTTTTTTCACCGTTTTGTTTGTTTTAAATGATTGTATTGCATTTTTTCTGCGTTCACGTATTTCCTGCTACTCTTTTGGTTACTTCTACATCGAATTTAATATGCAAATCTAAATATTTACGTGTTGAATTATTGTTATTAATAGTTCATTTATCTTTTAGCTACATACTTTTCGCAACGTTATTGAATCAATAATTTCAAAATAAAACTTAATCCGAACATGGTATCTGATCTTTAAACCGTTTAATAAATTAATCATCATCCGATAAACAACTCACACTGTGTGGAAACAACTTTCACCCCACTCTCGAAAAACGTGCTCCCCCTACCACTACAAAGGACAATATATATTTGATTGATCTCCACCCCAAACTTTTCGACGGCCATTCGAGTGTTCACATTACCATAGCAACGGTGAGTTAAGGGTGTGGCGAAGGGTCGATAGGTACCCCTCGCGCGATATTCAGACAGTTTGTAGGACATGTAAATCCAATAAACCGGTGGCAGGGTTTAGGTTGTGATGAGATTATTCGGGGACAAATCGGGCTTGACTAATAACAATATTATGTGAGTAAAACGATATTTCCAGATCGTCATTGATCGATTGCTTTTCGTTTTTACAGGGGAATTTCAAAAGACTGATTTTCTATATTATCGTCTTCGTTCGAGAATATTTATTAATATATATCCTATAAAGCAAATCATTCGAATGTATATTTAAAGATTACATCGGCATTGGTTTTGTTGCCCTTGATTACGATTGATTTTGGACATAATAATGGTCACAATTTATGAAATTGGCAACACTGATGTGAATACGTCAAATCTAATCTTGCCATCATAAAGTTTGACATTTTTACTAAAAAATGGAATGAAATCGCAAACGTTTTTGTGACACGATTTTCTATGACTTTGGACGTGTAAACATCGATGCAGTGCGTGAACTGATATTGCGGGATCGTCATGTGACAAACCGTGAGATTGAAGCATACTTGGGCATTAGTTCCACTCGTATACATTCAATATTACATGAACATTTGAATGTCAAAAATATATGATCGCGTTGAATTTCGCATGATTTGATAATCGTTCAAAAAAAGCTCGTGCTGATTGGTGTAAAGAAATGCTGAAAACATTCAATCGCAGTAGTACACAAAAGAACTTAACAATAATAGATTGTATGGGTCTTTCAAGACGTGCCAAATCCGACAAAAGTTGTTCGCGTACGAAGCACTTCGAAGCAAATGGTTGCCAGTTAATTCGGAATAACTGGACATGCCGCTACTGTTCCATTAGAGCAACGTATAATGGTCAATTCTGAATCAGCATTTCTTTGCCAGAAAAGCCGAAAAAATCAGAGAAACCAACCGCAACCACTAAACTGCGAGCTTCAACTCAAAAATATTTTTGTACAGTCAAAACATTGAATTGATGGGTCATCCGCCGTAAACTCTTTATTTGGCACCAAAAATAAATTGGGAGGTCAATGTTTTTCTACACCTTAATGGTTGATGCGTTCAAATAACAAGTTCTAGTTCTGAAAGTACCTCAATCGGTATGGAAAATATGCTTCGACAATTGGTTTAAACGCATGCAAAAGTGTATTGATCTTGATGGAGAATATTTTGAAAAACCTTATTCAATAAAACTTATTTGTTTTTTTTGTCTCTCGTAATTTAATATCGTTTTTCATTTAATGTAACAAACATCGAAAAACGTGAAATAAAATGAAAGATATGTTTATATTGCCAGTTTTGTTTTGAGAAATTAAATGTGAGTAAATGAGAAGGAATGTCTAAAGCATATGCTTCCAATAAAACGCCTTTTATCAGTTTTTCTGTTATAATTTGTAAGACGACAATCTCTTATTCGAGACCAGCAGTAATCTGCAATTATGTAATCCCACTGCCCTTTCCTCCATCGCATTTAAATCTTGGTGGAAGCGCTCTTCTTTTTCCTCACTATAATTTTCTCAATTATCCACAAATATTCTTGATAACTGTGTGAGAGTGTAACTTAATCTCATTAAGTTTGTTACCATTTTTGCACAATTTCTTCGTAATTTTTTGTTTTATGGTTACCTGGAAATTTTCGACTACCAACAAAACACTTTCCCAAGCTTAATTTTTCGAAACAGTCATAACTTGGATAAAATCTGTATCTTTTATAAATTGCAATATTCGAGGGCCATCAAATATTTCACCTTTCAACTATTCCATCCAGAAACTTTTCACTAATGTGATTAAAATAATCGTCTCCTATGTCTAACGCTTTGATAAATTGCTTACCGATATAGTATTTTTTTGCATGAAAGAGTATTAAAACGTACTTACTATTCCCATTACTATTAGTACTGTCATTTTAAATATTACAACAGAATAATCTAAATATTTCCCAAAAAGGTTCATGAATGTACCTGAGCTAACACAAGTTTTCTGGCTTTTATTGATCTTTTATAACCATAAGTTGTACAGGACAATAGAAAAAGATTTGGACTGGTCAAAAGCCTTATTTATTTAAGATTATAAGTACCCATTTGCCAATAAAAGTTCTAAAGTTTGTTTCATTTCAATACCAAGAATTTTTCCCGACAAATTGTACCGATTTTACGTTATTCCATGAAGTAAGGAGGTCCAAGTTGTGTCTTCTTAACAGTTGCAACTTACAGTGTGTATTGTGCAATCTATTGCGAATTCTAGTGTGATTATAGAAAAATTGGAAGGGCTGCGTAAACGCCGAAAAATCGGTCCTTTAATAATTAATTAAAAACAACATCGATATTTAATTGTTTCAAAACATTTGCAGTTTAACATTTATGTAAAAGTGTAGATGACACAGTGGAACTAGTTAGTAGTACGCTTGGTGTTGGGATATCTACGATTTACACAGTTATTGGAGAAAAGAAATAATGATTTTCAAACAGCACGTAAAGCTCCAGGACTTTGAAGCAAAGTACATAAGTTCTGCTTGTAACAAAAATTTACGACAGTCGACAAAGTTCTTGTGACTGTCGTACTAAATCGAATTACACTATTAACATTTTTAATTGAAATAGGTTTAGGATTATACAAAATAAATTAGAAACCAAAGAAGAAATATATTTTATTTTGATAAAACATGGATCCAAGAGGGACATATACCAAATAAATTTTCGCAAGATGAAACTATTACAAGTTAAAGACAGACTTTTCCAAATTGTTTATCTATTTATATATTATTTATTGACATTAGAATCTACTCGTTGCAGTGGCTACCATGAGGACATGAATGCTGATGTTTTTGAAGAAAAGCTTGAACAAATGATAGATCTTCCTCCTTACTATATAATAGTAAATTATAATACTAGTTATCACTCCAAGACTTTTGGAAAAATTGCCCACAACCTAGTGGTTAAAAAAAGATTTACAGAATTGGTTAAATTCATAGAATATTAAGTTCCATCTCGGTTCTGTGAGAAAATAACTCTTCATTATGACGGTAGTTAGATCTACACCATATCATTGTCAACTAAATCCAATTGAACTGGTATAGGCACAGATCAAGGGAGAAGGTTGTCTAAATATAAACCCTTATACCTTTATAACCAGGATGACACAATGTTCTTCTTATCTTGCAGAAAAATTTGTTTTACCTTCAGCTCTTTGAAAGTTCTAAGTTAAATATGTAAAAACATCCAATTTGTTCATTATAACTTTTCATACAAATGTTATTTCATACAAAAACAGGTATAATTTGAAAAAAAATTTTAACTATCTACTAACAGAAGTGATGAATGGATTACGAATGCCGAATCATTTTATCACTCTCTTATCCATAAAAATAGAAAAAAACCTAAAAAGCCAAACATGTTTCTCCCAATGAAGTTGCTTTGCTTTACTGTCCCACATAGAAATGGAGCAAAAATATTTAGTGTATCCAGTTTGTTGTTGTAATTATTTTTTTCATTTTCATATGCTTCTTCGAGTTTTATTGATTTGATTTTGATTAAACTTTTTAGCAACTAATAAGCAAAATTAACAATAATCAAAATGATTCTTACGCTCCATCCAGATTATAAGAATACCAAAATATATTCCAGGACGTTCCCCTTTTTTCCATAAACGTAAAGACTCAAAACAAAACTTACCTTTATGAGGAACTTTTATTTTTCTGAGTTTTTCCATTTTGAAGCCAAAATAATCAGCGTATGTCTCCTTCAAAGAGTGATATTTTTTATTCTGTTTTCTGTTATATAAACCCCATAAAATTACAAAATAAATCATTATTATATTAAATAAAACAAAGTATCGACACATCTTATCCAGATCCAAATGTAATGTACCTCAATATTGTCAAATAACTGGCATCTCAGATGTTCTGCATGGTGTTGTCTTGGTCTTACGGTCCTTCGTCTTTCAACAACAATTCCGATAATTTCTTGAAATAACACTTTGAGACACATTTAGTTATATTCACAACAACCGTCTGTGTTCAAGCAGCTTCAATTAATTCAAAACTCTTCGTTAGTTAATTTTCTTTTTAGCATTATTGAAACTAATCAAACTCTTCAAGAATTTTTTACAACTGCTCAATATTATTGTTGAGAAATATATTTGAGCACGTGTTAATAATTCTCGCTGAAATTTCAGCTATTTTACATGTTTAGTTTCTATTTGCAAATCGTATAAGTGAGGTGTTGTTGATTTTTCTGAAAATTGAATAAAATAAGTATATAACTGATATTAAATTTTTTTAAAAAGGCTGTACGCCTATTACTCATGAAAGATGAGTTGGAAACTGCGGAGACACTGCACCATCATTCAAGACCAAGACTGAAATAAAACGTGGTCGTTGTAGCTTGGCTGATAACGAGCGTTCGTAACTGCCAAAATCTACGACAATCGGCGATATCATCTAGAAAGGTCACCAAATAGTACTGGATTACCGATTAAGTTTAGAGAGATAAAAAAAGGCTATCAGCGTGTGAAAAGAACGCATTTGCCAAAACTGCATGTATGCGTTCGCTATCCGCCCGTTAGATGCCACGTTTGTTGACTATGGACCAAAAGCGCATTCGAATAACATATCTCAGATCTTATTGACGCGGTTAAAGCGCAATGAGTCGGATTTCTCGCATCCAGTCATAACTGCAAATCCCTGACAAAAGTCCTGAGACGAAAAAATAAATAAGAAAGGGAAGGCAACGGGCGAATTTGCTCCGAAAAAGGCAAAGACGGTTTCATTGACCGGAAGAGTAATGGCTACCTTTTTTGGAATATCCATGGGATTGTAAAATAATAAAAAATACAAAAGAAACTGCTTTTTTCCGACAGGACAACGTACCTTCTCACACATATTCATAAAAAAACATCTTGTTTCGTTGTTAGGTCAGAAACTTTTCAGACAACCCTTGTATTAAAATTAAACGAATGTATACTCATTAGAAAAGCAAGGAAGATAAATCATGGGTTAAATAATAGGAATAACAATAAAAAAACAAAAAGTCTAATACAACAGAAAAAGTTCAACGAAGAAAAAATTTATCTTATCGCTGACGTATTTGTGCTTAAAGCATATCTGTGAAGCTTAATCCATCCGAGAAAACTTTTTCTTTTAAATGTTCGAAATGCTTACATTTTTCTATAAACTCTTAAATTAAACCACCCAAGTTTGTAAACTTCTACTTGAAAACTCCAAAGTTTCTCTTGAGTTCTCTTTGTTGTACGTACGACGTGTATAGACAAAAGGCATTATCCCCGTCGCGCAGTGGAAAAAATCTTGAAAACATTTTCCGAGCATTTTCACTGGGTGAAAAGCCTTCGTTCACAAAGAGCAAGAAGTAATAACGTAAATAATCTCTGGCGTAAATAATTTTCAAAAGTTATTTGGGGTATTGTGTGTAATTTGGGCCTTCTCTCTACTCTTCAGCTAAATCCCCCGTCATTAAGGGGATTTCCAAGACAATAGAATATTCAAGGGGAAAATTATACCTTTGTGGGAATGAATGAGTGCACGGAATTGAATACGGCGCGGACTTGAGAGATTTTCAACAAAATTATTTAAATAAAGTTTGTTACTTTACTCTATGTATAAACTATTTAGACTTTTTCAGAATATTTAAAATATATAACATTAGTGTTTGATACTTTTTTAAAAATTTTTATAAATATACCAGGGCCAACTTCAATACTTGAATAGTTTTCATTGTTGCATCAACTTCAAAGGTTATTAGGGACATTGAGTGTCTTTTAGATATTTGATTAAGTTTGCAACAATTGTTTTTAAGTAAAGAGTTGTTGTTTGGGAAGTAATTAGTTAGTCTTTCGTTTTTGTACTTTTAACAGTTTAGATTCTTATTACAAGATTCCGATGTGCTATATTTGATCCATACGATTTTTAAAAATGTTTTTCTATAGTTGAACGGATGGTTTTATAGATTTTAATATCGACTGCGATCTGTTCCACTCACTTTGTCACTTGTAATGAACTTCTGTTTTGATTATCATAACAATTAATACTTTGTTGTCATCTGCTGCTTCTTTGGCACGTTGATCTGCTTTTCTGCGTTTCCTGGGATACCGGGATGTGATGGGACCCAAATAATTGATAGATACGTTTGCCTTGAATTAGTGAATGAATAGTTTTTCTTCATTTATAAGATGACCTCGGCAAAATTACTACATTTCAATCATATTTTACCTGTTAATATTTTATCTGTTGGTTTCCAGGTCAAAATCCGTTATGTATCTTCAACTCAATTTTTTCATATAGGATTGTACAATCAAATGATACAAACTGTAGGTGCTCAATAATTAAAAAACAAAATTTTGGAAAGTTCACAATAAAAATCACACATCAATTGAAATGACTACTGATGTAGCCATATCGCCGCAATGTTTTGAAGTAATGCTTCAAATATATTTGCTGGTTGAGTAAGCCATTGACGGTACATAAATTCAAACGACTAACTGTCCAACAATTGGGAATTGTTATTGAAACGACGATAAAACTGGACTCAGCCAATCCCCATATTCGTTTAACTCTATTTGTGTACGCGTCACTGTCGGAATCTATGAAGTTTCGCTGTGATTAACAAATTGGTGGTCGTACTTTCTGTTTGAATTTCTAATTCTGTTGTATGTTATCGGTCGCGATAAGAATCCCAGGAGGAATTCTTTATACATTAGTAAAGCAGCTGATTTTCCTCCTACAGCTTACAAGAAACATGTCGCTATTTTTCGACAAATGCCACCTAACCTAACCTAACCACCCACTGATGTTTCGCTACCCTACCAGCATTGATAAAAAGTTATTCATCTATTTCTACAGTTATACCAAGACTATTATTATAAAGGAATTGGTTGGAAACCAAACACTGCATACGTTTCTGTTCTGCAGATTTTATTTATGAACAAATATAATACTTGTGGATACGTAACGGATTTTAATCGAAATTATAAAGAAAAAAAATTAGAAACCTGACGAAATATACATAAAGGTAGGTAGAATTTTTACAGAGATACTAACAGGAGTTCTATCGGGGCACTGTCGCCTCAACAAACACCTGAAGACGCTAGACCTGACAGATAATGAGGCGTGCAGATTTTGTTTCACATAGCACGAAACCTCTCTCGATGTGTGAAACACTAAGGAGCTCCGGAGCAATATACCTGAGTGCGTATGAAATAAATATCTGGCAATTAAAGCCATCCCACATTCTAGACGTTTTGGAAGGATTGATGGATTAGCTGTAAACACAGGGTTCTCCAGTATCGCAGCAAGAAAGGGGGACACAATAGATCCTTTGGGTCGCAGTGTATACGAGACCCCAAATCCATACATACATACATACAACTATTGATGGGAACAAAAGATATTAATGAACAAAATAATGAAATTTATATTAAGTGATGAAGAGGACCACGATAACGAGAGAAATTGCAAAAGTGATCAAATGGTTCCAAAATGGAAAAGAAGCTGATAGTTGCGGGAGAATAACACAGTGCTGTTATTACCCATTTTTAAGCCAAAAGATAGCAAGCAAAGTAACAATTACAGAAAAACAACTTTATTATACACATCGATAAAAGTGTAAAAAAAATTCGGTACATAATGCACAAAACGGATTCCGTAAAGGCAGAAATTTACAAGATGTCTTTGACATCAAGCAACTAGATAAAGCTGTCCGCCGAGATACAGGTACATTATTTGGAATTTTGTGAAGTAGAGATAGCTTTTGACAAAATCTGAGGGCAAAAATATGGAACAGTTTGGAAAAAACATTTGTTAACTTACGAAATACAATCATGAGTTTATGTAAACTAAATGTGAGTCATGTAATTAGTGAAAATCTAATATAAGACGCTTTTCTAACATTGGGACTGTCTAACAATACACTAAATCAGTTCGGTATGTAAATAAATGTGGAAAAAAGTGCAGTTATGGCACTCAAATAAATACAATAAATATAGAAATAGAAAGACAAAGCTTAATGTTTATGAAGCAATTTATAGACCAATATTAACTTAAGGCTGTGAAGCTTGGAGTCTGGATAAAAGACAAAAAATTCAATGCAAGCTGCAGAGATAAAATGTTTTGGAGTCTGAGGATAAGTTAACAATGTCCAAATACAACAAGGTCTGGAGATTACGTAACTCATGGAATTCATTAAGTGAAGACAGTTAACTTGACGGAGTCATTTACAAAGTATGGAACGCCAAAATATCAAAATAGGAGGACTAAAAGTAACATTGGATAAAGGATAAAGTAATTGGTAATATGCTTGAGAAAAGATGCTATCGGAAAGTGATATCACTTTTTTCAATTGAATTAAATAAAATTAATTTTTAATCAACAATGTAGTTACCTTCGTTATCAAAAACATCTAGTCTACAAATTTTCAAGGCCCAACCGATAAAAATGGTGTTTGACGAAAATATATCGATATGACATTTTGAAAATAAGTTTATTCACCACTAATGATAATTATTGTAGCCATCGAAATAAATTTTAGTATGGATCCGATCATGTATTGTTGTGTTGCCTAATAACGCCTTTTCTGTTAACAATCGTCGAAAATTTTCCAATTAAAGATTGGTTCATTTGGTCCATACCCAAATTTTATGTATTAAAAATAAACTTTTAAATATTTTCTTAAGAGACATAGTTAACCACATATCATTGCAGCGAGTGATTGCACTTGAACAATAAACGGATAAACCGATCAACGAAATTTCCCGTCAATAGAATCGCTTAGTGGGCGGTAAAGAGTGCTTAGTAAAGATTCCTCTCTTTGCTCTGAATTCATTAACTCCTAATTCGAACAGTTGTGACCCTTCGGTATAGTTAAATTTATTATTGAGGATTGAGGGTTGGATCTAAGGATTATCGCTTGATTTATTGTTGTATTTATATGTTTAATATTAAACTGAAAGTCAAATAGAAGCACATGTCCATATAAATAGTACAGAATATTATTTGGAACCATCAAAATAAATAATTATATGTCATTCCCCCAATATAAGCATCAAGGATTGACTTTATTAAATGTTGTGAAGATAAAGTGAATGTCTTTCTACGGTAAAATTTCACTAAAATTTAAATGAGTATTAACAACTCTCAACAACCTAAATAAATACTCTTAAAGACTTAATTTGTTTCAAAAATAAATGTAGAACTCCAAGGGAGAGGCAAAAAAATTCGATTTACGGAGCTTTTGAGTCATAGAGGATTTGAAGTTAGGTGCCAACTGGTTTTGAGTTAGGGAGAGGGCGAGCGGAAAGGAAAAAATCAAATACACATACAAATTCAAATTACATAGATAAAACATATTTCTATTGGAAAAATTTATTGAAAGAAGTCACTGATTTATAAATAAGGTTGTTGTTTATCTATAGCAAGATCAGCAGCAAATTCTTTCTCTTCTGAGCTACTTGTTTGTGCTATAAAATTACGTAACGTATGTAGTGCTAATGGAAACCAATTGAGGGCATTATACGGATCTTTTATGTCATATTCATTTATTTCATTGTTCTGAGATACTCTTCGCCCGATAATATTTCAGCAGTGTTGTTTTTGAAAACAATGTCATGTCTACGCTTAAATTTTTCCAACCATAAGATAGATCCTGTGAAATGACAAAATATTTCTGTTAACTTCAATTACCGAAAAAAAAATGTGTTAAAAATGAAAAAAAATCTCATTGCATAAAATATCGATATATTCAACTATCGATATTTTTTCAAAAAATAATCGATAAATAACGTCGATTTTTTTAATCTTCAAGTATCGAAAGTCGATATTTATTGTCGAGTGTATATAATATTTTATACTAATTATGTATTCCATTTACTGTCGTAATATTTTATGCAGTTTTAAGTATAAATTAATTAAATATACAAGTATACGTTTAAGGGTAGACAAGAACGCGCGAGCTTTACTATAAGTGCTGCCTCTATATGTAACAGTTGTGTATTGGGTTGTGTGTGTAGTGTACATACATAAGTGACAATTTTTTTGGCGGCAAGTTACTTTACGTGACGTGGTTTATTGTGTGTTTATATTTTATAACTGTTATTGTTTAGCTTGAACATGTCTGCGGTGTGGAATTTTTTCGCAAAAAAAAGAAACAATAAACTTTTTTTGTAATTTATGCGGTAAAGAATATAAAACATGTGGAAATACTACAAATTCAAACACTCATCTAAAAACAAAGTATTATAATGCTTATATACAAATGTTGAAGCATCTAGCCCTCTCAAAAACGAAAAAATCTGAAACAAAAACTAAAGTTGCCGCATCAATAAACAATGATGATCCTGATGTTGATGTATGTCTCATAAATCCTATCAAAAGTTGTTAATTTTTAAACTATAGTAAATCGCACCTCAAAGTAAAAAGATCGATAAATCAAAATATCGATATTTTTTATTCTGCATAAATCGATATTGTTTAAAAATATCGATTTATTTATCCTACATAGAGATGGGAGTACGATAGAAATACTACTCTCTCAAAAGTGTAGGCGCGAAGGAAGCATATAAAAAAAATTTTTTCAAATCTATTCATGTAATTATAGGTTTGTTCTTGGTAGCTACACTGGCAGAACTAGTGTACACTAAAGCGTTCTTTGTAGCAGAACCAACGCTAGTATCGCTATTCTTAGTAGCAGTGCAAGAGAGCTAGTTCAACCAGTTCACTGTACTGCACGCACTGGGTCTAGAGTTAGTTTAGCCAATGCAGTGCAAGAACAGAGTGGTAAACATAGGTAGGTGTGATAAAACAATGAAACAACTGTTGTAAAATATTAGTGTAAACTATGTATAAAGAAAAAACTTAGTATATATACATGAAATACCAATAAATATGTCAGATACCGCAAACTTTTTCATTGTAATTTCTAACTATATTTTCTATATAGTTAGCCACTTTATTAACTCATTGTTTTCTAAAAAAATCAATGAATAGATTAGATTTAATATATACTCCTATTTTATCGACTATTCTACATTTATATATTTTTTCTTACCATTATTAATCTCAAACAACATTTCTGGAAATGGTAGCACTACATCTTCGTCGTAGCTAATACTACAAGGCCCGACAGTTTCTATAAATGGAAGTTGTTCTGACTAAGTGAAACAAATAGCGTATCGCTCTTCCTCTCTCCTCCGGGCGCTTTAGTTAGTTCTGCGCATCTTTTGCGAGCATGAAGTTTGTGCAGAATAGATAAAGTGTCTCAAACGAGAGAGAAAATGAATACTGTCGGTACCGTAACGTAGAGACGTTTTTTCCATTAAGAACTGTCCATATAGGAGTTATTACATATATGGCCTGAATCACTTCAAATAACCTCAAATACAACAATAAACAAATGCTCCATTACTCTCTACATTATATCGTTCTTTGTATCCGATCGAACTAATTCTATACACTCATGAACCAAAAATTTGAAATTATAGTATTTCGATTTTTTAGGATATTCGGAGGTTTTCAATTTTAAAAATTTCAACAGTTAATGGGTTGAAGGATAGTGAGTATAAGGACTTTTTTTATACGAAATATTGTGAAGAATATAAAAAATTAATGGTTTGCAAAAAATGCATTTTTTCTGGTTTATTTAGTTTTTCGTTGTGTCACTGTTGTTACACTTTTATAATCAAGAACATCTCCCGGACTTTAAACAAAATACGAATTAAAACAATTTCGCAAACTAATACGCTACTAGGCTCTGGTTTATAAACATAAAATTACAAAAATAAGTTTTTTCATAATTATAATAGTTTTAAAAATATTTTGATGTAGATCAAAGTTTACGGTAACCCGTACTCATGAAAGAAAAGCCAAAATGAGCGAAAGCTTCCAGAAATAATTAATTAACAGAAGAAATAAAATATCTTCAGAATAATTTTCTATGTTTTATTGAGCTTAATTAATAATTCACAGATCAAAATTTGGGGGTGGTATTTGAACGAAGTTCTTTGGTAGATGATCTCTAATTATGTATCTTTTGTCATTCGTTTTTAGTATTGTATCAAGGAAACCAAACCAGTATATTACTAAACCTGGTCCAAACCTAGAAAAAAAAATTATACTGTATTAAATAACAATGTACAACACTGGTTGAATATTGATGGTGTCAAGATATTCCATTCATCAGGCACTGCTGTTAAGTCGAAAAGTTTAACTCAGCATGGTGACGTTTTTGTAATTCGCAAAAATAATTTTTGTAGAATTAAACTTCCTTTTAATGAACAATATTCCCTTACAACACTTTTGCCTCTTTGTACATGCCAAAAAAATTTGGATAGTAAAATCATTGATAAACAATCGTTTTATGAACATGACTGGAATCTCATTTTCCCAAAAAAGTGTCAATGGAAAACCAAGGAATCTGGTAAATCGTAAGACTTTTTTATACTCTTTCAGTACTCCATAAAACAAGAACCAAAGGAACGCGGACAGTCACTGATCCAATCTCTCCAATTCTACTTTGAAGACCTTCATAAAAAGTAAAACAGCAAAGTTGGCAATAACTTCATACAAGGAACAGAAAACGAAGCCTATCGTCCTAACCGGTCCTCTTCGCATTCTGAGAAAGTGTGGGTGTTCTTTGATGTAGTCATAGATGCCATGTCTTCTAAATTAAGCTTTATGAAATTACGTTAACAACTTTACAGCAACAAGAAAATGCAGAAAATTCGTTCTCATCATTGTATTCTACATTGATGGCTTGAAAATGAAAAATGAACAAGTAGGGGCAGGAAAATATGGTTCCAGAACCTGATGAAATCGGAACCTTTTACTTTCCAAGCGGAAACCTACGCTATTCATATATGAGCATTGTACACAACGCAATAACGAGATATTCATTCTATCAAACAGCAAGGATCCATCCAAGCTATTGACATTCAAATAATTGATTTAAGTGAGTATACATAAATATGTGATATGTGATATACACAAAGAGTAAACAAAGTTACTCTGTACTGGATATCCGACCACACTGGGATGCACGACAATGAAGAAACTGATTACCTAGCAAAGAAAAGCGGGAGCGTAGGACAACAACCTTTCAAAAGTTTCCTAAAAAGCCATCACCAAAAGTGGGAAAACAAAAGAAATTTTACATATGAGGCAAAACCTCAGATCTAAGAAAATTTCTATGTTATTTTACCATCTGGTCCCAAAAGGACCTTTCATTAAGTAAAGATGATCTAAGATTAGTTAATGGTTTGCTCACTGGAGACTGTCTGGTGAATTAGCATTTGAAAAACTCCCGATATATCTTGTTGTTTCTGCAAGGAATAAAACAATGGAGCACCTCCTCTGTGAGTGCCATGCTGTACATCGACAAAGGCTGCATTACTTACATTCACGCTTATTAGAACCTGAAGACTCATTGCTACCTCACTCATAAACAGTTGAAGATACCCAATATATCAATAGGTCAAATTATTAGCTTATCGTTTACGCCCTAGATCATATAATATAATCTAATAATACTGATTATCCTAAATATTAGTGGACGTCATTTTTTTTAACCATGATTTTATTAAATTTGGAAAAGTTTTGTTATGCGACTGGTAAAAACAGTTAAAAATAAGAGAAAATGGTAAGGAGGATACCTGTTCCAGTAACTGAGATATTGATTTTTCATATACTCTTTGTGAATTTCCGGGTCACCAAATAACGCTTTACTCTCTATCCAATTGATTACAAATCCATTTATTGAAATTGGAACTTCTAATTTACAATCTGGAGTTTTGTCATAACCATGTTTTCTAAGTTGCTCTTCATCTCTAAAACCTAATCCCAACTGTGTGGCTTCTCTATACAATTTTATTTCATACTGTTGTCCTAAAGAACTAATAAAGAAAAATTGAACTTTAGCAAAAAATAAACGAAAACATTGCATCAAATATGTATCAATTTCAATAATCCACCATTTTTACCCATTTATCTCCAACATATTTGAAACTGAACATCTGGACAAAATTAATGCACCACTCATATAAAATAAATCTGCTGATCATCAGACTGTTCTACTAAATTTGTTATATAATCTTCAGAACCATTACTTGAAGGTTATTAATAAGAATTGATCAATACAAAATTATTAAAGTAGATTTGTGAAGTTGAAAAGGGGGGCGAATTAAAAAAATAAAGAGCATTTGAATTTGTATTGGCAGGAGATTGTGCAATCCAATGCGCAATCGTAAAAAGTGAGAATATAAGAGAAAATCAGAAACATGTAGTAATTCTCAGGTCTGAAACAATCAAAGAGATTTCTGTCTTATTAGACCAACTAGTCACAAGAGGCCCATTCATTAAGCAATGATGAGCTAAGAAAAGTAACTGGTATGCTGTCAGGTGAACTCCCGACAGTCGTGTTGTTTCTACAAGGAACCAAAGAACACAATACTTAATTCAAGCTTCTTATAGCCATATATAGCCTAATAATACTGATTGTCCTACATGTTAATGGTCAATTTTATTAAATTTGAAAAACTGACTGGTAAAAAGTCTGGGAACTTTACTCTCTAGCTTATCAAATCTACTCTTTAGAACAATTACTGGAGGGTGCTTGACTATAATTAACATTCTATCATTGCAAATTTTGTAAAGTTGAAAATAGGACGAGTAAAAAAAATTGAAGAGCATTTGAATTTGAATAGGCAGAAATATGAGTATTGTTTTTGATGCAATTGTACAAGATCATCTAAAATATTTATATTCAACTGTCAGACACATCCCAAATGATATAAGAGAATTACAATTCTTTGCATTTATTTAAATTAATAAATATTTTTTTTTCAACTGCATTGAATAGATTAAATTAGAGAAACATACCTTTTCATAACATCTGTTATTGGGCTGTATACGTTATCATATAAAGTGCACTAGAAAAAATTATATGTTCATGAATGAATATTTGTTTATAACTTTGTGATACTTACCAAAAATACTTCATATGCTAATTTTGGGTCAGTTATTAGAGCAGTATCTCTCATATAAATATTAATATTACAAACAATATCAGTTTGTTCATTACCCATCTGTTCAAAATATTTATTTAAGATTATTTTAGCTACTAAACACGGAGCAACATCAAATTTTTCAGCGATTCTTACTATTATTCCAGATGGTTCTTCCTGTGCTACAGATTCTTGGTAGCTGTCCCAAAATATTTGTTTGTTGCTTTGGGTTTTTGGGTGATTGATTTTCATTCTTTTTTGAAATTCAAATTGGAGGATACTATATAAAGTATCATAGCTTTGACTGAAAACATTAAAAATTCCGTAACTAGACTTATAAACTTTTTGAAATTCATTTCCGAAAGTAACTTATTGACTTAAACATTCTACAATATTTTATGAATCATATCCCCATAATGATAGATTGAAACGGGAAATATTTATATCTACATTCAGTAAAAAAAACTAATGTAAAAAGTAACATGTATTTTTCAAATAATTCAATATGCATACCTTGGAAATTCTGTAACTAGTTTTTTTAAACAATTAATAGTAAGTCCTTTGAAATTTTTTATGGTCGAAACTATATCATTATATTCTTTTAGATTCATCTTATTTTTTAATTATTGAATTTCTAACACTACGTAAACTATTGTCTATTTTCAATATTTTGAGGTTATGCGATGTGAAACGTCTTTTTCTTTTTCAGCGCTTTTCGATTGGAAAGACCCTGGCAAATTAATAGTTGTACGAAGCTGGCCCCCCTGATTTAATTATTTCAAAATTTCGTTAATGCTAATCTTTAGAGAATCGTTAGAGAGGATAAGAGAGAAAAGAAAAAATTTTAGAGAGTAATTGGTTTTTATATAAAAACGATTTTAATTTATATTGTGTGAAGCTGGCTCGCTAATGCCATAAAAATGGATCTGGACATTTACTTTTTTTAATCATTGAAGGGAGTAAGAAAGAAAAGAAAATTAATATTAAATAAATAACATTCCTTTCGCAAATGATCTGATTTTTTCCAAATTGAGCTGATATCAGCTCACCTGTTCTCACTTTGAAACGGTGGATCAAATGGATTGATTTAAGGAGTCAAAATGCAGTTGTTGATAAAAAAGTAAAATTAAAATGAATTCCCATATTTTAACCACGATTTTAATCACTAGGCACCAATAAAAAAACAAGTAAATGTACCCTTAAACTTAAACCATTCGTCAAGATGGTGCTGCCTCGGTTAAGAGGGAGGTAAATATCTCAGTTAATCTGATTTGAGTAAAATTAAATGGGACATAGAATTCAATGAGAATTTAAATGAGTTCAAATTATCTGAGATTTCATGCAAAAGGAATACAGCAACAGTTACTTAGAGCTTGAATTACCTTAAGGACCCTAGGACTGAAGCACTTCCGGCATGCGCAGTGTATGTACACCCAAGCAAACCCATGAAATCGCTCTCTTATGCACCAATCATAAGTCATTCAACACATTTGTAGCAAAAACCTCGAATCTATTTTTACTAGTCACATCCGTCGCAAATAATGCTGTTATATTATGGACTGGACCGATTCGGTCCAATTAGTTCGATTATTTGATATATATTAGCCGTTTAGCTTTGGAGTCGCATGGGTTTACATACACTGCGCACCACGGAAGTGCTTCAGTCTTAAGCTCTCTAGGTTATTTCACGCCCTACGTAATTATTTAATATTAATTGAATTAATTACTCTCTATTAAGTTTTTTTTACTCTTTCTAACGATAAAAAAAATTAAACGGCTAGGTCCATTTTTACGGCATCAAGGAGTTTGTACAATCTAAAATATATCAAATACTCCCATGAACGTATCTCTCCATAAACGTACCTTATACGCATGCGCAAAGAGAATCCTGATTCTATACACCGTTTTTAAACTAGAAGTACTAGGAATTTAAGTTGGCGATACTGTAGGTTCCTGATTGGTCAAAACGCAAGCCGGCTTTACACAGCACTTTTCACATATTATTGACAATTGTGTAAATTGTAAACAAGATATAAAAACAGTTCTTGTGAGAACTAATTTGAGAATGGACTTGATAATATTCCAAATACATCGATGCAATCCAATTGCAGAATAGAACTAGAAAGAGAACGGATCAAATCATTTGAACTAAGTTGGAATTTCTGAAACCGTTGAGGAGTCGCAGAGTGTTGGACCGTGAGGACTGTAGTGGACAAGGCTAATTCATCTGTGAGGGCCGTAGTGCCATTGGTACTAATAGTTGGTGATATTCATACTGTCTAATGTTAAAAACAGAGCAGTTATGTTAACTTTATTTGTAACATTAACCATAACCTAAGGAAACTGCATCTTACTTTAAGATACAAAATGTATTGGTTCAAGTTAGAATAAAATCAATCGTTGGTCTATTTTGACCAGATTGTAATGTACTGAAATGACCAATGGGTGTTTTAAATATAAAATAAGTACTGTCAAGTAATTCCAAAACTTACTATTGTTTCCACCTTTGACAATCTAATATGAGCGAAATATAAGATCAAATTTAGGTCATTTTATTTTGAATCGCATCTAAGAAATTGGATAAAATAAAACTCGAGGTAACATAATGACATTTTATTATAAATATGGTATCCTAATTAACAGTAGATCTAACTATAAATTTGATAAAAAAGTTGTGAATAAAGTAAATTTGCCACGAACTGCTTAGAAAGCTATATTTGTAAAAAATAAATAAAAAAAATATATTACATTATTACTTCACTCGTTTTTTCTTTTTAGGTGGCTTGGAATCATCAGACATCATTTCTTCTGGTAGCTTAAGCCCTAATTCTTTTGCTTTTTTTTCAAAAAATTTCAATAACCTCATTCCACACCTGAAAACATAATATCAATATGTTATTAGTAATTGTTTAAAAAAATAACTATATATTGGCCAATGATTCAGGAATAATACTAAAGTGTATTTTTAATTTACAGTACTCGACTGCAATGTTAATAAATTGTGATAAAATCAAACTTTTTTGAATGAGTTGGAGTTTTAAAAGGTTGCTGAGATTCATATTGAAAACAGGTTCCACTACCACTATTACCACTGCTACTTAAGTTTTGTACCATTAGAAATGGAACATTGAGCAATTTAGTCAAACGTGAGAAATTGTTAAATCCAATAAATACGATTACATTAGTTTCATAATTACAAATTGATTTTATGTGGCATCCCTAGTTAGTGACTAATTTTAAATAATTTTTCAAATGTTACAACATACATCATCCTAGAATATAATAGGACACTTACTTATACACTTCTGCATCACTGTCATTGTAGGTATTGCAATTTTCAAATACTAAAACAACATCTTCCATAAGCTGACTATCATTGCAGTATTTGCCCATGTTGAGTTTATATTTAATTGTTCCAAAATCCATTGGTTTAGTAATAACATCATAATAATCAGGTACCTTCGAAAATGAAAAATTTACAAAATGAAACAATATTCAGTATTTGGAAAACTCTTATGATTTGATAGGTATATCAGTGTAAAATCTTTAAAAGTTGATTACAATCTATTCAAATTTAAAAAAAAATGTTTGGTGAAAATGTGTCGTTTGTTCTTGTCAAATAATTTTAAATTTGAAACCCCATAAGCTGAGATATTGTAATTCTGAAAATATATGCGAAAGAAAAAAAGTAGTATAAGCAACTCAACATTATTTTGCACGGATGATAACAAAAACATGGAGTTTTGTGAAATTGTAATTTATTCATAACTTCCAAAGTTTTTTTCTTCCTTTTTGTTAATCCACAGGTGACAATTTTATAAATCGATGAAAGAAAAACTAAAAGAAGTCAATTTGTGTCTTCTAGAACAAGAAAAAATGATGTATCTATACTTAGGGGTTGAAATTGAAGTGAATAAATCCCAATCCTTGGAAAATGAAAGTTGAGTATAAATGTATAATATATATATATATATATATATATATATATATATATATATATATATATATATATATATATATATATATATATATATATATATATATATATCAAAACAATTTTTCACTTTCCTGTAAGTTTTGCATCTAGGTCTCTGTTTTTCCGGAAAGGCGATATATATCATTAAGTATATCATATATAAACTATGCGATTTTTAACTGGAAGAATAATTGACGCGAATGAGAATAAAATCATATCTATTAGTTTAAATTAAGGTATCAAAATATACCATGAAAATGTAAAGTCAATTTAAAAAAAACTTTACACAGTTAACTGAGTAAACTGGGAAAAATATTTGGTAGACACAAATCTGCAAGAAATACGGGAGTTAACTTGAGTTTTCTCTAAAAGAACAATAAAATAGAATGCGCTAAACAAATTTTTTAACATTACGAGTTCTGAAATTTTTTTATTCAAAATATAAATGCATACCTCTGTTTTTTGAACGGGTCGTATAAATGCCCAGGCATCAGCATGCCTCATAACTTCTCCTAGCAATTCTTGCAATGCCACATTGTGTAAAGGAAGATCTTCCCTTGTATCATCCCTTCGATGGGATCTCCTATTTGTAAGATTAACTTCATCACTAGATTCTAAAATTCAAAAAAATTCAATCGGGATGAGTTTTTATTATATCTTTGCAATTGAATAAACAATTTTCAGAAAATCTAATACTACTATGATTTAATTTACCTGAATCTCTTCTGCGGTCTTTATGTCTTGGTCCTTTGCAAAGATGACAAGTCCATGGACCCCTAGGAGACCTCCTCAACGGTGGTTCACAACATTCTATATGGAAACATGTAGAGCACTTTTCACAAGAAATCATTTCTCCTCCAGAACCACACGTTTTACAAAGGTCGAATTTAACATCTCTAAAAATAAATGAAAAATTTTAACACTTCTAGTATTTTTCCAATACAATAATTTTATTTGTGTGGTTTGATTTATACTTGTATGTTGCAAATCCTACGGCTTTGTGTATTTGTGCGCTTAAATCCTGCTGTTGTGTCAAAAATTCCTAGTGTAATTGAAGAGGAGTTTCTGCAGCGAGATTACTGTATGACAATGGTATGAACAGATGGATCTCCTATCTAGAAAATCTAATTTGGGTGGAGACTGACCTACAGCTTTCAAAAACTGGTGCCTCGAGAGAGGCCCAAAACAGTTGAAAGCTACTGCTTGAATGATCATTCACAACTTCTGAAGTGAGGATATGTGCAAATTGAAAAAAACTTACCCATTAATAACGTCGTCCTCAATATCGCTTTCTTCTTCAGAACATTGTTCATCCTCATCATCGTTTAATTCCACTTCTATTTGATCACAACCGTTTCCTGATGAAACTTCTTCTTCATCTTCAACATCTTCATCTCTAAATATTCTTCTTTTTTTTGTTGGTGTCGGTTGGGGACTCAACAATTTTTCTTGCTTTTCTTTTTCCTTCTTACATCTATCACAAAACCAATCGCCTTTTGGTATACTCTAGAAAAAATAACATTAACACGCTTATTTTAGCTAGGTATTTGAATGTAAACTAAAAACTCAGCACTAACTTACCGTTAACTTTGGTTTAAGACAATACAGATGATGGCCCAAATTACAATTGTCACATAATAACATATTTTCGGAGTCTTTTTGTCGCCTGCATATCCTACAACGTGCTAGTAATGCTGACCTCGACCACATCACACAGGAATCCAGCGTACCATAGTGTAGAAATACTTGACTGTAACTAGTAGAAGCCAAAAGTGATTGCTCCCATTTATCCAGTATGGCAGTTTCTTTGTTTTTATCACTTTTATTTACATCTGCCGCGCCTAAAGATAAAGATAATGACCTGCATAGATATGTATATTCTCATGAATTAATGTTATTTCAGATAGTACTTGATTCTTTGTAATAATTCTATTATAATATTGACAAAAAATGATAAATGTACCAAAAAGGATATAACTAGAATTATAAATTGCTCTCACCCAACGGTTTTTTCAAGTATTTAGAATCCACAGCCTGAGCCACCTGTGCCAGTGAAATAGCTAAACACGTGACTGATTCTTTAAAATTATCGGATACAATCAAAGGACAATCATTTTCATCTTTAATACCATTTACTTTACAATCGGAGTTAGTACCTAGAAATCTGCCTGGATCTTGATATACTTTTAGTTCTTGTTTAGTGGTGTTCTCGGGTGTGATTGGTCTGTTATTTTTGTCCAACATTTTTGTCTAAAACACAATTTTGGGGTTTAATAAGCTTAAACGTACTAAAAAATAAAAGAAAATATCAATCTCTCTTACAATAAAATGTGTAGAAGCAGACGAATTAAATCGAAATATTTTCGAAAGGAACTAGTTTTTTATTGTTACCTTTTTAATGAAAATTTCAATCATCTCATTGATAATCTATTCAACTGATAACTTAATTAATTTTTAGGAATTTTTTCAAATTGCTCTTCATTACATAATAAGGAAACAAGCACTAAACATATCTAGTCTCCTTGAGATTCTAGTTGGTTCAAATATTTGTTACTTGGTCTTTTGACGTTTTGTCCAATAAATTAATTTAATATTTACCTTTGCATCTTTATTCCTTTCACGCCTCACAATATCTTTACTCATGTCATCATACTTCTTATTTGAAAGACATTCTCTCCACTCTTCCCTGTTTTTCACTGGCAAAAAACCTAAACTACCAGCAAATATCTTTTCTTCCATTTCTAGGATATTGTCAATGAGTGCATTTTCTAGAACTTCGTCTGGGGTCATTGTTGAAGGATAACCAAGATTGGAATCTTCATAACGGTCTTTTATCTTCTTATCGTTTCTAAAGAAATTAAACATAGAAAAACCCTTAAGCAAACTACTATACCATCTTTCTTTACCTTGTAGAGATAATCGTTTCCTTCATTTCTACATTAGGATTCAATGATTTTGATGGCGTTTGAGAAATAATACTCCCCAATCTTTCTCTATCATTTTGAATAACTTGGAGTAGTTCTCTTTCTCTCATTCCCCGCTTATTCAAACTATCTTCCACTTCAGCAAGTTGGAGTTCGTCATAGATAAAAGACCATTTTACTCTTTCGACATTAGTGGAATGAACAGGACAATTAAGAGGATTGGCAGTACACATAAGTAATGATTTGGTGAAGTCTTCATCTACTATTAACCGAGACGAATTTAAATCACCATTTACCTACAACAGTAACAGAAATAGAGAACAAAATATATATTTATTGACTATAAAATATGATCACTGGGATTTTGACAAATGTCTTCCGAAATAACGATTTTGAAGACATAACTTACTTTTGTTGAAGATTTTGCTGGATTGATCTGTTTATTATCAATGTACAGTTTCCTCATATGCTTGAGTAAATATTGTCTATTGGCATTTACTAAATCAGGGTTTTGTGGGCAAATTGATTCATTGCAAACACCAGCATGCATGTCTTCATCATTAATAAAAACTCCTGGTACTGATTCTAGTTTTAAGTACCGTCTATATGCTCGATCATAACTGCAAACATTTTTAAAAATTTTATACATTAGTTTTTTTTCATAACTGCTCTATTTTAATAATAAAATTGGCAAATATGAAATGATATTATACTTCAAAATGCATTTTAATATTTAAATAATCACAGAACCGTTCCAAGTAAACAATCACTCTTAACTTAACTGGAACTTTTAATGGCAGTTGTACAAAAAAATATTTGAAATTGCCAAGCAATACTTACCCCATTAGTGGTTGCCCATCATAAATGGACTTCAATAACTTAGATATTTTCCTTGTATTATCAACTTGTTTTCTTTCAGTACTAATTTCTAACTTTTCTAAACTGTCTTTCAGTTTTTCTGGTTCTGCTTTCAACTCTTTGTGTAATTTTTGTTTTGCAGCAACATACTCCTGTTCGCGTTTCTTTTCTATCAATTGTATGGCTTTTAAATCGTTCTTTTCTTGTTTAAGTTTATCTAAGCGTTCTTCTACTATATCTCTTACATCGGCATATGTCAACAACTGATTCATGAGACAATCAAGTATGAGAAGTTTTTCTTCTATTGTGAGTTGAACGACGTTATGTGTAGCCAAAGTTTTAAGAATATGTGGATGGTGCAGCCGTAAATGTAGACCCGGATCATCCTCGCTTGTATAACCACCTCTTTCGGCATATCTATATGGAAAATTTTATTGGTGAAATACAAAATTATCATGATTCCACTAAACTTTATAACGTATTAACATACCTCCATTTTTGTCCGGTCTCATTAATTCTAGCCCCAGAAGAGAGTAAATGTAATCTAAGAATCTCTGATACAGTTACAGAATAGAGAGGCAGTCGTCCCAGTGGTAAACCTTGATATCTTCTACTCCACCTAGAAGCCATAGTTGCCAGGCGAGTTGCATTTGTGAGGCTAAGTTGATCAAAAACATATTCATCTTTTATATCTGATAAAAGACAAATTAAATATCCATTATTTATTATTATCACAATGTTTCTTTATTAAACTATCCCACTATTGTTTATTAATGGACATCAATCAAGTATAAAAAAAAAACTTAATGAAGAATGGAGTTTATTTCGACCACTAAACTAATTACTAATCTAATAATTTGCAATAAGGGGGATACAGCCAACTTCATAAGTAGGGTAAGCAAAACGGTCATAGGTCAGTACATTGGCCAGAAATTCAGAAACTGATGTTATTGAAACGTAATTACCTGCCACATATTCTATTGATGTTCTATATTGATTCGATTCTTCATCCTGTACATTGAACAATGCTGTCAAAAGCATTTGAATAATATCAGTAAGAGGACCAGCAATTTCTTTTTCCGTTAATGCCCTTTCCATTAATTCAAGAGTGACACCGCCAGGAAAAAAATCTTTTGTTGAGAGAATCTTTGAAAATGAATCTATAAATTCCATTACCATAAGCATATCACCAAAATGTTTTTCAGGCACTTTTGATATTACTGGCATATATTGAGGTAATTTCTAAAAAAAAAAATAATCCCCATTAATAAGACAAGATGTAAAATTCTAAAAAAACTTACTTTTTGATTTTCCAATTGAGTATCTTCCTTTGGCTGTAACCATTTTTTGATTGAACTATTTAATAATAGACTGTCTTGCTTTTGTTTAATCTTTGAAGCTTTTCTTTCTTCATCCTTAGCTTGCTGTTTCTTTTTAAATTCTTCCTCTCGCTTTTTCATCTGCCCCAAAAGATTTACTTTCTTTTCGCCATTTTTTTTCGGTGCTGCAGTTGTACTGTCCCCATTCATTTTAGTCAAATACTTCGCAAGAGTTTCTTGGTTCAATTTCTTTTTTCCATTAGGCGCTCTCTCTTTTCTCTTCGATACCTCAAAGTTTGGTAGGGGACCATCAAATATTTGTTCAAATTTCATTCTGTTAATTCCCAATTCTTCGATAACAGAAGGTTTTATTACAAATATTCCCTTTGAGTCGTGTTCAACATATTGTTTAATAAAAAGTTTACATTTGTCTCGATTAAAAGAACCTTTTCGTCGACGGATCTGATTGCAATCTACTATCATTATTTCACTTATGTCATTATCGTCTGCATCTAAATGTTCTATTTCATACTTGAAAAGATTGGCAGGTGGGAAAAAGTGGTTTTCAGTTTTGTTGCTACAGAAAAGAAACTCAGTTAAATTTAAATATTAATTCAAATGTAGTGAAGGTAAGATGGTTAGAAGAGTATAAGAAGCAAGAATTTAAATGGCACATAATGAGCATCAACTTTTTCAATTATGGAAAATAAATAATTTTTGAGATTCCACCATTTTCCGATACGATGTAATCTCGAAAAATATTCATTTATCATAATTGAAAAAATTCATGTTTATTATTTGCAAATAACTACGTATTTTCAGAAAGTTCCATTTGAGTTAAGTAATTTTCACGTGAAAAAAAAATATATACATAACAGAAAAATCAGTTGTTCGACATTTTCTCGCAAACTTTAAGGTTATGTCGAAAAATATATACAATGAAAGTTTTATATTTTTGAAACACTTTTCTCTAGGAGGTCTTGTTCCGCTACATATAACAAAAAACGGTTTTCATCCCTTGAATATCAATCCATCTCACTACTTCCCTTCATATCAAGTTTGAAAATTTTTTTTTTACATTTTTTATGACCTCAACTACATATTCCAGCCGGCGGTTGCCTGCTTTTAATTTTTTTATATCAAAAAAATTTACACCACATATATATAAATGAATGGGAACAAAGTATTTGCCAGCTAGTTTATGAACGTTTTCGTAGTGGGATTGTGGCAAAATTGAAAGTGTACTAATTTTAATATATTTGCACAATTTCAAATACCTATCTATTCATCATCAGGGACTGAAATTATGGTGAAAGTACTATTTAAAAATATGTATAAAAGTACAACAATACTAAAATTATTTACATTAATTAATAATTAAAACTGCAATACTCAACTTATTATGAAAAAAAAAAGTTGTAAAGAACAGACAATTTAAATCTCACAGAAATATAGAGATGCTAGAGATGAAAATGTAAACAATTAATAGTATGAGCCATGAATTTATCATGTTTGTTATTTTTATTTGACAAAACACTACATGCTTCTATGTAAACAACATGATTCCCTTCAAGCCAACACATTACAACTAACATAATCATATTGAAATACTATTATGGCTCAAATCTGGCGTTGACTTATTTTTAAATACATTGTGGTTATCTTAAAGAATGAGCTGCACGAGCTTAAAACCAGTTTTTTGTGCAACTATGAACAAGAAAATTTGAGCATTTGTGACCTAATAAACTCATATATTATAATAAATAGGTTGAGTACAGAAATTTGAATGCCAGTATTTTATATCATAGTATATAACAAAAAAAAGTGAAAAAGTTTATATTAACTAGGGTATCTACTTCTAAAAATTAAAAATCAGTTTTATAGAAACCATTATTTCAACCCTTATTTAAATCAGACATTGCCAAGCTTTCATTATAATGCTAAAATTGTTTAAAATTTAATTTCTGTTAATACAGTGAGTGAATATATTCTAATAATGAATTAATCAATTTTAAATATGATATATTTATAATTTTTTTTTTCGAACATGTTGGATTGAATTTGTGATGTCAGAACTAAAAAAATACACCAAAAGCATATAAATGCATATAATAGAAAGATACCCTCTTATAAATATCCAAGAAAAAATCAAATTTATAACTTACCCATTTTTAAGACTATCATTTATAATATCCTCAGAAGGTGGAATAACTTGCAACACATGAGAATCTTTCCATTTAGTACCAGTGAACGATGTTTCAAGATTCTCTCCAATGAAATATCTATCTTTAACAAAATTGAATACATCGTCTGCCATATCAGCAAAAGATGTTCTATGTGTTTTGTTGGCAAGATAGAGAACCGGTAATCTGAGCTCTATAGGAAATTCTTTCAAGCTCTGTTTTGCATGATCTTCGCTCTCTAAAGCTTCTTGATAAGTTAAATTTTGTTTGCCTGTCATGCAACATGTCCATACCATTGAATTGTAAAGAAACATTCTTTCAGAAAATTCTCTAAAATGAATAATAAACATGTAAATAATGTTTGCTAATTTGTTTTGCCTACAAATAAAAAAAATATTTATACAACAAACACTAATTGACTAGATAGAAACGTAGTTTAACATATTTTATTGTTATATAATATTGAGCTAAAGCATATATTTGGAATCAATAAAAAAATATTCCATTTACTTATGGAAGAAAGAAGAGTCTACACACAGTATTTTCAATTAAGGTGTAATGGAAACATATTGAAAAAATAAAGTAGTTTTAAATAACATATAACATGTTTAATAAATAAAAACATATTTGTTATAATATTCCACATAACCTCCAAAATTATTAAAAGGAACATTATTGAAGCGATTTTATCTATTGATAATTATGTATCAAGGAAAGAAAGTAATGATACATGGAAACCGTTACGAGTGGCATGATGCATGGCAAGAAATATAGATTTTTAGAAGACGGATATTGAACTTACTCATAATCTCTAAAGATCTCGTTCGTAATTTCACAGTAAAATACTTCTTCATCATCCTTCAAGTTATCCGTAATTGTATGTGTGGAGAAAGCCTTTTTCTTCAAAAGAGGCATATCGGAAGTAAAGCATACAATAGATTATTTGGAGGGAAACTAATGATTAACTAAACGACACAAACAAACTTCACTTAAATACAATTTTATTATACGAACATTTCCCTGACGTTATCAGTAGAAAACTGTTATAGTGATTTGAAGAGGCGACTTAAACAAACATCAATCAACGAAAATTTTGGCTTCCGATACCATGCAATTTAACTTAGCAAAGCCGTGTTTAAATGGACGAGTTGAAGTGTGGACCGAGAAATCGCTCAAAGCAAAATGAGATAAAGAATGAAAAACAGAGTTTTATTGATAGTGATCGATACTTTATCTCTTTCTAGCCTATAATAACAACATTTCATCCTTTTCAACTGTAGTATTTTTCATGACTTTGGCGGTTTTGTCATATAACAAGACATTTGACATTTAGATTTACAGCTGTAATACAATTGAGGTCAAAGGCAATTAACGTAACCAACCACTGTTTCTGATAAAAAATTTAAATAATAAATATTTCATTATATAACTAACAACTTTTGATTTTTAATTTGAAGAGCAATTTGAGAGAACTACTTATTATTTTTTTCGAATAGCAAATGCCAATTTATAGTAAAATAACTAAAATAGTAGTGGATAGCAGATCTTTTGATTAAGTAATAAATGAAAAAGAAGAATATAGTTTTTAAAAATAAATTTATCAAATATATGAAAATAATCTATATTGTATTGCTTTTAATGCAAATAACTGATAATCACTCAATTCTATTATCATGTCTGTCTTAAATCGAGTTCAGGTAATTTTATATATTTTATGCTTTCTTCCACGCAAATTAAATCTATGAACATTTGCTTATAGCAATGGGCAACATTTGCAAGAGTTTGGCATATATACGATGCCGCCTGGCAAAATCCGTTTCAATCCGCTGAACTAGTAAAAAAATATCTTATGGGACTTCACAAACCTATTTATCATCCAATGAGTATGTATTGCTTTATTCATACTTTAACTAAGAATAAAACATAGAAACTTAGTCGTTTCTTCTATAGGTTTTCGTAATTTTACTGTATATTATTGATTCAATTTCCTTTTAGATGACTGTGGTGACCATGTTATAGTGATTAATAGCAATGATATTGCATTACCTGGAGATGAATGGAAAAAAAGAGTTTACTTTCATCACACTGGTTATCCAGGAGGTGCAAGTTGGACTTTAGCTTGGGAATTACACCAGAAAGATCCTACAATGGTAACTTGTATTTCTATGTCTCTTGAGTTTATGACTTTTATAGTTACTGTGTGTATAGATTTGTATTAACCATAATCAATTCTAACAAAAATGTCACATTACTTCTAATAGCAGTAGGGTTTGTGTGAACATATCAGGATAGTTTAAAAGTAGCATTTATGATTATAACTCCTTACATTAGCATTTTTTGTAAAACTTATTAGCTAAATTTTAGTGCAAAAAATTAAATACTTAATTATTCTTGTGTTAATAATCAGTGTTTGTTAGCAACTTCTACACGTGTGTGAAACATTATAGTCCTTAATAACATATCTATTGTAGTCATTTGTGTTTTATGGCCATCATAAATTCCTTTGGACTTGGAATTAGTCAGTCATTTGATGCTTGTTTATCGATCTGGTTCAAGTCATGACACTGTCTCCCATCTGTGCTTTTTGGGTAAACTAATCACAAATTTAGCAGAGAGTTCAGGTTCATTTCATTTCAAACTCAACTCAAAAAACCTGCATTTCAAAAACCAGTTGTCATATCTCAGCAAAATCTCATATTTTACTATGTCAGTATAGTCAACTAGTTTTTGAAATACAGTTCTGTAAAATTGTCATAAATGGACTCAAAATTAGGAAATATTTCCTGTTTGATATACAGACCCAAGATTGGTGATATTTTACAGAATTTTCAATTCCCTTTGCTATGATAGACAATCCTGTATGGATTCAGATAAGAAAAAAACTTAAACTCAATTTGGAATTGAGATTTTTTCACTAAGTATATATTTTGAAATTAATTCAATGAACTAGTGTTATAAATCCCAGGTCATAATATTATTTTGGAAATATAATGGCTTAATTGTTAAAAAAGTTTAAGAGGAAAGCTCCATTTTCAATAATTGAACTCTAAAGATACTTAATCAATACAACAACTGTAACATTGATATTTACTTTGAAAGTATTAGATTGTTATATGTAAGAATCATTTCAATATAAACAAAGAGCCTATCCATACTGTTAATTCTATAGTTTATTAGTTTGGAAATGGATTGTTTTTCGTGGGAAAAATTAATATATATTTATAGGTAAAGTCAATAGGTTTAATTTATCTTCAGCCTTTGAAGACAGTAACTCAGTTAATGAAACGCTCGTCAGATATTGCAATTGTGAGTGTTGATGTAGTAGTAGCGTAAACATTGTGTTCATTATGTATATCACCAATGATTCCAGAAATTCCAACGTATTTACTTGAATGGTTTATAAAAAGAATATCTACTATATTTCAGGTATTAAAAAAAGCTGTTTACAACAGTATGGATGGTAACCTTCAAAGGCGCAGTACAATGGAGAGACTTCATATTTTCCCTGATGCTAATGTTCCTACTAAATTATTGGCAAATGTTTCTAACCAGATAGCAGCACCAAGAATGAAACCAAGACGATTAGACCATTACTCTGAAGAGGAGGTTAAACAATTTCCCAAACTTATTGATTTACCAAAAAATTATATTCCTCAATAAACTTTCGTATCTTAGTGTAAATAGTTTTTAAAATAAAGTGTTACACCTCATGGGAATATAATTGATATATTCCTATTATTTCTTTGGGTAATACAACTAATCAATGATTAATTTTAAAATCCAAATCCAAATATTTTCACCCATTATCGTTTCAAATCCAATAGACAACACCCATAGGGATCAGTTTTAAGCTATTTACCTTAAAAAATTACATATTCCTTCCATACATTATTAATATAAAGATGGTCCAGTGTTTATACTGCACACAAAAAAAATTACATTGCTTCCTGGTATTCTTTATGTGTTGAGATATATCACAGACTAAATTTAAATTGTTTCCAAATATTTTAGGAAATTCTCAGTTATGACATTTATTAAAGGATGTTAAATGAAATTTTCTAGTTAAATCTAAGGTAACAAATTTAGACCTACTACTTTTTAGGAAGTTAATTATGATACTGTATGGTGTATTAGTATCATGTTGAAATTGATAACTGGAATATTATAGGAAATATGTTGAAATTCATTTCAAATTTTTTCCATTCTAGAAGTTTTCATGTACAATTGGACAACTTTAACTTAGATGGAAAAGTACGAATGAATGGTTTCTTCTTATTTATCTTATTCTGATTCTTTTTTGAAGGAGGTTACAGTTTATACCTAGTGATTTCTCTTCTAAACACTCATTTCAATAATATACGGAGAAGTGGAAGACTTAGAATCACTTATAGTGGAGCCTAGTTGCACATATGTAAACTGGTCTTTGTATGTTTGGTAGTAGACTCTCGTCGTGTTTAGCCCTAGACTACTGCCCTGTAAGTGATGACTGGTCTCACTAACCAAATGTTGAAAAAATAATATACCATGTTTTGTAATACTCCAAGTTATGGGCATCTAGGAATTGGAATAAATTTTACTTCTAATTATCCAATTATCTATTTTTTACATAAATTGACAACATCTATCGTAGTGAAAAGGTAAAAGATTTTTACTTTGAATCTGAATTATTTTCCGTACAGTAATATTTTCACCAAATATCTACCATTTCTTTGAAACATCTTGATAATCTCCATCTGGACTGTTGTAATGTTTTACTGGGGGAGTTTCTACAGGACCTTGGCAAACAAAAGGTAGCAGTTGAAAATCAGACTAAAAAATAAAATTTTTATTATAAAAATAGATTAGATATTTTGTATTCTTTCTATATAGTTTGTTAGACTCTACTCATTTTTCAGGACTAAAATATTGAAGTTACATATGACAGATGAAAAATTTAAATGAATATTTCAAGATGACCAAATACAACCTGAACATTTCCAGTACCATTTAATGTAGATAGTGAATTAGTACAGTCAAAGGGGAGTTACAACACTCACCAGTGGTGGGTCTAGGATTTTATTTTTGGAGAGGTGGACTAAAGGCAAAGTAAATGGAACTAATTGTACAAAGTATTCAAGCGTTAACGGATTTCATATAATTGAAGACGTAGTAGTGGTAGTGGAATTAGGTCATTCTTGCTAATTATTTACGAGTCTCAAACTTAGATTTGTATGAAATTTACATTCTTACAAAAAATTTCTTAGACATTTTTTTGGGAGGGGTGGGCTTCAGCCAGAAAGCTCCCCATAGATCCGCCACTGACACTCACTGATTAAGCTGCAATGCGACAATGAGTTGAAGCAATGCTATTCTTAACATGTCTCATATTGAATTATAGAAGGTATAGTCAAATCAGAGTTTGGTTAGGTAATTGACTAAACAAATTAAATTTCACAATCACAACTTTTTATACAACAATTCTGTCAACCTAAACTCAAGATTTCATCTTATTAATCAAGCCTAACATAAATAAATCAACTCAGGTAACATCCACTTTACGCAAAGATACATGCCCACCAGTGACACTAAACAACATTGCATTAAAACAAGAAGAAACAACAAGGTATCAAATTCAGAGAAATGGCTAATTGGCAGAAACAATAAGCAGCAATAAGGTAATTTTAAAACCCACATGGACCTACAGGAATCAACTCTGGGGTATTTCAAGTAACTCCAACATGTTGAAGTTGAAGCCAAGAACAAAGGTTTAAGTTACAATGCCAAAATAAGTGCTCACCCTAATGTATGCTTAAAGAAACTAACTGAACAAAACCTAGAGGCATGACACCTAAAAGGATTCAAACCAAACAAACTTTTAAATATATTTAGTTAAAATATAAAAACTGTCAAAATTATAGTCAGTCATATAAACTTATTCAAGTAACAGCAGATCCTCATTGAGGGATACTTCTCCACTGCCATCTTTAATTAATATAGCAAGCGCTTATTGTCTTATTAAGACAGATTGGGGTTAGAAAAAAAATTCTCATAATTTAATTATAATGAACTTCTGTTATTTATTAAAGTAAGAGGTATCCAGGTTGAATAAACTCAATAACTACTTAAATACATATTTACAAATGAAAAAATACTAACTTGTAGAGCTTCCTGGTAAAGTTCCTCAGATTCCTTCCTAAGTTCATCCAAAGCTTTTTGTTGGCTATATGCTATCCTATCCAACATTTGCATGTCGGCCAAGTGTTGTTCCCTCTTATAGTGGCACCATTTTTTCAATAACAGTGCTCTCTTTTCTAATATTTCAGGGGAAGAGGGTGCAAGATATCTTTTTCTTGTACTAAAATTATACAGCATTCATGTTCATCAAGCAAATTTTTATTTAATGTCTTCACACTAGAAGCGCCATCGTTGCATTTTTATCCCACTCTCAAGTTTCATTGTATATAAGATAGCTTTTCTACATAAGACCGTGAAACATTTTGTGAATCACCTAGAATTTCAGTTGGTAATTTTTGTCTTGCCAATATTCTCTAAGTGCAACACAAATGAAACTTGTAAAAGCGCTTGGCAACTAACAGTTTAAAAAAATGATGCAGCATACTATGGAAAAGGCGCCACCCGAATTACAAGATAAAGACTAGTATCAATAATGTCTCAAAATCGTTTTCGTGAGATAATGAAAGTAGACGCCAATGAAGATAAGTTTGTTATAATTTCGAAAATTTGATATGAATTTATCTTGAATGCACAAGATGTAACAAGTTGTTACATACCTGAGCCATATATAATGATTGAAGAACAGCTTTTTCTATCTAAATGCTGTTGCCAATTTACCCAGTTCATGAGCTCAAAGCCAGATAAATATGGTCAAAAGTTCAGGTAACTGGATGGCAAAGAAATTGATGGAACATTACATCAACAAAAGTAGCAATGTTACATGTGACAACTTTTTTACTAGCAGGACTGTTTAACAGACTGAGCCAAATAAAAATGTTCTAATACTCAGCACTATGTTCCAAGACTAACAATAAGTTGTTGGCCAGTACATACATTTTATCATCTGCTAGATTTGGCGGCTATAGATGTTATATAAAATTGTCAACAGCAAAATTAAACGTAGAGACTTTTTATTGCAACTGGGGAAAGAAATGGGCACATAGTACATGAATAATAGCAAAACAGCCATTCCTATAGAAATTCCAAGGTGCCAGACAAAGTCTTTCTGTTAAGTGCAATATGCATAAAAAACTGTCTGTAATAAATCCACTGGTAAGGAATGTTATTTATGTAATATTTATCATGCTAATAACAATTAGTTTGTAGAATATTTGAAATTTATTACATTCGCAATTACTTTTTTAGACGTGATGATTATAATGAGAAAATTCATACTTTGATAGGTGTTTGTTTTAATAGCTTTCATAATTTGATTTTATTAAATAAATATGATTTCAAGTTTTGTTAAAATTTTCAATTAAATCATACCTAAAATCAAGATAATTTATCGAGAAAAACAAAATGATCTAAGAAATAAAAAGTTTAAGAAATTTATATCAGTAGTTATACTGAGAATAGCGTATATATATATATATATATATATATATATATATATATATATATATATATATATATATTTACCTGAAAGTATCTAAAATTTCCAAAGGTACTTCACATTCTTCTATTGGTTTCAATTGTCTGGCATTCTTTTCCAACCTCCGAATTTGTTTCTCTATTTTTCTTTTTTTTCTCTCCTCTCTAGCCTTTATAATTGCAGGATCCAATTTTTTTTTCTTTTTTAATGGTTCAGCGCTAAACGTACGTAATATCAATAATTCTAAGGAATTTATATGAAAAATAATACTTACAGTAGAATTGGGGTACATCTAAAAAGTAACTGGCTATTTGTACTTATAGTTCTAGCTACAGTTGGAATTTTACAAGTTAATCTGAAATCGATAAGTAAATGGTTTAAGTTCAGTGAATATTGTTACAATGTTACCTGGAGAAAGTGAATATCAAATTATTTAAACTCATATTAATTTTCTCTTAGTAATTAATAACGTTCATTCTCTTTAACCTTACAATTTCTTCTCTAAATTTATAGTAGTTAATTGTTCTTCTCTTCCTCTTCTTTTTTGATCAATTGGACTTGGACAATTGAAGTTCAATAAGTTGTAAATATATCGTAATTTTGACCATTTAAATGTATTGTAATGCTTTTCTTATCTCTAATTTATTTAAACTATTTTTCAACAATGGGGTAGATTTATATACACGTGTTTTTTACTCACTTACTTTATTTATAAACTAACACTTAGTTTACTAAACTATACACTAAGGATTATTACTAAACACTTATCTGATACTTAATATGTATTAATTTATTCAAACATACTGTTTATTTGTCTATACCGATTTGTTCGGAATGACATCAGATTATTTACCGACTTCTCGCTGCTAAAACAAGCTCGTATTTCTATCCGAAAAAAGTTCTATAATAATTCTAAAAGGAAAACAAACAAATAAATAAATAAAAAGACCTTCCTAGAAATTGGTTAAAAAAACGATATAAACAAATCGCCACTGGGATAAAAACATGTAAAAATGCGTCGAAAAAAACTATTTACTCGCACCTAACCCACCGCCTATTACGCCATGCGCTGAGCTGAATTGAGCGAGTGTATCTCAGATAATTGATAATCCTGGAATAGCATGAATCGGAAAGTAGATGGATAATTTTACTTCCCTAAGTTGTTTATTCAGGTATACATTTTTAAATTTAGATAACTAACATTTAAATTATGTAATTATCTTTGTTACTTGATTTTTTTTAGATCTATGCAGTTATTCAGCAATTGAGTACTAGTTGCATCTAACTGTGCTTTTATTAACTTTCAATTCACTTTAGATAAAAATATATGGTTAGAATATTTTGAATTGGATATATACTTAATTTTTATAAAAAGTTTTATGTACTTCTCTGTGATATTTTGCATTTTGATAACATAAAGTCAAAGCTTGATTAAATCTCTAATCTAATAAAATTGAGAATAGTGATTGGAGTTTTTTTAATTACTTAACCGAATAGTTACTAGTGGATGGTAAAACTTACAATACCAGATTTTGTTATAGATTTTATTAAACGGTAAGTATCTATATCACTTAAATATCCTTATTGTTAGGTTAGGTTAATAAATCATCAGGCAATTACTTAGAAGCTTTCGAAATGATTGTCTGTTTTTTACAAAAATAGGTACTTGGTTTAATTTTCTTCGCAATCCAACGAATGAAATAATTTCTATTCTTTTTCTTATATAAATGTAACAGTCAATATAAATATATATAATATAAAAAAACCTGCACCTATACTTTAAAGGATATTTTGTACATGACTCATTGTTCTGCCTTCAAAACACGTAGACTCATTCCGAAGGAGGTTAGTTTTCTGTAGGTATTTTCAATCACTCCTCAAGGTCTTAGCACTACTCTCGTGCTACTGAAGCCTTTAACTACAAGTGTGTTTCTCCTATAAGATTCCATATGAACCTTTAGGCCATCCATTTAGTTGATGTGACATTCCAGGAGTCTACAGTAGGGCTTTGGTCCTATTGTTGTTAGTTAACCTTCCTGCGGCAGACGGCAGGCTCCGCGTGGTCCCCAGGCCGCTTTCAAATCTCGCTAAAAAACGCAGTTGTTCATGTATGAAAAAAGAACTTTAATTTATGAAGAAGGTACGCTGAAGCGATTCGTGAAGAATCTGTAGTCCGATAATGCCTAGCAAAAAAGGAAGCACCAGGGGACCACCCGACTCGGAAGCAGTTAAGTGGGTCATGGGTCAGTTGACCGAAGCCAGCCGAGAGTGAGAATCATTTCTTTTCTTCACAGCCACGTGTGTATTTAGTCGTAGATTTCGTATTAATTTTGGCGGTTTTTTAAATTAATTTTATCATTTTTTACGGAGTTGAAGGGGTAAAGGAAGATTCTACTTTTAATTTAAATCTTTATTAAAATTTATTTCGAATTTTAATTTTAGTTTTTCATTTTATGTTTTAAAAATTTACTTGCTGTGTTTCATTAACAATTTTCCTATAACAATTCAGTTTTTTAATATAAACAGTTATGTATATGTTACATAGGGAAGCATAAGAATTGTGGAAGGTCTTGAAAGAGGCGTGGCACAAAAAAGGAAACACTGATTAAGATTATCGACAAAAAATTCAAAAGTTAATGTACCAGTAACCTCGATAAACAGTAACCGGAAGCTGATATTTATATTGAAAATTATTAACAAAATTTCCAAATCTAATCATGCATTAACCTTCAAACAGTACAAATCTCAACCAATATTCTACCATTTTATTAATTAGTAATTATAAAACCTATTTTTTCTAGTTCAAATAGATACTTAAGCATTTTTTTTGATCCCATATAATTTACCAAAACTTTTAATCAGTGTAGAAATACTCGTATGAGCTTATCTAAAACCATAGATACAGAAGAAAACTACATCTACCGGGTGGGCAACTAAGAACGGCTTACTAAGTTGGAATTTCTGGAACCGTTGGCGATATTGTTACTGAATACACTGTATACACTATCACTCACGATTTCACTGCCTGACGCGCGTTTCCATAACCAAGTTATCGTATTCAGAGACTGAAGGTAAACTAAAATCTAATGACCTGTTTTATACTGAATTTTTCCACCAATAAACCTTCTCCCGCGAAAATTAATTCCAGCGGAAAAATCTCCTTGGCGGGAACCTTCACATTCATTCTTTGACTACTAAACTATAGAACGGGCTGTAAGGAATTGTCCCTTTGTCCCTCTTTAAGCTATTCTTACATCTAGCAATTTGGTTTCAAATACATCCAACAATTTATGATTGCATACATTTTTTAACAATTTTACATTATTAATATTTATGTCATGTTTATGACTAGCTGCATGATCGGCAATACTCGATTTTCTTGTCCGTCCATATTTTAAATGAGCTATATGATCTTTATACCGGACAATACCGGATCTCTTAGTTTACCCAATAAGACCGGCCGTCGCCATATCTCAGGTATTGATTATACCGAAGCTCTAGGGAAAAGAATTATAGCAAAAAGTTAGGTTAATACATACGAGAAATACACGGAAATTAATTTTAGAATTTTAGGTTCTCCACTAGAAAGCCTTTTTGAAAATATAAAATGATTTTTTTTAAGTTTACCCAATTAAATGGCACTTTATATACGAAAATACGAATTTTTCATCCCACCAGGTTTAGTATAACTCTTCAAATAAGCAGAGGGCGAGAATGGGAATGGAAAAATGCCTATAAGTCCGGTTCTGCTTAGCCGATTTTCAAAATATATAAATTTTAAATAATTTCATTTGTTACGTGAAATCTTAAGAAATGTGTAAACGGTAATTTTTTTCAAATGTTTATTCGGCTGAAAAATTCTTACACTGGCCTATCTGCAGTAATTTTAACTGCTCTCTTAATAATCTAATTATTGCCGATAGATGGCGTTATCTAAATGTAAAGCTAGTATGTCTAATAATGAGAACAAATAATTAAATACACCATGTAACGAATGTAAGTAATTAATGGCGCCCTAGGTGTTCAAAATATCGTATATCATTTTCTATACATGAAATCAGTCGCTGATTGGTGGATAGGACAGCAGTTTCAATTTCTGATTCATATACTTCGTATTGCCTGTCATATTCTTTCAATCATATCTTTTGTCATTGGTCTATTGGTGTAAACGGAATCTTTTATTCGGCCCCAAAAATAAAAATCTAAGCAAGTCCTCCTGTCCACCTATCAGGGTATGTTTGATCTAAAAAATCATGTTGTAAGAACACGACGAATAGCTAGCGAATGTCTCTTAAAAGAATTGGCAACTCGTTTCTAAAAAGGGTGAATATCTTTCTCGATTAACTGATTCATTAATGGCCCAATTTGTATTCCTAGATTCCTACACTACACATTTACAAACCAACAACCTTGATGTCTACAAAATTCGTGAAAGTATTTCAGGATCGTAGTTTCATATATCAGTTGCAATAATCCAGCCTGATATCAAAACATTGAACATTCACTCTGGTGTAGGTCCATATGATATGAATGCAATATAAATATTATAACTAATAGAGAACTTGTTCGCTGTTGCCAAACGTATGAGAACTTCAAAAAAGTTGTATAGTTTTACAGTAAAATAATTTTTATTACTGATCTGTTTAGAGCTAGAGTTGATAGAACTTCAAGGGTGATAATTACAGCTTTAAAAAATTATCTCTTTGATAACATTTTCAAAATAAAAAATCGAAGATATATAGCTTATAAAATTGAATTTTAGTTTCAAAATAATTATAACGAATAATAATTTAAAAATTTCATTCTTAACCTGATTGCTTAATGGAAAAAATTGCCTTAAATGCTCGTAAGCATTTTATTTTGTTTGTTATAAACAAATTCAGAAACAATCTGACATAAAAATTGTTGCAAAACGATTTTGCAGTGAGTTATAATTTTTTAAATAGAGATTGGAATCACTCTCCGAACATTCCGATCACAGTTTCCAAAAAACACTAGTGTAGTACTTTTTCTATTTCATTAACTTTATGGTTATTTTTAATTAAGAATGCCTCTTATATATCCGTTACATATATAAGTATCAAATCATTCTCATTATGTCAAATTTTATTTTTCCTAATACGGTCCTGTAAGTTACATTGGAAATATAGCATAATTAAAGTCATTTTTACGTCTCCAAAACTATACTAATTAAAATTTGCATGAAATAGTGGAAAAAAACAAATGTATGATTGAATCTAAGATAACATATCCACATCTCGGAAATACTAGCAATTTCCTGATTTATTGGAAAAGTAGGATTAATGATTAATTAGGTATAATATAAGCATAAGATTGGTTCATTATTGCAAGAACTGCCGTCTAAAAACGTTAGGGAAAAGAGATATTAATTAAACGTAAGCAGTATTTATTAAACGAAACTTTCAGGGGGTGTTAGGTAGTTAACATAACCTAACTTAACGTTAATGTATTTTTTTTTAATTTCAAATGGATTTTTATAAAATATTGTGCTTGTTGAAGAAGCTACCGAAATGAATTTTAAATTTTCGATACAAAAATATGGTATATCTAATATCAATGTGAGGAGAGATAGTTTTGATCCCAATGAGGGCAAACGCAGCTCAATAGCTTTCAATAAATGTTATTAATTGAAATTAGCAGGTAACAAAAATTATATCCTGCAAGAACCACTGGGGGTGAGATTGTCTTGCTAAGAAGAATAACTGAGTCAAGCTTGGTAGTAAAAGTATGGAGGTAGTTTTTTTTGTTTTAATTTTATGCGTGATATTGTTATTTTTTGCTTATTTATTTTATTAATAATTAAATGCAAACGTATTACAAGTCTATTACATATTTACATATTTAACCAATTTAATCGTAGGCTAGATCTGGAATATTAGTTTAGAATAAAAAATTTCCATAAGAGGAAATTAAAGATTAAATGTAGAGTTCAAGGAGGCGGTGCTTTATCTTGACGAATCTTGTGGATTCGCTATATCAAAATATATTTTAATTGTTGTTATAGTATAGTTCTTCCAATATCAATTGCAGAAGACGGTTATGCGAGGAACAATCAATTTTTTATAAATACGCACGGAACTCATACCAAATTAAGAAATGATTAATAATGTTTACTCCCATTGTAAAATTCGGTAAACATCTAACAAACCGTCAGTCCACGTGGACTCATCACCTTCACTGTTTACCAATGAAAATATTGAATCGTAAACATAAATGTATTTCTATTGGCGGAAGCTGTGTGTACACAATTTCTTCGAAATATTCCTGCTAGACAGCATGCGATAAGCATTGGCGTTCATAGATTTCTTTAAAGAAATAGAAATATGGCGTTCTTTAGACCATGGGCCAAAAGACAATGAAATTGAACAGTGTAGTGAAATAAAGATAGGTATGAATTTAATGATGAAGATTTAGATATACAAACACAGCAGTTTATATAAGCAAAACAGGGGGGCATAATACAGCAAAAGGTACCAGATTATCCAGAATACAGTTTAGAAATATTGCGTCAAGTTTTGTTAGCACACAAAACACAAAAAACTGAATAAATGGATGGCAATAACCGAATCGTCGAGGATTCGATGGCGACAAGATTATTTGCGTCAGATAAAAGACTACCGAAGTTTTAATAGACGAATGGGGTACAATAAGTGCTCGGTTCACGTTTGGTACCCTGCTTTAACCAAACTCCCTTACAGGCAGGTACATTTTACTCGTCTATTTTCGTTTTATAATTTAATATCCAGTTGTAGCAGGTTAACGAGGTATAATAATGATTTTTTTTCAGTATTAGCATTTTTAAAAGTATTTATAAAAATAATGAATTCATAAAATAAGATATCTACGCCTATGGTAGATAGATCAAACAAAATTGTGGGCAAGGATTTTTATAATCTGCAATTGATATTGGACGAACTATACTTTAAATATAACCATGACCTATGATATGATTTGGGTTACAATGTAAAAATGAAGTTTGATTTACTTGATTAAAACTAGAGTAGGAGGCGAACGTCAATAATAATTATCGAATAAGTTTAATGTGAAGAAAATGTTATATAGGTTTGCTTTCTATTATTAATGTTATTAAAAAGTATATAGGACGAAACAAATTTGAACAATATCATGTGAGTTATCTCACATATTATCTCTGATATGATTTAAAAAAAAATAATTTACGTTACTGAATTAATATTACATGTTTATAATTTCAAGTTAGGTACAATCAAATGCAGGTATAATCAAATTTATAAGTCTGTTATAAACTGTAATGGTCTCTTAAGATGATTGTAACAGTAATAAATACTTATTGTGTAAAATATCCAATGAACACCACGTAGTGTACGAAATACCTTGCTTAGATTGCCCCCGTTCCTAGCATTTATTGCCTATTACTAATTCCGATGTTTTCTACACCATTGCCCAACATCGTATCCATACTAGACAAATAATCGATTTCAATAGAACCAAAACAATCGCCTTACTTCGCTCCTTTTAAGAATAATTCGAGAACCTATCGAAATACAAAAACTTTCAAACTGTCTAAGCTCAAGAGATGATAGCCATAAATTACTGTCAACTTGGAAACACCTCTTTTCGATGCCACTTCGGCATACTCCAGTGCCAACAATAACCCTCCAAGAATCCGAACTCTACCACTTATAACTTGTGCCGCCAATAACATACTTCTCACGCGCGCCAAAAAGACAAAACATGCCAATAAGTCCCCTATGTTTACTAGACCTTCTTCCCAATTAGTTCAAAACCAAAAGGATAGTGTTAGTTTCTTTCCACGGTGCTCTCGATGGTAAGACCATTATCTCTTATTTTCAATTTAATCACTTTTCTATTTTTTGTTCCAGCTTTCACTTCCTCGGTGAAATTCCAAGGAGTAGGCAGATTGAGGCCTTGGAATCAATCAAAAACGGGTAATTCGTTGCGTGGAGTAGGAAGTTTCAGACGGAATCGTATCACTTCTTATCTTTGAACTAATAATCACCCTACCCCATCCTCTCTTGAGAATGACTTCAATGTGGGAGCCAAAACGTCAAGAATTTTCAAAAATCTAAAGCAGTTCAACCGGTGAACCCAGTTCATTTGTTCATAATCTATTAAGAAGAGTACTTTTTAGTGTTCGATTTTACACAATCTCACAACTAAAACTCAATAAAAACCAAAGTATTATAACATTAAAAATTACTTACGTTAATTAATTGATATTTTCTTCTAATTATTAAGCTAATGGGATTCAAAAATCAAAATTTAAATTCACACGTGACATAAATATGTAGTGTGTTAATTCTTATTGCTAAACGAATTATTTTTTTAATGTCAACTTTTAGGATAGATCCGGTAAGTGTCTATGAATGACAGTAATAGATTTTGAATGAATGATGTTGCAAAATAGATACGCTTCATTGTTTACGGAATGTCAGAGGTGTTCGAATAGATATTGTGCATTAGTAGGAATTGTACCATTTTTAGAAGGAAAAAAATAGAAATCAAATTAGAGACGACGGAATCGAAAATCGCCAGAAATGTTATGTACAACGCGTACGGAAAATGAGATATTTTTATAAGAATTTGATATATAATTTGTCGTATTTCTATTAAATGTATTATTTTCCACTTTTGTTGTATACTATAGTGTTTTTTGTAATAAATTTTACGTTTTTTTTAAATATAGGTTATACTTGGTTCAAATGTTATTTAATTGTTATATGAAACAATTAAAACTTCGAAGTTTTAGAAATATTTGAAAATTTTGCTCCTTCATTTTTTCATTTGGACAGTGTTCAGTTATAATTGGATAGAACGACATTCATTAATTTTTAAAAACAAATAAAAATTTCCCACAATACTTCAAATACGGAAATTTTTCATTTTTACTATTTTTTGGTCTAGTTTCTTCAGTCCTGCAAAATTGAGGTTATATTTCTATCAAAAGTTTCTCATTTTTGATTTAACATAATTAAAATGTCGAAGGTATTTGAAATTATGAAAAATCTATTTTTTCCTTCATTTTGTGTTTTTTTCACATATTTTCCTGTTGCGTAGTGAGCTAGTTTCCAGAGGCAACTGACTGAATTAGGTATTTTTGAAAAAAAATAAGGTTATGATTCGATAAAACGACACGACCCATCATTAAAGCTTAAATTTTCACTAAGATTAATGATAACGCCTATACAGGGTATTACGATCCAGAAAATTCATTCATTTATGCTGTGGCATAAAAAAATTTCTCATATGATCCCTTGTTTCTGAGTTATAGGCATTTAAAGTTGCGAAATCATAACTTATATTTAAGTATATTTTCTAAGTTGTATACTCGAATGTTATAAATTTTTAATGGATGATGACGTATGTCCATGTAGTGTGTGACAACCTGTACAATCTAAAGATAACAAAAATTTCATTTTTAAAAAATGGGTACGCTTTGTTTAACTCGATAAAATTTATGGTTTAGGAGATAAGTAGATTTTTAGATCGTTCTACATTCAAATAAAAAACCGTTCGCCATAAAGAGACATTCTGAAAAAAATTATCACAAATTGTAATTATTTATTGAAAATACTTACAAGAGATATTAAAACACAATCAAACATTTCTAATTGAACTGCATACATTCATAACTCAGAAACAAGAGGTCGTATGATATTTTTTTTATGCCACAGCATTATTTTCACGTCATCTACTCACTCCCGAATTTTTGGCATCACGTCCCGGAATACCCTGAATAATTCATGAATAATAAATGGTATTATATACTATTGAGGGATTTCTATTAGGCAGTGTAGTATATTTTTAGTTTTAGTAGTTGGTTACAAAGCAATAAATTTTCAATTGTTCAATTTGTAATGATTAATGTAATAAATAATAATGAAAATTAAGCATTTTTATTTTTTCAGAAATTTTGTAAATCGGTTAAAATGGATTGTGAAGAAAAACTGAAAAGATGGTTAAAACGACTTCTAAATATGGATAAATTGGAAAAATACAACTTTATTATTGAAGATAATGATGATAAATGTAGTGGCTACATGAGTCGCATATTTTTCATAACTATAAAACAAAGAAGTGGATCTCCTAGGCTCAATATAGATTTAGTAGTCAAAATAGGAACGACCGTTAAAACGGTTGGAGATACTTTTAAAATTGATAAATTCTTTTTGAGAGAAAACTTCATGTACAATAATATATTTCCAATATTTTCGAAATTGGAAAAAGAAAAAAATGTAGATGAGACATTCGATTCGTATCCCAAATATTACGGTCATTTATTCCTCGAAGATTCGCAAATCATTGCATTTGAGAATATAAAGAAAATTGGTTTCAAGCTTTGCGACAGAAAAATAGGAATGGACTTACAACATTGCAAATTAGTTCTCAAAGCTTATGCTCAATTACATTCTCTCACTTTCGCACTGAAAGATCAATATCTAGAAATTTACAATAAGATTACTTCTGAAACAGATGACATTTTTGTTGACTTGATGTTATCGGAACATAGTAAGCAGTATATGCAAACTCAAAGAGACGAAGTCTTGCAATGTTTAAAAGAACATGACGAAAATGAATTGTACGAAAACTATAAAAACGAATTCGAAAATATAGTAGATACATGCATAGCGATTTTGTTGGATAAAGATGATCAAGTAGTTTTCCTACATGGGGATAACTGGAATAATAACTTCATGTTTAAATATGAGGTAAGATATTTTTCAACTGTTTCCTACATACAACTTAGTACGCTAAAGAATTTTCCTCTTATTCATTTGTAATGTTAACACTTTAACCAACTTCCAATCTACCAGTCTAAATTTCAATAGAACGTCCCTATGAATTATAATAAACATAACCGTTCGGCTATATTTCTTTTCTACTTTTTAAGCAAGATATGTAATTTTATTAGCTTTGAAATCGATCATTACCATAACGAGAGCAAATAGAGAACTGATCGGAGTAGATTACAACGAAATTGCTACCGTTACTTTAAAGTACAAAAAATATTACCGATGGTTTATCGTTGATGAGGTTTTGTGAAATTATAAATAAAAGAACGAATGAATTTACGTTGTTGATACATTGTTAACATAATCTCTCCTCCGTAACATATTGATCTCGGTAAAGTAAATATCTTGTTAACTTCGAGTAAATTTGGTTCCGCCAAGACGGTTCTCATACCAACACAGTAATTGCAAAATTATTTGCAATTTTGTTCAGTCAATACATTTAAAAAAAATGTATGTTGAAATGTTTTGGAAAAAGCTACAAATTTTATTGTAATAAGGAAAAAAATATTATTACTTTGTGGTTAAACAGCTGAATCTGTTTACAACTACAACATATATACCAACATTTGATTATAAATAGACTTTATTGTAAGTCTTATTTTTGATCCAGTTTCTACTACTTAGTTTGCAGTCTTTCAGGTAATTCAAAAATTTCTTTGGGTCTTCTTGAAGTAGCTTTTTCATTGAATGTGATGATTGATTCATTTTTTGTTCATTGTCATATTTTAAACAGTCAATTAAGAGGTGTTTCACTGTTAATTCACTATTACACATTCTGCACGTTGATTTGTGATTTCTCGCTAATAGGTACTCATGTTTGATACGAGTATGTTCGCTTCTTAGGTGGAAAAGGTTCACTTGTTCCCTTCTACCTATATTGCTGGAATTATAGCCGTGATAATTTTTAACGATTTCGGAAGGTTCTGATTTGCATTTATTTGCCATTTTTCTTAGATTTTCTTCTTAAAAATGTTTTGAAATCGGTATATACTATATAGTTACTCTTTACTGATTGCTCGTTGTTGTATGCATTTTTTGCTAATCCATCTACTCTTCCATTTCCCTCTATTCCGTGGGATGGGATGGAACCTACATGACATTAACATTTACCTTGTTTCTGTGAGTGAGTAGCTTCTTCTTAATATGAATGGCAAAAGGATGGTTGGGATATTGTTGGCAGATTGCCGTTAGTGAACTTTGGGAATCTGTTATTATAAGGATCCAATTTTCTGAAATTCCTGAAGCGCTTCTAGAATGACAAACAGTTCCGCAGAGAGGATATATGTAATAGGAGAGAGTACAAAAGATTTTTGAAGCATCTGTGTACTTACTTCAATTTTATTCCGTTTGTTGGTGTTTCTGATTTATTGAGATGGGTAAGTTCTAGGTCTATACTAGAGAGGGGTCTCATTTTAATATTTATAAATGTATTTTCTTTATCTAAATATAATTTTTCATTAGCAACTTGCATAATTCTTTCAAGCAATAGATCATCTATCATTTAAAATGAAAATAAAATCTGTTCTAATCATCCAAAAAATTCTCATATTTGTCTGTAAAGGTTGAATGAAGAGTTCTAACCTAACAAAGACATTTTTCCATTTCCTTCCAAGTCTATACCCTTAGTCCCGCTATGCTCTATCTTTTTTAACCGTTCCAAATAATAGTATTCTTCTTCAAAATAAATAACGTCCACGTTAGATGAAAATCTCTCTCTTGCAAGTGAAACTTTGGGGTTATGAAACAGAAAAAAGTTACTGTCGGCCAGATCTGGTGAATGTAGTCAACCAATTAGTTGAATTCGTGATTTTAGCCATTACGATCACGGAAGTGTGAGAAGGTGCGTTTTTTTTAATGTGGTCGGTTTCTCCCTTTACCCTATCAAGCAATGATTCGTAATAGTCTTTTGGTATTTGGTATTTACAATCTACTGTCTTGACTGTATATTTGTTTCAGGGGATTAGTAGTGGGGGATCTAGGTTTTATCTAGAATGATGAAATGATACCAAAAATCCGATTCATCTTGCTTACATTGCTAGTTTTGATCTTAATTTTTCAGCCAGTATATGGCAAATGCATCCTTTTGATAGGACGACAGCCTTTTCTATCTAAGCTTAATTCGACAGTCATTGAATAGCATTTGGTAAATTCTTTGGACGATATGGCTGCTCTAGTTTTTGGCTGTCTCAACTATTTATTTACAACTTGATTCCTAATTTATCTATTTTCACAAAAATCTATACGACGATTCAAACAGAAACAAAGCGTCCAATATGACTGAAATTTTAGTTTTTAGTGAGAATTTTTCAATAAAAGCTCATAAGTACTCACATCTCCAGGTTTAGGTTGGAAACTTTTCAGACTATTCTCTTTTCTATAAGATTTATGTGAAATTCTGAAATATGACCGAAACACACAGATAATATCAGGACGAATAGAGGAACATATTCAACGCTAGAACATGTGGGAAGCCCAGGGAAAGAACCAGGTGATCAGGATTAGAGGATGTGAAAACAGCAGCAAGTAAATAGAACTGAAAGGCATAAAAAATATTAGTCTAGACAGAAATGTGTGGAGAGAGAGAGTGCTGGATAAGATTACCGATATACTTAACTCCATGTAACAATTTTACCTGTAGGCGTCGAAACTTTAAGGAGTTAGTAAATAAGTAACATGAACAACAAAATGACATACAGAAACTTTCTACATTTCTCGATTATTATGATGATCAAACAACATCGCAAAGTCGTGAATACGTGACTGTGACTTATAACGATATTTGTAACATACTTTACCACGAATTAAACTTATAGAGATGGGCAGGTGAAAATTGCGATATCGTGGTTAACAATATTTTAGTTCTATTCAACAATAACCAAGAAAACGTACATCCAAGTCATATTCTGTTTAAATACGTCTAAAACGAGGAAGCAAATATGCTACATTGATGAGGCATCAACCAAACTATAATTTATGTAATCTTTCTGATGCCAAAGTGGTAATCACCATAATGAATCTTAGACTCCATCGAGATCATACGAATACCAAAATCTAATACAGAACGTTCTCCTTTTTTCAAGTGAATATAGATGGACCTAACTTCAGAAATCTTCAGAAACCCGCAATTTGGGCACGGGAACCAGAAAAAATAGTAATTTACAACAGTGGCAAGGGATATAGATTATATTAGTTACTATTTTCAACCCATTATCACCGGTGAATCAGACAATATTACTCTGTACCTTGATGGTTTGGAGCATGTATGGTAAAATACCCAAAGTAGCGTAATACTCAGAGAAGACTTCAATTCTAGAGCAGTTGAATGGAGATCCGAGGAGACCGACTCGAGAGGGGAAAAAAACGATGAAATCGCGGAACAGAGAAGAGGATGCTAATACTTACGAAGAACACAAAAAGAAACGAAGCAACTAGACTAAAGTAGATTGACGTAAAGATGAAGAGCGAGCAGTGTGTAGGCATCTCAGTCTAGTCATCAAAAAGAGTAAAACTTCGTATTGGAGAGCATTATGCGCCGAAGTTGATAACGATCTTGGGGACTAGGGTATAAAATTGTACTAAACTAGGGTATAAAATTGTACTAAAGAAACTCGGCAAGTATGCTAAATCGCCACCATGAGACGTCAAGACAGAGGAGAAGTAAATTACTGCACTGTACACGTAGAGAGACAAATTCGGTTGACGGAATACCTCTATTCGTAGAAAAACTGACTTCAGCAGGGCGATTTATGAAAAATCAGAGAGCGTCAGGATCAGATAATATTCACTCAGAAATTCTCAAACTTTTGCAGAAATAGGTCCCTCATTACTACTTTACATATATAATAGATCGAGATCATACGGAAAACCAAAATCTAATGTAGAACGTTCTCCTTTTTTCCACTAACGTAAAGACAATATAGAAATTACAAACGTTATGAGGGACCCATGGTTTATCTAGTCTAGTTACTTCATTTTAAAACCGATATATTCTCAAAGCCTCTGATATTTCTTATTATGTTTTATGTTACAAATACCTCACAAATATAACACATAACTATAGTTACACATTTTCGCTACGTTTATATGAGCGGAAAGTGTGCAGAAATCTAATCATAACTAGAAATCAACTAAATTTTATTACCATTAATTGAATAATTGCCCAAAATACTTATAAGATATGCAGAAATAATAAAAGTAAGATCACATTTAGTACTTTCATGAATACATTCGTAAAATGTGCGCATGAGAACTTAAATATTTGCAAACATTCCCAGGTCAACAACAAAACTTTTATGTTAAGTGAATGTTTTCAGGAAGGTGCTCCAGCGGCAGTTTCGATTGTAGACTGGCAACTGTCGTCTATTCGTTCGCCTGTGTTCGATATTTCAAGATTCTTATTCAGCGTGTGTCGTAAAAAGGCATTGGATAAATTAAGGGAATTACTGAAATATTACTATGATTGTTTTTCCGACCATCTAATTAAACTTGGAAGCGATCCAGAGAAACTATTTAGTTTTTCGGACTTTAAGAGACATTGGAAAAAATATTCTCAGTTCGGTATTATAGGAAGTAGTATGACAATGAAATTGGCAGTACTAGACGAAACAGAAGCCCCATCTATATCCCAACTAGAATGTGGAATCGATTACAATGATACATTCAATATTGTGCTTTCTGGTAAAGAACTATATTACCAAAGAATGAAAGATGCTGTAACCGCTTATTATGAAATGAAAAATGATGTGAATTTTTTAGACTAAGATAAATATGTTGTACAGGAGATTCCTGATTACGTTATTTTTTAGTTCATTTGTAATGGCAAATAAAACACTAAACTTTCTTCTTATTCACCTTTACTACATCATTAAACTATAAACCAATAAGTAGTGGACTGTATTTACTATTTAACTAAATTGTACTTTGAAACTAAAACACTCTTGCTAATTGACATCAACCAAAATACATAATATATAAATATATTATAAGATAGAAGCGCGCTAATAATCACACGCACGCTACCAAGGCCAAAAAGGAAGTGTTACATTTCTTTTTCTATTTATCTTTTTGCCCAGCGCTAGCCGACGACGACAGCAAAAAAAGGTCTAAAAATAGAAACCACAATACAGCTTGTTGCCACGGTAACAAAATTCAGTATATGCGGCGAACAGATTAATATTAAGAAAGAAATATACATATATACGAGGCGCGTTCACAACATATGTCAAAAGCGTTTTTTCAACAAACATACACTCTATACTTAATTTAAATCTTTGTTTTCCTTGAACCGTAGGTAAAAGCGTAATGTATGGTTAACTTATGGTAAGATATAGCAGTGTGTATTAGTCTTGATCAAGTGTTTGTTCATATCAAATCTTGTGAAAAGACATTTTACGTTAAGTTTTTAACTCAACCCTTTCAATACTAGTTTTTTATTTTCCAAACAAAAAGGGTAAATTATGACTAAAATGTCAAAGAAAGTAAAAATAAGAATATTCTACCCCTTCTGAAAAAATTTTAAATGTAGGGTCATTTTCGATGGTAGGACATATACAGTGTGTCTACTTAAGTTGGAACCATATGGAAAACTTTTTTATTAGAGGTTTTATGAAAAAAAGTTATTATTGATAAAAAGTTCCGCATAGTCCAAAATTTATAATGTATCCATCAGATATCAATTTTTTAAAGCAGTATACGAAGTATGTCAAAATTGAATATTGTGCAAGTAAAGTATTTTTATTTTTTCCAATTCAGAAAAATGTTATAAAGTAAAGTTATTTTGAATTAAAAGTTATATTTAAATATGCAATTACAGCCATTTATTTTGGACATTCAGGTTTTGTGATTATTTACTAATCATGCCGTATTAAATATTCTGACGGGATAAAATTTAACACAATCTAGAATTCCCATGACATGAAGTATGCAACAGTGAATGTCAGAAAGAGTTGTTGTTTATAATATTATAATAAAAATGGCAAATTGACTAAATCGTGAAGAAAAAATAGAACTTGTGTTAATTGTTGGAGACAATTGTTTCTAATAATAGACATCCGCATAGAAACATTAGGCATTCAACAGTTACAAAAATTTTAAATAAATTTAAGGCTAGTAGAAGTGTAGAAAATAAATTTAAGAATAAACGCCTAAAACGGATTGCGAATACTGAATACACGCTTTCTGTCGTAGACCCAAAAATTTTATTAAGAAAAAGGGCCTGTGCAATCCAAACAAATTCAGTCAGTAAAGATACAGTGGCAAATATTTTGAAAGGTAATAAATATCATGCATACAAACCGCAATTTGTCCACACGTTACTACCGAGGTATTACGATTTTGATTTACGATATTCGTTTTGAATTCTGCGCTCGGATCCAAGGAAAGTTTGATAAGGACCCGTTGTTTACAAGAACTATAATATTTTCCGATGAGGCAACATTTTCCTCAAAAGGAACCGTCTCATCACAAAATTATCGCTGGTGGTATATCAGTAATACAAACCTTGTAATAAAAACTCTTTTAAAACAAACGTATGGTGTGGTGTGTACAAAAATAAATTAGTTGAACATTTACAAATTTAAGAAAATCAAGTGACTTTTTGTCCGACCTTACGTTACAAGAACGTATGACAATTCCAACAAGACGGTGCTTCCATCCATAGTACATTAAACGTTAGAGTACTCATTGAAAATATGTTTAATGGGAAGGTGATTCACAGGTATTCAGATATTTTTGGCCTCCTAGGTATGCTGATTTGACTCCCTTTGACTTTTTTATGGGGTTACTTAAAACAGCAGGTTCATCAGCTAGATCATATGATGATGTAGACCATTTGGAGAGTATTATTTCTGAAGAATGCCAGAAAATTACTCCAAATATGAAAGTAATACAAGATTTTGATAAAAGAACAATTAAATGTTCACAAAGAGACAAAATCTGAATTTTCATTATAAATGGCTGTAAATGCATATTTGAATAAACTTTTAATTTTTACTTTATAATATTTTTCTGAATTGTGAAAAATAAAGATACTTTACTCTTGCACAAAATTCAAATTTTTTGACAAATCTCGTATACTGCTTTAAAAAATTGATATCTGATGGTTGCATTTTAACTTTTGAACCATGCAGAACTTTTTATCAAGAATAACTTTTTTTCATAAAACTACTAATAGAAAAGTTTTCCATTTGGTTCCAACTTAAGTAGACACACTGTTTATACGAAAGGTGTTTTTAGATGGGACACATATGTCCCTCTGGTATTGAAATGAAGATATAAAATAAAGTGAAAAGTTCTGTTTACTAGTTCAAAAGAATATTTATTATATGATACCCGATTACAATATTTATGATACACCTTTTTACGTATAATACAACGCAAAACAGCTCTTGCAGAGTGCAATTTTGCACATTGCGCACACAGTTTTTTTTCGCACTTCCTTATTTTGCTTTACACAGCGAGCACATCTTCTTCTCGTTGGTCATTCCAACGACAGATATTATTCATCATGAGTTTTGTTGGATTTGAAGGTCGACCCGATTCTTTTGACAGTTGCATTTTCTTTTCCTTGTGTCATCATTAATTTAGCTAAGGGGACAATGAATTGCAACAGAGGCATTTTCTTATGTTTCACTTCTTGAAATATTAGATGTGTATTGATAACCGCCGTCATCAAAAGTTTATAAAATACCTTTTACCACCACTTTGTAGATCTTCTGTCAAAGTCATGTAACAATATCTTTTGGTCAGATAAATATACTCCTCCCATGAATCTGTTGTAATCGGTAATCGCAGTAGGACAATTGGTCATGCTTTTTTCTTCATCTTTCTGTTTCACGATTCACTTGTGTGGTGCCTGGGAAGTGACAGGAAAGGATTAAAACCTCCTTTGAATCTCGCTATTTTGCTGCTATAGTACCTTTTCTATTTTGAAGAAATTCTGCATCCTCTTGCAGTTTTTTATCGGCATATCTCTTCTACAAGATATGCATGTTCCAATAGAAGGAAAAGATATGGTATCCATTAGTTGAACACTTGTAAAAAACTTGTCAAACGTTAGTGTTACACAACTTTTAGCTATGGATTCGTCTATGCTAGCAAAGTTTTCGGGGAAAACTACTTTTTTCCCGTCTCAATATTTCAAGACGCTGGTTGGTACATCGGCAAATGAAATCAGAAAGCTTCGTGGAAATACAGATGGGAAGCACTCTGGTTCATTAGATGATCTGTTGATTTGTGCTAATATTGCAGATGAACGGTTTTGGGAAATATGAATGGTCGCTCAAAATCTGGAGCAATATTTGACCAAATGACATTATCAGTAGTTTTAGTTATTGTCAGTTTCTTCGTTATCTTGTACTTTCGTTTTGATGTCTGTCTGGTGAGAAATTATCAGATTCCGAGTCAGCCGATGATTTTGAAGAATGATCAAGATACGATAGCTTTCGTTTAGGAACCCTGGTTTGTTTTGAAGTTCCTGGATTTTGTCTTAGCTCTTCACAACTATCACTGTCAGAGCTGCTAGGTACATATCCTTTATTTGCATCTAAATCCTCCGATTCATAACTTGAATCTGGTTCAATCAACAATTTTAATAATTCTTCGTTTGTCAATCCTTTCCTACGAGCGTGTCTCATGATATTTGAAAGACTAAAAATAGAGAATTGATGTTCCTTGAGAATTGGGATTAGATATTTCTCAAGTACCAGTGGGACAATAATAAATGAATAATTACTTTAAATAAATTGCTTGATTCGACAAAAGAATTATTGATTTTTGGCTAAAGTTGTGATAAATAGACTCAAGGAGTACCAAGAAAGGATAGTCGAAGAATAACAAGGTTTCAAGAAAGGGGGAAGAACTACGGATGTCAACAGGCGAAATCAAACGAAATATTTTATTTCATGCAACTAATGAGGCAGAATCTTTGAAATAATCAACAGATTTTTTTTATGTATATTTATTTGAAGGCACATGTTTTTCGGTTGATGTTTTACCGGGTCTAATAACTAGTTAAATTCTTTAATTTTTATCGTGGAAATGGGTATTAGAAGCCCTTATTTAAAACCCGCCTCGATATATCAGTTTTGAGTTCGGAATACTTTGATACAATAGATTAATCTGAATCTGAATAGGAAGAGCGGCGATTTTGAAAGTTCAACCATCCGCACTTTCGTTTTTAAATAAAAATAAAACTTTGACATCATTTTATTTTTTTTCTTTCACTTTCCATTTATATTTATCTGAGTAAATACAATAATCGATCTTAGACTTTTTTAAGTTGTCATCTTTACAATCATATTATTTACTGAAGAAAATATTCTTATCTAATATTAGGGAATACCCAGATATTCAAAAATATATTGAACCTAGAACTGAGAAAATAGATAGTGTTTTATCTTTTTTTCATATCTAATATTCAATTGGATAAAATTGATCGAAAACAAATGTAAACATTTCATTTGGAAATCCCAACTTCACTTTTTAATTAGACACATGATTAGTGTTGGGCACTATTCACATATCTTATTCCGACAAACAGACCTCGACACACCCTGTCAGGAATACGTATATGACAGAAATTTATGCTAGTGAGGTTTTGAGTATACACTCTGCGACATAGATCAAAGAGGACTCGACTATGCAAGAAGGTCGTGTCGATTGAAAAATACTCTTGAGCTCATCATTTTGGACTGAACTTAGAGAGTAAGCTCCTCTTGAACAAACATAAGAAGGTGATAACTATTAAAGCCACGAAAGCCCCTGATAGTGTCAGAGACTTCACAGGAAAGATTTGAGGTTGTAATCAAAACATTCTGTCATCGTTGTACACGGCTATAGTAGGACCGATCATTACTAAGAGCCCAAGAATCAATCTTTCGAAGTATTAACTTGCTTAAATCTAAACCGTAGAAGTAAATAGAAACAATATACCATATTAGAAATGAACATTGATATTAAATAGTATACATGCAGGCCTTAACAACAACCGAAATAACTGGAATAGTACTTTAATGGCTCAGAACAATTTGGAAGTTTATTTAAGACACCAGAGAAATGTATGTATTTGAAAAATGTGTCCATTTCATTTCAAAAAGGAATTATTGCAAAAAATAGATTTTCAGCTAGTCCAATAGCGATTAGACTTTTGATCTTCAAAGTCATAAGCCCAAGCTGGTTTGAGACTGCTTGGATAAGTTAAATGAGCTAGTTAAAAAAAATGAGGATCGAATGAACTCCAAGATATACTGAAATGGACAGTAAAGTAATAGCAGACTTGCTACAATTGGGTTCACAATATATCTTTTCGATCGCAGTGTAGTTTGATATCTTGAACTATCTATAAATACATACGAGTGTAAATTTTCCAACTTCAGCATGAAGATGTCAGCATTTGTCAATATATTTGCGCATACGTAAAAAGATTCTCACTAAAATTTTAGTCATTTGGATCGCTCAGTTTCTGTTTGTTTGACAATCGTCAGTCGTTGTGAAGTTTTTCATGAAAATGAAAACAATTGATATAGAACTGTCCGTAAATATTTGATTTTGGAAGACATTACGCCTTTTAAATGAGTTAGACATTGTGTATGAGGAGCTGAGCAATCTTTTATTATCGTAAAATTTTAGATGAATTCATATATAACCCCAGTTAACTGACTACGAGTATTCTGCACAGTCAAAACCTGCGACAACTTGCTCTATGTTTGAAAACAGTTCAGCAAATGGTACTTGGCGACAGTCTTATTAGGATTGAAGATATAGAAAAGACTATCGGCTTATTAAAAGATCTCATTTACCATAGCTAAAATTAATAAAATGTACTTCGAATTGGTTGACTCGTCTTCCCCAGATTTGATATCTAGTGAAATTTTCCTGGTTCCTAGCCTCAATGTCTTTTTTCTCTGTTATGTCGGAAACTATTCAAACAACCCTCGTTTATCCGAAGAAAAATGTTTAAAATTTATTTTTTTAAACATATCGAGGGATAGGGAAAATAGGTCGGCATGCGATTTTTGATATTCTAATGCTAATGAGCTGTACTTTTATAATTCCTCATTAAAACTACATACTGGTCATGGAGGTATGAAGAGAGGGCAAGCACTTGAGCGTCATCTAACATTTCGTAAGTGATTTATTTAGAAATTACTCAATTTGTATGCTAATCTCCAAACCTTGGGACAGTTACTGAATAGTATGGATCGTAGTCGTTCGAGATGACGAAATTTGTTTATGCTCAATAACTTGAGTTATGCTTACAAGAATTTCTATCATAATAATAACTCAACCTATTTTTCATTATGGATTGAAGATAAGGGTAACTTGATTTTTATTCTATAAATGTTATTAAAACTCGTAAATTCTGTGAAAACATAATCAAATATAAACCCACTTTGAAATTGGAACTCGCACTCTAGCACACATGTTTTTCATGTGGTTAAGACGAAATTACTATTATATTACAAGAGAATAGCTCGTTTCAAAAAGGGTGAAGTTGGAAAAATCGGCTCAGTAAAACCGGAGTTATGGGTATGGGAACAAAGTTCCATATTTCCCAACTTTTTATTCATGTAGATATACTATATATATATTAAATACTTATACGCGGAGTTGATTGAAAAACAAGATTATTGATGTAGCTCAATTGGATTCATTTCATGACTTTTTGTATTTTTTATTCAATTACTTCCTCTAGCGGTAGACATATAAACTTAAAATAATTTCCCTATTCTTGTCGAGGCAATATCTGTTAAAAATATTATTTCCGCAACTGTCCTGTAAACTGTTTTTGATATATAACCGAGAGATATTCTCTTTAGGACACTCGGTACATTCTAATTTGCATATTTTTTAGATAAGGGTTATCATCTGGTACTCATTTAAAACGATTCGCTCATAAAAATACACTGAATATTCCTACCCTCAGTTACTCAGTTTGTAGTTAAGTTAAAATGGATTTTTTTAGTATTATTTTAATCACATGTATCATCGTTTTGTTGTTTTATATATTTTTGAAAAGGCATTTTTCATATTGGGAGAGAATTGGCTTAGACTATCTAGAGCCTCGATTATTTTTTGGAAATACGAAAAGTATATGTGACGGAGTTTCTATGAGTGATACTTTTGCAAATATATACAAGGAAATGAAATCTAGAGGATACAAACACGGTGGATGCTACTTTTTTTTCAAACCGATTTATATACCAATCGATTTGGATATTATTAAAAACATTATGCTGACTGATTTTGAATATTTTTTTAATCACGGAATATATCACAACGAAGAAGGAGAACCGATGACGGCACATTTATTCAGTTTGGAAAACGAAAAATGGAGGAATCTACGTAAACGTTTAACTCCCACTTTTACTTCAGGTAAGTTACTCAATCTCATACCAACACATTTCATGTACAGACACCAGATAATATTAATTCTTTATATATATAGAATAAAATATTTTCATTCAGTACTCGTTTTTCCATGTTTCAATAAACTGAAATAATATTTTTGAGGATTATAAAAAGCTGTGTGCAAGATAAGAGTTACGTTTGCACACAATGGAACAAAAACAGCATCGTGAAGTGTTTCACAGAAATAAAGCCGATTTTTTGCGCCGTTTCATAAATATGGATGAAACATGGGTCCACCTCTTCACACCCAAAACAAAATAACAATGAAAAGGGAGAATCGGCTCTAAAGAAGGCAAAGTTCGTTCTATCGTTTTTTTTTTTGGAAGCGCGGAGCATAATTTTCATTAACTATCTCGAAAAAGGAAAAACCATCAATGGCGAGTATTATGCGAACGTATTGCATCGTTTGAGCGAAGAAATCAAACAAAAATGGCCGCATTTGGCTAAGAAGAAAGTGTTGTTTCATCAAGACAATGCATCAGCAAAATTAATGAATTAAAGTTTGAATTGCTACCTCATGTACCCTATTCGCCAGATTTAGCTTCCTAGGATTATTTTCTGTTTGAATAAATGGCTCGGACGTCAAAAATTTTCCAACAAACAGGAGATATTGGCAGTTGATGACTACTTTGAGGAGCTTGACGATTTTTATTATAAAATCATAAATAATCAGCTAGTTTTTCATGTTCTGGGCGCTTTCAGGAGCAAGTGTTCTTTGGCGATACTTTGAATTTATGCCACTTCCTCAAAACTCGTCCCAATATATCAATTTTGCGATCGGATCTTTTTCATACTTATTATTATCCTTCAATTAACAATAGATTGGTAATTATAATAAATTGCTGTTTCAACTTTTATTTATTGGAAAATCAAGATTCCAAGAAACAATTTGAAACTGTTGTACGATGACTTTTTGACAAATGAATTTGTACCAAAGCTTCCAGCAAGGATAATTGTGGGAATTTTTGAAATTAATGTATTGGCACTGGTTCTTATTAAATATTTGATATTTCAAATCAATCCAACGTTTTCAAGTAAGGTAAAATCGAGCTCAAAGATTCCGTTATTTAAGTAGATACATTTATATAAACGAAGTTACTCGTATTATAAAGTGTATAAATAGAAAATTATACGTAATTTTTTATCAAATATGTATATTTTGTTAATAGTACTATATAGAAATTTAATTTAGTAAATGGTTGAATGTGACGTCAATTTGATTTTAGGAAAACTGAAAATGATGTACTCTACACTCTTTTCTTGCTCTAACAAACTAAAAGAAGTCCTAGACCAGTATGCAGCAATACAAGATCCAGTCGACATCAAAGACCTGATGTCACGATTTACAATCGAAGTTATTGGTTCAGTTGCTTTTGGATTGAACACAAACTCTATAACTGATACTAATTCCGAATTCATGCAAATAGCTAATAAAATTTTTGATTCTGGTCCATTTTGGGAGCGGTGCAAAGAAATCGCCATATTCATGCTTCCACAAAACTTTTTGAAAGCAATCAAGTTTAAATTTGCCCATAGAGAAGTTGAAGATTTTTTTTACAATATGGTAAAACGTACCGTAGAGTATAGGGAAACGAAAAATGTATTCAGAAAAGATTTTATGCACCTATTACTACAACTTAAAAATAGAGGAAAAATATCGGAAGACAACCTCATTACTAGACAAGAAGGAGAAGAGAAAGGTCCAGATTCCATTACTATAGATGAAATGGTAGCTCAGTGTTTTATATTTTTTGCTGCTGGATTCGAAACATCAGCCACTTCACTTACTTTTTCATTATTAGAATTAGCTATAAATCAGGATATTCAAAATAGGTTACGGGACGAAATTTTATTTACAATGGAGAAAAACAACGGTCAACTCACTTATGACGCTATAATGTCAATGAATTATTTGGAACAAGTAGTGTCTGGTAAGTAGAAAATTATCTATACACTTAAAATTATGACAATATTTATTTATTGATAAATCACTAAGAACAAAAATGGAAATTCCATTCCTTGTCTGGCTTGGCAACTGTATTTTCTAATCTATCAAAATTTTCGTTATCAATTTTGACATGCAGTGCTCAAGCACTTATATATTAATTTTTAACAATAAATACATAAATTAAAAGGCGTCAAAGTATCGCTCTTTTTATGTTAAAGTTTCAAATACATTTTGAGTTAAAAGTATAAACACGTCTAACGATATGACAAAAGTGTATCCGCAATAAAAATATTAGGCAACTGGTTCACACAACAGTATACAAATACAACTAGCACCAAAAAAAACATTTTTTTTAACATGTTAATTCTAATTATTATTCAACTTTTTAGACCTTTTATATGTTTTCCGTGATTAATCGTCTTGGTTCTACTAGTAGGTCTCTTTTAATAGAAAATCGATGCAAGTAACAAGTAAAAACTTGACATGTCGACCTATTTCCGTCTTTATTAAAATATGACTTCACATTGACAATTTAAGTAATTATATTAATCAATAGATCACCTACAACATGAATTTCAAAATTCTTTTTCATTATTTACAGCTTTCACGATCCATTTTTTGTATGTGATCATTTCTAAACATTCTCTTTTTCTTGAATTTGATTCCGTTTTATGAATTTTCGAATCTTTATAAATGAATGTATGATTTTTTGTTATTTAGTGCAGTTTTATTAATGACCTTGGTGAGCCAGGTGTGGATGGATTATCGTTTTATTGAGGGAATTTGTTGGGAGAAATGTTTACCTGTATTAAGTATTTCTCAATACAGGGTCACGTGAGATCCTTCTTTATATATTAGACTAAGAACTCATCGTAGACCGCAATCTTTTGATTTAAAATAATGCGCATTACAAACGTAGAATAATAGATACTATATTGTAACCAAATATAATATTTGATGATTATTGTTGTAGAAGCCCTTCGTAAACATTCGCCTGGTCCGCTATTACCCAGAGTTTGTACCAAAAACTACAAAGTTCCAGGTACCAATGTGGTCATCGAAAAAGGAACGAGAGTTATAATTCCTGCTATTGCTATTCATAATGATCCAGAAATTTATCCTAATCCTGATGTTTTCGATCCAGAGAGATTCAATGAAGATAATAAAGCAAAAAGAAAATCTTGTTCATATTTAGCCTTTGGTGAAGGACCCAGATATTGTATAGGTATGGTTTCTAATTTGTGATAGGTGTCTACAGAATAAAATTTATTGATTTCCACCTGATGGAGTGACATAGCAATTGAAGTACAATGAAAATATTGCGTTTCTTTTGTATTCAAAACTAAATGTTTATGTCCTATATTCTGTAAATTCTGAGGGCAGTTATATGACAAATGTAACCGATATAGCTGACGGGCACATGTTTGTTTGACCTTAATTTTTCCTATCAATTTGATCGCGGATCATAACCTGATCAAAGTTTAACATTTAAAACCTATTTTTATTACTTCAGTGAATTTATATTTTTAAAGTTCTTATACTGTGTTTATAGACTTTAATTCAGTTGTATAATAAGTATTTTGATAATCATTATTGAACAGTTATCAGTGGTTTACCACCCACACGAAGATTACAACAAATATCTTGAACAATCACCTATTTTTATATCGAAAAGAAAAAAATTGTTGAAATCGAAGGTTTCACTAATTATACTCCTATATGGACGATTGGTATAGGAAAAAAAACGTCCCTACGTTACAGTGCTGACCATATTCATTTTCTCTTTCGTTCGAGATACTTTATCTATAAGGCGCATGCTTGAAAATGCGCTGAACCGAGCTGGAATGTCGGAGGATAGAGAAATCGTTGCCATTCTGTCTTCCTTAGTCGGAACACCTTCCACTTAGAGAAGCTGTGCAATATCTACTGCAAATAACGTAGTATATTACATGTTATTTATACGTTATCGTTTCTATTATTTCTATAGTAGGTATGTGTTTATGATATCGGAGACAAACGAAAGCAGCAAAAAGATTCTGATTTTGTTGAATGATTACATTTATAATTTTTTTAACACTTTCAGCGTTAATATGAATACTAACTATATGTAATTAAGTGGTAATTAATATTTTTCAGGTTTCCGATTTGGTATGATGCAAGTTAAAGTAGGGTTAGCTGTGATATTAAGTAACTTTAGGGTGAACGTCCACGAAAAAACTCAACTGCCAATAAAATATGCTTATACTAATGCTTTTATTTTAGGAGTAGATGGAGGCGTTTGGTTGAGTGTTTCTAGACTTTGATAATATATGTATTATTTGAATATACTTTGTAGTTTCACTTTTGACAATTTACAGCTTCATATAAGTGAATTCTAAAGAAGTAATAAACCTATAAATAGTGCTACTTTTAATTTATTACGTATAAGTTAATAATGTCCAAAAACAAAAATAAACGGTTGGTTTACAAACATTTCTCATACAAAGTGTTTCTATATTCGACCCACAACGCTCTACTATAGAAATATTCCAATAAATGCTTCATTAACCGAACATTTATGCTGAAATCCCCTTTCACGAACAAAGTGCGGATTTCATTCAGTATTTTTCAATGGTGCTTTTTGCAATGTGTGATAGCAATTATTAATTTACATTTGATATTGATATTGGCTCATATGGAAAATCTAGTGACTCTGGAATTATGAAAAATCAGAGAACGTCAGGATCAGATGATATTCCCTCAGAAATTCTCGAACTTTTGCAGAAATAGGTCCCTCATTACTACTTCACATATATAATAGATGTCGGTAAACTAAAACTTTCCCAAAAAGATGGAAAAAGCAGAAACTAGTTCTTATATCGAAAGCGGACAGTGCAACAGGAAATCGGCCTCTGTGAACGCTATACCCTCCGGGAAAGGTGCTAGAAAAACTTTTAATACCATTACTCTAATGAAAGTTAGTGGTGATCTATCATATAAGGAGTTTGTTCCCGATCGTAACAGTTACCGTTAGGTAGCAGTAGCGTTATGCGTTACGTCCGCTGAACGTGACCAAAGTGAAACAATTGATCAATAGAAATTGGCAGTGAAATCGCTTTTCAGTACCTAGGCACTGAAGCAACTGAACTCTCATCCGCTTCATATTCGACAGCAGTCACAAAACAACCAGGTTACAACCTTTTGACATTACGAATTTTAAAAAATGATCCGATGCCGAAGTAGTGAATTGAGTTATTTAATTTGTGTATGTTAACCAAATAACACGATGAGACGGTTGTTGGTTAGAGATTAAGAATTAAAATTTTCCTTATCAAGTAACAAGTAGTTTTAATACGAAGAATACGGTCAACCATCATTGGTTAGCCCGAAGATATATTACAGTAACCACAAACTACTATTATAGAGGGTCCGTCTTCGTCGACATATTTGTGGTTCCATTGAGAAGGTTTGGAATAAAATTACATTTAAACTTCACATATGTATTTATTTACATATATCTATATAAAAATTAAATATGATATGCAAAAATAAATATTGTTATTCAATTAGTTTCAATTCATCAATTCCACCTCTTACAACTACTGATATAACATCATGAAACATAGTATCAAAAGAATTATATAAATTGTACACACTTGCAACTGAAAACAATAAACGTAATTAATAATGTATATAATTGCTAATTGAAATGGCATTTTTAAATTTTCATGTGAAAGTTAATTAGTCTCATGATTATTAAAATAGGTAAAATGAAAATTTGTCCACTTTGTCATAAATGATCAAAGAATACTCTTCAATCACTGAAACAACAAATAAAATCAATGAAGCAAATGCATAAGAACGTTAATTTGATCATCATATATAATCAAGTAGTATATTCGAAAAGTAAGAACCATTAGCTTATATAATCTAAGTTTGTCCTCTTATAACAAAATTGTCATTTACTGATTCATCACGACGTTATTTTAGCGATTGAATTAATTTTTTAGGATAATCAGTAGCTCGAACTTTGTTAAGAAAGATGTTATCGCTTGGCAGAACAATATACGAAGATAAATAATACAATTTACAACTATCAAAATATTAAAATGTGGTTGACATGGTTAAAATTTTGGAAATATTAACAGCCATGAATCCAATGATCAAGACTGTACATATGTCGCTATTAACATTATCATCAAGCCTTTTAATTCTTTGGATTATGGCAATTGTTTATAACGCTTTAAAATATTTTTCTGAAGTGGTTTACTCCTCGTTTTCTATTTTTATTTTCTTTATAATTTGTCTTAGTTGCTTTTGTTATTATTTTCCATTTGTTTCGGTTTTGGAAGTTTAGCCTCCAGTTCTCTATATTAAGTGCTCTTATGTCCTCCTCTATTTCATTTTCCCAAGTCTTTCTCGGCTTGCCTTTCCTCCTTGGCCACAATGAAGTCCATAGCGTTATTCTTTGAGTTGAGTTTTTGTGTATCTCACTATATTTTTCTTTTACAGCTGTTTCTCTACTTATTCGTTTTTCTTTACTCTTAACAGATGAGCCAATAAATATTTGTTTAGAGATTCTTCAACCTCATATGCCTTTTCTGCTGAACTATAATAAATCTAATTACCTTATACTCACAGATTCTTTTAGCTTAATACAAACTATCCAAACAATTTACACCTCGAATCAATTGGTAGTTAAAATTAAGCAAAAAATACAACATATACAAGCCAACATAAAAAAAGTTTGGTGGAAAATTTTCTCATATGTTGGAATTAAATTAAATGAAGAGGCAGATCTGGTCGCTAAGGAAGTTACAAATAGTACTGAGCGTAGTTTATGGCCTTTTCCTATATCAAAACAACCATAATATAAAGTCTTACTTCAACATAACCAACCTTAAAAATTATCTTATTATTTTAAAAAAATAAATAGATGATATAAATCTACAAAAATATTTTCGTTATTTGTCCTAAGTTCATTTTATTTTTCAGTTGATCATGCACAAAAAAGAATACAAATCGGTATGAAGTTTGCTTTGACATTGTTATAGTTATAATACTTATTTTGGGATTGTTTTATGAATTTTAATTAATTTCAATTCATTCAAAAATACCGCGGGATCAGAGTAGAGTATTTACGTGTCTTTAGATGACGCTCGGGTGATAAACAATCAGGTGTTTCGTACAAGTCTAGGAAAACTTAAATGTTATATGTGATCGGTTTATTGAAATTTTAAATTTATAATCCGAATTAAAGACATCTGATGTTCTCTGTAAAGTGAACGTAACATATTTTGACTGTCCTGTTCGCCATCAACACTAGGCATAAGTAGCACACGTTGTTTATAGTTATTGTAAAATATATTTGGGAGTAAGCTGTGAATGAAATCTGATGAACATATGAGGGCCGTTTTTTTTTCAACCTCCGATAGGCTATGAATAGAAGACAAGTTCATATAAAACAATAATTTTATTACCAAAAGATTGGTACACTTACGGTTACTTTTTGACATAATCGCCGAAGAGATTTAGACATTTGTTATATCTGTGGACAAGCTTTTCAATTCCCTCTTGAAAGAAAGTTGCTACCAATGTAGCCTAGCCGTTCAGTAACAATAGAGTACAAAACAGACCTTGAAACTTCTGGAAATTCCGTAGACAAATCAGTAATGGTGAATGGGCCTTCAGCCTGTAGAAAACGAATCATACTTCTCAACTTCACCCTTGGCGGAAGCATCAATAATGGCGGACATGTTTACTTGGCTATAGCGACAGACGCCTGAATATTAATGTGTAGTGCGAGAGCTTCGCAGTCGCCTACAACGCATCCTGGCTTAGTTCTACCCGCGTAGCGACTGCACAGAGCGATCGGAGATTGAAAAAAAAAGACCCTCGTATTATTCCTATATTTTAGATTGGTTTTAAGTTGAGAAGAAGTACATGACATTTGTAATATCAAGGATCCGGCGAGAAAGAAAAGGCAGAAAATTGGAAACACAGAATAGACTGAATGATCTGATTGACTTAGAATTTTATTTGTTATTATTTTCTGTCCGTCTTCCCCAAACCTCATTATTTACATAGCCTCTACTTTGATGGAACGTATACCACGCGTTAAGCGGCGTCTTACTGTAAAGCAATCAAAGAATTAAAATATTTTTTGTTGATATTAATATTGAAGAAGTTTGTCATAAGCCACTAACTTAAATATTGTGTACACATACTCATATAAAAATGTCCTACGATATGAATATATGAATACATATGAATCGTAAAATCCTTAAAAACATTTTGCCATTTGAGTAACTTAAAATGTAAGGGTACATTTGTCTATTTTATATTTTTTTAAAAAATTTTACTATAATTGATTGTAAAATATCAATGATTAAAGTAGATCTTACTTTTCGAATGTGCTTCTTACATTACTCAAAAATGATTGGTTGTTTAAAAAACTAATTAAAAATGTGAAGAAATATTTGTGATGATTTCAACAAGAGATCAAAATTAAAAATGTGAAAAATACCAAAAATTGCCTAAGATAACTAATTAGAAGAAATAGATACATAATCATCTGACCAAAAAATATTGGAAATAATAACAATTATTACATTTAGGGTTACATTTTATTAAATAATAGAAACAATATTAAATTATATTGTTTTAGAGTTAAACGTTGTACTTTAGCATTTTCAATAGTAATTTGAATAAATTTATGTTACTAAAACTACTCATAGATACTTATAATAGGAAATATCTGAGGTATAAAATACCATTAGATCTTTAGTTGTTCCAAATTAAAAACAATTCAAATGTATCAGCGTTATTTATTATAATTGAATAAAATATATATAATAATTGCTTTTGCTTCTAGTATAAAGGTTAGTATCTTAAAATTATCATATTAATTATAAGTGTACCAGTATTAATGAAATTATTTATCGTTTCATCTAGATTTATAAAACAAAAAATAAATTTTATTCATCTAAATCAACGAGAACCCAGAAATTATCAATATTAAACAATTTCGCAATTATAGGTTATGTTGTCAAACGAACTTGCGCGTCGAGGAAATGATTTCATCGTTCGGAACTTTAGACTCATTGTTAAAAGAATTGGCGGATAAAGATCCTGAATCATACCTTCAAAATATAAACTCCGCGAGTCTATTCGCTACGTAAGGCGAGACCAAAATGATCTAGTGAAAGTTCTTTTGTGTTCATGACTTTTTTGTGAATTAACTATTATTTGGAACAAATGCAATTGATTTATTTGGTAATTTTAGGTATAGTGGGTAGAGAGACATTTTGGATATATTTGATTAAGAACACGACAATTGACGAGATGCTGGCTCCTTGCAGTACATCCCAAACACACCGGCAAAATATAGTATAAAGATATCAAAATGTTTAAGGTTTCCAATTTTGAAGTTTACTGTTGCAAGTAACCTGCAGGAAGAAATGAATTATTAAATTCTTACACAGATATTGCTCTTCAATTATCAGAGCCGATTAAACATAAAAACAGAAATTCAACAACTGACAATTGGTACACTAATTATTCACTAGCTTCGACATCTCACGTTTGTAGGAACACTCAGACAGATTGAGAAGGAAATTCTCTCCGATTTATTACCAAATAAAAGAAGACTCATAAACTTATATATGTTTGCATTCACTGACAAGACCAATATTGGTATCTTATTCTGCAAAAAAACCAATGCAGTAAATTTTACTTTGCACAAGGCATCTGAATATAATTCTCACCCGGAAATCGTTGTATTCTATTAATCCACGGAGGGAGGAGTGAATACCGTCGATCAAATGCGGTAAATACACGGTATGAAAACGTACAAACCGCTGACTTTTAGTAATTTGTCACCAATTACTAAATACTGCTGATATAAATTCAAATAGTAATCATAAAGCAACCCGTGCATTTGGTTAAAGTCAAATAAAAAATTTTAAAATGTATCTTTCCAATCTAATGAAGCCACATCTATTATTCCTAATTTTATTTTAAAACATACATTAGTTTATTCGTCCATTTAGACTCAATGAAGAGTTAAAACTAATAAAACGAGAGAAATGTGTATTCAGTGTGGAAGAAATAAAAATAGAACAATAGTATTGATTAATTTGTAACAATAAATGGAACATCGCTGCTTCTTGGATGTTAGCCAACCCTTTGATAAAGTTTGACACACAATACACACAACACTGGTTTTCAAAAACAAGAAATATCTCACATTACCTCCCTAGAATTATTAAAATCATATCTGAGCTTCAGAGAGATTCGAAGAAGAGTGAAAAAAAATTGTTTCCAATAATTTTAAAATAAAATCTGGCGTCCTTCATTCAAGGCTGCGTTCTTGAGCCGTTATTGTACGTGTTACATACAGCAGACCTACCACATAATAATGAAACCATCATTGATACTATTATTCTTGTAGTTCATTAAAAGTAACAGCATTCTGCAGACACAACTAAATGACGTCCAGAAAGTGGAGAATTAAAATGAACGCATCGAAATCTGTATAAGTGACCTTGAGAAAAGACCAGTGTCCATCAGTTTCACTTAACAATATTCAATTAAAGTAAACGACAAAATTTCTTAATCTGTTTAAGTGACCTTAAGAAAAGACCAAAATTTCTTAAAAAAACGCAATTCGAATGTGTTGAACCAAAAGAAATTGATAATCTATCTCATCTTTTGTTTTTTCAATTGACTCAGATGTGGAATTTATGTTTTATTCCACATCTGAGTCATAGGCATAAGCATTTGATAAGCTTTGAAAAAATATTTGAGACTATTTCCTACAGAACATCCACTGAGTACAGAATCCATTATTAAATCACATCAAATCATCAATTCTAACTATGTCAGAGTATTAGAATTTATTTTCTCTAAAAAATGGATGCAGTTGTAGAGAAAGCTATCGTACTTCTGCTTTTGATGCGAAACTGGTTCCAGATCTTTTTAAAAATATTTCACTTTTCATATTAAAAATCAGTTGTATACTTGTTTCATAATATGTACTAGAGGATTATTATTCATATTTGTTCTTTGTTTTCAAATCAAACATGAAGATATTTCAACTACAAAATAATCTTTGTTGTCGAAATAGGATTCAATTATCAATTGGGAACCTTGCTTATTGAAAAAGGTCTAATTATAAAAAATGAAAACACAGTTTCAAGCGACTTGCACTTTTTTTAAATATTCTTTTGTCTACAAGAATTCCTTATTTGTTAATAGTTTATGGAATATTCGGGAAAACTAAATCCATTTTCTTATCTCTATTTGATTATATCTTTTGCATTTTTTGTATCGAAAAACGGTTTGAATACATTTTTCAAATGATCTATTTTCACAAACTTTTTGATTGTTTTCCAATTTAGAACTAGAATATTTTCTAACACTAAGAGAATATATTTTATTTTTTACAAAAGGAATAAAACCTTTTTGACACTCGAGTGTGCAAGAATACTGTCGGATGGTAATGATGTGTTCTGTCAAATTTTCAAATACTATTAGGTCTTACAAAGTATTACAAAAATTCACAACCAATTTTATACATAATTTTTTTTTTAAACAAATAAAATTTCCTACTTCTGATATTGTAAGAAATTAAAAATTACTAGCGCTACAAAAAATCGAAATACGCTAGTTGTTTGGCAATAATTATGCTTCTCAAAATTAGTACAATACGAGAAAGATCAGTTATCAGTAATCATGTCAATTATAAACACTTTACTGTTTTCTGTATTCAAAAAGACGAATGTCAATAGTAATACATAATTATTTTTAAGTTATGGGACAAAAACAAACCCCATACTAATATTTTTCATAAAAAATAATTTAAAAAGCTGTCAATGATTGAAAAGCCTCAGAATTGGAAAAGTATAAAAATTATAATTATAACAAGAACCTAAAAGATTTGCAACATTGAAGTAAAGGTAGCAAGACATACTTTACAAATGCAAGGCACTGGATTTTGGATATATAATCGATCAAAGCTACTTTGTTAATGTCCTTATTGAAAGTATGCATAGACATTGTTTGGCAGAGACGAATTTTAGAGAAGAGCATACGCCTTATGATTGTAATATAATTTTTAATAAAATTGGAACGTTACAGAAGCCTAAATTGTTGTTTCAAACCGCAAACTTTTTATATATAAGGGCTCATAAACCCTTATCTAAAAAATATCGTAATATGTTTAAAGTAATCTAAGAATTTATTGACTTATTGTTTTCAAGTTTTTAAGATAGGCAACAGCCATTTTTAATGTGTAACCTTTAAGGAATTAGTTAATGATTGAAGAGCCGATAGATAAATTTTCTTGCTGCCATATATTGAAAGGATCTTAAAAAATAGAAACAATGTCATATTAAAATCGTAAAATTAATTTATACTTTAATTTGATTTGATTTTATGTAACTATTTTTAGAGTGTACAACATTTACACTTTGACAATATAAAAATAGGATTTTATCCTTACTTTATTATCTACAACGGTTTTTAAATTCTCTTTTTGCTTGTTACTAAAATGGAGTGAACATTAACAACATACATGTACATATCTAAATCGTGTCATGAACATAACTGCACAAATATGTATACACAAAAAAAATTAATAATAATAGTCAGATCCACAGGGTACCAGTAAATTGAAATCAACTCAAAAATGGAGTTAGAAAAAATAAAACAGTAAAAATTTCATACTAATATAACTGAGAAATATAAATAAACTGGTCAAAGGCATTAGGCACTAGCAAATATCCTCCCCCAAGCTGCCATCAAGCTGTAACTGTCTATTCAAAAAATGTGATAATATTGGAGATGTAATTAATAATCTATTATTTAAATAGAGTTACAATCTGAACCATAAAACTTAAAACTTTTAGGACTAGTAGCATTTATGAATTTACTTGAACTTCATATTAAATGCAATACTTCACATTAAATTATTTTAAACAAATGAATCAAATGTATAGATATGAAAAACAAGATAAATGATGCAATACGTCAATTTATTTTATTATTAATTGTTATACTCTTATGGGAACCTATCGAAGACATCGCTTAATGTTAAAGTATAAAATTTTCTATCAAATCGAAAAAAAATTTTCTCACAAGACAAACTTAATATTAAAATTCCCTGTGTGAGCAGATACTTTTACAGTCATGAAACGAATCAGTGTATCTAAATAGTATCAATAAATTAGTTTTAGGGAAGTCTTCACATATGATACTAATTTCCTCAATGAAACTCTAGTTGAATGTGGCACAACCTTATCCAGATATTACATATATTATGCTGTTGTAAGAGCTGTTGAAAATAGCTGACTTTCGATTAGTCAAAGCTCGTTAATTTTATTTCTGGAATATTTGATTTTTTTTTTAATTTTCTCATGCATAATACTCGATAAATTGAATGATATCAATATTGTTTGGTCCTCTCGATAATTTGAAATACTTTTCGCTTTTGGAATCGCTCGTTGTCATCGTTAATTTCTTGATTTACGATGTGTAAAAGTCAAATCAATTGAGCAGTCATCACAACAAGGTGTCGGTCATGTTGTAGATGCATTTCAAAGAGAGAGGAAATACCGAAGCACTGATAGTGATTATTGTTTCATGAAGTATTTACAGAAGTGTGGTTGTGACCCTTTGAGCTGCGGTACGAAGATATGGAGGAATATGGGACCAGTGGCCGAATTAGACAGACTGGAGTACCTATCTTTCCACACGAACTTCACGACCAAAGAAGCTATATCCCAAAGAAAAAAATTATCAATGCACTGAATTATGAAATCAAATTAGATGCGATGCTTGATTTCGAGAAAAACTCTCATATCTAGTAGACACATTCAATGTTGGCCATAATAAATAAAATGCATTCTATTACAATGGAACTTACTAGGGAGCTTATGGAGATAAAAACCTACTTTTGTGAGCGAGTTATGGGCATGTTGCATAGCATTTTATATTATCATCCAATTAGAAGACTTTATGTTTTCTGATGAGTGCACACACAATCATACTAATCGTCAATAGAAAATCCTCAATGGATGAGAAGAACAGAAGGAACACCCTCAAAAGGTTTTTCATAATTATTTTTAGTGTTTCACATTTTGCATTATTTTTTAGTTTTTGACTGTACTGTAGCGAATTTCCTCAATCATATGATTTTATTTTATTGTAACCTAAAAATTTTTAATAGAGAATAAACAGACTCTTAAAACTATAAAAAATGAACCATTTAATTGATATATTAGGAGTATATACTTTCCATTTGAAAAAATAGAGGTTGGACCAGGGGATTGTAAGCAAGGATCCCACAAAAATGATGTGACGATAAAAGATTTACTTAGTAATCGGCTGACCTTGGTACAATGAAAATTGCAAGCTTTAGACATTATTCAAAATGTTGATAACATTCTAATGAAAATTAATTGCATCTCTTGTGGATTAAAAAGGTAAACACTTCCGATATGACTGCTATAAACGTCACTGATAAGGCTGGGAAAAATAGTCAACCCCACCACCATTCATATTTTCTTTAAAGGGATGTTTTATTTAAGCCAAAAACGTAAAACAGAATCAGAAATACCAACAATTGCGAATTCTGGATTAAACTATAGACTTTTTTCATGTTGACATGAAATTTGACATTTCATGTTTCATGATGACATCAGTGTTCATAGTGCCTCAACTAAAACCGAACTGTTCGATTTGGTCCCTCTGAATTAAAGAGAAGAGGAAAAAATCGAATAGGAACAACCACACAACGAGAAAAACCCACGCTTTTACGCCTCAACAACAGATGCAAGCACCAACTTCTTTACATCCCTCACCACATTCGAAAATTCACTGAACGAGGGCTGAAGAAGGTCGCTAACAAAAAATTATATACTAATTCATTGAGATTAATAGTACAAATGTTTATAAGAATAAATCTTGAAACTTGATCAAATTCTTGGTAATTTGGAATTTTTTCCTGGTGCCCTGAGTTTCAACTTTTCCGAGAGTCAACTGTATTTGTCATACCTTAACATAAATAATTATGTGAATATATACAAGTATTGATTTAAGTTGTGACCCTACTATTTTTCATAATGTTTCAGAAATTTTACAATGAAACATGATGTATCTCTTCAAAACGAGATCTCCGTGTTATCAAAATATTATTGAATGCATAAAATTTACAATCCAGGCCTGTATACTCAAAATCTTTACAAATTTAAGTTCTACTGAAGACACCTTTTCACAATGCGCGTTTCAATAACAAAAATATCTTCAGAGATTTTATCATCTGGTCACAAAAATTTTCTTATCATTCAGATAATTATGAGTGATAATGTAGTGTAATTATAGTAAATAGTGTGAATATCACAAACAGTTCCAGAAATGACCAATCAATTTATATTTGATATAATGTCCACAAATTGTACAAAATATCATTTTCTCGAATTTAATTATAATATTGATTTTTTTTGGTTAGTATTACCAGAGTATATGAAAACAAGTTAAACATATAACATGTCGTAATGACAGCCGACATGACTGTACCCGGTACCAAGTTTTTCCCTTTAAAATGTAAAACATTAATTCATCTACCTTAATTTTTATATTATATTACGACCAGCGCCTGGACTATATAAAATATACATGTTTTTAACACAATTACTACTACTAACTATTCGGAGTCTTTAGTTAAAATATAATATAAATATATATATAACTGGTTAATATAAAGATACTTCGTAGCAAATCGATTCAGTAAATATAAAAAAATCGCACAAAATTATTTTCAATACTAATGTTATTGTCAGCACCAATCTGCCATGTAAGTAAAATCTCTGAAAAGAACTTGATCTTGATTTGAAAGTTGTCTAGGTTCTTTTGGCGGTGTTAGCTGGGGCCTTTCAGATGTGAATTCTTCATCAAAATTGCTCACGTCTTCCATTGAATGCTATAAAATGAATTTGTTAATTTAAACTGTTCAAAGAAAAAATTATACTAAGGTCGTCAGCTTGCATTTATATATAAACAATAATAATAGAATAAATGTATCAAACACAAATAATGTGTTTTTATTAAATATGGCATGAGTATTCGGCAACTATTCGGCAATATTTTCACTGGTGTTCAGCCGAACCATTTGGCCAAACACCAAACAGTAAAGTAGGAAAAAGAAAAAGATTTTTATTACATCAAAAACTAATTTATGATAAGAAGAAAACATGTTTTATTATATGACTACTATGGATTGCCCATGGAAACATTAGCATGAGTATTTTCAATTGGTCATTTTCTTGTGCTTCACCTATAGGGCCGTTCAAATATTACATTAGGACTATAGGGGGCGGGAGTTTTTGATTTGTTTATTTAGATGTTGATTACAAACAACAATAACAACAAATTAAACAAGCTAGGCATGCTGATAATCCGTGGATGTTGATACTGATATTTTCAACAATTTTATTTGAAACTATTAAATCAATATCTTTTACCAAATTGATGTAATGTATTACTCATTATAGAAAAAAAAAATAAATAAAATTACATCATTACTTACTACAGTAGGAACAAAAGGTGGCGGTACTCTCCTATGCAAAAGTTCTTCCCACTGAATATGCCTAAAGAAAGCCTGTTTCTTTACATCTTCTGCATCTCTTTCACTTGAACCTAACCTCCTGTCAGGACTCTTACGCAGTAACTGAAAATAACCACAAAAAATAGCAAATTGAAAGAAGTTTCCAACATAGAAAATTAAAAATACATACTCTTCTCATAATAGCGATTGCTTCCAATGACAGAAACCTAGGATACCGTACTTCATCATTTACTATAGAATCAAAAACTTCCTCTTCATCATCACCAGGGAAAGGCGACTGAAATTATTATATTATAGAGAAAATACATATTTGATTATGTTAGCTGAAAATATAACTTACTTCTCCAACCAACATCTCAAATATTAATACTCCCAAACCCCACCAATCAACGGCCCTAGTGTATGATGTTTCTGTCAATACTTCTGGTGCTAAAAATTCGGGTGTACCACAGAATGTACCAGTTCTATCGCCGAAGCCCATACCTTCTTTGCACAATCCGAAATCTGCTATTTTTACATAACCTTCTGTATCCAATAATAAGTTATCTAATTTCAAGTCCCTGTAGATAATCTTATTCTCGTGAAGGTATTGCAAACCTGTTAAGAAAAAGTTAGATGCTAAAATAAATCTATGAAATCGAACAAATAGTCGGATAAATCAATCTGGCTTAATGGATTCTTCCGCAGACGTTTTATAGCGGATCACTGAAGCAAAGGAACATTATTTTCAAAGTATACCAGAAGAAGCAGAGGCACTAATTGACGACCAACTAGATAAAGCCCAGAGTGAGTTTAGGAAAAGACACAGTGTAAAAGATCTTTAAACAATTAATAGAAAAAACAGTTCCGAAGAAAAATATATTGCCTTCCCTGACTTACAAAAAGCTTTTGACAGGGTAAAGCAACAGACCCTGATCTATACAACGCGATCGTACATGTACTTCTTGGAACATCAGATCAGAAACTAATTAAAGTTACGTGTGAATTAGAAATCCAAACTAACTAAGGATCCCCCTAGACCAGTAAAGTTTGGCATAAGTATATACTGTGTTTGTTATTGTTTTCTAAAATTAAAAATTTAGGTTAGTTTTGTTCGGCGGACGTAAACATTGTTTACCATTTCGTCGCTTCGTTAACCACTCTGTCACAATTTTGTCCCCCTTAAAATTTTTGTTCAAAGTAAGTTATGAACCACTTTATTGTTATATTTACAAAAATAACGTTTTCAAGTATTATATGCTAAATAATAAAGGTGTTCACTAGATTTTTAATCGACTTTCATAATATTAAAAAGTTTTATGTTTTATGAAGCAAAAATGTGACAGAGTGGTATTGGATAATTAAAAAAAATGATTATTTAAAAAATTCCGTCAAGTGGAGCTAGATAATAGTAAATGTTTATATTCTTGATAATAGGTAATAAGAAACTGAAGTTCTGATTTAAAAGGAGACATAAAAAAAATAAATACTTTTGTGACCGAGGTGTTATTTTTTTCATACCATTCCTACGAAATTTGAAATAAAACGAAAATTATTTGTAATACTTCGCTGCATTATATGTTTTTGTAATCTACAATAATGAGGCAATTCAAATCACATTTCACTAAATAAATCACAAGCTTATTTTTTTATCAAATATAAAAATTTGCCAGTCAGATTGACGATAAAAAAGAAGAACGTCCCATATTACAAAACAATTTGTATTGTTATCGAAGATTGTATGGCACAATGATAACGCACTATTTAATACAGCTTTGACATTCAAAATTCAAATTCAAGGCATCATTTTTCAATTACCCAAATCATTATCATTCTTAAACCAGAGAACAAGATGAGTAAGCGGCTTCATATACTTTTTTATACTTATTAGTCAATCAAATTCACAGAAGATTATGTTTATACTTTCTTAGTATATATTTTTATAAAACAAATACTCAACTTACCTAGTACAACACAGGCTGCATAAAATACTGCTCTGGGTTCGTTGAAAACGTCAGCATGAATGTGCATCATCAAATCACCACCAGCTGCATATTCCATTACAAAGCACACGTGGGCATCGGTTTGGAAACAAGCGAATAGATTTACCAAAAAGGGATGTCTTATACAATTGGCTACTTCAAAAATTCTCTTTTCCGATAGTAATGATTCTACTTCGTCCCTAGCTATAATATCACCTTTTTTCAAAGCTTTTATAGCAAAATATTCACCTGTGTTTCTATATTGTGACAGAATGACTTTACCGAAGTGACCTCTACCTAAAACGCTGATTAATCTGAAAGAAATTTCTTTCATTAATCCTATTTTCATTCTCACATAACAGAAAGTAATCACTTAATGATATAAAAACTAAAGCTCTAGAATTCTAATGAAAATAGCAAACAAATCTAGGAAAAGAGGCACAAATTTAAGCAAGCATTAAAGTTGAGTGGTTTTTTCTTTGCTCACAATAGCTTGTTATGTTATGACTTCTTTCCATGTTAATACAAATAAAAATCCCAGTTCAGTCTTAGTTTTAGCCACAATATTCGCCAAAATTAAAGCCACTAATTTATTTCTGTACCCAGAACTAGAAAAACAGCTAAGTGGTGGAAAAAAAGACAAAATTTTACTACATCTAAGGAGGAGTCTATTAAAAATATATAAGCGACAACAAAGCTCAATCATCACAATGGAAATGGGAACATCACCTCAACAGACTATGTATTTGAGTGTTTTATATCATTATTATAAAATAGAATAACTAATAACAATGAATAAAACATGACCACACACTAAAGAACTTAATAATTAAATAAAAATAGTCTTACTACTATTACTTCAAATCCTTGTCTTTGGGAAAAAGGGAAGCTCAACTTAAAACATATCTTATATATATATATATATATATATATATATATATATATATATATATATATATATATATAAAAAGAATAATTACCTGAAATTATCAATATTCAAACCAGTGGATTGAGAATGTCTCTTGGATTCATATGCACTGTCTCTATAATTCAATTCTCTGGCTGCAGGTCTACGAACTATATTGGCAACATCATAAACAGGCTAAAAATTAAAATTCGATCTTATTACATGGCAAGTCATTATTTTCTTCTTTAGAAGGCTGAACAAAATATTAGTACCCCTATCTGAAATGAGAAGGTCTGAAGCGAAATTAGTTACCTAGTAAAAGATTAAAATGGAATGTAGTAATCTAAAAATTATTGTTTATTAATGCGCAAGGTATACTACGATGAGTTGAGTCTCTATTGTACATTGGAAACTATTAGTAATATTTTTCAGAAAATTTTTATATGGAAGTTGTCTGAAGAACTCGTTACAGTTAAAATATTTTCAACTTTCTATGGTTTCGAGCCACACAAGAAGTGGATCCCAACTTTGTCTTTTTCAATGTAACACACTGTTATTGAATTTTTAGAGTATCTTTATTTGAAACGTTTTTTCAAAAGGATTCCAGTTATCCAATGATATAGAAAGCTCCGGGAGTTATGTAGACAAATGTTTGAAAGTAGAAAGCAAATTTTCACCTGTTATGTCAAATTTTCCAAAAAAATATGAGATACGAGGTTATAAAATTAAAACCATAGATAATAACTGACACTTGAATACTGAATACTTAGGAATTAAAGTATTGATATATAAAGAGTAAAATAAAAGACATATAATATTTTATAATATATTGCTATTCGATTAAGAAAGTGGTTTATTTTACCAATATATTATTATTGCATTGGGAAGGTGGTTTATTTTAGCAAAATATTGCTACTGCATTGGGAAAGTGTTTTATTTTACCAATATATTCCTATTGTATAGAGGAAGTGGTTAGGTTAGTCTTCATGATCAAAGACGAATAGAAGTGAGCCCCTCACAAAACTCTTGTAAAGAAATTATCACAAAAATATTGTTAGTAGTTATCAATATCTGTCAACAAAACTCATCGTGGTATACCCTAGGTTATAATGAAATTATGGGAAAAAGCGAACAAGAGGTTGTTGTGATATTTGAACTTTTTCAATCCATGAAAGAAAAATTAGTTCCGCAATGAATACTTTGGAGGTGAAGTTAGAAAAACTTTTGAGAGAGATAAGGGATGTGTATGAAACATGTTATTTTATAAAAATCGAGGCATCCAATGCTACTATCAATTTGAGAAGACAAATTTCCAGATTGAGATCGATCTATTTTGACAGCAACTATACAAAGGTTCATGTTCAATTACTGGAGTCTTGTTGAGGGAAGCCGCAGCAAAACGTGAGGTTTTTAAAACTGAATATTAGGCAGTCTCGATCCAGAAATTTTTCTCCTAAATTAAATTAATATATCAGATATGTCATTTTATTTTATAAGTGCTGAAATAAACAGATATTTTATTTTGTTTATTAGAATGAAATTAAATATAAAAAAAAACTTATAGTAATGGTATTAACAGATCTATTATTATATTAGAAACAATCCTGTAAATATCATTTACGAATCTAAAAATAATGCCAAATTTGTTAGATATTAGATATCCCCAAAAGCATTGAGAAATGAGTTGCATGCATTAATGTCAATCCCAACCAAGGTGATTGGTATTGTTTTTAACTAAATATGATTTAATCTTCTATATTTTGATTTTTAATAATCACAGTTCAAATCAAAATACTTGATAATTTTAATGAAAAAATCACATTTGGCTAAAATATGTTTATAACCATCAACGAAGTACCTCATCATCTGGAAATTCTATAACAGGCTGAGGACTAGGGTTTACCAAATGATCCGGGGATATTATAGGCGTGGTTGGTATCGAAGGAATAATAAGAGGTCCAGGTCGAGAAATCTCCTGTTCCTCCAAAAAGTCGAATTCTTTTAATGCTGCAACACTCTGGAAGGTAAAGAAGTAACCCTACAATTTGTGTTTGTGCTACCTTCTAACCCAAAATGAAAGTAGATAGAAGTTTGTACATTTCGTGTCATAAACCATGCTATACAATAATATTCTTGTTTTCTGATAAAGTATTCAATTGCACATAAAAAAAGTTGCATCAAGTGGTTTGTTTGGTATTCAAAAAGTTGTACCTGCCATTTGGGAATATTCAATGAAGAGATTATGCCAAAACAGGAAGACTTTTTCTCAAACTATGATCAGGTTAACCTCAACGTAATCTAAATGTTCAGAAAGTAATATTGATTACAATCACGGTTGTTTGGGAACTGTTTTAAGTAATCAGGTCATAGCCATAATATTTATATGCAATATAACTAACAGGTTACTGAGGCTTGCAGTTTTTGTAATTTTTTGTAAATTTAATTTAAAATCGATGTGAATGAATAAATCTCTAAGAACTGTCCAGTTTCCGAGCAATCCATACAGACAGTAGAGAATCCACTTTGCAAATATCCTACTCATTTCAATAAAAGGTTTAGGAACCTCAAAGGAGTAGTGCTCACACAAAAAATCTTCAGAAAATTAACCTGTTTGTGTACGTATTTTACAGAGCAAGGAGATACTAATTCATGCACAAAGTATTTTTTAGGTATAGTAGAAAAGAAAAAATGATTCCCCAAATAATCTACACTCATGTGCCATTATGTTAATATTAAAAAATTGACATAAAAGTTTATTTTTTATTAACAGGTCGCCGATTTGTACTATTCAAACAGCAGCTTTTTAGAAAAAATTTTTGTTGTCTTTTTTGAAAATGTAAAGTTATGATCTAAGCTTAGGTAACCAATAAGACCTTAACACATATACATTTCTAGAATTTTTTTAATAGTCATAGCACATGACAGCATTTTTTATCAAAATAACGTGTGCAACTTTTGGAATATGTTTTCTTTTTACTGTCATCAGAGCAAAGTAGAGTAGTCTAAAAAGTGCAATTGAATACTTAGTTCCAGTTGATCTTTCTATTTTAAAAAATGTTGAAATTTGTTTTACGAAAGAAAATTTTTTAAAACACTAGAAATTTATTATACTACCTGGTAACGGTAACTTTTTCTACGAATACCCCATGTAAAAAAATAAAAATAGGGAATAATTATAGAGCTGCTAATAAATTTATCAAAGCTTGTATATCTATAATTTAACAATAAAAAAAGTTGGATGGATTGATTAGTGGGGCCCTATTAACGCCGTTCAGGAATGAACATTATTGCGCTAAATTCGTCATAAAGATGTTGTTTTAAATTATTTAGCGGAAGTTATAACCTTGGAAACATCTCATAGTTCTAAATTTGAATTTAAGTCTAAAACAGTACCGGGAAGAGAAAAGGGTAACATTTGGAAATATTTTGAAAAGGAAACATGTCAGTCTGTAATAGTAACATATCATTTCATCGTTTACATGTGGGACCCATTTAAGAAGTCATATAGTTTCACAGAGCACGGGAGAAATAAAGTGGACTACTGCCTTTAACCATACGATTTAATGCCCAGTTTGAATATGTTTACTCAGGAAAAACAACAGAACTCTCCAGCTTTGAATGGTGGGAAGCACAGAAAGATATACCTGACATTTGAAAAGCATCTACATACCATAAAAAAGTTTCTAAGTGCAATTACATTTTCAGTTTCTGTTGAACGCGTTTTGAGCATCATGATTCTAAGCAATTGATTTGTTTTTAACACTCCTAAAAACTAGAGAATCGCGCTGCATTTCAAGGAAATTCAACACTAATGAAGAACTATATTTGATATCAATTAAGCGGCTTCAACTACGGATGGAAAGTATGAGAATGCTGTTCTACAAATAACTACATAACCAATACTTCCTATTAATGTCACATGGTTGTAATGAGTAGAAAACTCTCATGAGTTATAAAAAAATTCATTTATGAGAATTAAAAGCTTAGTACTACTTGTAGTACACGCCAGCGTTAACGTATTAAGTAAAGTGATGCACAGAAGTGCATTAAATTTATAAAAGGTAAAGTAATCTTTCCACGGACGGAGAATCATGGTCGGCTAAGAGAACATTAAATTTATGACATTTTTCTTCGACTGGCTGAATAACTTAAAAGTGTTTAGAAATTTTTACCTCCTTACAAAAAGATAATTAGTTTCATTTATTACAAAGCTGGAACGAATATAATTTTACTTACTTCAGGATCAAGTCTGGGAGGAACGGGGGGCGGTGTAACAGACATTCTTTTCTTTGCAACTGGAGGCGGCATAGATGGTGAAGGAGGAGACATTGGTTCTGAAGGTGGAGGCAAATCAATGTGTAATCCAAGAGGTCTCTGACCACCCAAACCGGCAGCTTGTGGATCGGGAGCTTCTCCGGGTGTTTCAGGTTTATCTTCCACTACTGTATCATCCTGTAAATATGGAAGCAAAGCATGTTACTAAAAAACTTTTATTACATCAACCTGATTTATCAGATAAAATATTTTTTTCTTTTCAGTCCCTTTTCAATATCGTTTAAAAATTTAATATTAAATCAACAAAACTGATCATAATTACTACTATTTAAATTACTCACGGCCACATTTTCAGTTGAACTCAATACAAGATTCTGTCGACTGGGCATCCTTGATGATTGTTTCATCCATCTCCCCCATGTTACTATGTTAATGTTCATTTGCTTAGCTCGAGGCATTACTTGTTTGAAAATTCTTTTTTGTCTTTGCAGTTTTGGTCTTTTCGATATCATTGGATTCAAAAACTTTATCTAAAAATTAATATGGAATAAAGCAAATAAGAAGCAATTGTTACGATAATACTGGAAACTAAAGGGAAAAATAAGATTTGGAATAATTACATCAATAAACATTGACCGCAAAAGATAAGCTGGACTTATTGGGTGGCATGTTTGTTTCACATTACTCTTAATTTGCGGGGAAAACTAACACCCTCTGGAGTTGATCCATCGACGCCAGAAATAGAATTTCGATACAGAGATGAGGCAAAACTTTTTAAAAGCTTAACCATCAATAAAATCGCTGGCCCAGATGAATACCACCAGGCGTATTTGAAGAAATGCCCAGCTGAGCTAACAAGTCCGATAAACGAACTTTTTGCTTAATCATATAAAAAAGGTCTTTTCTAGTCGAATTAGAATTGTCCACGGCAGATAATTTTTTGAGCGATCCAACATAAAGCAGTAATTGTAAGACCTACTCGACAGGCAGACGTGGCTTATTAACAGCGAGTTCGCTGTATATGTACCAAGTGTAATAATAATGCTTCGTTTGGAAATAAGCGAGAACAGTTTTGAGAATAATTGCCACTGTTATACCTGAGACAGAAATGAAGTGAATGAGTATTTATACAAACCTTGTCATTTGTCAAACGAATTTTATTTATCAAACAATTTTAATTTTGGAACTATTTTAAAGAATTACCTCTGCAAAAAGTAATCCCTGTGGTTCCAAATGTAATGCCATTCCATGCCTCTCGTCATCTATAAAATCTTCAAGTTTCAAAAATTTTACTGCACATAACGATCTATAATCTCTCCAATAAATTCCGATTTCCAATTCCCGAGATTTATCCAATTCAATGGAAAACCTATAATAAATTGAAACTTGATGAATACTTTGTTAAGATAAAAGATTCAAATGCACAATTCATATATTGTAATTGTCTAAAAGTTTAAAGTAGTTTTTTTAACTTTTAGTTTTTATATGCTTCAAAAGATTCCAATTGAAATTAAATACTACTTCAACAGAATTTTGCAATAAATGCACTACATCGGAGTAGGTGTTCACTGTATCAACAATACTGATGTCAATTTTTTAGATCAATATCAGCAGATGTGTATGAGTAATAAGGGTGTCACATACACTACGACCTAAAGGATCTATAGTGTCCCCTTTTCTTGTTTCGACACTGGAGATGCTTAGTACTTGCAGCTGATCTATTAATCCCACTCCTTTTAGGAAGTTTAAGCTGTGGATTGGCTCTAGCCGCCAAAGATCTTCATTTTTATGTGTTACTAGGTGGATGCTTTGGTTAGGTTTGTTCCTCCATGTAGCAGAATCTGCACGTTGCATTGTCTACTAAGCCTGGCTTCGTCAGGCGTACATTGCCAATGACACAACAAGACTTCGTTTAGTTTTCCCAGGAGTATCTTTGGTTATCTCAAGCTCCATAGATTGTTCCACAGAAGGGTTCACGTCCTACAAACGGTTCATCCATACCCACGTTGGCTAGTCTGTTTGCTATTTCAATTTCCTCCATTCCAATGAGTCCTGTAACTTATTGGAGGATAACATTATTATTTCTGCATATCTCAGAGATTACCAAACTAGATATTGGAGATCAGAGCTCTAATACCTGCTTGACTATCGGATAAGATGCTAATAATAGATACTGATGCTCATATTCTTAACCATACTACTCTACATTGGCATCCTCTTACTAAAAAGCATTATACTACACATTTTCAAGTGGATATTGCCGAAATAATCAAAATTAATGCAAAAATCCATAAATTTAAACGCTAATAATCCTGCATTATTTATATAGAGAATATTGGATTGCTTAGTGAATTTTTGCCAGTTCAGTATCCTTCTACTACTACTTCCACTGGCACTACGGCCCTCAAAGAGCCTTGGCTTCCTCCGCCACATTCCTCTAGTCATCACTGCCAACGCTCGGTGTCTCCACCCTTTCACACCTAGCTCCCGAAGATCCTCTTCGACATCATCCAGTCATCGTTTGCTCGGTCGCCCAGGCAGTCGCTGGCCCTCGGGCTTCTGCCGGTACACTTTGCGCACCCTTCGCTCCTCAAGAACCAACTCCCCTGAGCTCGGTGTTTGTGCGGCTGCGCCACACACTCTGCCCGCACACCGGTCCATACAAGCGGGCAGAGAATTTTGCGATAGATCCGCTTTTTCCTTATTCAATTCAGTAAACGTAACTTTAGTAGTCGTTGGAGACTGAAGTATGCTCTACTCCCCGCTATCATCGAGTTGTCATTATTTTCGGTCACTAGTGATTCCAGATATTTAAACAGCGGTACATTTTCGAACTTATACCTGCCTACTTCGAAAGCCCCCAGAAAAGTTCTTCTGTTTCTTGACATAACAATTTATTTTGTTATGTCTTTGTATCTTAATGAATCATATTGTATAGCGAATTATTTTCAAACTTTATTGTTTACAATAAACACGTACCTCTGATCCCATGCCTGCTGCGAGCACGGCCTCCAACTCGTTTGCCCTACTGTAGTGTTGTCAAGTTTTAAAATGGCCATAATATCATCACTTACTTCTTCCTTCACACTGTAACTTTTTGTTTTTTTGAAAAAACTGAAATCCATGGGACTCGAACTACCGTCGGATTCTTTCTTTGGTCGACCAGGAACTTCTTCCAGCAAATCTTGGCATCCCATCAATCGCACTTCCAATGTGCCTGTTACAGCAGCACATCTGTAGATTAATGAACTAAATTATTTAAAGATAATTAACTCTTTTTAGAAACGCTTTTTTCTTATTTAAAATTTATTCAGTTCGATATGGTAATGGAAGACAAAATAATAAGTAGGAGAAGCATATGACGGCACACAACTTGATTAAGACATCTTCGTCTATAGTTCAGGAAATCAATAACTCGGTTATTTCGCGCTGCAGTCGATAAAGAAATGATCGTCAATATGATTGTCAACGATTGATAACAGTCACTGCACGCGATGAAACATTAATAATTCAAATCAACTTCAGAGACTGATAGAAGCTATTGAATGAAAAGGGGAAAATTAGTAAGACAAAGAAAATAGTTGAAGTACGAATTACAAATGACAATATAATAAAAAAGTAACAGTAACTTCTGTAGTTACAATAAAAATGGGTAGACCAAACCAAACCAAACATGAAGTAGTTAGAAAGTAGTTTACCTGTCAAAAATATTAGCTTGAAGATGACTAATTCGTTTGATACTACAAATTTTAAAAGTGTGGATGGTCTAACCTGTTGAGCATTGAAGTTGAGGCAAGATGTCTGTTGGCATCAGATCCTACTCTAAACGGTTGTAAGCTGGTGTAGTGCATCGTCATTGGACTGCAAGATTGAGCATTTGCAAGTTCTTCTTTTAAATGTAATGCCACTGGGGAATCTTCCGGTAATTCAGATTTTCGCATCTCTAACGATTTTTTCAAAAGGTCAAGTTTCATACTGCTAGCTCTTAAGCTTTCTTGTGCCTAAAATATTCAAATTTAAATATAGGTGTCAGTTGAAAGTATTGTTAAAATTAAAATGTTAATGGCAGCTTTTTTTCCAACATGTCTATAACAAAAAATTAGCTTAATTAGATAAAATTCTGGTAGATTCTTGATAAAAAAAGAAAACTCATGGCTAAAATAATGTGGGCTACCGGTTTTGTGCTCACCAATGAGTACTGCAAGTTTATCTGTCGAAATTCATGTATATTCTAAAAAAATTGAATTGCCTAGTAATAGAGAACAAACCGCAGTTTTATTGAAAAACGACATGTCTGAAATATACAACTCCCTCAAAGCAGTAGTTTGTAACCATACAGCACTGATCTAGCAACATTGGTTTACCAATTATTTCAAAGTTTGCAGAATTCTTTGAATGGTCAAACTTTACCAAATAACGATGACCTTCAACCTCACCTAGTTCAGTATTTTGCTGATAAGGACCAGACATTTTATGAGCGCAGAATCATGTAGCTGAAAGAAAGATGGCAAAAGCTCATTGAGCAAAATGAAAATATATGATTGATTAAATACTATTTTTTGTTAAAAAAAATGTTTTTTTATATTTCAAAACCGAAATTACCTTGTCGTCAACCCAATGAAAAATATTATTAAAGCCTCCAAATAAATAGTGACATTTGAACACACGCACAAACGTCTCTAGTGACAAATTCAAAAGTGGTACAAATAATATTTTTTTTCGGCACAATTCGGTTTATACAATAGTAATACGAAAATTTATTTATTTTCAAGTACACAATTTTTTCCCAAGTTTCATTCAAAGTTTAATTTCTGGCTTTTAAATTTCCAGTTTCGTTCCTGGCAGTATTCTAAGAAAAATTATTTTGAGGTCTCTCACATTATCATTTTGCAGTACCAATCAATATTACAAATTATTTAAAACGCCCAGATAATATTCTTGAGCTGCTCATGTCCTTTATCATCTACGATTCTCTTTCTTGCTTAAAAGGGAAAGCAGATATTTAGTCATAGAAGGGATGCTCTCAAGTATTATCACAAATAATTCTCGATTAGTTCTATAACGAATGGGGGTATTTTAAAAGTTAGTGGGTAGTTAGGCCGATGTCCTTTGAAAAGCTAAGTAGTGACCTTGAATTGAAGATTTTAACATCCCATGTCGTGATATACAGTTTCTTCCTGCCTTCAGGATTGTTCGTGATGCCTATAGCACCTTAAAAGACGTGCCCGGTCGAAAGGTGAGAGAGACAGACACACGAGTGCCTTAGATTGTCTCATATCAGGCTAGCCAGCGAATTATCCTCGCATTTGTCCATGTTACACGCGTGACCGGACCTTTTGCACTACAGCTAAAGCATAGGGCAAATGTTTTCAAAATTTATGGCACCTCTGCTACTTGAACAGATCTGTATTTCTATGGCGTTGATCAAGTTTTGAAAGAGTCCATTCTATCCACTGTCTGATGTACTCTCCCCCCCTCTCTCTAGATGGTGTAGAGCCAGGTCCGTGGATTTGCCAATCCGGTACACATATTGCTGAGCATATAATAGTCTTTTGACCAACATGTATTCATTCAAATACCGATCTATCATCTTCTCTATCTTTTCGGGGAAAAAAAAACTGATGAGGCTGATGAGACGGTATGATTTGGGATTGAAAGTCGTTCCTTCCGGCAATCTGATTAAACATTACTTTCTAGTTTTTAAGAATGTTGCCTATTTTAAAGAATATATTGAACCCAAACCGGAGTCCTACTCAAAGGACAGTAGATGTCTAACTTAACTGTTATCGGTGAATAATCGACTACAGTAAGAGCAAAATACGCTATTAGACAATTAATAAAATAAAATAAACAATATTAAGCTTCTGAAATATATTTTAATATACACTTACCTTATCAATATCTTAATAACAGTCGTTTGCATCACAGTCTTAATTAATAGTAGGTATTTTAAAGAAAAAAAAAAATGTAAAAAAGCACACATTTCACACATACGCAAAATAAAAAATTCAATCGCTCTTCTTTAATCCTTTCCAGTTAAAAAATGGAGTACTCGGTGTATCACCTAATGAACATGTTCTATTTCTAAAATTAGAGTTTTCGAAATATCTTCGACAATGTTCGCACGAACAATTGGGATTTTTTGCGGGCCCAATGTGGTGGCCGGGTTTTTTAAACACTGTTACAACAGACCCAAACTTTTTGGCAATGAACCTGGGTTCGGTATATTGTCCTGGATATATCGTAAACGGCGATCCCAAAGAGGGATCTAAACTAAGTCTTTCTTGTATTATTACCGCACTTGGAGATTTATGTAATGGTGATTGGCTGGTGTTTTCTTTAGGATTTGATGAAGCAGTTTCTTTTAAAATTGTCCATCCCTTTTCAGATTTGTCGCTTGCATCGGAATCGGAATCTTTCGATTTGGATATATTCATACGACTCAATCTTTTATTGACAATTTCCTGTAAATTTTCTTGTTGTTGTAAAAGTTTATTTTTTGATTCCGAGTTGATCCCTTGTTGCGTTCTATGCTTCCACATTCTTTCCATTCTTTTTATTCTTAATTTATCTTCCGAATCGGCGTAATCGAAGCTATCACTTAAATGTAAATTCACACTATCAGTTACACCAGAAATTTTGGATTCTTCTTTACTGCAACTTTCTTCTTCGATTCTCTGGGGTACAAAGTATAAACTGTCATTTTGAGGAATGCTACTTCTGCTGTGTAACAAACTATCTAAATCTGAAAACGTATCTTTCCAAGAAGTGTTTCCAATGGAAGATTCATAATCTGGTACCGTACAGCTGGACATGGTAAATGGAGTGATAGAGTTCGGAAAACTAGACATACTAGATAAGGAATGACCTATTGTAGAATACGAACTCATTTTTGATGGATAAGCAGTACTTGACGAATCTTCGATATCAGAGTCTTCTTTCTCCATGGATGTACTGTTTGTTTTAGTTAACTGATACGCCGATTTTCTAACGTCACTATTAGATTTCCTTAATCGATACGGTATGATTTTGTCGTCGGCATTTTTGTGAGTTATACACATATTTTTAGATTCAAATACTGTCTGTGGTGTTGATACAGTTTTACTTCTTGATGATGTCGAAGATGAACTACTATCGGATTCTATTTCTGTACCTGTACAATAAACATCTATGTGTATAGTGCGTGGTTTTTTTGATGAATCTCCAGATTTCGAATCACTACCAGAACCTTTTTTATCGTAACTTCTTGAAGGTGTTCCATGGTTTAGAGATGGCTTTTCTTTTGAAGAATTTTGCTGAAAAAGTAGAAGATGTTGATGAATTTATATCAAATTTATAATATTTTGTTACAAATGTGAACAGAGTAGTGAATGAGAATAGTATATATTACGTATAGATTGAATCGCTTTTCATGATATTAAATAGGTACTACTACAGGTATTACTAACAGTTCCTATGTATCAAAATATCGTTTTTGAAGGAGGTCAATGATACAAAATAGTACAAACATCTGAAGTACAGTATCAAAAATAAACCACATTTATACATTGCATGAAAGCGATTGCGATAGATAGATTGAATTTTGAATAAGACTTTTATATTATGGCGCACTAGCTCAATTTATCAATTTTCTCACTTATACAATTTCTTCACTCATTCATAATGTATTCGCAGCCAGGTATACTAATGTCGTAGGCCTAGAGCATCTACTTTCGATTTTAAAACAAATACTTTTTGGGAGGGTTTTTTAGATTTGGCTAATAACGGAGCTACCCTTTTGCATACCCTTGTCCGAAGGGTTTATTTTCCAGAAAAACATTGAAAATGCATACTCTGTTAAGGGTATTGTATATATAGATGTAACCGCAAATGTGTATAAATAAAATATACAATGTGTTCATAAACTCTTCTGCCATACGTAAACTAGATATGATTGTAGGTCCTTCTAGCATAAATTGCTTGTATCAAAAAGTTCCCTCTTTTAAGATGATGCTGTTAAGTCAGTTTCTCTAGCTTATTTCAGAAAAACGGCTTCGTAGAAAATTCAAATTTGGTTTATTACATGAGCATACATTTCGGAGAGTTTTTGTACAATATGAATGTTATAAAAAATAAGAATAAATCCAATCGCAGAAGATGAATCATTCGCTTCCACCATAATGCGAGTTCTCACAAATCAGTTAAAACGAAAACGTTTTTGAACAGTCAATACATCTAAATGATAGGTCATCCTCCGTTTGACACCCAATGATTTCTTCTTATTCCCGCAGATCAAAAATAAATTGCAAGGTTAACGTTTTTCTGCATCTGAAGAAGCGTTCGATGCGTTGGAATTAGATGTTTCGGGGATAACTCAATCGGAATGGAAAAAATACTTCTACAATTCGAGCAACCTTCGTAATTAGGTACATAACGAATGATCACTATTTGTTTTATAATAATATTCAAATCGGAAGAAATACAACGTAATTTATAATAATTTACTTTAATTACCTCTAAAATATTTCGTTTCCGGGAAACCGTTGACGATGAATCTCTAGAAGATTGTCTGCTACGATTATAACCGATAGTTTTTCCTCTTTTTATTTTACTCGTTTTCATATCCTTATCGACGATTTGCGATAGAGGCGAAGTGCATTTGTTAACCATTTCGTAAGTTTGGACGGAGACGTCCCTTTTTATAGATCGGTTGGTTTCCGATTCTCGGCAACATAAGGAACAACCTGAGAAATGGTATTGCTCAATAATAGTCTTGATATCAGTATTAAAATATTTGAGATTATTGATAACGGACACAAACTTTGCATTTTACGTAATTATATATTATCAACGAAAATAAATACGACTCAATTTTACAAGAATAATGGTGTTTATTTCAAATCGATAGGATAAGTATTAACAAACTTACAAAATTTAGAAGTCTGGATATATTTTTGTACCGCCCAAGACCCGTTCCAAATAGATACTACGTCATCAGCGCCGATTATGTAGGAGAATGACTGAACTTTATGACAAAATACTACTGGCTAGAGTGACTTATCGCTATTTTCTTCTTCAGGAAACTTGCCTCAAACCGATTTCCTTGCAATGGCGAGTTATTTTGCCACACACAAAGATTTTATGGCTGTCAAAATGCTCGGCACGAACCAGATAAACAGACAGATCGATAGAATGACCTATTCATGGAGCAGAAACATATCTTATTTGCACGGAACCACATAATTTTGAGATACCAAGTGTTAAAGTTCGAACAAATATGTTACATTTAATTTGGAGCAAATTCGACTTCGATTTTGTTGGACTTATGAAGTTGGAGTAAAGAAGTACCTGATTTTTATCATAAAATAGTTAAAATGAGGAAATACTATAGTTTTCTAAAAATTATAGTACACGTTGATTTAATCAATTTAATTTAGTTGATGCCTGATAACTAGCAAAAAGTCTCAACCAACTTACATAAAAAAGTAGTTTTATGGCTTTTATCAAAAAGTGGTGGTGCCCCTTATTTTCTTTGAAAATATTCAGGTTAGATCTCCACGCCAATGCAAAAAAAATAAAAATAATCCAATCACAAGTAACACCTACTATATTTAACAAAATTACTTGTACTTGATAAAGACAGTATTCCTTTTACTATTCTTTTTCATTGCATCACACCATTTTTTTCGTAATTTTATTCCTTCTTCATTTGGTGCAGAAATAGTGGTGTTGATACATTTTGGTACAACACAATATTTACAACGAACCTTTGTCAAACCAGGATTCGACATCCTGACAAAAAATACGACACGATGCGATAGTAAAATAGTAAAACAAAACAACGTGGTGTGGATGCGGCTGTAATTTCGAGAGCGAAACTCGATCGGCGCTGGTGACGTAAGCAAGCGATTGTCGCGTCGCAAAAATTCCACTTTGTAACTTAGCCCGAGCTGATGCCTTGGCCAGAGAAAGACGGAGCTTACGGTAGGGGTAGAGAAGTCTATCACTCACGATGCACTCCGGCATTTCCGGGAGACTGGTAGCTACGATAAGAGGGCCGGCAGTGGGCGACCAAGGGCAACAAAGGCAGTAAACGATCGATTTATTACGCTGTGGGTGTTGAGAGACCGACATTTAACGGATCCTGAGGTTCGGGAAAGACTTGAAATGTCTCGAAATAGACGTCTAAGTGCAGACACAGTGCGGCGGGGAATGACCCACGACAGGGCTCTAACTCCTGAAAAGGCATCGAAGAGAAAGGCGATTATTTGCCGATCAATATTCTCATTGGACTTTGGAGCAATACCACTATACCACTCAGACGATCGAGACAGAGTGTGGAAACTACCACGGGAGTGATTTGCTCAATGTATCATTCGTAAATCACGGCCTTTTAAAAGGAGATCAGTTATGGTTTGGGGTTGAAATAATTTCCATCCCGGACTGAACTGATTTTCATAAAAAATGGGGCACTGACTGTTCGGAAGTAAATCGAGGAAGTCCTCCTAGAGGATGTGATCCCATTTGCTTCATTTATTGGTAAGCAATTCATTTTAATGCAGGATAATGCTCGTCCACATGCCGCCAGAAACGTTAGTTGAATACTTGGAGCAAGCAGGTATCAGTTTTGGACTGGCCTGCACGATCTCCCGATATGAATCCCATAAAGCATGGCGTGTTAGACGTTGTCATCCTCCTCCTTTTTTGTACATAAGCAATAAAAATTATCCATTTTTGGCAGATTTTGTTTAATTAACCTATAAATTAACCAATTCATAGCATAAATTAAAAAGATTAATTTATTTAACAAAATTATAAGACCAAATCTAAGTGTCCGGTTTTTTTTGCTGTTGAGTTTATTTTGTCAAGTAATTTCTACTTAACAAAGCCATTCGGTCGAGGAGATTTATGAGAAAAACGTATAAAAAAGATGTAAGAAGTTAGAAGTTGAAGAAATTTACTTACGAATTATAATAGTTACTTACCAGCTTCTCCGCATTGATCTTGTGCGGCAGTATTCCCAACATTCTCACATAGTTCCTTGACTGGCGATACTCTTCGAACGGACGAAAATTCATCACTGTAATGTAAATGATGACACCACGGATCACCACAACCATAAAAACTGTCTCCTTCTCTTTCGCAGCAAACAGATGGTGTCTGACATCTCAAACTCTGCGTCCTACCACAAACTGAATGTCCGCTAGAAACTTCTGAAGGCGTCCCTTTATGTTTCCCTTTATTGGAAGATAGTACGATGTTGCAAGTACTCCTACATTTTCTGTGATAATTCGAACTTATACAAGATGTGGGAGAGAAAACATCACTGCCATAAGCTGAATCTTGTCCTGGTATGTTTAAATTACACATAGGTTTTGGAGGAGGTGTCGATGTGAAAAACAGACGACCTTTTTGGAACCCATACAGCCTATCAGTTTCAAATGTTTTAGAACTTCTGGTGTCCGATTTAACACTTTGTGTTGGAGGTGAGGTTGTGGTTGCGGGTTCCGAGGAAGTCCAAGAATATAACATACGAACGCCGTTTTCATCTTGAATTGCACCAGTTTTCGGAGGATTTTGAGGATTTCCGACGCCTGGATGATTTATTGTGAATTCTGCATGAACGGACCATTGTTGTGGTAGATCCGGTGTCGAATACATAATAATATTCTACTTCAATTTCTCCATAATCAAAGTTCTTTTTTTATTTATATTAGGCGTACAAAATGAAAAGTCATTTCAGTTCACTAACACTACGAGCAATCATTAAGTCATCGGCGCAATTGGCTTGATATTTTTAGAATATACTAGGTTATTCGATGTTTTCTTTCGAACCATCATTCCTTTGCAAACACTTGTCAAAGTTATTGTTGAGTTATATTTAAATAATAGACCGATCCGTGTCAGCTGAGTGTGTAAAAATACGACACGGTTTTATTATATTCTAAGATCAACATTTTTAATTTATTAAATTAAAAATAGTTGATATGTAGGTGGTACAAAACCAAGGAAATACTAATAGATTTTTTTATATTGTATTAGCTTGACCTATATGTATAAAATTTATTCGCTTTCCACTGAATAATTATAAATTTTGATCTTATACCAGAAAATTTCCCAACTTTACACTTCATGGACGTGGTACACCTTCTATAACAGGCAAATCCCATAACATCATAAAAACTACCGAAAACATTTACCAGAGAAACAAAATACAGGCCAAAATCAATGGCATAACTACCGAAGAAATTCCTGTAAACAATAATATTCGACAAGGAGATTCTATTAGCCCCGTGTTCTTCAACATCGTTATGAACGAAGTAATAAAAAGCATTCGTAACCTGAGAGGGGATAAAATGAAGAACAAAGACGTCAAGATCCTATGCTATGCCGATGATGCTGTTGTGATTGCAAAAAACGAGGATGACTTACAGAGATTACTATTCAAATTCAACACAACGGCAAAAAGTTTCGAAATGAAGATATCTGCAGCAGAAACGAAATGCATGATTACCTCAAAAACACCTATGATGCAAACTGGTTGTAGATGATGAAATTATACAACAAGAGATGAAATTTAAATATCTAGGCATAGAAATATCAGGATACGGTGATATCGAAGGAATCAAGCGGCAAAAGCAGCACGAACCTCAGCTTACCTGAACGAAACAAATATATCGGAAACGAGACTAAATCCCGAATCTACTAGGCTGTCATCCGGCCTATATTAACATACACAGCGGATACCAGACCAGACACATCGAATACAAAGATAATATAAGAAGCCACCGAAATGAAACTAGTGCGTAGGATCGCTGGAAAATACTTTTTGACAGGGAGAGAAGCGAGGACATTAGAAGAACATGTAAAATTGACAACGTAAACGAATGGATATTGGGAAGAAGGAGAGAGTGGAACGAACACATAGGTCGAATGAATGACGACGGAATGGTCAAAATAGCTAGAGAGCTAGGGCGCCGAAGCGTTGGAAGACCCCGCAAGAGATGGAGCGACAACCTCTCTAATAATTAAACGGCGGAGGATACGAGGGAAAACAAGCATTTTGCTTACATTAAAGAAAGAAGAAGAAGAAACTTCAAGATCAAAATTACGAGAGTTGTTTGAAAATTTTCTGATCTCAACCTGAAATATTCAGCACTTAACATATGAGTTATGGAATATACTTAAGCTTGCCTTAAAATATTTTCACCAAAATTTTGGCCATTTTGATAAGTGAGTCGCTGTAAAGATTTTTCTGAAAATGGACTAAAGAGCTGATAAATATTTATTTTGATAGGTACGAGGTCTGGATATTAGAAAACGAAACTGGTTATGAAAAAGAGTTTCCTTACAAAAATTCGAATGCTCCCCTCCCCTCGTCACGCACCTTTCAATACGTTTTTTCCATAGATCGGAGCAGTGTTCGAAGTCTTTTTTGGTGAGGGCCTTTAGGAGCTCTGCCGTTTTTTGCTATACCGCGTCCATTTACTCAAATCGGGTCCCTATTAAAGGCGCCAAATCTGATGAGTACGGTGGGTGTTCGAGCGCTGGATTACGCTTACTGGCCAAAAAAGTTGTTCTCGCAGTGTTGCCAAAACTGATAAATATTAAATTTTGGTTAATAGTCTGACTCTCGGGAGCCCATTCAGTCATCACCATACCGTTAATATCGGAAAAATCGATTAACATTGCCTTGAATTTTGATTTGCTCTCTCCACCCTCATTAAAGCGCTTACACCACTCAAAAACACGCGCACGAGATAGAGAATTATTGTCCCTATAGGCCTCTTCCAACAATTTTAGCACTCAGTCGGTGTTTTTTTTTTTAATTTAACGAGAAATTTGAGATTGACACGTTGCTCCTGTTTTTCGTAACACATGGTTTTCGGTACGAGAAAAAAACACGTTCGTTTTAAACCGATTCCGCACAAATACTATAATACTAATATGAAATTGTGTCGTTTTGTCCATAAAATTGTAATATTTTACGATGAAAATAAACGTTATTTTTCTTTTTTCTTTCTTTCTCACTCTTTTTCTTTTTTCTCTTTCTCTCTCTCTCTTTCTTTCTTTATCTCTCTCTCTTTATCTCTATTTTTTTGAATAAAATTTTACTTTTTGAGGCAATTTAACATGTGATTGTCAACTGATTGTTGTTTTTACATTCATTCCACTATTAATCGAGGAATTTTTTTCTGGATTGGCCTATTTTCCAGATCGTAATGACGCGTCGAACAATAATTTTCTTCAGACATTCGGTGTCGGTCTATATTTAAATATGGTATGTTTAGTCCATTTACGCAAATCGCTATATAATTTCGATGCAGGTTAATAAAATAATATATCGTTATAAATAGTTAAAAAATCAACTGTAAACAACAACATCGTCGGATAAATTGAACGATTTGGATTTTAAATCTTTAACCGATTACTAAGATCGATAATAGGCCGCGGCGTTAGATGTACTGAATATATTTTTGGCACAAGTTTTGTACTATTTATAAAACGTATTATTTTTTGGTGGGAACTGCCCACTTATTTTGTCACACGAATCAGAGTTTTTTTTTCTCTACTTTTTCACAGGTGTATGTGAAATTGGATAAATATTTTGGCAAGCGACAACGCATATTTTGAAAAATACCTTGACTATAATGATTTCAAGTACGACAATTAGATTCGTACAATTCCGTTAAGATTTTTTTCTACGGTCACGTGTAAAGAGACAGAGATTCGTTGATTAAAGTTAGGTAGGATAAAGAAGATTTTTATGAATAGGAGAGTTTGTTGGAGTGGGTCCTGATATAGGAATTTTTCCTCTGCAGAGCCGAGGTTGTGGTGGTTACATGGGGTTCTGTTTCCTGGAAGAGGAAGAGCGACGATTTAGGATTTTTTGCTAGAAGAAATTTGCAAGCAAAAACGGTCCTTCTCGTTTTGTTTTTTTTTTATTTTTAGAAAAATTTCATGTTTTTCTTTTTTTAATTTCAAATTTAAAGGGAGGTGGGAGGGTACAGCTGCGGCTGCGTTATTCCCTATCGTCGGCCATTTGGTAGCTTGCAGGGAAACCGGAAAAAACCTGCAACACCGACGATCGACGAAGAGTGTGTGGAAGGTCGGGTTTCGTTCGATAAATATGGGAGAGCCGGCGAGAATTCTGCAGAGTTGGTTTTAGTATTACCAAAAAAAGGGGCATTCCTGGAATTGTACTTCAGTGGAAGTTACTTGGCTTTTGGGTAAAAGCGAAATGGATACGGTTTGCCACGCCGCTAGTGACGGTACAGTTGTATCCGACGTTATGCCGAGGTTACTCCACGCTTCAGAGCAAGTCAAGTTACCATATACTATACTATATAATTTTTTTCGGAAAAATGAAAATGGTCATATTTCATCAAATTGAATATAAAAAGATATCTCAAAGTTTCTAAAAAAACGATCGATTATTTTTGATACAATGGGGCATGTAACCAATTTTTGAACTTTTATATGTTTTCTGGAGTAGCAACCTCAATTGGTCGACCAGAACGTTCACCATCATCGGAATATGTACGACCACGTTTAAATTTAACAAACCAATGATAAATGGTTCTTTTCGATGGAGCTTCATGGACGGTCATCCTGTTTATTGTTGGGCATGCTTCCCATCTCACATTACATGCTAGTCAATTTTATCAGCAGCACGAGATAATCCTCTATTATATCCCAATGCTACACATAAAATTCAGTCAATGGACGTTGCTGTCGGTATGAAAAAATATACATACACCAATAGCAGAATATTTAAATGAAAAGGATGTCAGCACAATCGAAAAATCCCGAATTATAAAATTATTGCCTTTTTCGAAGAAAAAAAAAGTGTGCAGGTGGGGATGGATAGAAGTACGAATTTTTTGAAAATCTTGATGTAGATCGATAAAAAAATCTTCTTAATATCAAATTTTTGTCGCATTTTTTGTGTTTACTAGCGCCAATTAAAATCTGTGATGTTTATTTTTTATTTCTCTGTAGCTATTAGTTTTGGGAAAAAAATTGTAGAAACACAAAAAAAGTTTTCCAACAATAAATAAAACCGCCCACAATCTTTCATAGTTTCCACTACGTTGTACCTGTCATTTGAAGGAAGTTGAATTGCATTTTCGCGTTGTGAAATGTCGATTTACAATATAAATATGACATATTTCGAAATTTTTCATGAACGTATACAATAACTACAATAATGAATTTATTCCATTCGGCTTTTACACACTGTGTATCTGAGAAGTTCACTCATACATATTTAGATCATATTGTATAGTATCAATTCCAATATCCAAATATTAAATTTGTTCCAATATTTAAAGCAATAAAAATATTGTTGATGCATTTTTATTAGTTTTTTCGTTATTAAAACAATTCTGTAATATATCTATCAAAACTTACAAGGTCAGTAAAGACCAATTGAAACTGGAAATAATGTATTGATAAAAAAAAATACTTAAATGTGCACTGTAAAGTAAATAATTGGTTATTGTCAGTTCTTTCTAATTACTTGGACAAATATGAAGAACAGTAATTTCAAGTAATATTTTTTATTCGAATCATAACTTACTGTTATATGATACAAGATGTGGATACATATCTTCCATTTTAGAAATTAGGATAAAAGAGCTACCATGAAAACGATTGTAAAAAGAAACTTACCTCAAGAAGCGCCCTTTTTTCATTTTTATCTTTATTATTGTTTTGTAATAATTTGATCACATTTTTGGCACCTTCCACTACAGCGGCCTCTACTCGCAATCTATGTTTTAAAGCTTCTATTCTATCATCTAATAATGGTTCCAATTCACCATGAGATAAATCACCATTATCTGTTAAATCCTGTATTGAACCACGCGACTTGGAGTCTATATCATGTTTTAACTGAAAATTATGAAACACCAACATTGGAACTGGTACAATTGGAGACAGATAATTCATAATTTAAATACATATATCGATACTGTATCTAAAACAGCATATATACCTTTGAGATAGTCTTCCTCTAGAAATTGTAGAAATGTTACATTACCTCACACAGTAGGTGGCATAAATAATAAAAAAGTTGAAACAGCAGTACTTCACCTTTGATATTATTTGCATTAGGACATTTTACTCAAAAAAATATTTACTGGCTAAGAATTCAAATACACTTTGAGGGCCCCGTTAACAAAATCTAGGATTAATTAAGATAAAAAGAGAGGTCCAAAATAAAAATCTAAATGGATAGGTGCTACCCTATGAGATACTATTAAATACCCGGAGCTGTATTTGGCCAGAGGACTCACACAGATAAATAACATTCATGTTTTTCATAAATAAGTTTGTCTCAATCTTAATAGAGATTTTGAAAATATTTTCACTACCTCTTATAATTTTTGTGAAGAGCAAAAACCACTTTCACATAAGCTAAATATAGGTGATCATTACCTTTGTTATCTTCATTTTCAGATATTCTATCTTCTTCTTTGAATCTTGCAACATTTGCTGAGCTTCCCATAATAATTTTTTGTCTCTACCTGTGATGCTTTGGATCATATTTTCAGCTCCCTGTTTTACTTTTAATTCTATGTTTAATTGTTTTTCAAGGTTTTCTATGCGACTAAATAGGTTTGCGTTGCATTTATCCATATTGTGATTTGCCAAAGAAGAAAAACTCAGCGAATCTAGAAAAAAACCAGAAAAATGGAGCATACTAGAAGTAATATTTTCGGTATTTTACCAAAACCAAAATTAGATTCTCACCTCCATTGGAAGTTACTAATGAAGGTGTACTTTGTCCCTGGGACAGAATAATTTGCGATTCAAGTTCGCTGAGCTCATTTTTCAGTTCAGTCAATTTAAAATTAGAATTTTTGACAATTGTGGCAACATGACTAAGAGACTTGCGATCCGTAGAAACTCCTCTCAATTTCTCCGCACCTTCCTTTATCTTCAATTCTTTTCTAATTTCACGCCTTATAATTTCTTTCAACTCTTCAAGCTTACTTGGTAGTTGTGATTCAATAAGGTTTTCAGTTGGCAAACCATATTTATGAGATAATTCATATATTACTGGATGTCTGATGTAGTCTCCCTGAAACATTTTAAAGTATTTCCAAGATATATATTTATAACTTGTTTATAATCAAAGTTGAATTACCAGAGGAAACGTTAATAATGCCATTATAGAGGGCCTATTGCTTACAGCCCACTTTATAGTTAGGTAGTGCGTTCAGTAAGGTCATGATAGATATATAAGTATCCATAATCAAACAAAGCTATCAAAACCAACTAAGAAAATCTAGATTATAGATAAAATCACCAAAAATAACAAAAATACAAATAACACAAAATGTAGAGGAAACAGTATAAACAAGCAAACAGAGAAATCTGATATAATATAATCACCAAGATGAAATGAATACAGCTAGGTCACCTATATTAACACTTTTTGACTATTTGATATGAAATTAACAAATTAAGTATTTTTTAAGCAAAGTAGGTATACTGAATTAATTTAGAGAAGAGTAGCAGGTGGATGTAAACAATGTACAAGAGGCTCCTTGTTTATCTTTGCTTTTCAAGAAAAGTGGAAATGATGTAATTTTCTGATATTTGTAGATACATAAAACAAAATGGGTTCTAAGACACCACTTCCATTCAGGATACAAGTGAGTATTGAACATAAAAATGATTCTACATTAATTTTAAAAAAAAATTGCAATTGTTACAGTCACTAAGTAATTGTTCAAAATTATCTGTTTGGAATTGGTATTTTATCTGTTGGTGTTGACATAAACGAAAATCAAAAAGGTATACAGGTATAATGTTAGTACTCCATATAAACTTTTCCAATACAGGCCCTCATTTTCAAATTTTAAGCTTCCAAAGTTCAAATTGTAATTTCTTCTTTTATTTTCAATTCCCTTACTGTTCATTTGATTAGATTAGATAGTTGAAAAACAAACAACCATGTTGTTACTTATTAGTATTTGTATCTGGAGTTTACTGAGATGAAGAGGGTAAGATACTAACTTCGGATTCTTCTTCACTGCTACCACTGAGATCCTGACTACATCTCCACATCATATTAAAAAGGATAAATATTTGAAATGAAATTTGAAGAATTAGTCACACTTATTCATAAATATAACACCTTTCAATACACTAAAGATAACAATAATCATTATTACCTGATAAAAAATATTTGTATAGGATAATACACCTAGATAATATAAGAAATAAAATACATCACACCTAATTAATGATTCATCTATTTTTACACTACTGATAATGTAGGTAGTACTTAAATTGATGTATTGATAAAGTAAAATATATAGGGTGTCCCATTAAAAATAGCTCTGGACCATATATCCAGAGCATTATGGAATATATAAAAAAATGGAAATTGCTAGTTTTTAATGTAAATGTTTATAATCGCTTCAACTCATTATATATATATATATATATATATATATATATATATATATATATATATCAAAATTTTGTGATTATCACCTTTTTTCTATGATCCAAGTTATCTATATTAAAATCACAATTTACTTTCGAGGTGGAACATAAATCAACATATGGTTTTTGCTATTCAGTTGCTCATTGCTAGTCAGCCAGCTATATTGTAGATAAAAGAAAGAAGAGCCTGCAAAAGCCCAGTTTACGGAAAGAGTAATTGTGCTAATTGTAAAACAATACTTTTAAATTTAAATACTAACAGGAAGAAACTGCTTCTGAAATTATGTTGAACATTCTTGCCAAGATAGTGAGAGCAAATATTGAAATAAGGATGATACACTAAACACATTTTTTTTGAGAGGGAGAAGGTAATAGTACTTCAAAAAAGCTTCCAAACACATTATTATCCAAAATAATGAGAGAGCACAAAAATGGGCTACCATACACAAAATCATATTTGATAAATCAAGTATTAAAAGAAGAATTGCAAAGAGAATGCAAATATGCAAAAGAAAAAAATAAACATATAATCTTAACAGAGCTATCCTGATGATAAGCTAACAGGGGTTTGAACACATATTCTCCTATAGAAAGGTGTTGACTTGCTTAGAGTCCAATCCAGTTAATAACTGTAGACTAACAATTTTTATATGAATATGTCTGTAGCAGCAATATCTCATCACAGAAAGCTTGTAGCAAGTTCAGTTTTTTGCAATTAATTATATAATATATATATATATATATATATATATATATATATATATATATATATATATATATATATATATATCCTCACACAAAATCTCTCAATAACCACTGAATTTGAAAATTTTTTAAAAGCAACATGTAACATAAATTTAGAACCTTCAAGAGAAGCTACAACATAGGGAAACACAATAATTGATCAAATCTTTGCAAAATTAAGTGCATATAAAATTGAAACTTTATTTATGAATCATATTTTAGATTTCATAAATCAATTATTATGAGAATTTTCAAGAAATAATGAGGAAAAAATTATTAAATAAATGAGATTATTGATATATTTTTATTTTATTTTACCTATAAATTCCTATAAATTAAGATTTTTGTTAATATTCACTGATTGCTAACAGTAAAAAATGTGCTATAGTCTCTCGTGCCGAGAATGCGACGACTTTTTTACTTGTTGATGTATCATTTTTTGTATATAGGTACATACATTTATTAATCTTCCTCTTTTAACATCTGCTATATTGAAGTGCATTAACATTCTTTATAGCATAAAAAACTATAATCTTGTCTATTTACAGCTATAATACTAAACTCATGACATAAACAAAAAGAGAATGGTTGAAGACAATTATTTCTGAAATTAGGTATCTTGAAATAATTTATCAAGTTACTGAGTAATGCAGGGTTGTTTTATAATTGATTTATTTGCAATTGACAGTAAATTACTTATGTTGAATAATTATTGTTAATTGCAATTTGAAGTAATAAACAGATTTATCATTAAATTAAAAACATATTTGCTTCATCTGTAGGTAGATTCTTTATTAATCTTACATTAGGCAATTAAAAAAAACTGGGACATGTCCATTTTTGGTTTTAATAATCAATGACATTTTTAAGACTATAATAAGTATGAACAATGATCAAGTGTCATGGTATTGTAGGTATATTAAGGAGTTTATTGGAACTACAATGAAACAATCAAAATCTCCCTTTGAAACCAATCTAGCAAATGCAAGACATAACCTGAAATAATAGTAATAATTATGCTCTCGTGACTATAGATACATCCTTGAAATAGCGGATATGGATATTTGGCTCCCAACCAACTGTAACAGAACTAAATAGGCAGCAATGTCTGATATAAATATACTTTAGTAGTTATTTTTTACCTGATAATAAGAATCAGCCATTTTGATTCCAAAATTTACATTACTAAATTCACAAGTTTTCTTCTATTATTTTAACAATTCATCAACCACTTTGGTTTATACACATATTTATGAAGATTATAGTTCATACACTAAATATTCAATAAATATTACCACCTAATTGTTTTAAATTGGTTTCACTAGTACTTTTACTTATAAGAACACCGTATTTACAAATTTGGCAGGCAAAGACATTTTTATAACCATTCAGAATTACAATTCACGAATCACAACAACCCTACAATTTCTATCAAATAAAAGCATCACAACGACGTTTGATCAATGTACTGTTCCTAGAAACTTCCATCTTCTTTTATATCACATACTTTTTCCACCTATTTCTTTTTAATACAGCTCAGAAGTTTTAATTGGTAATTAGTTTATTGCAGGGGAGTATTATAAGAGATAATTTGTGATTGCTGAGAAAAATACATTGGACGAACAAAATCATTCATAGAAATTAATCTATGGAACATGCTTCAGAAATAAATTAATTAGAGAAACAATGTAAAATTTGTACTCAGAAGAGATAAAGAGTGAATAATCTCACATCGACAAACACTTGATCTAGTAAATCGTATGATCGTCATGACGTCAGAATATGTAGATTTCAGTGATGCACGGTATCTTCACACAATTATTTGTTTTTAAATCATATTTTAAGGATAGTATAATAGTTATACGAGTGAAATATATGTTTTCTATAGTTTTAGATCAAGTTGCATATTCATCTTATACATTTAATAAATACATTCTATTTTTGATATTAAATGCATCTTGTATGCCAATTTGTGTGACGTCATTGCTCGATTGACAAGCTACCGATGCATAAGGCTACTCTCTAGTAATTTGCTTTGCTCAAAATGACAACTCTGTTGATTGGTTATCATTTCATTCATTCTGACTACTGTATATGCGCGGAAGGTTTTTAAATTTCGTTTACACATACGCTAGCCTCGCCATCTCTGATTCGATAAAAAAGGTGCAGCCATTACAACACGCCCTCACAGGACATTCTTGGAGTTAAGGGTAAGATGTTTGAAATTGTAAATTTTTACATTTTTATACAATTTTGCTCATACATTTTATGTGTATTAAAATAGTTTCTAACGCATATTACCTAATATTAATCATTTTAATTATTAATTAACGTATTTCTTCAGAAAATTATATTTTAGTAGGACACCATTTTCGTCGGCTCTTATAGTTGATGACAGCGCCAACGTGCTAAATTGTAGAATTTTTTGTTGAAATGCCCCCTATATCCAGCGTGGTTAACCTAGCGTTTTGTTGAGATTTTAAATCTTCATTTCATTTAAAATTACGAGCGAAATTAATATTATAATATATAACATAAGTCTGATTATATGCGTTAAAATGGCGTCTATTCAAATACAGATACTGCTTCTATTTACGTCTATGTTTCATACGAGTTGTTTTCACATTTCAAACCGTTTATTATTTATACTAAAATTGGGTTTTTCAATCAGTTTACTTCGGTAGGTATTTAAAATTTAATTCTTATAGTAGGACGTACTCAATGTCAAACTAATAATATGCTTTTAAAGGGATTATTACTTTTATTTATTGCAGAATGTGGAAACGCTGAATGAAAATGGGTACATTTACAGAAACTCCGACCATTAAATTGGAGGAAACGGCTGAAACTGTTACCGAAATCCAATCATACTTAGCAGGTTTTCAAAAAGAAATTGGAGATACCACAATACATCCAAACACAGGTTAGTAAACATGTATAAATTAAAACATTGCAGAAGAATATATGGGTTAATATAAAAACAACACTACATTAAACACTATTCACCAGATTGCAAATTATTTTGTGTAACTTGTTGCTTATTATTATATGAATATACTATTTTCATGTGAGGTATGCTTAGCAAAAGAGGAATTATGATTTTTTTGATTAACACTAGATATATGAACTGATCCAATTTGACTCATATAAAATTTGAACAATGTATACATATAAACGTTTAATATTTTTAAAAACATAGGTTTTTTAGTTAAGTAATGAAATATATGTAAACATTCATTTCTCTTCCCCATAGACCCCTTCATTTAGCATTATTGAAAGCAATATATCTATGTTCTTGGTTGTCAGCCAATTTGACTCATAGAATCACATAATTTGAAATTTATGGGTTCTATCAGGCCTGGGCAACAGTCAAGTTGCAGATTAGTTTCTCTTCTGATTTGGCATTCCTCACATACAATATTTGGGTGTATGTGGGTTCTATTGTCACTTCTCTTTCCTACTCCTTCAATTTATAGATCTATTGTGAGCAGCGCAGATAAGTAATCTATAATTTTTTAAAATTCATTTTTTGTTACAAATTGTTGTACCACAAAGGTAATTTTGTAATTTGTTATAACTTCTACCTCTTCATTTATGTTTTATGAGTATGTTCCCTTTTATTTTTTCAGAAATTTCTTCTTTGCTTAAACTATTCTGATTTTATTTTCAACCAATTCTTTTCCTATTTATGTAATTTCCAATCATTTTATCTTTACTTTTTAATTACTATTGCACAAACTACATTAGTCTTTTCTCCATATTGTTTGTTTTAATATATGATCTCTTGTAAATTGTTTGGGAAGTCATTTAGGCTATACCTATAAAGATATTGTGTGTGTGTGTGACTCTGTATATCATTGTTTTCTCTCAGAAATATGTAGAGTCTTTCTGCGGGGGGGCTATTTCTTTGGAAGTTTCTTGTCCCATATCCCACTACTGTTTCATGGTACCTATGTCTTTTGCTATGAGGGTATGACGGTCACAAAGTAAATGATCTGCTGTCTTTATGGCTGGTTCCCACAATCTGCCATTCCTATTGTCTTAAGGTGGTATTCCATGAGGCAGTGACTTCTGACCACCAGTTTAATAGCGTTTCTGGACATCTTGAGAGTTGCTTAGAGTTCTTAGATGATATGGTTGAATCTTTTGGATTGTTTCAAGCCTTTGAACATCTTGATAGGTTTTCATTAATAAAGGTAAGTTGGAATTTCTGGATGTATTGGGGTTATTCATACTAAAAACACTGTTTGCACTACCACTAAACCAGTTATCATCTTCAGAAACTGAAGGTAAACTGAGTTTACTGGAGACTTTAACTTGGTTAAAAAAACATGAATGAGACAGTAAGTGTTGATGTAGTAGTAGCATAAATAGTGTGTTTAGTTAGGTCTGAAATGTTTCTCCAGTAAAACTTCATCTGATCTATTCTGAGAGAATTTTCTAATTTTAACTATTTCTATTTTTATTTACATCTTACTTTTGCTTTTTTTAAAACACCTTGAACAAATCCCAACAATTTATATAACTAAGCAACCATGTTTGATTTGGATTTACTAGCTTAGTGTAAATTAAGTATATCTTTTGCTCAACTCGTTATAAAATATACTTTATACTATTTACAAAACGCATTGATTCTATACTTACTAATATTTCACTTTCTATTCTAAAAAATTGTCTTTATCAAATTTTTATAATCTGATAATTGTATTTTTGTAATAAGATCCATAATCTGGGAAAAATTTCCATTAAACTGACTTTGGGGGTATATGCTTCTGACATTTCAGTGTTATCCAATTTAATTTGGAAATACAATTTATCTCTATTATACATTAGTCTTAGATTTTACAAAAAAAAACACCAATTACTTAATATATCAAATTAGGTAATGGAGAAAATGAAGCAGAGAATGAGCAAGAAGAAGGAACATATTTTGTGGACCAAGCAGGGCATTATTATTTTCAAGCTAAAGGTCAAAGTCAACCTGTGATGACTGTTATGCCAACAATTACGGGTTCTGGTGATTCAAGTGAATTTGTTATTAGTCAGGACAATGATGAAGGAGAAGAAGATAATGAGGTATTCTAAAAAATTATTGTTATTATATAAGAACATAGATTTTCTACTTTCCCTAATATTTCACAGTTTTGATAAACTTAGTAAAACTAGTTATAATGAAACATTCATATTATAATTTCATAAACTTATGAATTGTTGCCATTAATTGGAGACAATCATATTATGTATATCCATATCTTGATTTGGGGTAAAATCCTAACTGAAAATAGTGTGATTTTGTCCTTCCTCCAAATTTATAAAATTGAAAAATATAGGAAATCAAATCAAAGTCAAAATTAAATATACTATTGTCTCAAAGAAAACTGGAAAAAAAAGAGATTAATATCAAAATAAATTGTAGAAAATATATATGCTATAAAAATGTTAACAAAATTGATTGAAGCATCCTCACAAGATCAATTTTAAAGTTAATAAACAATTAAATTTATAACCTTCTCAAACAGTCTAAAACCGTAGGAAGCAGATATGGTTTAATTATAGGTAAATACTCTATTAGAGGAATGAAAAAAGTTGGTAAAAAATGAGGAGGTCTGCTCTGTTTGCCACTTTTTGCTGAATATTCTTGGGGAGATTGAGAGAATAAATACTAAGAATCAAAACTGGTTTTGGACAATAAAGTTTTAGATGAGACAGTATGGAGTGGCAGTATTTATGGTAACATAATAAGCAATCTATGTGCCCTATACAAATTAAATTTCTATTTATTCTTGGTAATGTATTTGAATATTTGATTTCAGCCAATCATTCAACAAGCTGACAACAATCAAATTCTCATTAATTCTGGAAATGCATACCAAAGGGTTACGGTGGTACCAGCTGATAATAACACTGGAGAATTGAGTTATGTACTTATTGTTCAAGATCCTTCTGATATTAAAGATGGAGATCAAAGTGACGGAGAACAAGATATGGCAGGTAAGTGTATTATTATTAGCTCATAGACGTAATTGACCATTCCCCATTAAATACTCATCAATTCAATTATTATAAGCAGTCATTATATTTTGTTCAGTATGTTTTTAAATATTATTGCAGTATACGATTTTGATGATGCTGAAGATGGTGGTATAATAGATTCTGAAGCTGAAGATGACAAAAGTAAAATAGTGAAACTCATACCCAGAAAATCGCAAGTTGTTGCTCAGGCACACATGTGCAACTATTGTAACTATACGAGCCCAAAACGTTACCTCCTTTCTAGACATATGAAATCCCACTCTGAAGAACGTCCTCATAAATGTAGCGTATGCGAAAGGGGTTTCAAGACTTTGGCTTCGTTACAGAATCACGTCAATACACATACTGGTACTAAACCACATGCTTGTAAATTTTGTGACGCCGCTTTTACAACCTCAGGTAAAGGAATATAATTGTATATTAAGGAGGGGTTGGTACAGAACTGAATTCTTAATAACAAATAAATATTTAAAACTTCTATTCTCTTTTTTAGGTGAATTAGTTCGTCATGTTAGATATCGTCACACACATGAGAAACCCCACAAATGTACGGAATGTGATTATGCTAGTGTAGAATTGTCAAAATTGAAGCGCCATATTCGTTGTCATACTGGAGAAAGACCTTACCAATGTCCGCATTGTACCTACGCGAGTCCAGATACTTTCAAACTTAAAAGGCATCTTAGAATTCATACTGGAGAAAAACCTTACGAGTGTGACATCTGTCATACTCGATTTACACAGTCAAACAGTCTTAAAGCGCATAAATTAACTCATAACAGTACGTATGTTTCAACTAATATGTGAAAATTTCAATATAATTATGAAAAAATGGAAGAAGAGAAACTATTAGATGTACTTTCGTTTCAGTTTATTATAAAGCAAGAGAAGTAATAAAAGCTCTTTCTGATGTATTTATTTCTGTTTTTGAAATTTATTCATATAATTCATTGGAATTTATTCTATAAAGTTGAGGAAAATTCTATGGTTAAAGAGGTCATCGCCAGGGTTGATAACTATAAGTATGAGCATTTTCTATCACTCATACCAGAACTTCTGACGACATGATCTGGCATTCTGGTGAATATTTTCCATATGGACCGAAAAAAGAAAACCAGTGCTCTTTGTTTCTTTTTCAATAGTACAATTTTACTTATATACCGCTCTGTTTATATTAACTCTATGGGACTCGATCAGTTTCTCTTCTCACAATATTGATAAATGAAATTATTTGTTTTTGAAATTTGAAAGTTATTAGCTCCTTAATATTTTTTAGTTGGGGACAAACCAGTTTTTCAATGTGATTTGTGCCCTACAACATGTGGCCGTAAAACAGATTTACGTATTCACGTACAAAAGTTACATACTTCGGATAAACCTCTTAAGTGTAAGAGATGTGGAAAGTCTTTTCCAGATAGATACAGTTATAAGGTACGTAAGTAAAAAATGTTATATATATATATATTCGCATATTTACAATTACATTAAGAGCAAGTATTAAGTAAATGTATTGAATCTGATTGGCTGGAAAGAGAAGCATCCATTGTTATGGTTATACATGTTATATGGTGATGAGGCTAGGTTCTATATAGTCTTTTCGTATCTGGACTATTGATGTTGGAAAGGAAAGTTACTTCATAAACAAATGAGGCTATTTTGATGTTGTTGGTTTCTGGTATATCTGCAGAGTATATAAAGAAAAGAGGAACACCAGCTTTGATAACATATGAGTCAGATTACTGGTAAGAAAATTCAACTGAGACGTGTGTTTGATATGTAAAATTTGAGAACATAAGGCTTCTATTCCACACCTTGTCGAAGGTCTGAGATACATAAAGAAATTGGCATTACAGTAATTCTTGTCAGAGTCCTTTTCATATTTTATTTATTATCCTGTGTATTTGCTGCGCCGTGGAATGATATTCTCGGAATCCGAATTGGTGTTTAAGCAGTAAATTTAGGAATTCCTGTTTCATGTACATTCCTTCTAGCAGAAGTCGCCCAAGAACTTTGCTTAATGATTGTACCAGGCTGATGGTTTATAAGATAAGATCTCTTTTGGGCTTACTTGGTTTCTGCACCAGTATGATTTCTATTGGAGAGAATGCTTTTATGGAATCAGAGTGATAAATGTAAATATAAAGAAATTTTGTCTATCGGACAGTTGAATAAGTTCATCAAAATTGAATGTTTAAAATAGAAACACGACTTTATGCTATTTTTAATTATTGTATATCAAATTTTCAGCTTCACAATAAATCGCATGAAGGGGAGAAATGTTACAAATGTGATCTATGTCCATATGCTTCAATATCGGCACGTCATCTCGAGTCGCATATGCTTATACATACCGATCAAAAACCTTTTCAATGCAATCAGTGCGATCAATCATTTCGTCAAAAACAACTTCTCAAGCGACATCAAAATCTTTATCATAATCCTCACTATGTACCTCCACCTCCTCGAGAAAAAACCCACGAATGTCCTGAATGTACTCGAGCTTTTAGACATAAGGGGAACCTCATTAGACATATGGCATTCCATGATCCAGATCCAAATATACAAAAGAAGCAGTTGGAATTGAAACTAGGAAGACAGAAGAAAATACAAATGATAGATGGACAACAGGTAAAGTTATGATCTAGTTGAACATTTTAAATTTTAAGTTTTTTAATGTTCATATGTAACAAGATATTAACAGAGAAATTTTTATGGTCAATTGCACTTTTAAGTTTTGTTCAGACACAAAAGAATATTGTAATTTAATTTTCACCTATAAAACCGCTTGGAAAACTAATTTTATATAAATAGGTTGAAGTGGTACAAGGAATTGGTTCCGAAGAAGAGGAAGAGATTGATATGATGGCTGTGGAAGGTTCAGATGGGCAACAATATGTTGTTTTAGAAGTTATCCAATTAGCCGATGGAGAAGAACAAACAATGGTTGTAGGAGATGGTTCTGGAGAATTATTAAGTGAAACGATTTTACCTGATCACGGTGAGTTATTATGAAACATTCATTGTAAATGATCATTTGAAGATTCTTTAAAAATATTATACTTTTCAATTCTTGATATAATTAATAATATATAGCAGTTGATGAAATGAAGAAAAGTGAATATGGCCCTTCACTTTTGAAGAACTGAATTCTGTTAAGGAGGTACTGAAAATGAAAAAAGAAGAATAGGACTGACGAAAAACGCTTTTAAGTCATTCTATAAAATATGATTTTCGTCAAGTATCTCGAAAACAATAAAACTAAGACTCTTTCAGAGTAATGTAAAATCTGTTCTGTTATAGGCCAAAACTTGGACATATAATAGAAATATGTTCCAGAATATTCAAACATTTATCAACAAGTGTCTATGAGTTATCTGCAAAAATTTTTGGGCAAAAGATAATTATAATGAACATCTTTGGAACATAACAGAAGAAGAACAAGAACAGAAGACGAAATAACGATTATGAAGCGAAAATTGATATGGATAGGACATACACCATGGAACCAGTAATAAACATAACCAGATAAGCATTTAATTATAATACAACATGCAGAAGGAAAAGAGCAGACCTGTATGAGCATGAAGAACTATTGAGAAATAATGGCAACATAGGAAGAGGCTACAGAAATATTCAAAAAAAGAAAAGAAAATTGAGAGCCATCTTCAACAAAATTGGTCGAAACCCACATAACGTCGCATAATAAGGATATCGACAAATGCCCTTTGCTCCACTGGTAGCATGACGATGATGATTGTAACCTTTTTTAGTCATGCACTGAAATTCCGACAAGTTTGAGTTCTTGGACTCTTATGTTGAGTAGAAAGAAAGTGGTAGAATTATGAATGAAGCTATTAAGGACAAAAATAACCAAGGTAGACGAATAATATCAATGCTAAACAGCGTTTTATGGGACAGTAACATATCCAAACACAATAAGCACCAAATTTACAATACAATTATAAAAACATTGTTTATACTATCAGTTCTAATGTATATAATTCTTGTATATTAATTATTGTGGATTTATGTATCTAAAATAATTTAAATTTTTAGATCTGAATGATGAAGAAGTAATAAAAGCTCTACAATCTGCACGACGAGTGACTAAACAAGAATTAGAAGATGAAGAGATGGAAGAGAAAAAAGTTGCTACTGACATGGAAAACTGTTTTGGATTTGATGTAAGTGTAATATACTTTTTTTCGTTTTGGGATGGATTCTTTCAGGAAAATATTTTAAATTTATTTCACCTGTTTACTTTTAATATAATGTAATTTGTTTTTTTTTATTTTAGGAAGAAGATGATGATGATGATGATGAAGGAGTAAGGACTGGAAAAGATCAAATAACTTTACTTGATAGCATCCATTAGAAATAAGTATTCTAATTAATTTTTCTTTTTAATATTTATAATTATCACTTTATTTTTTATTCATCATGAATATTGTAGAATTGATAATGCACTTGTAAATTTTTGTAAATAAAACATACACTTTTACATTGATCTGTTTATCGAATTGTAAATACGGATATTACTTTGTTGGTAAGTTAAAGTATTGAATAAACAATTTTATTGGTTTACATTATTTTTTTTCTTTGATTAAAGAATTTTCAATCATTGATATCTTCAATCTCTGTTTAAACTTCATTTCATTTCAGGAAAAACATATAATTTTCAAATTTTTACATTCCCACTTCGGCTATTTCCGGGGAAAAATTTGGTAATGTGAATGAAGAATAAGGTAAAAGATTTGATCTAGTAATGCGTTTAGCTGAATATGACAGAAAAAGTACCAGAAGTTTTCTTTAACAAAGAAAACTTAATTTTAAGGAGCGTAAAGAATAAATATTTCAACTGTTTCTGTATGGATATTTTCTGTATACATCTATTTTTTTCTTTCAACATATTATAAAATTAGCATGAAATACATATAAAAACAACCAACTAAAAGTAGATTTAAAATCAGCGCTACGTAATCGCTAGAAACCAGTTATTTTAAAGCAATTTTCAAAGTGTCGTGCTTTCTTCTACTTAGATTTGATTGTAGTAGAATCATGCATTTAAAGTGCCAATAAATTTACTTTAATATGACCGACTTTAACAGATTTGAAAAAATCTTGCTTACAAGTTGATAATGAACAGCAACGAAAAAAAGGTAAGAACACTTTATATCTAATATAAATAATTTAATTTTCAACGGATATTTTTTGTAGTTTTTAATACTGAGCCTACAATTGGTCTACTTTGAACCCATAGCAACTATTTTTGAGAGTTTGTCATGCTGAGAACCTTGTAATACTCGAAATTCGAGCTTTAAACAAGTGCACCTATTTTGAAATTTTGTAAACTTTTTTAATACAGGATAACTTAACATTTTAAATTAAATAATCAGACTTCCAACTGGTTTTCAAATATACATTAAAATAAGATGATTCTTTTACTATCAGTTATTGTCGAAAGTCTGTTTGAGAAAAACATGAAGCGGTACGGTGGGAGAGCGTATTTTACTCGTTTTATTTTCAAGAACTCAAGAAAATCTATTGTGGTGTTGTTAGTAGATCAATACAGAGTGGTCTATATATCTCTTTTAAGCCTAATATGTTTCTTTACAATAACTGTTACAATATTTTATAATAGAAAAGTCAAGTAAGTAGTAATCGGCCTGCCAACTCTGCCTTCTGACAGTTACATCGAATGAAAGCCCCAGCCCATGGCACCCCTAAGAGTGGGGCTGGTGTAACTTTGGTCACAGGGCCCGGACCTAGCCATCTTTTAATTTAATTTTTAAATTTATTGCAGAATATTTTACCTGAACTTAGATTAAAATTAAAATATATAATTAATACAATGTCAAAGTTTCGTAAATTAATGTAAATTCTAGGTTAGTTACTATTTAATTATGTGCCCACAAGCTAGTAACTGTTTGCATCTACACACTGCCTCTAACTTCACCTTCTACCATTTAATTTTTGAAACAGCATATGAACATAAAGGGAGGGGGGGCGAGCCTCATCCTGGTTACATCGCCCGCAATCAAATGTGGGGGCCATGCCCCAGCCCTGCTGCACGCATTTATGCACGATATTTATATCTGTAGATTCACAGTATGTATATATGATCAGATCTACTCAATTTGAAGCGAAAATCAAACAATTAAAGCAATTAAGCATCAACATGACGTGTGTATACTGTAACAATTAACAGTTTTTAGTTTATTTCATTAATTTTAACCTATACTTTCAACAAAAAAAATATATTCCAATTCAATAATAGAAGATGGACCTAATCCAACACAATTTTTTTTATCCCTAAATATTTTTTCCAAATAAACAAGCTTATACAATATAAAAGCATCAAACATTTAGCAAAAGTCAAGTCTAAACAATTAAGTTAAATACAGAAATGGAGCAGTGCATAGATAAATTTAACTTTTATCTATGATTAAATTTGAAATATAAGAAAAAACTACTGTAAGAATACTACTTTTATTTCAATTGGGTTATTTTCTTATTGTGCTATATGTATTACATTTTTCTACATCTGTTACTTTTTAAGGGATACAATTTATGTTATCTTGACTGCTTTGACAAAACTTATTGGGATGTTAAATTTCGAGCGATGTAATTTATATGACCGATTTTGAAGTATTTAGACCACACCTTAGCAAGTTTTGTAAAACTGTAAATGATTAATATAGTTTTTTTGATTTTTTTTGATCATATCATGGGTTCATATTTTTTGATTTGTTTGTGATATAAGACTTGAAGAATATATATAATCGTGAGAGATGCACATAAGTAGCTCTTTTTGTTGAAGATTGTGCTAGATTTCTGGAAAATATTTAAAAAGACCGCGGCTTTTTTCTTCCGTCTACAGTTTGGCGTAAAAAACCCAGAGTTTTTTGTTTTTCAATTATCTTTAAACATAACCTCTTTTTTATGAAGAAAGCAGAGATTTTCTTACCGTAGAAATCAGTACAGAACATACATGAATACTTATCATTTTCAACGACTTTAAAAAAGGTCGTAAAAAATTGGAAGAAATCTTACTTTTTAGCGGCAAAACTGCCAAATTTTAACTTCTCTTTCTAATAGAAAAAGAGAAATACATAAGCCTGCGGCAAGATATGGAACTGTGAATCTGGCATTATTCTAGTTAATATATTTTGACACATGCAATTTTGAGAGTATATTCCTGTGTTTAATGTCTTTGATACCTAAAAATTCTCAGTATAACTAATAGTTGGTTAAAACATATTTTCTATCATTCGGAGTGATGTAGTGCAAATAGGAAAAGTAAGAAAGTTTTAATTACTCCGCAATATTTTTTTATTTATTATTAAAAAGTAATGTTAAAAATTTAGATTTTGTATTTAAATTGACATCGAAATGACACTAATGACAGTAAACATGTGCTTAGTTTTGGTATATTATCCTTGAATAATAATTGTTCTAGGCCAAGGCGGTAGAATGATATCATATCAGAAATAAAAGTTTTAGTTAAAATTAAACCTCCGAAGCGATGATTATAAATTGTAGTACGTGTAAAAATATTGTGTAAACCATGGTTCGACCACAGGAAGAAATTAACGAGCAGACGTTGTTCTGGCGGAAAGTATTATCAGCATTATTTTATGGTATTGCATCTTTTATGATAACAGTCATAAATAAACTAGTGCTTACTACTTATGGATTTCCATCGTTTCAAGTACTTGGTATTGGCCAAATGGTTGCTACTATTGTTGTATTATTAGTAGCAAAGAAACTTAGAATAGTGAACTTTCCAAATTTGGAATTCAGTATTTTGGGAAAAATATTTCCACTACCTCTTATATATCTAGGAAACATGTTTTTTGGACTAGGAGGTACCAAAGAGTTAAGTTTACCAATGTTTACAGCTTTACGAAGGTTTTCAATATTAATGACGATGGTTTTGGAGTTCTACATCTTAGGTGTTAAACCAAGTTTTAGTGTACAGTTTAGTGTTTATACTATGATTTTGGGTGCCATAGTTGCTGCCATGCACGATCTTGCCTTTGCTGTGAGAGGTTATGTGTTTATATTCTTGAATAATTTTTTTACCGCAACTAATGGTGTTTATATGAAGAAAAAATTAGATTCTAAAGAACTAGGCAAATATGGGCTTATGTTTTATAATGCTTTATTTATGATAATTCCTGCTACATTATTTGCCTATTATTCTGGAGATTTACACGAATCATATTATTATAAATATTGGGATGATCCATTGTTTGTTATTCAATTTTCAATATCTTGTGTGATGGGATTCATTTTATCTTACAGTGTAGTATTATGTACTTATTACAATTCAGCTTTAACTACGACAATTATTGGGACTTTAAAAAACATTTGTGTTACTTATTTAGGTATGGTTATTGGAGGTGATTATATATTTTCTATTGAAAATTTCTTGGGTATTAACATAAGTGTACTAGGAAGTTTGGTATACACTTATGTTACTTTCAGACGGAAACAGTCTGTTTCATATTCACCTATCTCTACTACCGAAGTTAAGTCTGAAAATATTGTATAGTATTTGCTACCTTTTGTAGGAAATATTTTGAAAGCTAATCAATTTTCATTACCTATAAAATTGATATTAATTTCTTGTATATACTAGTCACATTGTCAATTTTTTCTGTAAATATGTGATTTTATGGTCTCTTTAAATAGTAAATGTATTAGTAAGATATTTTTTGAATTCTTGATGAGTTATTAGAACTGAACTATTTTAGGATACTATTCTGAAGTAGTAGTGATTTTATAAAAATGTGCAATATATATATATATATATATATATATATATATATATATATATATATATATATATATATATATATATATATATATATATAAATATAAACATTATTACGTCCGTACAAAAGTCATACACTGTTGCGTCCTCAAGAAAACCAAGAGTTAACCATGATCTTATTGTGTATACTGGTTTACCAATGAAGTAGATGGATAGGACTATATGTAGATAATTGATATTCACAATTTTCAAATATACAAATTTTCATTCATTCTACAACAATGCTGCTTCCTTATAACAAGTAACTTTGTCAGCTCCATATAATGACTACACCATACATTGCTGCATCCGTGCGGTGTTGTCAAACCGCCAGGACGCAATAATATACTATCATTAAATATCACATGAAATGTATATAATCTTAAAAGAGTTTCCTTGTAGAAATATATCTCTGATTTTAAGAATATGGAAAAGACAATGTAAAATACGCAATAACTCTAATAATTAGCTACTGGTATACACTTTTTCCGACTCAAAAAAATGGAAAGCATGTGGGGATTGATCAGGTATGCCTCTAAAATATACCTCCAGAGGAAAGTGATAACTATACTTGTGAAACATCGCAATCCAATAATAACCATAAATCGTGCAAAGTCAATTGTTACCAACTTTTTAATCGTATTTTAAAGAGAATAGCCAGGAGGAAATGGATTGACCAAATCGAAAATATGGATATTGATAAAGAGAAAACAGAAATTGAGACAATAGCTAGGGACAGAAAGGGAACAGTACAAATAAATCATGAAGCTAAATTTATACCAGTTTTATTGATTTTTTAAAATATAATAGAAATCCTTTATATGCACTATCAACTCTATTTTCTGCTTTTAGTATAATAATTTTGAACAAATACTTTGATTTTTAGCCAATCTTTGTTTAGAATTTTTTCATATTTTGTTTTCAGATCTTCACATTCGAATCTTTTAGGGGGCTTCTTAGTTTTAATATGATCTTTAAAATAGTATAGTGTGACTTTTTTTTGGTCATCTGTCCAAGGAACCAGTTTACGAGTTTTTTTCTTTTTAGTCCCTGCAACAGGTTTCCCATCAACGTTGTTTGTTGGAACAAAATCTTGAGTAGATGGCTTTGACGTATCTAACAGTTCCCTTATTATTGGATTTTCATCCTCGTCACTATCACTATCAGAGTCTCGGTCACTTAGAAGATTTTTTTCCATATCAATGTTTATTTCATCAATAGATTTTCCTTTATATTGATCTGCTCCGCCTTTTTCCATTACCATCAACAGTTTAGATATCTTCGCCGTTTGATAAACATCATCGGGTAGTCGATAGGAATTTCTGTGAACACCACTTGTGTGTCCCATAAATGTCGCCAACTGTTCTATTTCCCCATCTGATAAGTTGAATAATTGCGATAAAGTTGCAAGATGTTTGCGCAGTCGGGTTGACGTAATTGATGATGGGTTTTGTGCTCCACATAATTTAGCATGTTTGGCTAACACTTTATAACCTATCAAATGTGAATTTGAATTCGCCATTGCGAAAAGATATGGGTTATTTATGGTCACAAAATGGTGTCTAACTTCTAACATTTTTTTGATATTGTCTTGTATGTCAGATTATTAAATGCTTGAATTGTATCAGACTTTTTTTGATATTGCTGATGGTCGATATCATCTTCTATGATATATTTCATATCCTCAGCTCCTTTAATTAGGACTCTTAAAGATTCTCCAGATAAGTCGATGAGATGATTCCTTAATAAACGCAAATCACTGGCAAGAGGTACAATGGTTACTTTGTTCCATTTGTTAAGATTAAGGTTGTAACTGGCATGTGAAGAAATCTCACAACTCCAATTAGTTTCAAAAAGACGAATCAACGTTTTCAAGTCCGCCTCTATTTCCGCAGTAGATAAAGTGGTACCTTTATTTTTAGTGTAAATATCGCAACACTGTTTCAAAGACGTAACAATATTCATGGCGAAAGTTGGAGACAGATAAACATCTCGTTCCGAATCATATTTAGCAATTCGTTTTGTGGCTTCCACGAAAATGTCGAAATACTTTGGCTTCAAAGCTGAAATGAATGTGGTTATGGATGGATCCAACTTTCTTATTTCCAAAAGGATTTTAGAAAGTTCTCTCATTTTGCGTGATGTTACGTAAATAAAATGTTTTTCACGGTGCGTTTTTAAGTACTTAGCTCCGAACTCGCAAATAAGTGGATCTTTTTGAGCTTCCAAAGACAACTTGTCCGCTCTCATATGCGGGAATTCCTCTTTCAGTCGTTGATCTACTTTGGCATTATGGAATAGTTTTAAATGTTTGCTATTTTGAGAGCTACCAGAATCTCTCTTTACACATTTTTTCTTATGTCTGTATAAAAGTTTCGAGGAAAAATACCCTAAACAGTTGTTACAAGGTACTTTATCTCTCTCTGGTACATAACCCTCCCTAACAGGCTTAAAACAAGTGCCACCGTCGGCCAAATAATTTCCCTTTCTTCTAAGGTCATTGAATAGCTCTTTTCTTTCTTTACTTTTAACGGGCTTTGCTAAAATTCTTGCTACATCTATTTCGTTTGAATGGTTCCGTATCACATGGCGGCCGAAATTTAGAACCTTAGTTTCGCAATAATAACAATGATCCGGTTTTCTCTTATATGGTGTTTTAATTGGTTTTGTACAACTTAAAGTACTCGGTTACCTTGAATTGTTACATAAATCTTGGTCTTTATCCATCGTTTTAGTAGTAATCAACTGTCTACTGCTTGAAGTATTCGGTACATTTAAATCGTATTCGTTATCTTTAGCTGTATCATACACTCCAATAGAGGGCGAATTAACATAATCAGTAGTAATCTTCATCTGGGTTGAGCTTTTGTTTATATTAGGTTTCTTAGTCTTCTTCGGTGCTGGATTCTCATCAACATCTGAGCAGCTATCCTGCGAAAAAAATGTAACGTGAATTATCTCGTGAACCAATTAGGTGATAAATGTATAAGAATTTCTAAAACTAGAAAGAATTTAGTGAATAGCTATTTAAGTTCTTAGTGCCATAATAAGTGTTTTATAGTACGCGTCTGGAAGTTTGCCGAACGAGCTGTATGCTAATTCTCTTACCAGACAAAAGTACTATAAAACAAGAATATGCCATGTATAATATACAAGGTTTTATCTTCGATCCCTCACCGCAATTTCGATCGACTATTTCTGCAATTTTTTATAATCACTAAGAACAAAAGTAATACTAGTTTTTCTAAAACCCCTTAACAAAGTAGAATTCGACGCTTTCAAATCCCAACACAAAGTAAACGTTTTCCGGGAAATCAGTATGGGCCTGGATATTTATCTACTCACAGGCAAGGTCCAAAACCTATATTCACAATTTAATGAAAATGGAAAAAAAAATTTACTTACTTCGTCACTACTAGGACAATATAGAGAATCTTCACTTGACGAAGCATTAAAAGGATCTTCCGGTGTACATGGAGATGACTCTGTATTCATTTGAATTTTATCATATTCAAATATTTTGTTTGAGGTAATATTCAGTTCTGACTAAAATATAAAAAGCAAAAAAACGTTTGGATAATGGAGAAATTATTAGTTTTGTTTGGGAATACAAAATACAAAATGAAGGAGAAGGCGTTTTACCTATTTTGAATTTGAAAAATATTTGTAGAAAAATTAACACATGACAACATGTTTTTCAGTAGCTACAAAATTAAATTAAATTGCAAAATTTCAAAACTATCACTTTTACTCACTAAAAGACAATGAGTGACAATACCAATAATTATTATTAATTGGAGGTAACTGAAAATTTTTATAAAGACAAAAGTCATAAGAAAATCACGAATGTAATAATTTCATATATATTATAAAAATACTTACCTTCTTCAGTATCAAAACTCAAGTTACTGAATATTTTATCAATGCGCCTTGTCATATTAGCACACTGGAAGCAACAATGTCTTGGAATAACACGATCTCACAAGCACAAGAAACGTTAAAACACAATATTTTGGGTCTAAAAATAGAGAGCAGTGTTGCCATATCTCGGACGCAACAACATATTACGTTTTTAAAATATATACTTAAGTGTGTATACAATATTTGGTACTCTGCCGGAAAATCAATGAACTAACAATATACATTTTCATCCATATTAGTAATATTATTGCGTCCAATTCCAAATAGAAAATCCAATAAAATCATAGAGAGATCACTAGATGACGTTGAGTTTTATAAAGAAATAGAAATGTAGGAACCTTTGTTGACTGTTCTTGTTAATATTTTTCACAAACGTTGGCAAAAATCCACAAAAACATGGATTGACATTGTTGCGTCCGATATTCGGACGCAATAATTCGAAGGAAGCAATAGTGTATGTGTTTGGGATGTTTATGGACGCAACAATGATAGAAGTTTATATATATATATATATATATATATATATATATATATATATATATATATATTTTAATTGATAATGGTCTACTGTTCAAAAGTATTTGGTTATTTAGTATAAATGAGACAACTTCATATTTCAATTTTCTATTTGAAATTAGAGTGTTTCTATGCATCAACATTTTTTTCATGAAAACTTCCATAACAACTAATTTATCCAACATTACCTTAATTATCTTCTGCCATTTGTCTTATAGTTTTCTTCACAACCTGAAGCAAATACTATTATAATTAAATGGTGCTAAGACTGCAGACTATGGGTAGTTGAGTCATGACTTATACCTCCTGTTCTATAGGAGATACCTGATAAATTTTTTTTAAATATACAAAGAAAAATACGTCGTTTTTGATAAGGGGGAATAAATTCTATAATCTTTTAGTTCCATATTTTAAATCATTAATTATGTATTTAATTAATTACACAATAATTTTAAATGTAGAATTGAATTTACCATCACTTTGTTGTTTCATAAAATGTGTGCTCACAGATATATTTTTATTATTTTATACATAAGATGAGTTTGATTAAACATGGTGATTTTAATATTTATTTATTTCAAAATGTTATAAATTCCTGTAGCTTTTTTGTTTTATAAAATACTCAAATGTCTCTTTTTTAATAAATTTATTGAGAAATTAGAAGCTATATTTATATATAGTTTATCATTATTATATACTGAGGCTTTTTCACAGCAATTTCGTCTTTGTCACCTAAAAGGGAAAGGGAGAGGATTTAGAGGAATTCAGTTAAATATCTACTTTAAATAGTGAATAATTATGAAGGTGATAATTATATTATACATACTCAAATAAAAGAAAAAACAATGTTCAAAGAATTAGCCAAACAATTTCTTTATATACCTATTATTTAGATAATACTTGATCAAATAAAACCCAATATAAAGTTAGTATCAAATTAAATGTTGTATCTATGAGAGTACCTATCTAATTACCCGGTTGACAAATATTTTATTTTTTAATTTAATTACAAATCATCAGGTGTATGGTTTTGATTGGGGGTTATGGCATACACTTTTTCTTCATGTCTCTTTGTATTTTGTTTGATCTTTATTCTCAGCTGCATCTTTAACATTTTCTGCAATATTTTTCTTGGCGTTTTTCTATAACCTTTACCTTCTATTTAGTTTGCAAACCTTTTCGTTGTTTTCATCTTAATTTTGTTTCATATATTTTATCTGTATTTGGTATTATTTTTAGTTTTTTTCTATATTTTTATTTCTTTTTATATCTCTTTTGTATTGTATCCTATTTTTCTAAGAAATCATTTCCATTTATACCAGCTATTTGATTTCAATTCAATGCTCAATATTTTCTAATCCTTTCGTTTAAACAAGATTACAGAAGAAATTTCTTCTGTTTTTTTTTATTCTTAAAAGGGGATTCCTTAAATCTTTCACCATTAACCAACTTATCATCTATATTCCTGTTATAATCGTTGAGCACAAACCAAGTATAAAGTGCTTCCAATAAATTATCTTTCAATCATCAAATTATAACCTACTCCTATTTCTACCACACTTTATTTTACTTTCATTGTTAGTTTGTCTGTCTTGATAGCATTTTCTAACGAACCTGTCATATGAATTTATTGACTTGAACTTTCTCATACTTTTTCGCTCTTGATTGCATTATAGGACTTTTGAATCAAACATTAAAATTTCACTAATAGATGACGCTACAAGAAACAAATATTTATCCCCTCACCAAAAGATGACATCACAAATTTCAAAGTGATTTTTATTAAGAATGAAAAAACTATGAAAAAATTAAATGTATTGATATCATTGGCTTGATTTGAATTTTCATTACTTATCCCTTATGTCTAATTACCCTTGTGGATCAATCTGCTCGCATAGCAGAGTTGTCATGTAATCCATAACGACAGAAAGGCTGTGCTGTAGGCTTGTCCTAGAGTGCAAGAAAGTCCTACAGAATCTGGTGAATTATGTCTCCAAGATCCAGCTTGTTTGGGTGCTCGGTTACTCATCAATGAGCCTAGAAGCTATTCATGGTGTTGCTATCGCGTCTATCAACTGTCTGCTTGTAAGATGGACTCGGCGGAGATAGAGACACTTAGCATGAGACAAGCGAAGGTACACATAGATGGATCCTCCGCTTCTCTTAACAAACAGCTGCTCCAATTAAATAGTCGCGAAATCCGACTAGTGATCGATCATTAACCATCGGTCATCAAGGACGCCATCTCCACACTAGGCACATCACGGATGAGTGCCCAGCCCTCACACGATCGCGGTTCTAACACTTAGGCAAGCCTAAACTTGCCATTAAAAGCCAAAGCGCCTAATCGGCTTCTCAAATGACATCGGTAATGTCAAGTAAGACACGACGGGCATATTAGAAAGCCTATGTACTTAATGGCCTCTGACTGCCCACAACGCTACTATGACCTATGAACTATGGGCTTAAGACGGGGGTTGCGTTTCTTTTTTCATTGAGTTATTCTTCTAAATGTAGTTACTTCTTTCTTTTCCAGGTTACTTTTTTGATTTAATCCATTCAGGTCTTCCTCTATTTCACACTCGTATTGTTCTGGTTTCTAATATTCTTGTCAATTGTCAATTGTATAATAAGGTTTTGATGATTTTTTGGAAAATGGAGAAAATTGCCCTTAAATATTTGGTTTTAAAACTTCCCTAACCTACGCAAATATATGATGAGTAAGAGAATGTGTATGGAGCCTCCGCATCATCATTCCTCGTTTGAGACGGCCAAAACGAATATAACCAACGATATAATCAAAAATGAATTTGCTCGCGTTGGGTGCCGCGTTTGGACCAGCCCTTATTGACGGGGTTCAAGCAAAATAACCGGATTTTTCGCGTCGATTTATAACTGTAGATGAAACCCAGATCCACCACTACATTCCTGAAACGAACGAACAGGACATTAGGCTGCAAGGGGCGAACGGCCTCCAAAAAAGCACAGATGGTTTCATCGGCTACATTCATGAGATTATGTTCATGGACTATTTTCAACAAGGTAAAAGAATCAAAGGAGAGTAATACGACACATTGTTTCATAAGGTAAAGGGAGAGATTGCGAAAAAGGGAATACATTTAATGTATCACCACGGCAAAAGTCTCGAGTTGAGCTTCGAATTGCTTGACCACACACCATATCCTCCAGATCTGACCCCTTAGCACCATTTTCTTGTTGCCTAACCTCAAAGTTCCTCTTGCAGGAGAGATATTTCCATCAGACAAGAACGTTATCGTATACGTAAACCACCATTTTGAGGACAAAAATTGCAATTATTATTTGAAAGGGCTAAAAGGTTAAAGCATCATTGGACTAAGTATATAGACGGAAACTATGTTAAAAAACAAGAATGATTATTGTAAATATCTTGTTTCTTTGTTACGTAGGACAATTTTAGTCAATCGTCAAAAATAGCAGTCGCAGTGAGTAATTTTACTTCTTAAAAAGCGTTTAAACATTTGGAAACTTTTCAATATTAGACATGCTTGGTTAACATTGAAGCAAATAACATTTTACAAAATGTGAATATCTATATGGATTTTCTCTTAAATTTTTTTATAAGAATAAAATGGCCCCCAATGTTTAATAAAAGCTAAAACTATTCTCATAATTACGGAATGTACTTGTAAGTCAAGATACAGTCAAGGTCAGCTTTAATACTAATTTCTTTTTATTATTAATCTATTGGCTTAAGGATATGATGGTTAATAAATTATTTCTGCCTCTCAATAATTCCGCATGTGCTATCATTTTATGGACAGAATTCAAGGTCGATAGATTATTATTGGTTATTGACGCCTATTTCAGTAATTTATTATTTTTTTTTTAATCAGTGGATACCAAAAGTTTTACTATATCTTAACGAACTAAAAAATAAAAAATATTTTTGAATTGAAACGAATTTACGAACACACATCTTTAGCTATGTGTAGCAACATCAAACGAATTACGGAAATATCAAACGTGCTTCGCTGAATTTTAGAATACCACTACAACCGGACAGGACCGGCTCCAGGACCAATATCGCGAACTTGTTATAACAATAATATAAATACTAACAACTAGGTTTGTTCTATAATTATTAATAATGATGAAAATATTGACTTCTTTTTAAATGCTTCTGTAAATAACAAAAATATGTAATTGTGACACTTTCTTGAAAAATTGACGATTATTCTTTAGTGGCATATAATTTTTTATAGAATCAAAACTATCATATACTTAGTTAATAAAAAAAGGAATATTAGGAAATATGATTTTCAAAAAAATGGTATTATATTGGTTTTCAACTGGATTTGAATTTATAAGCTTTTTTGATGCAATATTCTTATTGTTAATAAGTTATGATAAAGCCCGTTCACAAAACAGTCTTATAATTAATTATTGGAATATTTAGTAAAATTGTGACATAGTTCATCGTCTAAGAGTTTAAAATCGTAAAAATCCTCATGGCACATAACCCCCTTTGCACTTGTATCGTTTTTCTTATTGCGACGAAAACTAAAGCCGCACTAATACTTGGGTCACTATTCCAGTTAATAGCGGCTCGTCATAGAAAAATGACATTTCTGCCATCTCGCGTTTGTTTGCTTCAATACAATATTGTCGTTATTCCTTTAAAAAATCATAGCATTTGGACATTAATGACGCTTACTACCGAAAAATGAAATTTTTTGCATTTAGGTCTTTTTTCCGTCCTCTTACATTACAGCTTCACTTACTGCAATGTTTCTTAATCGGAATTTTAATCTGTTATCTTATTTTTCAAAGTTATAGCTGTCTACGGGTTCAATTAATCGTTAACAATGAGAGCAAGTTGTTATGTTAATGTTAAACCCCATTCCTTGGGATTTTTTCATTTTGTCTGGCTTTATTTGTAATTTCCAATTCCACTGGATGCTTCTTTAACTACATATAATATTTCTGTCGTGCTAAAATAACTGGTAATGTAATTAAATATATTACTTTGTACATTCTGGCAAATAAATGGAATAAATTTTTTTTGTTCGTAAATGAATTTATACAACAGTTGCTTGTGTTTAAGTTATGTAATATTACTCTAATTATAGGTTGGCATCATTAACGTTATGTTTTAGTACATGGACCGAAATCAGTTTCTCCCAGTTTCAACTTTTAGGCGGAACTATTATTAAAAAATAGTATAAATCGCGTGAAGTTTTTGAGAAACTGATAGTGTTCAAGAGTGAGTATAGAAATGTTAAATTCTACTTTTCAAAGTATATCAGAACTTAAAATTAATGAAACACCATTACGTTGGCGTGCTTTTATCTTGAAAGCGATATTAATTTCGGAAAAGGACGTTCTAAATTTACAGAAGTAATCGTTTATGCACCGAGATAAATTGTTCTATTGACTCAACTTTGGATAGAAATGGTTTGAAAACTAAATATCACGGTCCCAAACATTGAATAACACTAATAAATCTTTTTGCGAGGCGGGAATCCCAAAATACATCCCTGTTTAACATAGTCGAAATGGAAAAAAAATGTTAAAACATTTTGATATTCGCGTAAAAAAATTATTCTGTTTCCTCAATGACAAGTTGTAGGTCAGTTTTTAAAAAATATTTAAATAGAGAAATTGCACTAGGTTATGTAAACATTGATTTTATTAATGTGATATTAAATCAAAATATTTCTGATTGTGTCTTGATTTCATTAATTTATTGTTTTATTAATGGAACGTTGTGAAATGTTTTTGTAATCAAATGCAAACAATACTAATTAAAATTATATTTATTATGATTATAGGAATTTCAAATGAAGGTTCGATGGAATTAAAAACAATTATCTTCATTGGTACCCGTTTTTTAGCTCCTTTTCATAAGTAACCCAGTCGAAATATTCTGAAGGTCGCAACTATCTACCGGTTAGAATGTAATTATATAAAATATGAAAAATTATTGGACAATACAAATATTTCCAAGAATGACAAAGTCAAAAATCGCTAGACCTTCAGCGTTTTTTGTATTTATTATTAGGAAACTTTTTAATAATACGAGGGTGGTTGATTGACGAGTAACTTTTCAGGCATTGACAACACTTTTTCTACGGATATTATATCAGTTTCCGCTATATTTCTGACAATTTTAAAATTCATATAAAGAGAACTATTTTCGTTGTTGGATAAATATGGAAAAAAATTTCGGTTGTTAATGAAATTTATGTACGTAAAGATTATCCTGAAATTGCAAATGATTTGTGAGTAGTTCTCTGCCTTTAAAAGTGGTCATATGGACAGGGTTGAGCTAAACGTCATTTACGATATCAATTTAAAAAATGATTGTGAATTTTTCTATCGTACGTCACAATAGATGAAACTTGGCACCTACATCTCAATAAAAAACAAAAATACGGTTGAAACAATGCATTGAGAAATGTCTTCCCCGTTTTTTCGGTCAATAATGAAGATTTGTGAAGTACGAAAATGTGTTTTCTTCTTTTGTGAGTGCTGGTTAAATTTGATCATTGTTGCCACTACACGGAATAATTTATTGGCTTTGATATCTTGGAAACATCATAACCTCATTTTTTCTGTAGAACCTGTTGATGTAAGTCGACTACAATTCATTCGGGAAGTACGTGGAGTAATAAATCATTATCACGCAGATTAGGACGAAACTTTTTCAACTAGTTTTAAACCACTTAAATATTTCCAAGAAACAGCATTCAACAACCATAAGCGTAGTTTAATTTAATTACAAAAATAATATTTAAATTTTCTATATTCTATTATTTACCAACTTAATATAGTTTATGGCACCATTTTGGTATAACCTAGTAAGTTTTCTCTTTCAAACGCCCCTTTCTTATTTTGTCAATAGACTAATAGAAAATGTTCTGCGCCAATTGCTACTAAAAACAGCCATCTACTTCTGACTTACAAATCCAACAGGAGCACGTGGGTGACTTCTCAAATTTTCGAAAAAGAAATAAGATTGTGAGCTTAACAGAAAAAAAATTTGCTTCTGGTAGATTCCTATAAAATTTGTAAGTTGAAAATATAGCGGTGATTTGAAGATTTATTAAGTTCTCACTTATTGGAGGCCCTTGTCCTGCTACAACACATGGTGATCCTTGGGTCAACACAATTCAAGTATCAACTATTAGCATAATAGAAGAAGAAAGAAGAAACTGCTCCAATAACTATTCAAATCGGTGGTTATAATTAATTAATATTATTATAATTATTATAAATTATAATTAATTAATATGTTTCTAGAGATACATGAAAAGCTACAATACTGCCAAAAATTGAAAAATAAATATCAAAATTATGTTATAACCGACTGCAATTATTCATTTACCTATACAAAGTTTCTAAAAATACTGAAAACAAAAGCAAATCTATAAAAAAACGTAATTAACTATAAATAATAATGAAAAATTAATAAAATGGGCAGTTAGCTCACATATATTGAAAAAAAAGTATAATTATATCTTATAGGGTATGATTGGGGGTTAAGTTGAGCTAGAGCTTGTTATAAAATGGACAAATCGATTAATAAATTGGAAGCCAATCTAATTGAGATTTAGAAAACACAAGATTGAACCTAAATTAGCTCTTATGGTAACAAATGGAATCACTTTCAATGAAATCTCACTAGATATTGACTATAAAATGTTTAAAAAAAATATTAATCAATTTATAATCAAAGGTAAAAATGGAAAACGGATATGATTTGTATTTGTCGAAAAACAATTTAAAAAGACAGTTTATCTGCTCCCTCTGTATATAGAACACTGTGCAATAAAAAATACTACGGCACTAATAATAATAAATTTTAGTCATGTTGATTTATTTTGTTCCTCTAAATATCAAATTTTGTGAAATACATTTTGAAAAACATCAATAATACCAAAACTGAATTACTAATTAGTATTTTGTGATTTAATAAAAGAATATTTGTATATTGAAGTAGAAAAGTATTAAATGTATGGTTATATCTCAGATAAATGCTAACTAGTGATAAAATAATAGTCCAAGTTGAGCTTGAGCTTTAAATAAAACAACCCCAGTGACTAAAATAGTGAAAACATTGAACATGTATCAAATTGGATTATTTTTAATGTGGATAAAACCATTTCCAAAGACTTTGGTGCAGTTAATTCACGAAGTTGAAGCTGCTTGGACAAGATGCCACACGTAGACGACAATTCTTTTGTCGATGTCTAGAACAGTAAAGAATTGTATCCGGCTATCCATACCAATCAACCACTTTTATTATGATAAGACTTCTTGCAAATGTTATTATTTCATTTTTGATGTAAGTTCGATAAATTGTTTCTTCTGGGTGTTAGGATGTTAGTTTATTTTAGACAAGTTCTTTCTGTTTATATTCTGATTTAACCTGCTAGTATGACTTTATGAATAATTTCTGAAATCCATCAGAATGCGTTGAATGGGAGGTCCGCGAGCACAGAACATTCGTTTGGACCTATTAAAATGGGGCAAAGCCGAGAAAGCTTCACTGGCCCGACTACAGAAGGGCGTCGTAGTGAAAAGATTAACAAATGAAAAGAATGAGACAAAAATAATGGGTTTAAACATTTTATTAGATACTAAAGTGGAAAAACATTTTATTTTACAATAATAACGAACTAAGAAGTGTAATAAATAAAAAAATATTTACAAAAATCTTATAAATTTTACATACCTATTATGGCGTTATGACTTAAATTATGATATTTACAAGTTTTAAGACTAAAATAACTAGATAGTTATTCAACTAGGTTTTTCTTTGGTTTTCGTACTGAAATTTTTCTGGTAATATATGAATGAATGCATGAATGGTAAGATATATATGAACACAAATACGGCTTCGTTTTTCAAATTTTATAATATACCTACTAAGAATGAAATATCGTGAATTTTACCATGTAGTGCCCTAGGTGAACCCCTAGGAGGTAACAGAAAACTCTACAGGAATCTATGTAAATTTTGAAAGTTAGATCTCACCTTCACATTTATTAACATGTGTTGGTTGCAGGGGGTCTACTGAAGCCATTAAATTTTCTAATTGATTTCAGCTTGGCAATCTCTGATAATATGAAAATAGTAATTTTCAACATGACTGGCAATGATTGTTTTCATCAATGATTGATTCCAGATTGATATTAATTAATTTCTAGAGCTGTACACTTTTTCTAACACTATATATTGATTAAAGATATTATGTTTGGAAAGTAACTATAAGACATTACCCTCATTCTACAACCTACCACATACCTAATGAATACAAGGTAGTACAGTAAAATACATTTATATAAATCGAAAACGTTATCGATTATTAAGAGAGCATCTTGTTTGAGTATCCCCCGATTTTATTCGGCATTAGAAAAAGTATAATAAAGAAGTGTCTTTTATATTATGATATAAAACATAATTAATTTATGGGTTAAAAACATATAGTATCTTTTGATTAATCTGGTCGAATTAACCCTTTACTTAATCGAGTATACGGTTATGTTGAAGAATCTAAACATGAACTTACTATTCATAATAATCAATAAATTTGAGTTCACCCAAAAAGGTCTTTATTCTATAGGTAAGTAGATACTAGCTAGGTGTTTCTAATTTCATGCGACAAAATTCAGGAGGTGATTGCTCGTATGAAATTAAGATGAGTCTTTTCTGTTACAAAATTTTCTCAGCCTACCCACCCTATTAGTATAAGGTAAGAATAATATGCTACGAAAAACAAATTTAGGGTTAGAATTCTTATTCTACGCAACAAATTTCAAGACAAAATCAAGCAACGATTCAGTCACCTAAAATAAAGTCTTAGATGAAGATTAGCATTTTAAGGTTATAACGAAATGTCTTAGATTATTTTTATATAAAAAACGGATTTAAATGATAAGTATTAAGTAGACAATCACACTTTTGAGTTAGGAATATTCGAATAATTGACGCAATTGCTGATTGTCTCCAAAACGATTTCAAGATTTTCTACTGTTTGGCAGACTAAATAAATAATTGATGAATGTAAACGATAATTTGTATAGAAAAAATCGAAAAAAATAATAACATACATACACTATAATCTAGGTTTATATATGATATTACTCAACATTTATTTATTATGTGTATTTTTTTGATTTGACTTATTTTGCTCTATTTTTTGCACCATTGGCTTTTTTGGTTATTTTTATTTTAGAATATATGTTCAAAAAATAATATATTATTTGTTTCTTTACTGATATAACTCATTGATCTTTTAAATGATGAACGTTTAGCAAAGATGCAAGTTAGGAGTAACATTTCATTAAGGTTCCAGTTCCACAGTTCCAATGACCTCCAGAATATTTGCTGGCTTCGAGGAGGTTAGCTCTTCGGTCCTACTTTTAGTTTTTGCATTTCAAAGTGTCGAAAACATTTTTTGGAGCTATCCAGCATTGAAAGAGATAAAAAGAATTATAGTATATCTTTTAGTATTGTGATACGTGTTGGTAGACCAAAATGAACCTGTATAGGTGATAATTGATTTGACAGTAATCTTGATTCGGGGGATAAGGATGGTAATGATTCTAACAGTGCAACATGCTGTTCTAAGCGTAAATGGTAACCAATTCAACCAATGGTGTGCTCAGTATATTCATTCAATGTCTTTAAGTAATATTACGTAAAGATAAAAATAGAATAAAGAACGATTCTGGGCTTAAATAAGTTGAAAACGTTAGTTCGGTAATCACTTGTTCAACTCAATAGTAGTTTTTGATTACCTAATTTTGTATGTTGGTAGCACTGATATAAAGATACAAAAATCAAGATTTATAGCAATATCTATAATTGACAATTACCAATAAATATGGATGTTTTTATGAATTATTTTCATATTATCATTTGGTAAAACTCACCATTTTCAAATAATTTATAAGCGACGGATTTCGCCAAAACAGAAACGAATAAATAATTTCAATTTGTACATAAATAAGTGACTTGGTCAAGTTTTGCTGCATCTTTTGTTGCGGTAGCTTCAATAACAATCATTATTGACACTGAACACAATTAACTAATCGTATTAGTAAAATTTCGCATTTTTTTCTCTTTGGAAATTTTGTTACTTCTAATTATCTAACAAACGTCCATTCGTTTTATCTTCATTTCACTAGTAGCAACGGCTATCCATTCGTTTCTACCACTATCAAACCATGTCAATCCTAAGTTGTATCTCCCGTTTAAATTAGCATGTTGGCAATGAGAAAACCACCAACCTCCCTCGTAATTACTGGCGCAGTGGGTATTAGAAATATCTCGGTCGTTATCGATAGTTGAAAATTCCATGTTGTTTTGGTAATTCAAAGCGTCACTAGCGTTACCATGGTATTGGTCAATGTACAGTTTGAAACCTTGCGAATAATCGGATACTCTAAAATCTTTATAATTGGCTTGCCAATAATGATTATAGATATCCTTCATATTGATCTGAAGTTGAGTACAGTTCATCTTCGTTAGATAATGAAGATTCCTGTTGCCTAACCAATGTTCACCTAAAAACAAAAATATAATCATCATTTATTTTAATAATCTAAGTTAAAAGGATTGATGCAGTTCTACTCATATCGAATTTGCCAACAAACAAAAATGTTGGTTCAAAAAATTCGCAGAATGAATTCCAACCAGTATGTCTCAAACCATCATGTTCTGATACAATCGACACGTTTCGGTTTATCAGTCTGCTTTAACCCTCAATAACTGACGTGTCATTTTGTTGCACTACCACTGACGTACGTATGCATCATGTGTGACTTTGATGATTACTGCAATCTATTTATTTCGATACATTGGAATAATATAGGAATTGTCAGAAAACAGTAATAATAATCATAGGAAAACATTTATTAATCAATAATAGTAGAGAATTAATCAAAACCACATAAACATTTCTCTTTTTTTATTGTTTTTATTAATTACTAAGTACGGTTTTAATTTGGTGGAGAATTACCAGAGGTCACAATATGAGGCACTTTTTGTCAACAATTGTTACAGGTCGGCTTGGAGCACTGCGAAAATTCGCTGCTTGGTTGACAAATTTTATTATCTTGGCAGTTGCCTGAGATACGGCCAATGAAACGAGAGCTCATATGAAAGTTACGGCGTTTTGTTTTTCACAGGGTTTTTGATGAATATTAGACGAATTGAATTCCAGAATTATACTTTGATACACTGATCACACTCTACCATTACAACAGCACTCACAATTACACTATTTTATGAGCTCGTTAACCAAGGTAAACAGTTTGCTTGTGAGCCTTTATTAACATTCGTGGTCTCCATCGTGCGGATTATCTTTTGATGTCCAGTTTGACAGTATCAAATAGTATGAGATATTACCATATTCAACTATTCGTTTAATAATTTCACGTTAATCTTGCTACACCATATTTCTTAAACATTCCATCAGTGATATCGGTTGTGGGTGTATCACCTCTATGTGCGTGTGAACACTGTACAACATTTAAACTCACTAAACTACTTTTCCTCTATGTCATATAATAATTCAGATTACCCCAATTTGGGAATTTGCGTTGGAAACAACTCTTTTGAACGCATGTATTTAATGACTGCGCCTTGCTCGATACGATTCATTTTTGAATGTGGTTTTACAAATTCGCGCTTCTACTGATGGCAGGCACAGACCAGTCCCTGAAACGGGTCTTGATAAATGAATATCGGGGCTTTAACGATTCATAATATTTAATATATTAAACATACAGTTATTAATAGTTATAAATGATATATCAAACGAAAGAGCTCAATCTCAAACATTTTGTTCATTTCTACTGCAATCTGCTAGACAGTGGTAATAGCAAAAATGACGAGTGGTGAAGGCTGAAGTTAACAGCTGTCTTTGTAAAGGTAAAAGCACGAGGTAACCAAGAGGTAGTTAAAAAACTGCTGAAAGAGTGCGAGATTAGTCTACTCGTAGCCCCAAGAAATCAGATCAGCAGGCTAGTCATGAATTATGTGTCGATTGAGATGGTTAAGAAAACGCTTACAACTATATCCTAACCGTACTGTTGTAACAAACACTAAAGCCTATGGACTACGGATTACGTGCCAACTTCGCTATAGAAATGTTGCATGTTGATAAAGATTTTATCGGTCATGCTGTCTTCAGTGTTTAATTGACCTCTTAAATTAGTGGACATGTTAACACTCATAATAAAACATCTGTGACTCAGAAATTTTCCACCGCTTAGTACAAGTATATCAGGACTCTCTTAAAATGAATGTTTTCTGTGCCGTATACCGGTGGAGACTTTATAGGCCTCTTTTTTGGCGAAGCAACTCGTAACTGCTACTTCTTACCTTGATACACTAGAGAAATCTTCAATTGGAAAAACATGAACCACAGAACTTGTCACAAATCATGCTCACATTGACCACTTATAAGTTCAGAGGAAAAAATATTTGAGTTGCTGTTTTATTTTAAATTATAACTGTAATTTTAATGTATTAAATATTATAAAGCGTTAAGCCCCGATAATCAATCCTAAACACCAGGTATAATGGGTTACAATGTGAAGTAAAGATAAATAATTGTTCTGATTCATGAATCGACCAAGATCGGAGAAAAGAGATCAGTCCTTGTATAATAAGTATGTAATTAATAGACTAACCTGTTGCGGATCCAAAACCGTTTGAATATTCATTCCAGTTTCTATTGAAGTCAATCGAACCGTCATACCGTTTTTGAATAGTCGTCCATCCGTCTTCGCAATGTGCTAAAATAGGTTCGGACTCTCCAGGTGAAATAAGATAGATACCTGGTGGACCGTCGACACTACCGCAATCTTTGGGAAGTTTATTGACGATGCTTTTATATTCACTTTCGAAAGATTTCAATTCTTGGACCAAGTGAATGGTCGCCTTTGTTGCGTTAACGTTAGCTGAACTTGATTCTTCCTAAAATATTTATTAACAATGTATCAATTACAAACAGCGAAGTTTTGTAGTAGTTCATATAAAGGAACGTCTTCGTTATTATAAAATTTTCCAATACGTATATTGGTATAATGAATAAAAAGTCTGAACAAAATAGTGAATGTCTAGTCAATATATGCCAGTTTTGCAATGGGTTATCGGCCAATCAAGATAACCTAACCTAAGCTGAAATAAACCTAATCTAATCGAAGCTAAAGTAAACCTAACCTAATCTACTTAACAACTTTAAGAGACAATTTGAATTTGAATAAAATTTGAATGGATAAAAACATGAACCACATTTATTTTTGTCTTTTTTTATCACGCATCCACTTCAACCAAGCCGCTATCTCCCAAGAATTGCCCCTGTCCCCCAAAATAAAACCTCTCGTTGATTTTAACAGATATGCTCTTGAAGATCGTGAAAAAATAGTGAGTATTGTTATCTAAACAAATCTCCAGAAAACAAAAAAAAAATTAAGTTACGTTACAACTCAGATTAGCTTTGTGAAAATATGAGTCATCTATCCATTTGAAATTTTAATTCACATACTTTTTCAATAAAAAATAACTTATATTGTGAACTTTGAGTAATAATTTGATCACAATAATATTTTTCTGTGATCAAATTCCACATTTTAAAATGAATTTTTTCAAAAAAGTTTTAAATCACATTTTATTTATATGTCGTTTATCCAACAATAATTTCAGAATGCAGTGGCACCAAATATTCACGTTCACATTTGATTGAGCTGATTTACAATATTAATGTGTTTAGAAACTCACCTTGAGAATATAATCATGCAGCTTAGAAGTTTGTACGGTATTTGATTTAATTAAATTGTTGACAAGTTCTTCGATTTTCTTGAGCTGTTCGTGGTCGCCGGCGGTCTTATCTTGCATGTTTGAAACAGAAAATCCTATGGCTTTCATTGAGTCGATCATATTTTTTTGGTCTTCTCTATATAGAGATATCGAAGAAGAACTTTCTGTTATCTGAACTTCCAACTTAGAAATTTCTTTTCTAAATTCTGGTAGGGTTTTGTCTACTTTGTTTTCGATGGTTTCGACGTTTTCCAGAAGTTCCAACATTGATAAATGTAATTTATCGAAATTTGCAAGTTGTTGAGTTAAATTTGTGATAGAATTTGTGTTGGATATTTGAGCTTCTGTCAAATTATTTATTTTTTCTGATAATATTTTATACTTTGTATTTTTTTCTTTATCTGATTGAATCGATTTGACGTTTTCTTTCCATTTCAATGTTTTTTGTAAAGATTTTAGCTCTTCGTCCATTTGCATGATTTGCGATTTCAATGAATAATTTTCTTTGTGTAAAGTTTTAGTACTTTTTTCTAGTCGAATTATGTGTTGTTTCATTATTCTTTGGTGTCTGGCTGGGTGGGAAGATATTTCACTCTCTAGAGAAGGGGACTTTTCGTTCAGAATTTTCCAGTTCTGATTCCACTCGGTTTCCACTGTTTTCAACTGGAATAGAAACATCAAATCAGAATAGAAAACTAATTAATTATCGATTACAATAAGTAATGATTTGTTGATATACGAATCGTGTCATAGTCAAGTTGACTTCACTAAGATGTTTGTGAATTCATTTCAAAACAAAATGAAATTTTTTCAGCGGATCCTACAATGCCAGAAACTTATAGATAAATCTATTTGCCGAGATACAGATGTATTATTTGGATTTATCGATATGGAGAATGCTTTTGGCCAAGAACCGATGGCAAAAATATGAGAAAGTTTGAAAAGAAGAGAAATAGATGTTTATTTACGAAATGCAATCATGAGTCTATATAAACGAAATGTCAACCATGTAATTAGTAAAAACCTAAATTAGATTCATTTCTAACTACAGATGGAGTAAGACTAAAAAGGCGGGGCTATTCCTTTCATAGGAGAACAACAACCTTTCATAGGTTACCCATGGTCATAAAGAAGTGGGAAAACGAGAAGAATCAGACTATGTGATAAGACTCCAGGTCTGAAACAATCGAAAATATTTCTTTCCTATTCCACCAACTGGTCTGAAAAGGACCTTTCATTAAACAAAGACGAGCTAAGAAGAGTTGATGGTATGCTTACTGGACACTGTTCGGTGAACTACCATCTGAATAGCATCGGAGAAGCTTCCAACATATCTTGTCGCTTCTGTAAGGAATCAAAAGAAACCGCCGAACACCTCCTTTGTTAGTACCATACAATCCACAAACAAAGACTATGGTACTTATATTCAAGCTTTTTAAAGCCAGAAGAGGTAATGCGCATAGCAATCAGACAGGTAGCTAACTTTGCAAAGCCGTTGTTGTCTGACTGGTGACCAGTCAGGGGTACACAATAGGTCAGTAGATCAAAGAGTTAGTGAGGTAATTCACGACTTTAGGTCCTAGCTCATCTCATCCAATCTAAGACAAACAAAGTAGTGGCTTGAGTCTATCGCTTTGAATATATTTATAGATGATATATGTGCTCAACCAATTCAAAGAAAATGTGCGTTGGATATAAAAACCTCCAAGCATTGAAAATATCTGAGGAAGTATGTGCCGATTATATACCATTTTACAGCTGAAAATGCACTAAAGCCTTCCGGTATGAGAATAATTGTGAAGAAGATAAAAAACAATAAATATATAAATAGCAAAACAGAGGATTGAAACAGTGAAACATTTCAAAACCTTGGAGAAGAAATAGAAAATGGGGACAATGAAGCTGTAGAGATTACTCAAAGAATCAAAAACGCTACATACATGTTATATCATAAACAACTGCTTAATCAATAGAAGAGAGTTTTCAAGAAACATGAGCTAAACGTTTATAAAGGCATTTATCGACCAATATTGATTTATTGCTGTGAAACCCTAATAGACAAAAAAGTGTATAGGAAGCTGCAAGGATGAAATATCTTAGGCGCGGGCGAGGTATTACAAAAAATGATGATTACTTACATCAAATAATTGATCGAAATTGAGGTATTACAAATTTTCTACGAAATATTAAATCTATCTGATTAAAAAAAAAACGATATTCAAACTGACAATAGACATAAATATTGATTTGAAATTGAAATCCGGTTAGGTGGGTGTATAACGTTAAATTTTTTCTAAAATTATTTTTTATAAAATCTTAAAGATATACTCAAATTACCTTAAGGTTATTTAAATCAGGCTTTTTTGTAGTATTTTCTGTTGTAAATATTTTATAATCAATAAAATGGCCTTCATAGAAAATGTGTTCAGCAAGTGAACATCTGACAGGGTATAGATGTAGATATACCGCCGAAAACTTCCTTTGTGAGTGTAAGGCTGTCATATACAATTGTGTCTAAATTATTTGTCTGATTCATTTTAGAAATTTGTAATGACCTTCACTGTTTTCTACTTTCAAATAAGAAGACTTATTATTATTTATTACAATGTGGGTCTCCAGCCAGTCAGTTACTTAATTACTTATACGCATAAAATTTTAGTTTCTTTTTTTTTGTGAAGAATGTACCAAATTGAACGGATATGCAGGTATGCGGGTTGTGTGGTATTTAAAAATCGTTTGACTATTGGTCGAGAATGGCAGGTGAACCACGGCCGGTACTTTTGCTGGACGATGATGTTTAACGGACACAAGAGGAACACCATCGAACCAACTCACGACACACCTGCCTTACCCGCAAATATTCAGGTCCGGTTTCAACTTTTATTCGTTCAGACTAATTTTGTAATTTCTTTATTAACGACGATTAGTTTTGGATCACAAGAGAGTCAATTTTCAAGTAGAAACTTTACGATTATTGCCGCGTAAAAAATATCGTGTTTTTTATATACAGTAAATTGTTGACGCTTGAAGCGACTGCATTATATTAGAAGAGTGAGCGATATAATAAACAGCAACCTCAATAAATGAGATTTGGAATGTAAGTAACGCTAGTCGTAAGAAATTCTATTAATCCAAATTTATTTATTGAAAATAAGCTCCTACGAAATAATACAATATACAATTCACGAATTTCAATCACTACTCTATCATATCTTCCACATTCTACAGTTTAGAAGACTGTTGTACCGCTGGAGTTTTTGATATTATTGTGTACTTTTGATTGGTTAACTTTGGCATTCAAGATTATTTTTTTAGATCTTTAGATCATTATTTTTTTATCTCGCAACTCGCAACATGTTGATAATTTAGGATTAATTTGAAATTAATTCGATTTACCGGACTAATTGTTGTCGTTAAGGGATTCGGATAATTGAGAATTTGGGTAATCGAATGTATGAAATATATGAATGTAGGAAAAAAAGTTTATCCGCGACTGTTGTATAATGTACCCATTATACATCTGCCTGTTCCACCTTAATAATACCCATTAATCACGGCAGTGATTAATGAATTCATTAATCACTGCTGTCATATGCTTTCTTAATCTAGCTATCTCATATTGTTTTGTTACAAAAAATCGGTTTTTATAATTTTATCATGGAAAACACTATCAAGTATTTTCAATTTAGTTCTGTACACATAGAAAAAATTGTAAAGTTAATTTTCCTAGATCAGATTCGAAACCGGGGACTACGTTTTAAAAGCATGGAACATTAACATTGAGCTGTCAGCGATATGAATTTGTTTGACATATATCTGTTCCTCAACGTACCATGGTTTGTGATACAATTCATGAATTGAAATAGTTTTTGAAATAAAATAAATGTGACTCAAAACGGTCAAAGTTATTGTTTGTTAAGATTTCTCAGTGTTTGAATATTTTTTGGAAAATTATGTTTAAAAACCAACTAATAATGGGTATAGAAAATGAAAGTGACTTTTCTTTAGCACCACCAGAACAGCTGCTTAAGTTGCGTAATCAAATTTTTTGCCGGAAAAATCAAGGAAAGTATAATATAATTTGGCATATGAACTTTGAGCTGGCAACAGGCATTATTAATAACTATAAATAAATACCATCATATTGTAAGACTAGATACCCAGTTTAAAAGAACAATAATATATTGTATGGAATGTTTCTTCTATAAAACAAAAAAAAACTTTAACAAAAATATTTAGTAGTCGTAGATAAAGTATAGTATTCTACTCGCGTAAAATGAGTTATTATTCACTAGGTGATTTATGTAAACATGTAGTACATGCACAATGTTGTGTATTTATAAAAAATAACAAATACATATCGACGAAAATCAATGTTTATTAAGAAATTATTATCCAACATACGAGGTATGCACTTATTTATGTAGATACATACATATTTTCTTAGATTAAATGTAATTGTATATAAGTAGAGCAACTGAATGAAAATTAGATCCAGACAAGAAACTTTCTAGTTGCGATAATAAGAAAACTTTAGAATGGTACATATGAAAAGAGCTATTTCAATTTCAATATTACTAGGCCTTTCTGAGTAGAAAATGTTATAGAATGAAAATAAATTCATAACATTCTTCGTAAATTTATCTTTATTTCATTTTTCCTTGAAATTTCTTGCTGCAACTAAGTAGACATTTTTTGTGTCCTTAATAAATAGTAGATATAATATTAGATACAATTTAAAAATTCCAGATTTTGTCTCCTCCAAAATGTTTGAAGATATGAAAAGTAAATTTATCAAACCAAATAATAGCAACTTCCAACGAAAAATTATCAATACCGTTGCAGACAAATATGGTATTTATCCTCGCTACTGGCCGAACTTTGTTTCGTTAGTAAAATTACAAAAAGAAACAATTTTAAAGAATTCCAGTTATTAGCTCGAAGCACTATAAAGTTATGCAATAACAGCTCCGGGGCACAGAGGTTCTTTGTGTGATGTAAAATTTTATTGTTCAAATATTACAGAAACAAAAATATTGAAATGAAAAGAAAAATTCATGAAAATTTCGAACGATCTCCAGTAGTATACATCTAAGACAATGAATAATTCACTCAACAAAACATTTTTGACACATTTTGGTGACGGGAATACTCATTTTTGTCTTCTATCGAATCCGAATTGATAAATTCAGTAAGAACGTCGGTAGAAGACTAAAAGAGCTTGAGTGTTAATCATTTTTCACTTAAAAATAAAATAGTTTGCCTTTTATAGCGTCCCCCAACGGTATATTATATAGCAAAATATACGTTTTTTGCCTTGTTTTTTCCAGTATATGGTCGGTGAATCAGTCAATATAAAAAATATATTCAACAGTATTTCGAGTACATTTCTGTATAGGATTCAGAATATTCCTGAACACATATCGATAATCGATTAGGAAAATAGCAATGACCACTAATGGCTCATGGCTCTGAGAACAGCAGCCACTTTCTCCTTTAAGATGTTTTCTCGAATAGTCCGGAGCCAGTTAATCAATATGCAAAGATTCCTATATACTTTTGATTGAGTATCTTGCCCAATGCTTATCGTCTCTAAGTGCCGTGAGGTCCAGTGGCCAGAAATTAACTTGATGATCAGCTTTAAGTGATTTTTCCCGAAACCATTGGATACTGGAATTATGGAGACCGGTAACTTACTTGTGACAGTACTTTTCGCTACTACTCCTCTATCCCTTCATTTCCCGGAACACTAGGAAGTTCACACAAGTTGACCTAATTTTTCATCAATGTCTTTTAAATCGCTCGATACAACTTGTACCATCAAATTTGAAAATGATTTTTCACAGCCGGACATCTACGACCTAAATTTAATATAAGCGATAATCCCTTAATAAGACTTTATTTCATGACCTATAGGATATTGGGTTGGTGTGGGAGACTTTTTAGGTGACTACTAAACATGTCTCTTATTTTCTATCACTCTAGCTATGTTCAAACGTGCATTGTTCTGCATTAGTAAATAATTGGGCCAATAAAAGGGGAAACTGGTACAACATGTTCATGTGCCCTTGTAAACAAATTCCTCCGCAAACCTTAACTAAAAGTTACTTATAGTAACTTGTAGGGAAAGTATCTTTCATTTTTCTATCGGCATATACGAATACGTCTATCATAATTGCACAGACAAAATCTAGACTAGTATGGGAAATCCCTACCTACTTTGGTAAGGGTGAGTTTAACCAAATTCCGTAAAAAAATGTTTTCTGTAAAGATAAAAATAAAAAACCAAAAACTTGGTTGTTTCAATTTATCACATTTATCAATTTATTATTCAATTTATAATTTTGAAGTCATGTGGAAAAACTTTTTCTTTCCATTTTTATTATATTCCCCACCTTTTTCAATAATTTTTATCCTACTATTATTTTTTTTTTGGTTTCAAAAATTATCATAATATTGTTCGATTCTAATTTCATCTACAATATATATTTATTGATATTACCTGATTTTTAAGTTTTCCACACATCTCAGCAGTATTTCTGGACTTTTCTCTCGACATATCTAGTTCTTCTTTAAGCATCTGTAGTTCAGCTTCGTATTTTGCGTTTCTAATTCTAGCCGTTTCTAGCTCTGCGTTTAAATTTGACATATCGCTTTGAAGTAACGTCAGTTTGGTTTCAGCTCTTTCATGATTTTCCAATATTTTGGAGGAATTTAACGATTCTTGGATTTCTGATACTTCCGTCTTCAGCTGCTCAACTGAGTTATATAGCCATTTTATTGTCAGTATATCGTTTTTCTCCAATTTTTCCGAACCACCTGCATTTTGTTGGAAAGTTGATCTGAAAATAGGAGTTATTCAGTTTTAACCAGAATAATAACACACAAAATAATATTTTGAGGAATAATTCATGTGGAAATTCTAAAAAGATACTGCGCTCACCACTATTTACTATCAAATAATGAATTTTCCAAAAATGCAGAAGAATACGTTTAAATGAAGATATGTTGACTAAACATCCTTATTTCTTAATCAAATTAGTTTAGATGTAAATACTAAAATGGCTTTTTAACGTTGTATATCAACTATATTTTCATATTTGATATTGTAACGTTTTTCGTATTTATTTACACTCTTTCTATTCGTGAGGTGAATTAATAAACACTATCTCTTACGTTCTTAATTTATTTATACTATTTATACTTTATTTATATATACTATTCATTTAAAACCAAACTTACTGCGCTACATAAACTTATTTATATACCACAAATAGAATTCTACAAAGTTCTAGAACAAAAAGAAACACAAGAAATAAATAAATAGACTTTCCTAGAAATTATGTAAGAGATATAATAATAAAGTAATAAACCGACTTCTATAATAAAAAGTCCATTAAAGGCGCGTCCGTCATTTATAAAAAACAGATTAAAGACGCCGCGCGAATTCGCCGAATTTTAAAATTCCTTTGTAGCTGGACAGGGCCGACCTAAGTACCTATTTCGAGAGCTTGTTCGTAACAATATTAAATAGCTGTTCCTAGTTAGCATTAATGTTGTTGCCAAAAAATCGCTTTACAATACTTAAGAATGAGTTCCAAGGTTACTCTTGCATGGTAAGCAGCTAATTTCTAATTTCTCATTTAACTCAATTAATTGGGGCATGATTTGTCTTGGATATTTATTCCTTCACCCTCTTCCAAGTTAAATGTAAAGCGGAAGCAAATAATGTTTTTTTTGTCAACAAGATACAGATATTGAACATTTTGAGATTCAAGTTGAAATTCGGAATATGTGCACATCTTCCCTTGGTAAAATTGGTTGAAATTATGTAAGAGGATGCGCATATTTTTCTTCCGTTGTCACTGAATTACCTAGTAACTGGTCTAATGTATTATTATGTAATAACACAGCTTCTAAACTAGATGAACAAGCGCTATTCACAAGAATACTTGATATCGAGTTGCTGCATTAAGCCACTGATATCAATACCGGCACATAATTTTTCATATTGTAAATTGTCGAAAAAAACTGTTAGATATTAACTGGTTTAATTATTCTAGTTTTTAAAACAATCATTTCATTCGTAGATCTGTTTTTAAAATTTTTGGATTCGTATAGAGATTGGCTTCAAATTGAATTTTTCTTTGTATCACCGTAAGCGACGTCATGATTATCGGAAAACTTCGAAATAGTGTATACACGTGAGAAAAGTATATTATCCAAGGCCTTGAATTTGAAAAAAAAAACAGATCGGTGATAAACAAGGATATGTGTTTCGCTTGTTATTCAGTAGTTTTATTTGGATGACTTGATACAGAAAGAAAGAAAAATGCGTTTTCCTCTAACCTTGAAGTTTCACTTGCAAGAGAGATATTTTCATCGGGCAACAATTATATGAAGTCATTGGCAAAGGTAGAGGTAGCTGAAAAAGTGTGTAAACTTAAATCTTTATCATATTATCAAAAATGTCCTAAGGTACTTTTAGTTTTTCGTTTTTTCACGTGGTTATAAAAAATTAAATTTAACGATTATTTGTTTCTTAGGCCCCAATTTTAAAAGTTCAATGGCGTTTACTGACAAATTTCGGTTTAAACATTACCGGGGGTCAGGGGATAGTTTAAACTTCATTTTAATATAAACGGAGGATCCGAACCTAACTTATTTAAATTATCCAAATTTTTACGATATTATAGATCAAGATTTGTACTTAATATTTGACGAACTAAACGATCATAATGAAGAATTTATCAATATTGTCGACGCGCCGAAAAAACAAAAAGTTATTTGTTCTAGAGCAAATCTTCAAATTGTCCCATTTATTATTTGAATTTGTTGTGGTTTTACCGAAAACAGGACAGTTTTTGTTGAACACTCCTTCCAACCTTTTTCTTTCTCTTTCCAAGTTACCGCATCACTTTTTTTGGTTCCTACTGTTCCTTTCTATTTCTTCACAAGGTTCTACTTCATTTCCATCGAAATTGCTAGATATATTTAGATCTTTTTTGTTTATACAATTTTTTAAGCAATTCAATTTTAAAACAAATATCTGAAAAATTTTGGTTATATTTCTGCGTGAGTGGCAACTGACAGAAAAATGTCGATTTACCTGTGACCTGTAAAAAACTTTGGTTTAATCTGTAAAATTGCCCTTAAAGAACGAAATACAGAGAATTGCTAGTGATAATTTTTTTAAGGATTATTGCTTGTCAAGGAGACAAGAGAAGTAATATAAAAGTAAAATAAAAGGAATATAATGAAATGAAAGTAAGTATAGCTACAGCACGGCTCTAGAAAACTACCCCATATATTATTTCAAGCAGAAATCAATGAAATTGATAAATGTGTTCAATTGAATCTAGAGAGGAAGTCCGATAAAAAAGCAGCCATTGACTATAAGCTTGTCTAGGAAAATTGAACTAGGTAAGAAAAATAAAATTATTCTACAATGGATACCGAGACTTTTGTGGTATCAGCTACACAATAATGGAAAAAACACTGGAAAAGAAGATAGATAGGAGCAAAACCAATCATTGGAACAAGATACAGAGGCTGAGATAGACAAAGACTCTTCTGGGTAACTATAACCAGAGTAGATCTGCTGAATATGTCAACCTAAGTAACTAACAGGAGTTCTATCGGAGCACTGTCGCCTCATCAAACACCAGAAGACCTAGCAGATAATGCGGCGTGCAGATTTTGTTGCACAGAGGACAAAACCTCTATCCACATTCTCCGAATGGAACTCCAGAACACTGGATCCATGGCCTTTAAAGTTATCCCACATCCGTCTAGGATGTGGAATTAATGGATCAGCTATAAACACTGGGTTCTCCACTATCGCAGCAAGAAAGAGGGACATGTAATGAAACATTTTGTATGTGGGCGAGGAGAAATATTTCATTCAAAGGATTAGGGTAAACCTATTATGTGATAAGTTAGTTAGTGTATGGACATTTTGAATAAGATTATCCACCTGCATTATTATCTCTTAGGGACAATAACTACCGAATTAATTATTGTGAGATAAGAAGAGGTGATCAGAAATACCAGAAAAATAAATTTCGAGTTTAGTCACATAACATAATAAAGTTTAAAGTATTGCACATTAACGACCTGCCCTCTCATTAGATAGATATAAGTTTAATATCTTTTTCATTGTGAAATAATTATTTTTTAAGGCACCTGTTGATTGTTTTGAGCTAGAGATTATGTAAAATTGAATATAACGCTTCTCATAAGGAATTTCTCGAGGTATTTTGGTGATTAATTTAATGTTATTATTCGTATTAATCTTAATTTATTATTATGTGATTCAGAATTAAGTCACTTCTGAAGCTCTTACCTTAGTTTTTTAATTTGATTTCTCATTTCTACAATTTCTGGCATTTCAAAAATAGCTTTTTTCATGTGCTCTTCTATAATTTTCACATCTTCTTTCCTTTTATCCAATAGTATTGACACTTGTTTACTTAACACACGAAAATCTTCTTCTAAGTCACAAAAAACGCACTCAAAACCAAATAAAAACACTATAGTCAGTACACACAATGATATTCCAGTACTAGTTTTCATTTTAAATATCTAGTTCGTAGAAGAAAATCCAAACACATAAAAGTGACAGTTCGTTTTGAAATTGTGCAGTATTCGAAAGTCGGTTTTCAGCGTGGCATGTGGTACTATTTACGAGAGATAATGTGGTATAAAATGGGGTGGTAGGTACTTTTATAGAATTTGGTCGAGTGATGGGCATGCGTTGCTTAGGACAGGTGTGCGGGTTCTCGTTTTTATGCATGAACAGTGTTGAATTCGGAAGGAATTTCAGTCCTGTATTTTAAATTGAAATAGAAAATTTCTTGAAATACTCCGTATATTTTTTCGGAAGCAGTGACATGAATATAACAAAAAAAAGTTATTTTAATAATTTAATTTAATTATTAATGAACCGATAAATCTTTTTGCATAATATTTCATTTTACTTTGAATGAAATTGGTTGAAGGATATCTCCTTAATTATAACAACTACAAGTCGCTTTTGAATCACGAATTTGTAGTTACTAATAGTTTTGGTGTCCTTACTAAACAGATTTAGCATCATGCTGTTTCTAGTACTTTTGGAAAATAAACAAAAATTGTCCATACAGTGTTGTCATACCGGTAAAATCAATTGTTTTGACAATCTGTTTGTTCTTCATTAATTACTTGTGTAGTTATCAAAGAGGGAAGCTGATTTGACATTCTACACCTTAAAATTGTTTTGAAAAATATTGGTGTGATTGAAAACCTCATTAAAATCATTAAGAAGCTCCATAAGGATAACTTTTTAATTGCAAAAGTGGGAATCAAAGGTTTAAGATATAATGAAATTTATCACCAATTCCATTTAATATATATTTGGATGTAGCCCTTCAGAACTGAAGGCATGTGTTTGGGTATTTCTTTAAGTGAGTGATACTTGTGTCATGCAACTTATGCCAAACAAGCTATATGAAACATACTGCAAATGAGAATTAGAGATAAGCTACGGATTCAAAATACACAAAAAGTAATTAATGGAGTGGATTTATTTTCACTCAAAGTTATTAACCCTTATATCTGGCGTTTTCCCTCACTGGAGAGAAAAAACTTGTTTATATGTATAATATTATCTTCGTTATAAAGGAAGGAAAATACAGGATGTTCCGGAGCTTGATGCAAAAAATTCAGAAGTGAGAAGATGATATGAAACTAATGCTGTGATCATTTAGGTAGGCATTTAAAGGTGCGAAATAAGAAATTATATTTAAGTATATTTTTTAAATTATAAATTTGAACATTTTTAATGGCTGATAACGTATGTCCATATAGTGTGTTTCACTATCTGAACCATCCGTAATTTTTACAGGTACAACCTGTACAATCTAATGATAGGAAAAATGAATTTTCCAATAGAATTTTTTAATAGAAAGCTACTCTTTGTTTAACTTGATGAAATTGATGGTTTAGGAGATATGTAGAAATTTACATCGATGTACATTCAAAAGAAACCGTTCGCCATAAAGAGACATTCTGAAAAAAATTACCACAAATTGTAATTATTTATTGAGAATACTTTCAAGAGCTATTGGAATACAATCAAACGTTTCTAATTGAACTGTATACTGTCGAATATCATGTTACTTACATAAGGAAAAAATTGAAACACCCTGTCATAATTCATCACACGCTAATTTATGGAAACTTAAAACTAAGGTAGAGATTGGTGATTTAATACTTATATATCTTCATTTAAATATGTTGCATATATTAGATAATATCATGATTATTTAAAAACGTTTGTTTTTATTTTAATTTTTTCTATTTTAGTAATTTACGTTTGATACCTTGTTTAAGCCAAGTAAAAAAAAATAGTTTTAGTATTTAGAATAACGTCATTCAAAAGAAACTCACTGGAACATAATGTATAAATATTTTATGTTTGAATAAACGAAAACATCTTAAATATTTATTATTGTATTATTAACTCGTTATAATATTATTGCTAATTTTTGTCCCTTGGTCACTTTTGTCCCTTTCTTAGTTACTTATTAAAATATCTATTCGTTAAGAAATTATCTTATTGTAATTGATTTTGTTGATAATTGCGAATAATGTAAATTTTGTAGATTTATTCTTATTTGACAAAGAATTTGAATGAAGTGGAGAGGTGTTACTTTGGGTATATCTATCAAGCGTGCAGTTTGGGGAAGCTAGTGACCTTAATAAACAAAGAATTCTTCTGAGGTTTTGATTTGAATTGTCGACGGTTATTTGGGGAGGTGTAGCTCGTGGTGGTGATTATTAGAAATCGTGCTTATTATAGTTGAGGTCTTTTATATCAGGTAGCTTCATTATTACATGATACGGAGCTTCTATCAAATTGTAGAGAAACAATCAATTTATTCTCACTACTAAAACATAGTAAGTACTTCAATTAGAATACGGTCCTGTGCGGTGACAGCTTCAAATATACCCGCTTATTACGTTAATGATATTGAATGTTTCATATTGGTCTCACCTGCCCAGCAGATGTCGGAGAGTTTTATTTCCAATTTCGATGCAGCTTACATAAAGATGGTAGTAATAGAATAATCGACTAGTTTCGTATCATTTTTCAAAGTAAACAATTCATTACAAAATGTAGTGATTTCAGCAAATTTACTTACGCATAGCGTATGCTCCCTCTTATGGGGTTATTTCATATTAGCATTAAACCCAACAATACCACTTAATAGCATCTAACACAGTTCGTTCTGAAGAATATCTTAATATGTTGGATATGAACGTAATTTGGTAGTGGCAGTCATATGAATGTTTTCACTGTTATTCGCGCATATTTCGTATGTTTATTTTCAAGATTACAATCTTCAAAATTAACTTCCTGACAAAAAACACTCTAGGAATAACGATATACAAGTTCTTACTAAATGCTTATTGAATGCCATGTCTGGAATAAGTAGGCGCATAGTTTAACTTCCAGAAAGTAACGAACAATTCTAGATATATCTTCCAGGCTTTTTAATTGATACAGCTTATGTTATGCACATTCATCTTCTTTATCTGAACTATTTTTCTTAATTTAATTATTCTGTTGAAACTGTTATTATTTAATATTTTACTAGTTAAACAGTTTGCAGTTATCTTGTACTTAGAACGAAAAGCCTCCTAGGATAAAATTCGATGAAATAGCGATACCTAACTAATTAAGAAAGAATGAGAAACTCAGTAGACCGATAAGTTGAATCCCTCTGATTGAACAAGTGAATACGAAATGGGCTAAAAAAGGCATATTTACATATTATTTGGAACGAAGATTTAAACAGATTGAAATTCAAAAAGAAGAATAAACATTACAAGAAGAGGAAGTCATCAAGCTTCCGTCATCTAAAAAAGTTTTATAAAGACAAAAGAAAAAATTGACTCAAAAAAAGTTCCAAGCGTTCACCTATAGCTATATACAAGAAGAGCTCCCAATGATAAAAATAGATTGAACAAAGAAGAGAAATCCAATAATTTAAAGAAGAATCTATCAATACTCAGTTAAGAGATTCAGCAAATGAGAAGAGTACATAGAGTACTTTCTTTGGAAAGCTAAAAAATGGAAAACTGGTAAGTTAAAACTGATTGGAAATGGGTTAAAAACAACACATAAAAGGCAGACAATCCTGCATATGATTTAGAACGAGGATTTAAAATGATTGAAGTTAGAGAAAGAGAAGAAATATTGCAAGAAGAGGAAGTGATCAAGCCTCCGTCCGTTATGAAAACAAGCATATCTGTTTCTAGTCACTTATTTTTACGAATATATGGGATGTCCCAGAAAATTGAGATCAAAGTTTTATAAGAAATAATTTGTTTAAAACATAAACTATGTTTATTTGGTCTATTATGTGATTTCGCAGCTTATACATTGATGATATGAAGACATTTATGTAGTTAAGTACATAAATTATGATAGAGAGTATCTCAAAAATTATATTATATCATAGCCTGGACTCAACCATAATTAATACGTCTTCAAAGTTTTTAGCCGTAATAATCCATGCCGAGCCTAAGAAATTCTGGTAAATCTTGGCCATCATCTGGATTCTCATTTGAAGCAAATTTATGTTTTCCTGTCGTATTCCTTGCATTATTTCAACTAGTTTTCCCGTTACATTCTGCATGTGCATGGTCTGGTTTGAACTCAATTATTTTAATTGTTTAGGCTATTTGAGAAATATAATTTGTGAGACAACCTCTATGATGGTTTTTCTTCTCAGTTACATAACTATCTCCATGTCTTTAATATTTAAGCTGCATCATTACATAACCGATCAGATAAACGTAATTTATGCTTTAAACATAATGTTTTATATAAAAATTATCTAAATAATTCATATAAAGAAGAGACCCGTAGCAGAAATGTTCGTTTTTAGGTATAGAATAATGTTCTGCAATTCAAAACAATCGGCCGATCACTATGATTTCATATAATCAGTGTTATGTCCATTGAAATTTATCTGCGGCGTACTTCAAACAGGTAACCAATTAGAAAAAAATCATTCAGTTACTTTAGAATGAAAATAACAACGTTAGAATATTTTCTTCATAGCTAATCAAACATATGGGGTGGTAGGGTGGTGGTGGTTATGTTTGCGCAAATTTCCTATTATGAACTAGTTCCTTTGCTTCTTTCCAGTTTATTTCTCGTTCATTCAATATTCCTATTATAACTTTATAGTTCGATTTTCATGGTCTACCACTCTTTCTTTTTTCTTCGATTTCGAAGTCGGTCTTCATTCATCCGTTGTAAGTGTCCTCATCATTTTAGTTGTCTTTCCTTTGTATAAACTAATGTAGGTTGTTTATTTAGGTCTTTGCTTATATCTAGGCTTTTATTTATCTTTTTTTCATTTATATATCCAAGACTGAAATTCGAATGTTAAAATTTTGTCATATTTTGTTTCGAATATCATCAGTTTGATGTCTCTGGATATTAATTTTTTTATTTATGAATTTATTGCTCATAACCTAATATAGTTTATTGTTTTTTGCCATTTTGTTCCAGTTTTTCTGTATCGATTCTTATATTTATCTTGGTCTCTCCTTCCTCAATCATCATTACTTTTGTCTTGCTCTTGTTTATATCCATGTCTATTACTTCTTTGTTTCACACCTCAATATTTTCTGGCAATTCTTTTTGATTCGTTGCTAGACATCGTCTGCAAATACTCCCTCACTGATGTTAATTCTTTGTAGTTGTGAATGTCCCACATATATTTTTTTACTTAACAAATTGTATGATTCCATCTACGACATGATGAATATTAACGAACTTAAGCTTCCTTCTTATCTTACTCCTATATTTGTAGTGAAGCCTTTTGATATTTTGTTATTTATTATGACTGTATTCTCATTGTTGTCATAAATATTTTCTATTAATTTTAAAATTTTTACATTATATCCTCTTCCGACCAGTATCTTCCATATTTTCTCTCTAGGTACTATATTAAAAGCTTTTTCTGAATATAAAAAGTTCCTCTTTTCTTGTATTACTTTTACACGATCTTGGTTGTTTCTTCCCATTCGAAAACCACTCTGAGAATGTTCAAGTGTCTTTTACTGAATCTAATTCTTTCACTTCATATTTTTTTCATCATTTTCATCGCTGTTGTTAATCATTAATGTTATTCGTCGGTAGTTTTGTCTTTTGAATATTTTTGTTATCAGTGCCTTCTGCCAGTCTCTTGGGAATGTCTCATCTTCTATAGTTTTATTGAAAATATGTAACAGCATGTCTTTTCCTTTTTGACCCACATTTTTCATCATTTCTAAAGTTACTTAGTGAAATCCTGGTGCTTTTCCATTATTTAATTCTGCGATTGCAACTAAAGTGGTTCGAGATATAAATCATTTATTCTTCTACTTTTTAGTCAACAAAATTAAAACTGACCAACTATTCACTTCCCTTCAATTTGATCTATATTTCGATGAGAGTAAATGATTTCAAGTTCGTAGTTGAAAACAATATTACCTAATAATCGATTATCTTCATTCACACGATGAAATATATTTAGTATGTGTACTACCCTGTTATAAACTACGTGAATGTAGAGTGGTTTTGAGCTGTAAGTGCAAATGACTGTAACACATTCGAAATAGCCCATCGTCTAACAACTACAAGTAATAAAATGAGAACAGGGAGCAATAAAATTCAGGGTCTCTCCATTTCGATTATGTCCAATTCACTAAGTTTTCTCATTACACTCAAGCTCTAAAGTACGACTTCGATATGGATATTTATTACTGTGTTTACTTTAGATGAACGTCAATATTGAATCACAAATACTAATGTTGATATTGAGATGCATCTAAATAAGAAAACATTATGTTTCGCACTATAACAAGTAATATTGTATATACATTCAAATATAAAAGACCGATAATAGAAATAAGCAAATAAAAAACTAATAAATACCGATTGAGAATTCGCTACCAATTATTTAAACCTATTTATCTAAGTATTGAGTGTGTTGTATCAAATTTTAGTTATAGAATTCTAATCTATCAATGATCTCACACATTACATTATACAATTGTCTCCAAAAATTAGAGCTTGAATACTTTTGGTATTGTTTCTAAAATCCTCCAACCAAAAACCAAGATGGTATCTGGGCTGGAAACAATCAACAAGAAGTAAATATATATGCAGAACATCATTTAGCACACACTTTTACAGCTACCGAAGGAGAAGAACGACTTGAACAATTAATACAACATGATAGTTTCAAAATAACTTATACTACTCCAAAGGAAGTATCCACAATGATTAAAGTAAATATCATCCCGAAGAAAGCTTTGACTTAATCACAGATGGAATTCTAAAACGCATATTATAAACGCAATATTCCGCCCTAGTATGTACTTACCTTGAGGAAAGTCATGATTATCCTAAACCAGGAAATCACCAAACGTAGTATCTACATACAGATCAATACCACTACTACCAATGATATCAAAGCTATTCGATAAAATACCACTAAAAAGGTTAAGACTTATACTTGAAGAAAGAAAACTAATACCTTCACATCAGTTCGGCTTTAGGGCAAACCACTCCACCATAGACCAATGAGACCAATGAGACAGAATAACCAATGTCTTAGAACAATCACTAGAAAAGAAGAAGTCTGCTCCTCTGTTTTCTTAGACGTGGCTCATGCATTTCACAAAATTTGCCATGAAAGGCTCAAATATAAACTGAATAAACTCTTGCTTAACCACTATGCAAAACTGTTAGAGCCCTATATAAAAGAACAAGCCTTTAGAATAAAGCAAGAAGATGCTTACTCAGACTTAAAGGAAATTACCGCGAGTGTACCACAAGGTAGTGTTCTCGGGCCAGTCCTTTACCTGTTATACACCAGTGACATCCCTCAATTATAAAACCACACTATCGCCACGTTTGTGGATGAAACAGCTATTTTGACCATAGGCGATTCCCACGAAGAATCAGCAATAAACAGATATGAATTAATAGAATTAATTTTTGCACCAAACAATAGAGGATAAGTTTAAACGAAAAAAAAAATCGGAACATGTGAATTTCATAAATAAAAAGGAGCAATACGAATAGGCGATGAACAGGTATCATATGCGAATACAGCAAAATATTTGGGGCTAACACTAAATGCGAAGTTACATTGAAAACCTCACATAAAAAAAAAACGAGAAGAACTAGAACTCTGTCAATTTGTAATAAACTACTTGTATATGAACAAATCCTAAAACCGGTAGGGACCTACGGGATTCAACTATGGCGATGTGTCAACGAAAGCAACACCCAAAGATTTCAAAGTAAAGTGCTAAGGAGCACCGTTGATGCACCCTGGTAAATTCGAAATAGCGATCTTCATCGGGACCTGGAGATAGACATATTAAGGCAGATATCCTCTAAAATCGCAAAGATTCGGTTCTTGAAACATGTGAAGATCGTGGCAATCCAGCTCCTTGACAATACGAATGAAGAGGACGAAGTTTTTTGAGTTGGTGCTTAGATGTAAAAGCGGAGCCGAATTTTTATGTTAGTGTAGATAATAAAAATTGAAGGAGTTTCTACTGAATAAGATCCTTAGGATAGAACAAAATTGTTCATTGATCGTGATAATGATCAGATCACAGCGCTAGGGAGATTTTCCAGGTTTGTTTTAAAAAAAAGCGCCATCCCACCGTAAATAACTACGGAGATAATGTGTATTTGCTGTGTTTAAGAATATACTATTATGTTTTTATGTAAAAGCTGCAAAATCATATAATAAATCAGATAACTATTTAAATGCTCCACATAAAATTTTTATGTAAATACTGATATATTAATTTTCTGGAATATTCTCATAAAAAAATGACTACAAGCAGAAATGTTCAATTCCAGGTATAGAATAATAAACTGCAAATACAAAAAAATCGAACGATCACTACTATTCCATATAGTCAGTGCCATGTCCTTTGTATTTTATGTACTATGGACTTTGATAAAATTTTGAGAACAATAAAATGACGGTATTTAGTAAATGTCAACTTTCACGCAAAAAGTCTTCTTTATCAAGGGATTGTAGAAACAATCATTCAATTCCAACTGAATACCAAACGAACTCTAAAGCTAACCTTGCAATTATCTACACTAAATGAGTTTATATGATGGGTAAACATTTTATATGGTTATCCAATGTTATATAAAATCAAGAGTTTGTTGATGAATATAATTATTATATGAAAGGAAAGACAGATCTAATCAAATGGGAGGTATTCAGAAGTTCCAATATTATCGCAATATTACTTATTAAACCTTAATTATGAAGTTCCTAGTAACATTCATGAGCAGATCTGTCCATTAGAGAATAAGTTTTGTAGTTTAGTATTAATTTTGATACTAGATATTAAGTTCGCAAGAAGTTTGAACACGGTCGAGCTACGAAATTGGAGAATTTGAGGGAGCCAAATTTTGAGGAGGAAAGTTTCTAAGGACGATTATTTCAAATTGTTCCGACAAAATCGATCAATTATTTTCCACTTTGTATGGAATTGTTGATGAATTATACGTTTTGGAAACTGTTACTGTCTTTACTCTTTTTTTCTTCAACAAGCAAAATTGTCGTAAAACCTTTGCTTAAAACTTTCTTACTTTTCACATTTTCACACATCAAAACTCACTACCCTTTACTACCCACTTGGACAAAAACAATCACAACACCGATAATCTAAACTTTATCTAGCATTGTTTGGTTGGTATTAGCCGGTTCAGACCAGAAATTCATCAGTTTTGTCTAGTTTTAGTGAATATTGAGCTTTACTCGTAACATATATGTATACCAAGATGAGTGCAATTCATTGGCCTCTTACTGCTAATATAGTAATATACAGAGTTATGATAAAATAATGCGTCAAATTGTCAGTGAGTGTCAGTTTTACTATTAGCCTCGTTCTAATTTTATTATTATGGCTCCTTCAACCGAAATAAAAAGAATAGAAATTCAAATAATAGTAAGTTACGGCAACGGACTTATAAGTCATAAAGCAGTATTTGCTTTATTTAACCAAACTCATTTTAAAAAACCTCTGATTGTCAGAAGCACCTTAAGCAGGATTTTTGCCAAATTTAACGACACTTTAAGTGTGAAGACCAGAAATAAGTGACGAAGAAGAGTTAGATATTTTACTGTCAACAGAAGATGACTAACCCTCGCACAACTACAACAGAAATTGTTTTATAACAAAATGTTAGTCGTAAGTAGTAAAGTTTGCAAGAAAAGGAAAACTGAACAACAACAACATCAAGAACCCTTAGGAGATGATCTGGACAGACGTTAGGGATTTTGTGAAATCTTTTGGAAATACGAAAATACACATTTTCTCAATAGTGAAGAATTTTCACATAGGGCAACGTTTTGCGTGTTACAGTAAATTTACACCCACCTAGCGACCGCAAAAAAAGAAATGTTGGTAGGAATCGTCGGGGCAAGATTTATTGGTCTTTTCGGATCTAATTGCGGCATTTTAGGATCCAAATATTAGGAAAAACTTGGATCCTACTATTTGGTTCCAACATGATGATGCACCCCCACATTATTGTCTCAATATTCGCAGGTTTCTGGAGAGCCAATTTGAAAAAAGGTGAATTTGAAGACGTGAATCAATTGAGTAAACACCTAGGTCACGTTATTTCGCCTCTCCGATTTTTTTCTGTACGGAAATTTAAAAATTTAGTTTTACTTCAATCGACCAGGCAATTGAGAAAACTAAATGAAACGATTTTCACATAAAATGACTCGAAGATAATCGAAAACTTTGTTTATCAGGTCCACACATTTTCTTGGCTTGTATCAGAAAGTGAACGGGACAATTCCTGTAAGGAATAGCTTCGGTTTAATAGACGATTAAGTTAATGTGAAAATTATTACTAAAGAAGAAGCTCTGTCAAATAATGTGAATAAAATCTAGCTTCATTTTATAAAAAAATGGTTGATGGCGTCATAACATTGGAAAATTTGACTTTTTATTCTTTTGATTTATATCAAAAGGCACGGTATAACTTATTTTGTTTAAAAATGGACATTTTACGTTATAAGAATTTAGTGTATTACTCTATATTAATCCTTTATTCGCCGTTAATCAATCACTTAAATCAAGAAATCCATTGTTTCGTATAGAATAAACAAAGCGTCGTTAAGACTGAAAACTTCGGAGGTCGTCTGTCACTATTATTTATTTTGTGTTGACGTATACAACGAAAGAAAAGAATAATTATAATTATAATTATAATTTATTTACCTGGAAAAGCTTTCAAGAAACCTTTCTTCAAAATTCTGTTGACGGACCCACTAATTTCTTTATTATTATTCTTTGTCAAGAAAACTGTACATCTGCTAAATTCACAAGTCCATTTAATTCGTACTCTCCCTTTGAATTCGAATTAGTTATGAAAATAAATTCAGTATAAATCATGATTTATTCTTACGAATTATTATTGAGAAGAATAGGGTGATATATATCCAATATCCTCCTTTTTTATTTATCTTTTTTAATGTGATGGACTCGATTTGATAGGGTAATGATACGGGGTTTGCTACTTAATTTTTTAGATATGGCAACACGATGGGAATATGTCAAATCTGACCTTGCCATCATAAAGTTCGATATTTTTAATGGAACTCTAATTTTAGTAAGGAATTGCGGTGTAATAAACTTTATAATATCTTTTAAAAGACATTAGATTCAAAAGTCAATATGCAAATTGACGCTTGATAAAAATATATTAGAGTTAGTACACTTTGGTGTTTAGTTCTGCCACATTCCCACTATGAAAACGCTCATAATCTAGCTGCCAATTCATACCTGAGGGCCAGGTATCAGAAACGTTGTTGGCGATATGGAAGCTACTTGGACGATAGTTTTTTTCCATGTTTTCTTATTAATTCTACATTTTTTTATAAGTGGAGCGTTATCTTTTTTCATGTCAATTTCAAAAATGTTGAAATTTGTGGCTCAGCCCGTAGAAATGGTTAAGGGACCTCCTTCCATCTCTTTAAACATAGGAGTAGATAAAATCTACATGTGGAATTTTCTATTTAATGATTATTGTACTACAATTAAGTGGGTAGAAATTTCAAACTGAATCTTATAAACTACTTAAATTGTTATAAGTAATAAGTTTGTTTTCAAATTCTACTTAAATATTTCGGGACATTTTACCAAGAGTTGATTGATGTGATGCTGTGAGTTCGAACTACGCTCTAAAAATTTGGAAATCTTTACCAGAGAGATAATTCGGTTTTTATTTTCTATGCTTCTTTGGTTAGGTTGTCCTGTTTAACTCAGAATATTTGGCCTCATGAGGACATCGGGCTACTTAAGGCAGATAATATGGGCGAACGAATACATGCGAAATAATGGCAAGGTTAGGATCTATAAGACTTGTATCAGGCCAATCATGACATACGAAATAGAAACCAACAAAGCGAAAAGCATGCTTCGGGTAGCCGAAATGAAAACGCTCAGGTCTATAGTGGGAACACCAAGAGTAGATCAAATCAGGAACACTGACATCAGTGAACAATGGTTGGTGCAAGATATCGTAAGATGGGGGAGTCAAAGAAAAAGTTACTGGTACGCCCACGCGAAAAGAATGGAATAGAGTGGACTGCCACTCATTGTACTTGAAGAGAAACCAATAGGGAAAAGAGAACACGGACGACCACTTAAGATATTGATGAACAACTGACAGTCAACCTTCCAGAAACCGATACAGAGGAACCTCTAAACTAACAGATCATGAGATCTTGAAAATGAATAAGAAGAAGGTCATCTTAAGGCGCTGTGTGTTCTGCATCTGTTCTGTTCTTGTAAATCCACAGTTCTTCCCCTCACTTTTACGTCATCAATCAGTCTTTTCGTTCATTGAGCTTTCTCTGTTTCATTGATCCACATTCTCTGCCTTTTATTCATTATTTCCATTCTTATTGCTTTTTGTACTTTGAGAAGATGTCCTTTCCCGCTATCATACAGCAGTTTTCTTTTCTCGACTAGCAGATGTATAGGAACTGTAGCGATCACAACCTGTAGGGCACCAGCCGAAACGGTCCTATACGCTCTTACCGCTCGCTCAAGCATTTTCATTTGCGCTGTTTCTCTTTCTGGAATCTCATCCCTTTTTTTGATACATTACTAATCTAACCATCGTAAGCTGACACAGTTTAAAAATGACTGAAGTATTGTGACTGACGAACATTTGTTGTTGATGAAAACAATCATGAAAACAGTAAATTCAAAACAACGTAGCCGTCGCTTTGTTGTTTGAAATTGTCAAATAATATCAAAGTTATCACAATAATAGTTGACAAAATTGCTTACAAACCACCATTAAGGTTAGTATTGAGGCAGTATTGATATTTCTAAAAATGTACAAATAATTTCGTGATTCATTACTGTATCAAATGAAAAAGCGAATTGATAGCGAATGGCAAGAAGTTTCCCAAAAAAAAAAACATGAAAATGTTTGCTAATCTTGTAGTGTAAAACTTATCGAAGGATGAAACAGAAAAGAATTTTCCTAACTGTTTTAGGCTTAGAAGATTGTTTTATTGTGTACATTGTTTTGATTACAATTTCAAAACGTTCCTAAATAGTTCTATTGTATCAAAATCCGAAGTTTGTGGGATATTTATTATTAAACATTATATCACGTGAAAACAACAGATGGTGGGGCCCCGGGTGGTACGATTAACTTTTGAACACGTGTTGAAAAGACTACCCTTCAACAGAAAGTTGCCGCTGTGGGAGTAATTTTCAAAATAAATTCAATTTTTCATGGGTCCCAGTCTGCAAAAATGTCACAAAATATTTGTTCTTATATTGACTGAAGTTATTATAAATGGTGATGAGTTTTAACGCCACGTTAAAAAATGTGAAGAAAACCAAATAACATATGAATCAACTTTCAGTTGAGGGTATAACTTTTACATTGTATAAAATAACGTTTCTTTTCCACAGTTAATTACTTAAGAAATAAAAGCATTCTGTTAAATAAACATGATGTTTCATGTTTGGGACGTTACGCAGGTCGCGGTAAGAAAGTTTGTTACAGAGGGAAGAAGGAAATGCTTCCGCCCTTTGAGGTTCGCTTCGTTTCAAAGTTACTGAACTGAATCGTTATTTCACCGTTAAAAGGATTTTTCTATAATCTATTAACTATCTAACGTGAAGTTTTTTAAATATTCTGTTGAATACTTGTGATAAAGAAACAATACACACATGTATATTTGATATCTAATAATAACCATCGGACGATTTTTGGATTATACATGGAAGTCAATAGAATCTCATGAAAAACTGTTGATTGTTAATCGTTATTAGAAGTTGGCTATTTTAAACAATATGATACAGAAAGTATCTCAGTCTGAATATATGAACCTCCCCAGGAATTGACTTCCAACCAACCTACCTATTTACTTCTGAAACATAGGGCCCTACCTCACGGAGACGCCATGGCGATGTCACCGGCTACGTACCCAACTAATTCGTATTGAAATGTATTGCCGTTAATTCATTTGTCGACGGGTTGCCAATTTGGTAGCGTATCCACGACTACTGGCTCGCTGTGAGGAGTCTGAACACTGTGGTGACTTGGTGGCGTCGACAGTAAAATGTACACGAGCAAGCTGCGTCTCATTCACTCAGTGTCCTACTAGCCGCCTAGATAGATGCATAATGAGTTTCGAAACAGAGAGATTAAAAATTTAAAATTAAAAGTCTTAAAAATTTAAAATCGACCATGTTATAAGTTACCGCAATAAAAGATTATTAGTAGAAATATTGAAAAAATTGAGAAACCTGCCTACTGAAACTACTGATCGTAACCACCAAATCCGCTAACTCGAAGCTATTACCACGGTTTTTTCACTAGTCACGGAAGTTGTGAAATTCTACCCATTATGGTTCATGGCTTCAACTTCAAGTCACATGGATATTGAACTCGTGGAGGACAACCTGAATTTCCATCCATTGACTATGCCGAGTCTCCGATTGCAACGCTTAACATTTCTGATGATTTTTCTATTTAAGATATATATGATTACCAGTAGATAATAATCACAGATATAATTTCTATTTGTATGTTATTAAAATACTTACCTCAATATCTCAAATAGTTGTTCTTCGGGATTTTCCTAAAATTGTATCTTGTTTTGTCAGTTCATTTCTAAATAAGATAAAGAAATTTATCAAAAGATGATACTGACATTCTGGCGTAGTAACAAAACTGTTATTTTTTTATATGTTCATGTAATTTAGAAAAAAAAACTCCAATTCGGCTTCGATCTGACATAAAAGACTGGACCCATAACTTCTTAGGTTCCTTTTTTTTAAAATTTTTGAGATGCAAATAATAAATAAGTGCGATTTGTTTCATGCACGATGCGTTCATTTTCGATACGAAGACTGAGAGAATTGACTGATAGATGGTCGCCTCTGGCTACTCCATTTGGTGACCTCAGGTAGTCATGGCTACGTCACCATGGCATCCCAGTGAGCTAGGTCCCTAATAGATGAAAAAACGTCATTTCTTCCCATCAATTTGACTTTCTGGAGTTAAAAAGGACGTAGAGTATTCTCAACTCAAACTCGATATTGATTGTCTTTCTGCCATTATTTGTTAATGTACCAGCCTTCCAGGAGTGTGAATTATTACCAGCATGCTGCAATTTTCAGAGCTGTTTGAGAGCGTAAAGAATGACGAAATCAAATATTAGGAAAGCTGGGCAGAGGTAACTTTTCCTTTGTCGAACTAGTAAATTTCGCAATGACATATGATGCGAGAATATTATTAACAATTTTTATAGGTTTGTCCTAAGAATATGGATTTTACGAAACTTGATTTGTTTATAACCAGTCTATTGGTTATCAATAAAACAAATATCGTAAAATCGACATGTTTAGTGTATCGGACAAACCAGAGTTCTTAGAAACTTTGTTGGACATTAATTTTCCCGACTGTGATATAATTAAATCTTTCAATTCGGTTGGCACAGGAAAAGTTGGCGCCCAGGTTTCCAAATACATATTGGAATTCCTTCCGATTCTACGTACTTAGAGCTTCTAAGCTTGCAGCTTGCTGGTTAAAGTTTTTTCTTTTCGTATAGCGACTCGTGGACTATTATTTATATGGAATCGGACTTTTATTTGATTGAACTTTTCCACAACACAAGGTCGACTTAGATTAAAGTTAAATATTCATGAGAAATATTGATGTTGTGTAAAGAGCATCTTCTGTAGAAATACAAATGTTAATGAGAGAATTTAAATATTATTAGTTTATTTTGATTGAAGTTTAAAAAAGATTATTTCAAAATTCCTATTAACATTACAAAATGGAAGAAAAAGTGTATTAATATTAATGGAGAATATTTTGAAAAATAATAAAACTATATTTTCGATCATAAATATTTGATGGAACAGTGACGATCCTGAATTGAAAAGACAAATATGACATAATCTTGATTATTATATTTTATCTTCGTCATTCTCCACCGGTAGATAGGGAAATGTTAATATACACGAATATATAATTTTATCGGATCGTTAATCATTGAACCCCACGCACATTCACGGATATATGCCCTGAATAATACCTATATATACCAGTCTACCATCATGATACAGACTTTCATCAAGTTTTTCATAATTAATTTTGGGTGAAAGAAATTGTAGAATAGTTTCTACACGGATTAAAACTAAATATATAACTAAGCAGTGAGCGCCAGAAAGGAAGGTTGATAATATTTAATTTCTAGTATAATAATTACCAGCAGCGAACCTTTCCAGATCATTCGGAAAATTTCTAGATCATTCTAGAACTTTATAGATCACTCTAGAACTTTTTAAATCATTATAGAAACTTCTAGAACATTCTAGATCATTGTAGATACATTCCTAATCGATCACTTATTTTAAAACTTTCCAGATCATTCTGGGAAATGTCTAGATTTATTTAAAACATTCTAGATCCATAACAATAGTTTGCACTCATTGTAGAACTTTCCAGATAATTCCAGAAATTTTGAGATCTTTTCAGAAGTCCTCATGCGTTAGAAATGGACAGAAATATATGATTTCATATTTTCTCCAACAAAAACACACATAAACTTGTTTACTACGACCTGGAGACCAAGAGGTATTTAGCAATCCAACGGGAAGTTGATTGGATTCGATGGTGATAGACAAAATCGTGTCTTCACGTAGATAGTATTTTATTATTATAGATATTATACATTAGAAAATATTTTCTCCCACGCTGTATTAGGACACGCGACTTTTCGATTCAGTCATTATCCATTCAGTCTAGCAATTTTTCAAGAATATTTCAGACACTTATTAATAAATAACTAAAATAAAGCCCCTTGCTATATGCATTGATTGAATGATTAAAATTCCATGAAAAGGTCCACTTAATTAATTTTTGAAAAAGTCTCAATTATAATTAACATTTTTATGAAAAATATCTACGATAATAAATTGATGAATCTCTTGCTATCACAAGCCATGGAGGTTTTGCAGAAATAATTACCGAGAATCTAATTAGAAATTCAATTTCATTCGGTTATATTGCTTTATTATCAAAAAAAAAATTGTACGAAAAACTAACTTGAATGCAATTTTAAGTATGTTGTAAAACATAAGGAAAATTGTTAATTGTAGAATATTCAGTCATTGTAACTGAAACGTGAATCCCAACTTCAAGTATGCATCATGGAATAATTCAAATTTGACTTTTGTTTATTATCAAATTGACTTTGAAAAGTATGCTTTCTCATCAGGATTAAGCACTTTCTTATACTTCGAGGATCGCCATCTACAAATGACAACCACTCGAAGTTGTTGTCTTCCTTCAGTTTGTCTAAAAGCGGACTATGAAAAATTTTGATATTTCCATATATCAAAAGATTGATATATTGCATATTGTCAATATTCTATTATATCATCACTAACGCCAATACTAACTAACTTTGACGAATCCAGTTCCAAAGACAGTTTGCAAATTGTTCAAAATAATAAATTGTTATAAAGAAATTATACGCACGAAATTGAAGCGTAATAAGTAATGTTTGATAAACAGTTGCGAGGTGGCTTTAAAGCAATGAAGTGATTATTCACAGTTACTTCATTTATTGGATGTAATTGCGCCAAACGTGGAGGCCAATAATTTGGATTGATGGATGTACAATTCACATAGAATCTACATGGAATTAAAGAATTATTATGTATTATAATACAACTTAATTACTTGAATGAAACATTACTCAGAACGGCAGAATCCTTTGTTATTTTCTTCTCTTATACGTTATATTGATTATTGATAATACTGTTACGAACAATTTCGCAAAATGGTCCTTACACCGGCTTTGCTCAGCTACTATGGAATTTTAAAAATTTGGCGAATTCGTATGGCGTCTTTAACATTTTTCATAAATGGCGGAACTCGTTTGAGGATCATTTGTATAAAAATTTTTTAGTAGCAGGCGGTTTATCTACAGTTTTTCTTCTAAATAATTTCTATTTATTTATTCCTTTTGTTGTTTTTGTTCTAGAACTTTGTGGAATTTTATTTAGGTATATAAATGATTTGTGCGAACGCAGTTAGTTAGTTTTAAATAAAAAGTAGTAGTGAAAATAAAGAATTAGTAAAAGAATGTAAGTAGTAATAATATTTATAAGTTAATTATTATAAGTTAAGTGTATTGTATAGTGTGTAAATAAATTAAGAGTAGGTGTTTATTAATTCATCCCACGAATAGAACGACTGTAAATAAATACGACTTTTATCAATTGATTTCAATATATTTTTCTTGGAGTAATTCTTCTTGGAAAGTGAAAACAATAAAAATGAAATGTTGTGGTTATTAGTAATAAATTTCAAGTTTTCAAACGTCTATCACCACCTGTTATTTTCACCTTTCCTTTAGTAATGGTAGAATAAAAATTCTACCTGTCAGAAAAGGCCCAACCACATCCTATGGTGGACTTTTGATGGAACGAAGAAAAGAGCTGCAACATACGATAAGGGAGCATATGTTTTCATAATTGGTAAAGTAACAGCTGGAAGATTGATATAACGGGGGACGTGGCTAGCGAACTGTTGCTAGCCAGTAGCGGTCGGCTTAACCACTGGCAAGTTATTTGATTCTTTATTATTATGTAGTGATTTTTTCAATTGAGAAGTGTTTCAATTGACAGTATTATTATAGGTAATTATGAAAATAGTGTTGTGAGCTTAGAAAAAACTAGTTAATTTTGATTTCTACCTAGTATTTGTTGAACTTAATGCATTCAATCAAACTTTAAGAAAGGGATAGATTGAATTGGATGACAAGAAATGATCCATAATAACATTACACGATCTGAAGATAATTAAAGACAGAAACTGATATAAATTTTCCATTAAATCTATGAATAGTTCTAAGCTAATTATTGGAATACTAGAATGGCGTTCTCACAAATTATCGTTCGAAATAGAAGTAATTAATTACTTAATGTTCGCAGTTTTCTCTGAAATTCAAGGTAATACGAGCTTAAGGACTGTTTTTGTCAAAAAATAGTTAATTTCCTTAAGGATATTATATTAGCTCTAGAATTTATATTTCCTCATTAAGAAACTTTACAATTAATCGATAAATTGATTTAAGGAAGGTGAAAGAACATAATTTAAATAAAACATAACATTTCGAGAAAATGTATTACAAAAGAGAAATTTTATTCAAACATTTATACAGGGCGATGGTGAATACAAATTCAAAGTGGTTTGCATAAATTCAATCGGGCCATGAAGACATGCCCAACGGCTGCAGCTTCCACCTCTCCATATATTATTGGAAAGCGTGGCGGGAAAAATCCCCACTCAGAATGTTTTAAATAAAGAGTCATTAGAGATAAACCGAAACCTAACCTAATTTTATCAAATATTTTGTACATAGTTTAAAAATGAAAATACCAAAGCTAAGTTTTGCAAAAGGCAGCTGATCTGTTAAATAACTAGATTGCAACTTGCACGAAATTATAATGGCTCACAACAGATAATGTCGAAATCTTGCATGAAACAATCAGTTGAACGGCATGATATTGATCAAGAAATATTGCGTGTTGCATTGCATTGCACGTTGCATTGCATGCAATTTCTTGCACGGTATCTGTATTTGGACTGGAAGGAGATACGAACTTTCCAAGTTTGTAGCTAAACTTAGTCGATAGCAATATTCAAATTATGAGAAATAATGAGGTTATGTTTCTGGTTTTATCGACGATATTTAATCGTTCTCACTTTAGTCGCTATTGGATTTAGAAAAGTGATCATTTTTATATCAATCGTTATCGTATCTTTCATCTCGATCTCAATCGAATATGAAATGATTCAATGAAATTTAAATTGGAAAGTCTAGGTTTTAAAAAATTTATATTCTAGTTTTTTATTACATATATTTTAATGAATGAATTTTTCAAGTTTACGAGGAATTTTTTTCATAGAAATATTTCCTACAACACATTTAAAGTCCTCATCAAGATATATTATTCTATTCGTAAAAGAAATATCGTATTTTATTAAATTCTCATTCCTTTTTTTTCTCAATTTGGAACGCCAATGTATGCAAGCTGCATTATAGACGCGTGCCTGATGTTTCTTTTTATTTTCTGTTTCTGCTTTCTGCTGCAGCCTGTTCTTTTTTTCTTCGATGTCCATTTACACGCTGCCGTAGTGATGTCGAAAATGTGAAATATTTCATCCAAAAATATGTATAACAAATTATTATTCTGATAGATTTTTACATGTTTTTAATTCCAATTCAATCCAACTATGAAAAAAGTGAATATCTACGAAGATGTTTTGACATGAAACTGATTTTTTTCTGCAAAACATTACTGAAAAAAATATTTTTTATGGGTACTACAAAATATCTGTAACTGTAACAATTTCTTAAAATTTTTGCCGCTGTTTCAATAACAACACGACTAGCCTAGCCTAACCTAACCTAACCTAATCTAACCTAACCTAACCTAATCTAATCTAACCTTACCTAACCTAACCTAAACAAACAGTTTTTATCGTTTTTTTTATGAAAACAGTTCATATTATTAATTATAATGGAGTACGAAAATTGAAAGTTTATAAATACATCACCTTATATTGTTTAAAAAACATCCGATGTTTTTAATACTTTTCTACAAAGCCAAGACAAAAATATGACATTTCTTTCTCTTTGTTGATTTATTTTGGAGAGTTATCAACATTGTGGTCCCACTACTCAAAGTTGAGGAGTATCATAATTATAATAAACGTTGTTGAAACATCAATACATGCAAAACTGCGCGCATTTTTCGATTTAAAATCGAAAAAATATGTTCCAAAAGAGTCAAAAAACAACTACTGAAATAATTCAATAACTTCTAAAAGTACACTTGGAAAAAAATATTCTCGAGTAGAGGTTCGTGGATAAAATGGTACAAGTTAATTTCACACTTTTCTTCTAATAATTCTAGAATATTGTTGAAACTTTTTAAAATATCTAGTAATAAACAATCTCTGTCTATTTATAGTTAACTCCTTCCCGCAGAAATATTAAGAATATAGTTCGTGGCTACCCAATAATAGATGCAGCAACCCTCCATATTTCATAGTTTCCATTAAATTAAACTATAACCGACACCGATAGATGACGTGCAATTACCTACCTTTTAAAACTGTACGCCCTGAACGGACTGTTCTGCCTGACCCACGAAAGAGAGTGACTAGTTAAAATAAACAACATCCTTTTTGATTTGTAGTTTCATTGTATCCGGTCGTTAATTCGAGTGGTCACAGTAATTCCAGACATTTTACAGCATCGAGGAATTCTCCTTTTTTCACAAAATTATAAAGAAAATCCTAGTTCCTGGCTTGGAACAACTAACCTCCAGCCAAAAAAATCTTGCCTTCAATTTTTAGTGCCACCAACATGAATCTCCGTGTACAACTTGTGTTGTCTTTATGTGGATACTAATAGTGGTGGTCATCAGTATTGCAAGGTCTTGAAAGAGGCACGTTTTTTTTAATCTACTAAATAGCAAATGTGGAAACTGTTTTTCTGCCCCATTTGATTTACAGCAACCATTAGTTTACAAACAGGACCTCCTCTTAACTCAAAAAAATACTGCAGTAGTTTCACAAAACACATATTTATACATATCATCACCTCTTCGTTTATCTCTCCGTCTTCTGTTTCAACCAAGACATGCTTTTGAGCTTGTGAAGAGAAAGTTTTGAGCTTGATAAGAGAAAGTAATAGAAAGGAGTCAGATCTCAGTTGATCTAACTCCTCAGTGAATGATGAGACGTGTTGTTGTGAAGAAATTGAAAAGTTTTTTTCAAAAAATGCAAGTTCGGATGCAAAATTTATTAGGAAATATAATAGCATAATATCGATCATTTTACTAATAATCTTTGAAGTTTACAAATTTGTAATCCCAAAGCACGATTTCATTGACCGAAGAAATGGTTGCTTTCCAAGAAGCACACTTCTCGAACCACGCAGGCTTATTAGAGAGTTGAAGTTAAGCTCAGAGCTTATGGCAACTTCTCTAGATTTTACTAGTTACTTTGTAGTCTGTCATTTAAAGGAAAGTTCCAAGTGCCCATGTTTGGCCCAGGCTTGGCCCAACCATGTAGAACACTGGGCCGAAGCTGAGTTAAGTAGCCTGGCCCACGTATGGGCCAATACAGGTACGTTGAAGCTGGGCTTCCCAGGACTGGCCCAGGCTAGGCCCCTTTGTCAACTCTGGGGTTTCCTTATAATTATAAGTTCTCTTGGTCTTCTTATAAAAGCTTCTTCAGTGAATGTGATAGTTGACTCTTAGTTCGTTTGTTGTTATTCCATACAGTCATTTGAGAGAGCTCCCACAGTTAACTCACTACTGGACATTTACCGCATTGATTTATGTTTTCTCGCTAGTAAGTAGTCATGTCTAAAACGAGTATGACCGATTCGATGACTGGAAAAAATTACTTGTCCGCTTTTACTTATGATATTAGAGTTCCAGTGGAGATAATTTATATCGACTACGTATTTGTGTTGGTTATGCCACTTTTCTTTGATTTTGGTCTTATAAAATGCTTTGAAATCGGATTGCACCCTAAAGTCATTTTTTTCCATTGTGTGTTGAAGCATGTATTTTTTGCTATACAGTCTACTCTTTTATTTCCTTCTATTTAGGTGTGGGATGGGTATTGGAATATTCTTGACAGAGTGCTGTTAGTGAACTTTGGACATTTTTAAGACTAATTTTTCTTTAGGTGCTTCTGGCAAACAATTCAGCAGATTCAAGGATTTTGAAAGTTCTCGGAGTTGAAGAAGGCTCCAATTTTGTCTTGGTTTTTTTGAAATAACTTATAAAGGTTACCATATTTATTAGAAGTTCTGGAGAATTCTTGTTTTATTATGCTTGTTGGATTTCTGATTTATTGAGGGAAGCAAGACCATCAAATCCTATAAAAGAGCATTTTATATTGCAAGCAGATGATAGGTTTTACGAAAATTGAATTCAAACCTTTATCGTGTGTAAACAATATACAAAAGGACTATCTAATTTTTCAAGGACGAAGCAAAACACGTGTAGATAGCAAAACAATTCATTTATCTTGACATATCTTATATGTGTCGGCAAACTCAATTTTCCCAAGTTAAATAGATTGACTGCAATGTTCGGGAAACTTATTTACACGCTTCAAAAAAGCGAGAAAATTCGTTATACAATGCCAAATATGAAAACATATTTATTCAAAATAGATTATTTCCGCAGATCTGGTAAATAAGCCGCCAGCAAACAGAAACTATGAGAAAATATTTATATAGAAGCTTCAGATTATCAACTTATATTTTAAAACAGTGCGTAAAGGAATTATGATAATAATATCTGACTATATCATTATATTATTTGCAATAGTTAATTGTAATGTACCATGTATTAACCGTAGATTTAACGCGGCAGTTTTGTTAAGATAAGGTCAAAAAATGATTGCCTTCACATCAATCGTAGAGATCGAATTTTGCTCCTGCGTTACTGGACTTGATATTTAAAAAAACAATAAGAAAGAGTAGAGAGTATAATTGATGAAGACTAATATAATTTGAAAAAATGAACAAATTTTCATAATCTTCATTTTATATCGGTGTAATAGGGTTATAGGGTTTAGCTTTCCTCGTTGAAGTGATTTTAAAGCAAATATTGAGAAAAATAATATTATGTATAAAATCTGTGCGCATTATAAAAACCAAACAACGAATATTTTGAATAAAAACTACAGTCACTGTCTGAAATAACGTTGTATATATGTGGCTAGGGTTTACACTAAGACTCAAAGAATCAATTGCACCTCTTCTCCTGTTTTCTCTTTCTTTTCAATTGATATATTAATCCCATGCAAACTGAGGATGTGAGTTGTCTCTAACTACCAAAGATCTTTATATTCTATTTCATTTGTATTAAACTTTTTGTCAAACCTAGCATTTTCACGCAATATCTATGTTATCGACCTTACAAGGAAAACCAAGTAAACATTTTATGTCAGCTTCCTCACTTGACGCACAAGCTACAGCCTTTGGATTAGTCATTTATTGGGCCATTAAAAGTCTATTATAGTGAAGTAATTCATATTTGTATTTGTCAAAATTAACAGGTTCTTAGTGCTTTTGATATAATGGAGTTATTTGGAGGAACTCACGAAAAAGCTCAGACATACATAATAGCGGCTAATGTTTTTCTCTCCACTGATATATACATTTTTAACACGGATGGAAGCTGATTTAATTGCTGCGGAACAAAAAGCAGCGAAAAGAGGAATTACCATTAACTGTCGATAACCCTTCATGCCCTAAAAGGTCATGAGAATATAATGAACCTGGCCGAATTCAAGTTGTTGAACAAGATCAAGATGAACATACCCAGGACCAAGGTGAAGATGACCAAGACCAAGTTGAAGATGTAGATTCAACCCAGAAGCTTGTTTCACCGTTCGAACACACAATTTGCACATATACCAACAGAGGACGCAAGATAATTGGATCTATTGTGTTTACCTCTTCACCTTGCAAAGACGAACTAAATGAGCCAATAAATAAAGAAACTGTGGAGAAAAAAGAAACGCGCAGCTTTAAGAGAAACTTGTCTTCAGGAAAATCCTTGCAACATAAAAAGGAGAAGTAAAAATACAAAATACAAACAAATACAGTTTCTGCTGAAGACTCTAAGGATTCAAGCGAAGATAGATATATAACGTATTCCATATTACCCCCACCTTTTCTAACGTGGGGATTTTGTAATTTTTTTTCTAGCTTGTTTTTTGAAAAACTGATTACGATACTTACTAGCAGCATCATGACTAATTAAATGAACAACAGACGCTTCTTACAAATTATCACCATCTTTTTCTTCCCTACTCAACACATCTTCGATTATTTCGCTGTCTGTCTTTTAGCTCTATCAGTTAACGATTAACATTTTCGTCACGTTCTTCAGTAGCCAGAGAAACTTCCTTTTCTACATGTTGAGCATAATTTTTTTCTATCTTTCTTTTTTTGTATTGCTTTAACCGTGTTATATCTGGCCATAAGCTATTCCATGACATAAGTTACTTTATGAAGAAACAAGGACTTTTTCGGGTAGATTTTCTCAAGAGTTTGCAAGTGAAAAAACCACATCGTTCGTTTGACAAAACCTTGTAAAGCGAAACTTTTTTGTAATTCATTTTTACTGCTTGGGTGACATGCTGATCCATTGGTTGTGAAAGAAGAGTTAAGTTAGAGGGCAAGAACTTCACTTGTATACCTGAACATTTCAGCTCGGATTTCTCTGGATTATCAGAGGAGTTATGTAAAATAAGTGGCAATTTCCTTTTTTAAGAATTTTTTTTTACTGATTGCACATATATTCCATAAAAACATGCCTTAACAATAGCTTGCGTTATCCATCACTTACTTTGGTTTTTATAATCAACAGGTAGATTCACATTTCTGAATTGGCTGAGATTTTTCGCCTTTCCAATCATATCCAATCCATAGATTCAGTTTATGTATACCACTTGTATTCGAACATGGCATAAACGTTATCTTGTCTTTCGCCAGTTTTCGGCCCGGACAATTGTTTCAGAACGATGGATAAATGTCTTTTTAGGTAAAAGCCGCCAAAATAAACCGCTCTCATCTGCAATATAAATTTGTCGGGGGTTAGGCATAGTTCTTTGGCGATCTTCTTAAACTTATCTTTATATGGGTCGACCGCTGCTGTTTCACAAAGGAGTTTTTCGCCCGTTATACTTAGCAGACGAATTCCAAAACGCTTTTAGAATTTCTCAAGCCATCCTTCACATTCTTGAAAATCATCTTTCTCCATTATTTTACCGTAGAAGAATCTGGATTTTTTTTAAGAACTTCTCCTGAGATCGGTGTATGCTTGTTTCGCTCTTGGAGAAACCTGGCAGTCTTCAACATGAGGAAACTCTCCAGTTTTCAATGAGGTTTTTTAATTATCAATGTTTTTGCAAAATGATTAAATTTTATCAACGTTTTTTCGTATGTCGTAAATATGTTTTAATTATAAAGACTCATTCGCTTTAGTATTTGGTTCTATTATAGTCAGTTCATAATTTTTTCTATCGTTAAACAGCGTAAAGTATATTCATTGTGAGCACCATTTATAAACGTCTTTTCTTTAAGGCTCAAACTCCCTAAATTTGAGCTGAATTCAACCATAAAATCAATTTAAGTAAACAAAACGGATACTTAATTCGTTGTACCCACATCATTTACCGCTTAATACTGTTTCACAAACTTGTTTTGCAACGAAAATTTTCCTTTAGGTAATAGGATAGAGTGAGTTGCTCACCGTTTAATTCCATAAAGTGTACTTTAAAAATAAATTATCATTGGATCCGTTTACATTCGAGCAAGATTGGTTGAAACGCTTATAATTGTAATTTACAAAGTTTTCCTATATATAAAATTTATTCTTGCGAATCGGAAACGTATTAGAAATCATTCACAAGATATACGTGAAATTAGAACTTATATTTAAGTTTATTTTCTAAATTATACATTGGAACATTATGAATTTTCAATGGACGTATGTCCATGTAGTGACAGAATAAATAATTCTACACTACATTACAATCCGTTACTTTTATTGGAACAACCTGTACAATCTGAAGATAGCAAAAATGAATTTTTCAATCAATTTTTTAACAAAAAGGTGCTCTTTGTTAGAACTTTAGATCGTTATACATGCCGAGGAAACTGTTTGCCATAAAGAAACATTCTGAAGAAAATTATCATAATTTGTAATTATTTTTTGGAAATACTTTCAAAAGGTACAGGAACACAATCAAACATTTCTTATTGAACTGCATACCGTCGAACATCGTGTTACTTACATGGGGAAAAATTCAAATGTGTTAAAATTTAGTTAGTTAGCCTTCAAATCCAAATAAAATTAAAAATAAAACTATAATAAAGTTTATGGAGGATATTTCTTTGAACTTGGAAGAGCATTCCAAGATTCTACCTTATAACGTTATATTGGAAGTTTATTCTTTGGACTATTTCGTTCTTGGTGTTTACCGGTATTGCATATACCAAGCTTTCAAGATATCCCCAAAAAATCCTTGTTATGAATTTCTATGGTGTTTTGTAGTTTGTCCCTTAGTCTTTTTTCCATTCTTCTTCTATATATCTTGCTGAAAGTACTTTGTAGTGTTATTTCTTTATATTTTTTACAGTTTTTTTATCTCCTTTCTTGTATATTGGTATAATTATTCTCCAATGCCAATCTTCTGACGCTTTATTTTGTTTTTAATATACTCAAGGAGAGTTCATCTTCTCTACTTTCTTGAAACCTAATATAACCTTGTCAGTTGTTTTGCTTGCCATGTATTTCATTTTGTTTTAGACTAAAAGATGGACGATCAAGGATATAAAGTGTCGTCAGAAATATTTACCGAGAAGAATTACGCCAGTTCCAAAAAACCTACCGTTGACAACCAAAGTAAGTATACATAATATATTCGAAACTTCAAACATCATCATCATTATAAACCGTTTGGATCGTAGCTGAAACATTTGGAGATACTTTTTTTTACTTCTCGTTGTTTATTTTTGATTTCATCATAGTTTGTCGTGAATTTTGGTTTGGTGGATTTGGTTTTATTCAGAGATTATGTCCTCCATATCCAGTATTCGTATGCCTTCTTCTCCTAATTCGTTCCCTCAGATGTTTTTCAGTCCATAGTTTTTCCTTTTTTGATCAATTGTGTTATTCTTTCAATATAAAACGTTTGTTATTTTAGTGTTATTTCTTATCATTTCCCTTTCTGATTTTCTAAGTTTCTCTCGTTATGTTGAGGAATGAAAATGACGATAGAAAGAATGTTCTGTCAGGTTCTAAACTTGAACTTCGTTAATCATTTCACTGGCAATTGGTCATATCTCGATACCATAGTATTTAATTGTTAGAAAAACATCCCTAAACAAGAAAAATTAATTATGGAACTACCTAACAAATTGCGAGTATAATAATGACACAAATGAGGCGTTGCCACTTAAATTTTGAGATATGGTGACACCGATGTGAATATGTCGAGTAAAGTTTGACATTTTTAATAGTGAACGTACCCAGAAAGTCTTGTCATATCAGGTATTTGAGTTGTTTACAGATACTTGAAATATTCATCTACGTCAAAAATGGAATGAAATCGCCAACTATAAGTTTCTACTAAGATTAAATCAATAACAGATCAATTCGGTTCGAATTTTGGTGATGTAGGATCATAACCACAGTGTTTCGCTGGTTTTCCGAATTCAATCGTTGTCGCACTTCGCTACAGAATAAATTTCGTGAAGGTCTAACCTAACCTAAATTAATCTAACCTAACCTAACCTAACCTAATAATCGTAATAATCGTAAAAGTCAATCAATTCAATTAACTGGGGGTAATCGTAATACCCACAAACCTAGAAGAAAATGAGATAGATAAGAGAATTCTGAAAGGAAATCACTATCAAATATACAGAGAGAAGAAACCTCTTGAGGGGTCTTAAACTCAGAGCTTATGGATATATATCCAAACATGGATAATAAGATTTAAGCATAAGATTGTAGAAGAAAGAAGAAGGAAGCACCCAAAAAAACGAGTTGAGTGGGATATAGTTGAAGTAGGAACGATCCTGTGGAGAGAAGTAGGGAAGATCCGAGGAAATGGAGAAGAACAATGAAAATGATTGAAGCCAAGAGTCTAGAAGCTCTCTATATGTATAGCTATGAATCGTATTTGTCCATTATTTTCTATTTCATTCGTAAATTCTATATATGAACATTTCGAACTGAGTTTTAGGATGAAATCTTCTACATTTAGTTTTTTCGCCTCAAAGAAAAGTAAAATATCATCCACATATCCTGGACAAATACTTGACTAATCTTCTTCTCAAAGTTATTCATTAATAGTTTAGCCGAAATGTTAAATTCATTTTTGTATTAGAAATTATTTTGGTCCATAAATTTTTTCGTTAATCGAAGAAACTTACAGCAAATGCGATCAAAATTGTTTTCATCTTTAATTTCTTCATTTTCTACTTTAATAATAAATCCCACACTCATCGATATCCAACTGTAAAGATCGTTGGTACAAATTGTTGGAACAAAATGTCTCTGATATTGTTGGGTTACAACACATAACTTATACTTAAGTGGACCGGGGCAAAGTTGTTGTAATTTTTCAGTGTCAATATTTGTTAAAATGCGCTTCAAACAATTTAATTGTGAGGATTGGTTCCATGGTATTTTAAATAGTGTGCTCAGTGTGAAAATTACTTTGGGTCAGAGCGGTGAATTATATCTTTCCATATTTCCAAATGAAATCTGATTAAAAATAACTGTAAACTTCTTATTTCACTTCTTTACAAATGCTGTTTATTCTAATCCTGTATTTCTATTTACAGACGTTGTTTCGAAATTCAATTTTATCCTGCCTGAACAAACACTTCGATCATCTGAAGATTTGATGGTGTCGACGGTGACGATTGATGCAGATGGAGATTTAAATGTACCTAGAAAGAAATCCCGACCATCGACAGTACAATATATAGAAATCGGTACAATTTTTTATTCTCCATATCCAATTTGAAAATAATTTCCAATTTCAGTTGTATAGAAAAACGATTTATGATTAGAAAATATCATAAGGTGTTTGGCTCGACATTTTATAAAATATATTAGTAAAACCGGGATAACGATTATTGTAAGACGGGACACAACGGCACATGAACCATAAATAACCGAAACTAATTTTTTACATATTTCGAACTGAATTTTACAAATTCATATTCTGAACTCTCCTTTTCTTCAATTCAGACTTTCCAGGCCTGCTATTGTGCGTCGCAAAATCGTGCGTGGATCAGTACATTTAAATTCAATCATCTGCTCTGTGCTGGCAAATAATAGATTTTGAAATACAGAGTGGTGCAATAAAACGTGCATTTATTAAGTATAGGCTAAAAAAATAAAAACATAAGGTATTGTTGAAATAAAAAAATGTCTCAATTATATATATTATAGCAACGCAGAATACTTTTTGTGTTGTGTTGAACTTTCTTTATTCGAAATAATGGAGCTGCGTAACTTTAGGGACAAAGCCTTTTCTTCGTCAATAAATAGAAACCGTCAGACCAAAATAAATGATATTGCGATTAATAAGTTGACTCCTAACCTATTTTGTGATTTAATAAGCATAAATAATTTTTTTCGAAAGAAGCTTGCATTTCATTTTTAACGATCGAATAGTCCCAACGGGAGTTGTTGTTTTGGTAGTTTGGATTATCAAGTCTCTACTGTCTATGCTATTCTTATATATTTTTTAGAACACAAAAGTAGTACAATTCTTGATTTAGTTGGATTGCAAGTATGGAGAGGTGCACTGTTACTAGCGGATTGGATGATATACAATTATAAAAACATTCCTGAAGGTTCCATTATCTTAGAATTAGGTTCGGGCGTTGGATTTACTAGTATTATAACTTCAATGTTTTTCCCCGTTATTTGTACAGGTGAGCTCTTCAAATAATTTTAATTCATTTCAGTAGGTTATATAGGGAACGTGAAGATCATATAGAGAACAAAACAGGAAAATCCGTGAGAAAATTGACTATAAATTAGTCTAAAAGAAAGGTCATATATATATGGCGCCCAATTACTTGAGTTATGATTAAGTCTTAATAAAAAATATGATCATTTATTCATTTAATAACAAAGTAAAGAGGTGATATAAGCCTTCAATTTATTTCCATAAAATTACTATATTGTTAGCAATGCACGTATTCCAAAGTTGGTTAGTTTTTTAGATTGTACTTTCTTGATATTTTGTGTATACCTACCTGAAATCAGTTACTTGCTTGTTTACGAACTACGAACGTCATTTGCGAGTTTTTTTGCAGATATTGACAAAGGGAATATTCTTAAAGTGATTGAAAGCAACGTGAAAAGAAACAAGCATCTTGTAAGGCATCCTGTGAAGGTGTTAGAATTGGATTTTATTTCAAATGAAATTCCTCGAGATATTATGGAACACCTGCCGAATATTCCCGTGATTATTGCAGCAGACAGTAAGTAGACAACACGTGATAGACTTTTATGATTACAATAATTTAGACTATCAGTAAACGGTTTAGAAAGTAGCGTTTCATTACATGCATAAAATTATTTACAGGTATTGACTGATAGAAATAGTGACGCACAAATTTTATTTCAAGTGTAGAAGTGAAAATATTATATTTATTCACTTACCAACTAACGAACACAAATTTTAAATGGTTTGGTCAATATCTAAGACTATTTCGTACTCGTTACATCATGAAAGCTGCATCCTTGTAGCAAATATTTTTTTAAAGAAAACACTCATTTTTTTTAAGTCTGGAAACAGAAAATATAATGCATGAGGTAGCAATAACGAATGTGTGAGCATTGTCTTGACGAAACAACACTTTCTTTCTTTTGCTTGATTTCTTCGCTCAAACGTTGCAATACGTTCGCATAATACTCGCCGTTGATAGTTTTTCCTTTTTCAAGACAATCAATTAAAATTATCCTATGCGCATCTCTAAAAACCGACGCCATGACCTTGCCTGCAGATGAAACGGTCTTTGTTTTTTTGGAGCCTGTTCTCGCTTTTCAGTCCTTGTTTAGATCGTTATTTAGTTTCGAGTGAAGTGATGGACCCAGGTTTCATCCATGGTTATGGAACTGCGTAAAAATTAGTCTTCATATCTGTGAAACACTTGATGGAAACATCTTCACGACGCTGTTTTTGCTCCATTCTGAACAGCCGCGGCACCTATTTTAGGCACAGCTTTCTCATGTCCAAATTTTCAGTTAATATGCGATGTACCGCAATTTTCAAAACGCCTACTTTGTCTGCTAGCTCGCGCACTTCTAGTCGACGATCATCCAGTATCGTTTTGTAGATTTTTCTTTCAGCATTTCTAGTGTCGTCATATCATTTGTCGACCACTGCGATGCTGGTCTTCGCAAGTTGTACTGCGTATGCGTTGCTCATGATTATTGACAAATTTGGCTTTAATTGGCTACTACAGTACCAGGGTGTATCAACGATGCTTGTTAATACAGTATTGTGGAAACTTTCTATCACTTGAATGTTTCTTTACTGGCACAGCCTCAAAGCTGTATGCTATATGTTCATACCGGCTTCGATAACTGATTATAGAGAAGCAGTTTGTCGTGTGTGGACAATTTGAGGTTTCTTCCTTGAAGCCAGTACATTTTTTCATATTTTATTTCAAATTTTCAGTGTTTTGTTTTTAACGTGGACTTTCCAGCGAAGTCTAGCGTCAAGTGTCATCTGAAAATACTATACATTTTTAGTATAATGAATTTGTGCATTGTTTATTGTTACTAGAATATTTTGGTTTCGTTTGTTAACAAAGTTAACATGAACAGATTTTTCTTTTAGTTGTAATTTCCCATAAGCTTGGTCATGATTTTTTCTCATGATCAAAATATTAGTATAATCAGCAAACGTTGCAGTTGTATTCGAGATTTGGTATATCACTGGTGAATATTAAGCAGATACCAGGTCTTGGTACTCTACTCTGTTGTACTCTTGCCTTAATTTCTGTTGGTGACTTTGTCCTGTTTTCTAAAATATCTCTAATATCTTTTTTCATATTTGTTTATCATATACCTAAGATGCTTGGATCGTAATAATTTACTATCAAGTATAATAACCAAGAATGTTCGCGCACACAAAGCTCTGATCTCCGACGTGTGATGTCTATGTTTAGAAAAAAACATATTTAACCATTTTTTGATGGTTATATCAGTTTCTTTAGTTCGCATCACATTTTTCAAAATCTAAACCTAATCAGCGTATGTATTCTGGATGGAGTATATACAGATATCATCTGCAAACTGTATGCATCTTGTATTTGAAAACCGTGTTTGTGAATCGACAGAATATATATTAAATGATAAATGACTCAATAAAGATCTCCGAGGCAATCTGTGAAGAACAATTTTGAGACCGTACAATAATATAATTGTGGAATTAATATCCACACAGTCATAAGCACATTTCATATCAAGAAATAAGCAAACTATATTCTCGCCAACCAAGAAATGGAAAATATCATATCATATGTCGATTGGGGACTCTAGTTTGTTCAGTGATAAGTGAGTAAGTCCGTGCCTGTAAGTCTGTCTGTGAGTACATTACAAAAAGGAAACTATATCTCGTTTAAATAAATGCGATCATCAAGTAATTTAACTTTATGGATAGTTCAAAACAAGAAATCTCTTTGATATATTTTTTTATTTCGTATTTTATTTGGTTGAATTTGCAATCAAATTTTTTCAATAGAGTTTCAATTTAATATCTCTGATAACTGCTGATGTATATAGATTTTTTGAGGATTATATCGAAAAAGGCTATCATTTATAGAAGTCATCTATACCGTTACGGGACAAGTCCTTTTGAATAAAAATATATTGCATTTCTTTGTGTAACTGTCACGCGCACTCTTCCTCTACAAATTCATTTTCACCCCCTTTTCAACGTAGTTTGTATTCTTTATTGGAAAGTCTGGAAACGTAGCATATATTAATTTTGAATTGAAAAATGTACTACAGATATTGAATTTCGTATATTTCCGTTTCTTTCCGTTCGAGTTTCTAATTTATACACAATATATTTCCAATTATTGCTTCTGTGACAATATGAGAAGGTTCCTAAGAATATTCGATTAAGAATAAATCATAGAAACGTAACTAACAGAACAACATACACAGAGAGACACATCAAAAGTAATATCACAATAGTTCCTGTTTGGATGAAGACGATAGAAGTTACGAAGCGTTCTGTACTTCAGGGGATTGTTTAAAATTTTATATGTTTTATTAAATAATCAGGTTTTTAAGTCGATTCGTACCCTGTATTAGTTAATTACCTAAACGCGAAAATCGTTCTTCAAACTAAAACAATGTTTGTGACGTTATTAACTTTAATAAAATTTACTTGGTGGTAGCTTTTCCATCTTACATTTCCCGACGTTGTGAATAAAGCTCATCAATTTGTAGCAATTTTCTTTGTTGTCGACGTTGAAGTGAGAAGTAATTTAGCTATTTTCATTATTAAAGACTCTAAGGTGAATTTTTGTGGTAATAAAGTATCTACAGGGAGTTTCTTAAAAGGTGAACCCTTCTTTACATTAGAGTGAAAACTAAAATCTGAGTACATATCCTGATTCAATCTTTTATAGGCAGAACTATTTTTCATTTTTAGACCAAATAAAATATTGCACATTTTTTAAAATTCAATCTATAGGGTTAATAAATATATTTCATAGAGTTTGCAAAGAACAAAACATCCTTTACATAAAGGTCTGTACTGCAGTTAGCAAATCTGCATTTCACAGATAAATTGAAACCAACAGAATTGTCAATTGTCTTGGCCATCTGGTAACTGAACTAAAACCTTTGGTTTACGTCTTTTCCTTGAACAAAAATTGTCGATCAGATCGTTAGCTACAGACTTCTAAGCCGTATGTGTGACATAAGCTTCATTTTTTTATTATAAGCAATTGTTGTTTTGTAGTAAATATAACAGTTTTATATAAATATACAGTTAAATAAGTGCTAAAATATTTTCAATCACCAGCGGCGACTTTTCCAAGTGATATTGTAATAAGCCAACATTTTATCAAGTCCATCAACTCCGCCCGTGTTGTCATTGTAGTCATATACTGCTTGAGGGAAACCAATATGCTCTTTTTCTCCTTAATTGTTGATACACATGGCCACAATCACACTTTTTTCTCTTCATTTATATACAAAAATGTTACCGGAAGTTGCGTAGTTGGATCCAAATGTTTCTTCCTCTAGTAATTTGGAAAATAAAAAATTAAATGTTGCACAGTAATTAGGTCACTAGATAAGGTCTTATGAAGTGCCTTGCGATCAAGACTGATCCAAAAGAAACTAGTATCGTCTGCAAAAAGACATATTTTACCACTGATGTCTAGATTAACAATGCTGTTGAGGTACAGAAAAAGGAAAATCTGCACATACTATTGGCTTAAAAAAGACATCGTTGTATCAATCCTCATAAACTGATTTCAGTTGGTAAGGTATATCTAGAACCTTGCGAGACAAACTAATTTAAAAAACAATACTTAATGAATTTGGGGAATTATGGGAGATAAAAATTATTTTGGTGACCCGTCCATGTATATACTTTTTTGATTATAACACACCCCGTGTAGAATTCAAGAAGTTGATGAGTTGTCTTTCTTTTTTTGACTAGATAAATAAATTACGCCCACAAACACCTATCTATAATTTGATCGTTTTGTGATAGCGATTGGCAAGACAATTCGATTTTAAGCCGACATCGACAGTTGGAATTAACCAGAGAAAATTCTTTTTTTTGTAGCGGACTCCATAATTAAATAGATTAGTCGTATTTTCAATTCAACTTTATTCCTTCCAGTAAAACTATCTAATATTTTCATTCCGAATGAGATTGGATAAAAGTTACTTAAAGATAAATGAATGACTAATTACTAATTAAAAGTGATTTCAAAAGTAGTTAAACTTTCTGATACCTCCGTATTAATATTTGAATATAAATACTGGAATACACCAAATTAAAGTTTAGAATTATATACAGAATTTGAGATGGATTTAATTTTACAAAATGTCTTAATAGAGAATATGAGAATTCCAGACTATATATATCTTCCCAACATCAGCTGCTCTCTTCCTTTTATCTGTGGAGTAAGAAATATACAGTGTAACTTAGTTAAGATGACGATACTTTATCTAATAACTGAAATTCAAAATGTTTTATACAGCCTGCCAGTAAGAATTAAGTTTTTAGGGCTTATTTCTGTAATAAAAGAAACACCTTTTAATTTTAGTTTTTTTTTTTATAAATTAAGCAAATAACAAAGTATAAATTTACGTTTATGAATTCCGTAAATTCTGAAAATTGCGCTGCAATCTAAATTTTCTCCAACAAATTTTGACTCATTATTTATTGTATGGAACTGTAGGAAAATGCGAAATCTAAATGATAGGATTACACATATCATTGGAATCTTATTTTTTGAGGATAATCTATCTTCGAAATTTTCTTCGTTAATTGTGGTACTCTTCCATCTACCATGGCGCTTAGTGTAATCATAGCTGGTCCTACTTCTGATAACAGCCAACGTTAGTAGTAAACAATGTCTAAGTATACTTTTCGAGATTATTAAAACCTAAATATTTTACAATAAGGAATTCTTCTGAATGCGTTTTTGCAACAGGTGCTTCAGTATAACTGCTATGTCTGTAGGTTAAAAATAGTATTTTTGTAGCCTCGAAGAAATATCGTGTTGTAGTACAAGTTTAAAACTCGTCGTCGTAAACTAATGCGAAAGATATTTTTGTTTAATTTTCCTTTACTTTACCTTCAATACAATCTGTGATAATTACAAATATCAATTCTCTCATTTGCCATTGAAGTCTTCTTTATTATCGAATATTTAACTATAGAGAGCTCGGGGAATATTTTTTGGATATATCATCAAAGTACCACAACAACACAATATCTTTAATGTTTTCTTCAACATTTTCTGACATCCACTTTAAAAAAATGCTCATATTAGTTATCGTACGTGTTTCTGGATTTTGCGTTGCTTTTTATGCCGGGAAAATCAAAAGCATGTTCCATTTTCCATTAATGACTTTAACACATTTATAATTTTAATACTAGTAACGAAAATGCAAACAACGATAATGTACATCCAATTAAATTGGAAAAAAACATAAAAATCTTGCGAGCACATTCAGATGTAATTCCTATTCCTGCCTCTATATTTCTCATTGCAGCGTTGTACGTCACTTTCAATTGTGAGGAATGTAATTGTTGGTCTTTTTGTATGACAGAATCAGGCACGTACCATGTAGCATTTTGAATGTCTATAACTATTATCCATTTGCCTAAACGGATTTATGTGCTAAAATTGTACTTGATAATAAATAGCAGCTGTGATTTTTCCCGACAATTCTCTTGAATCGTAAGTCCCAGTTGTTTTCTTTTGTTGACTATCTGTGTTAGTTTTTGTCTAAATATGTGAAATTATCATTAAATCAACAAACTAACTTACAAATCCCGCAAATATTTATTAACGAAGTTGTTTCAAATTTACGACACTCATTTCTTTCAACGTGACAGCTGCTCTGCTTATTCAAAGGACTTCTAACTGATTATATAATCAATTTGATGGAGTGAGATATGTTGCCTGCTATATCACCAAACAATAATGGATTTTTTATATGGAAGTAATAGAAAAAATAGTTTGCCAATAACATATTCCAAATGATTATATTTACAGGTCTGACCATAATTTTTATTTTATCAGCAGACATGTGTAGAAATGGTGTAAACTAGTGTTTGTTCTATCAACTGTTATAGTTACCAAGTTTGGAATAAAATCATTTCGGGAAAGTATATTCTTACTTTTTGAAATCCTTCTCGCCAGGTTCCGTTAATTATTAGAGAACAAATAGAGGCAATCAATGTTGAAAAACGCCCTGATACAGGACGATGATTAGTGTAGCCTAACGTTTGATCCGAGATTACTTACTAATTTTTTTAATTAGCTTCAATTAGTGTTTCACCAGTAATAATCAGCTTATTGTTAATTCTTTTCTTTATAACAAAAAGTGAAATTTATTTGCTATATGAAATAGCGTTTACTGTACAAAAAATTGGTTTTATATCTTACAAAAGCGTTTAAAAAATAATGACTCGTATTATGCAGTACCGTAAATAGCCTTTTCTACTCTACCTAGAGCAATGTAGGACAGTCCTACCTCATTTCATTTAGGGCGATAAAGTAAAGCACAAGGACCTTGGTGTTGGTGGACCAATTATCTAATATTTTGGAAAGAAAATCTATTTTTTAAAAACTAGAACTAATGTGAGCAAATAAGCAGACGAGTTATTTAAGTGGACTCTTCCCTCTTGTACCACCCACTGTGTATCACTTGCTAAAACTCAAACGCAATGTCACTAGTCCAAATGCGTTGCCCGCCCTGATGCTTAAGATTTAATTTTTGGGCTACTTTGGTCTTCATACATCTATCATAAAATAACACCTTGCACTACTTGTTATAGTAGTTTTAAATAAGGAAGGTTGCATAATATAAATCGCGTTTAAGTATGGATTGGTGAAAAAACGTTTATTCGAAAATATTTGCAAAGATTATTTACAACTGCACAATACACAAATGAATGAGATCAGATAGTGAAGATTTATTAACATTAGAAAGGCCGGCGAAAATGCCATGCCGCGATGTTTTGTTTAATTTAATAGACGTTTTCGATGATGACCATACTGGGGTGAGAGTAAACCGAAAAAATAATAGTCTTGCCTTGTCTGGCCATTCTTGAGCCCTCCAGAGTCTACTTCCTGTGCCAGGGCACCGCTGGTACTGTCCTATTTACGGAGTATGGTATTATGCAAATTTTTTCTCATGGTGGCAATAAAATTTACCTTTTACATGCTAGCACAAAGCTTATATCATTTTACAATCTCATCCAAGGTATAGATACTGACCATTGATGAGCTACGTTGAATTTTTTCTGTATCTGAAAAATAATGACAAAAAAGTTGAAAAGTGCTTTTTCATCGAATGATCACCAATCGATTTAGTCTTAGCGTACGAAGAAAATTTTCATAACGCCAAAGCAGATAGAGTAGATGCTATTTTTTAGACATGTTATACATGGTTATAGCGCGCTAATTGAAGATGACACCTCTTGTTTTTAACATATTCTTCTTTTTCGACTGGAGTTGTTATAATGGTAGTTTGTACAATTTACCGGGGCTTTTTTCTTCTCTCACGTAATTTTGGAACTAAATTGACACAACAAACACGTGAATTGACATTCGTGGTACTCATTTCGGAAACAGTTTTTTCATGTTCAGTTCAGCAATGAGTTTATGTTGTTATATCTTAAAGTATTTGTCTAGTACTCACACGTCGATTTTTCAGCAGCAAATCAACTACTTTCTCAACATTTTCGTGTGTTATTTGTTATTCTCAGGACAAGTTTTTTTTCGATTAATTGTTTCTATAAAAATACTTGGAAATATTATTGTTCAAGACAATAAATATAGTAAAAGAAAATGAGAAAAAATAAATTAAGCTCTTGATATCTCTAATACAAAGGAAAAAATGGCTCCTTTATTAAATCTTAAATGTATGACTGCATGAAAATTCAAAAATAAATTTCTTCTGAATTCTAGAAAATAGATATATGGAGGATTTTTCTCTTGATATGTGACATACTGTATACTGATATATTCTCAAATATTGTGCGAACATAAACTCGAATTCAATTTATAAAAGCTCAATTGAATTAATGTTTTTTTGCAGCTATATACGATGACAGCATCACTGACGCATTTATCAAGACCATTTGTCGTTTTTTACAGAACTCGTCGGATAACACAAGTATTTTTGTGGCGCTGGAAAAACGATACGTTTTCACAATATCAGATTGCGATACGACCGCACCATGCTTCGATTACTTTCTGGAAAGCCTGAAAAAGTTGACAGATGTCAAATATGAGGAAGTTCCATTGACTTTTCCTAAATACTTTGAATACGACAGAGTGAAAGAACTGGTTTTATGGAAAGTGACATCTTCGTAGTTTTTCAATAATATTATGTTTCCAATAGTGTCTTATTTTAATAAAAATTCTATGGAATTAGTGTAATTTATTTTCTATTCAGGATACTTTTAATTGGTAAAATGTTTACTCAACAATTTATTGCGAAAAATAGGACAGGTTGGTATGGATATACGAGGGCTGATCAGTGTTCCGCTTCTGACTCGCTTACAAAGGTTAACACATTATTCAGAGCGTTTACCACGTTCTTTAAGTTTTATGAATAACTAGTAGTCGCTGAAGCCTAAATCTGGATAATATAGCGGGTGCTCAACAAATTCGAAGCCTGTTTGTCTTATTTCTTTGTGATAATCATTGTTACTTGTTCATATTTTCATCAATTTTCAGTAAAATAGATATAGAGTGTATCCAATAGCTTTGCCAACAGATTGTTGTGGAATAAATCCAGTTTTCATGATTATAAAAGTGATTTTTTCCATTTATAGTTAGAAATGGACGAAAAAATTCTGTTTTTCTCCATATACAGCTTCAAACACCGCTCCGAATCATCAATTCGTTTTGGTTCCTTTGTGAAGGAAGTCGGCACCTATTTGAAAGAAACTTCATATTTAAATGCTCACGTAAAATGGTGTAAATATGTATTTCCATTTCATATATTAGGGATGTCTACTTTCTTGTGTAACGACTTTTTGGAACACCATGATGAAATCTACATACCAGTCAATCAGAATTTTTTACTTTCATAATTCTCCACTCAAAGTCTATGTTTTAACGATATTTTCTCTGATATAAAATAAAAGCGTGGATTTCTTTTTTTTAATGTAAAAAGTTTGGAGAAGTTTAAAAATTTCAGGGAATGAGTTCAAAACTTGTCAGCTGTCTTTTGAGAAGTGCTACTTGGCGGAAAAAAATGAAAATGCCTTTTTAGTGAATCACTATCAGTCAGATCATATGGTAGCCCTCTGTTATATCCACAACAGCAGATCTGTAACTGTGTGCGTTATCCTAATGGATGTGAAAACTTTGGTGACTATATCTTGGGGTAAATTTAATAAATATCAGTAAATATCATGAGCTACCCTTTTTATTTAAAATTTCTCAACATAAAACTAGCAAGAATAGGATGTGTGAGATTCATGAGCTGAAATTGAACAAAGAAATAAAAAATACTTTTCCAACAAAGTAAATAACACATTGAGTCAACAAAAGTAAGTTCATTGATAATAAATTTATTATGAAAAATATTAAAAATCTAATTTATAACATTCCCGTGTCACATTGTTTACAAAATGTTTTTCGATACGGCTTGACCGACTATTATCAAATTTTTGGTGTATATTCATTTGGACTGATAATTTAACGTAAACTTCTTTCCATGCCTGTAAGTGATACCCACCCCACCCCAAAATGTTTTTTCATTATTTAGACTGAATTTTTTATTCTAATTTCTTCAAGATTGGGAATTAGAATTGATATAACACCCCTCATTTTCACCCTTCTAACGTAAAACATTCCTGAAATACGGTTCATGACAATCGATTAAAAACATGTGCTCAAACGTGTTTGTCAACTTGGCCTTCCTTTTCTTATGAATTGGCCTTGCTTAAAAAGTTGCTTGCGGTTTGTGTTGAAGTGAGAATGGAAATTGGGCTTTCATGGAAAATTGGAAGCCGACCTCATTCTTTAATCGACCAATACAAAGTTTAGGAAAATCGAGTTAAAATTTTAGACTGAAATTGGTATTGTGTCGATTTGTTCCGAACAGTTTTAACGAAGCAGATAAAGATAAAATTTCATTGAAATTCAATTGGATAAAAACTTATCTATAGATGTGGTGTTGGCTGAATAAATAAAAATTCTCAACATAAAAAGAATTTTGTTGAGACTCTTTGAGAATAGTTATCACACGATTTTTGTGACAGTTCAAACAATGTTTTTTTAAAAAGCTAGTATGCTCCAAAAAGTAGAAAAAGTCCATATACGTAGAATATCTCCTGACAAGTTTTGTCATATTTTTGAATATTTAATGGTGAACTTTCAAGCCATAACATTTTTGGAAAATGTAAAAAAGGCTTATTCCATATATTTTGCTGTTGTATTTGGCAACCAAAACAAATAATGGGCTCACTATATTTGCTGCCATAAGACCGGTTCCTCACAATGCAGATTTACTTTGACCGAAGGCAATTCCGGATTGTAAAGATATTGCTTTGGAAATAAATGAAGAAATCCTGGAAGCACCGAGAAACAGTTTACATTCACGCTTGATTTCAGTTCAAACAAGCCACATTTCATTGTATAAGTGGGATTTGGGGTTGTTCAAGCAATAGTTAGAACTTGAATCTTGTTTTAAAGATATTACAGCTTTAAGAAAAAATTCGGCGTTTCTCACATTTAACATTGAAAATGAAAAAAACATACGAAAATATCTCTTAGGTAAAGCGACCTACAACCGGATTATGTGGTGATTTAAGAGTTATGGTAATTTTAGTGGGTCTTTCAAGAGGGTAACCTAAATATTGACAATTTCTTTATGTGTGGTGTAGACGTGGCGTTAATGAACACTATATCAGGTAAATCTGTCCGGAAAGATCCGAATTTCAACTGAATTATAAGTACCTGAACTAATGAAAAACTTGTTGAAAACTGTGAGTTCCTCAGTTAAGTGAGGCTAACTCAAGGAAGTTGCTAGGCAATATTAACTTCAAAGAACTTAGAGCATCGAATTGATTCGTAAGTGACATGAGAGGATTTTTAGAGAAAAACATGGCTGAATCTGCAGACGGCTAGATAATAACTTCCAGATACCCATAATTCGCTTGGCTACAGAATGTCATTAAAGTTCATTTTGTCCATTTCCATGTATCATTTTTGGAACCAAAATATAAGAACAATAGAAATTCGATACCAAGTACGATGGAATCGAGCCATGATGATTGGTGATGGTGATTACTACTGTTTTTTAGGAGGAATTTAAGACAAAACTGTAATTATTTCTTCATAACGAGACGCTTTTTATGTTTTTAGTTTTGTAGTATTTCAGAAGAAAACTAACAAACTGTATATTTAGCCTACAAAATAGTTTAATGAATGAAAAAAAATCCAAGCTGATTAACCAATAATTAATTCATTCAAGAGAACATTTAAAAAATCATTTCTCGTACTCATGTATGCTTGCCTCTGTTTATTGAATTTGGCGTCCCCCTTATTTATATACTCCTTATTTCCTTCCAACTTTATATGATACTGATTTAAATTTGATCTTTTTACACACTGTAACTAAAATTTTTGTCCATTTCTGGAGTGTGCAGCCATTTTCTTAACAAAATCACACAATTAGACAAATTTGGGTTATATTATCAGATCTTATATCCAGGATCAAAGATCACATTTTCAAAATCATTACAGGCTCTGTATTTCATAAATATGGACTATGTCTAAATTAATTTAAGTTTTCGCTCAATCCCCCCATATGACTGTAACCTCTTTTAACAAGATCCTTTATGTAGTCGCATACAGCTTAACAAATACTATGTTTCCATCAGATAGATCACATTCTAGCTGTTGAGGTAGCTATTAATAATTTCAGTGTAGTTTGTATTTACCTCGCCTTTGGATTTTGGAAATGTGAACTCCAGCTTTATGCCTAACCTTTAAACATTCTCATTATGTGAACGCGAAATTGATTTCTATTCATGGTTTAACGGGGGCGTATTCTCTTAAATACGATAGTAGAAAAGGGACGATCGTTCAAATTCACTATTGGTTTATGTATACGAGGGTGGTTTGGCTGAAGGGTATTTTTCAATAAAAAATAACTTTACTGCAAAAACATCTTTTTCAAACTTCTTTCAAAAGAGATTTTTTCAAACTTACCCAAAAAAAAATTTGTGTTTAATACGCATTTGTGTTAAATCATTTTGCGTTAACCTGTTTGTCAAAGTTTGTACACAGAAAATGATTGAAAGGGGCCATATATTCAAAGTTCACCTTGTATATCTTGGATAGGACTCACATACCCGATTCAGGTATAACTTTGGACTTGTCGTCTTCATTAGATATATCTTGCCAGTGGAAAGAGAATCTTAAACCTTCAAAATTCTATGTAATGTGCCTTAAAACAATGATTCGAAGAACTACAAAATCCTTTAGCTTCCTATACAAACCTCCTAGCGATGCCTGCTACAGGCAGTTATTCTCATATCTTGTTGATTAAATGGATTATCTGCAATTGAATCATTCGAAAGAAAATTGTTATCGTTGGTAACTTTAATGTTAATCACGTCATCTGGTTGAATTTGTTTAACAGAATTGATGATAAGGGGTGTAAAGCTGAAGATTTTACCAAACGCCACGGACTTGAGATGGTGACTTTGCTAGTCTCTTGAACCTGTTTCTAATAACAGAGCCTGATCTGAAAAAAGTAAACATACATGCACCACTCGGACCATCAGATCACAAACTAATTACTGCAACGTGTGAATTAGAAATCCAAACTCAGGATCCTCCTAGACCACGTATACATTGGCATTATAGATCGGTCAAGTTGAGGCATCTAAAGTATTTCCTTCTTATGTTTTCTTTAATTTCAATGACTATTCAGAATGTGCAAATGAGATTTCGGAAGTTATCAAGGCAGGTATGGTTTGATTAAAGATAAAACAACCTGCTGAACTATGTCATCAACATTTTTGACAGAGTTTGGGATGCCCATCTTCTAAATAAGTCAATCATACACTTCAGAAAGGTTCAAGATCAACGCTGGTATTCCCCAGGGATTCAAATCCGATCTAAATCTTCGTCAAAGATAACACACTGATGTCATCGTTCAAATCAATACCGATCTTGAAAACATTCTAGAGTGGGGTGGCAGATCCAGGCTGCTGTTTTTACTAGCAATCGAGCTCAGCATTGGGTGCTGCTTGAAATAAAATATTACCACAAATTCGTTTGATGGGGGTTGAGGTTGGAAACAATATGTCCTGGCATAGTCACGCGGCTTATTTAGCGAAGGTAGTTTTAGAAACACTTCTTCAAAACCAAATAGCTATATATGCCGTAACAGTTTCTAATGCTATAAAAGGACCAAATTCGTCCATATTTGGAGTATTACTTCCAAAAATTGGGCTCTGCTTAAGAGCATACCCTGAGGATGCTCGAGTACAGACTCAGAGGCGATCCAGGGTTGACCAGAATCTTAGACAGCGTAGAGGATAGAAGAAAGGTCCCGTGACGTGTCTCTGTTTTACCGATACTACAACGGCAAATTCTCTTTCGAGTTGTTAACATAATTACACCTAGAGCAGTTTTTGCAAGACCCACTCAACTTTGATTTTAGCATCCCATTCTTCACGGAGCGGCGTTTTGAGGTCTAATGTTGTGGCTGGTGCAGGATTTCTGACCCGACCTGTCTGCATTAGAATGAAGTTTTTGTCGATTGAACGACGTGATTCCCTAAAATTTCTTCTATATATCCGTTCGTCGTGAATCTGCCCGTTCCACTGCCAGTTTGAATACAAACCAACTCAGTTTTTGCTTCCATTCAAATGCTTACTCAAACCATCCAGAAACCTCCTTCAAAAGCTACATTTTCTCCTATACAACACTGCGCAAATTATTTTCCAGGTCTTGTGTAGACTCGTTTTCTTTTATCACTACCATACGGACACACTCTGTTTTTTTCTGATTAGAGAACGGAGTCTATTGATCGTCAATCCAATTAACGTATTCTCTGTCATATCGTAGATGTGCTAGTCGGTGGGCAGGTTTAGTTTGGAACTAGTAGCTGTCTCAAGGCTAGTTACCTAATGTTTTCTTCTGATTGTTCAGCAACTCACAACCAATCCTCGCGTTTTTCTGAGCCAGTGATTTGCCACTACAGGCTTGTCGCCTAAGTCAAATTTTTGGCTTACGAGTGTATTTATCTTCAATTTGTACAAAGAAAATAATTGTCCTGTATATTCATGGAACTTAATCTATTTATAGAGTGCTTTTTATACTCAATATGCACCACGCTCTTTTTCTAAATCTTCGTATACTTATTTCAGTTCCGCGAGGCCTTGTACATTTTATTTGGCATCATTTCTCTGGCCACACGATGCTTCCACAAGTTCCATAACTCAGCTCTACTTATTTTGGTCATAATTTTCTCAAACTATTCAAATGTAGTGTTTCCTAAGCATTCTAAAATATTGTAGTAAAAGCTTCATCCCTCCGTTTTAAGACACAAAGTTCCTATAAACCTGTGTGGTCAGTCTTATGAGACACAGGATGTCGTATTGTTAAATAGTTCAAAATGTGCACCTCCAGCCAAAATGCAGGCAGCCGCTCGACGTCTAATGGATTGCCGATTACGTTCGAAGGTACCAGGGTTGCTACATTCCAGCCTTGCGTTATACAGACCTGGTCACGAATACGAATTTGCCTGCAGACGCTCAGAATGTCAATTTATCGGGACTTCTTCCTTTGGAGGAATGCAAGCCTATGGAATAAGCTAGAAAGGCCCGAACATTACAATCACAGAAGTTCAAGATCTATTCCACAGGCATCTTGATACGGCAGGTACCAATCGAATTTGTGCTTGCTTTTTTCATAAAAAAAAACGTGAACAAGGGATATTTTAAGAAAGGTCGAAAAGAAAAAAGAACCACAGATACTACTGAAGTAAACAAATGAGCAGTAATGGAGGGTGAAGGTCTAAAATAAATGATAAAAATCTTGACACCGTATAGAACGAAAGATGCCAATGAGAAACTAATCAAGAGCAAATTGTTAACGATTGCAATGTTTACACAATAACACAATTCATGATGCTTTATGGAGCATAGTTATCGGCAATACAAAAAGAGACAAGGAGGAAGTAAAAATATAGGAGTTTTTCAATTTTCTTTGATAATAATTCTATTTAGTTTACAAAAAAATTTGAGATGGACGTTTTTATGAAGAATCTAGGTCACTTTATTAACACATGTATATAAAATTAACTAAATGATAGAAGAATTATTCCACAAGTACTCAGATCCAAAAGTATTTCATATATTTTGAAGGTTTTTATAATTTCGAAAATCTACAACATCTAGTTTTGCACTCTTTTATTATATCAGCTAACAGATACATATCTTAATTGGTATCAATTTCAAACAGACGCCGACGCCTTCGAGGCAGATCGTTTCCATAGTTACCTCGACGCTTATCTTCTCCATTGAAGGTTCATAATAGTCGCTCAGATAATTTTTCATTGCCGTATTTTTATACATAGGAGCTTTATTTCAATATTAACAAGCAACAATTTGGTACGACGAGAATACAATTGAAGTGAAATAATTTTTTAGGTATTACAAATATGTAGGATTGTCAGGTCTATATTAGTTGAAGTTTGTTGTTGAATCTCTTGTCATATCGCTAAAAACCCAATATCCTGACGTTATAAGGGTAGAAACTAAACATGTTGCATATAAAAATACTTATTTTAAAACAAGATATTGCTGATATAACGTCTGTCCAAAATTTGGAACGTCTAAGCCTCATTTCAGTGAAATTGGACCAGCTTTGCAAACTATGATGCTTTTCACACTTATCACATATGTATTTGAATTTAATCTAAAAACTACTTTTTTGTAACGAAAATTAAAAATGCAACGAATTAAAAGAAATAATGATTTTTCAATATCATCGAAAATAAATAAAATCATATCCTCACTGCCCAAAATTGCTTTTTCGATTGATTACTGTTTCTATTCGTCTTGGCTACTATCAACTAAAATTTTGCAATCATATCAATATCTATGGTGTGATAGAGAAAAGACATAAGTAACACTACTTTAGGCTCATTGGGTATGAGACTACATTCTAAAATCCAAATCCAGTTGTTTCGTCTGTACCAAAAACCAAACCAAAAAAAATTGGGAGGTAGTTGCCTCTAATTTAAATAAGTACATAACCGGTGAACCAATCATTATGAAATAATACGTTCCGGCTTGAGCCAGATTTTGGTGAAATTGATCTTAGAACATCACCAGTAGACTTGTTACTTACGTCAAAATGTTCTGGATGAGTTGGTTTCTTTGGAATATACTGCCGAAATTCCACGGGTTGAACCTTGTTGGAATTTCAAAAATTTTCGACGTCCGGCTCCCACTTTGGAGCCATTATCAAGAGAAGAGTATGTTTAAGCTGGTTATTCGTTCATTGGTAAGAAGTGATCCGATTCCGTGGTCTCAATCTGCCTAATTCACGTAACGAATCACCTCTTTTTCCTGGTTGATTCCAGGACCTCAATCTGCCTACTCCTTGTCTTTGAACTCACACTCACTGCTGGTCTTGAGCTCACTGGGAGCTAGTCGACTGAATCATGTAATTATAGGGACCTATTAGCGGGTTATGTCAGTATATCAGTGACAGGAAAGGTAATAAATGTGTGGAGATCGGCTTCTCAGGAGGGTTTTAGATGAAATGTTTTTGTTGGTTGAAGAGGTATTGGAGTGAAGTGGATGAAGAAGGTGTTTCCAAGTTGCCGACAATCTCTGGCTATCGTCCCTTGTATTCAGAAAGTTTGGACGTTTCTCTTTTCGAATAATCTTGGACTTGAAGGAGCGGAGTGGGGCTATAGTTTTGGTTTGGTTGTCCGGTATGGACATGATGTTGGGCAAGGGTGGAGAAAATATCAGAATTGGTGATAAACAACAAGTCTTCCTTAGTTCTGACGGATTTGATACTCCGTGGGCAATGAACACCATGGAGGTTGCAGGAAAACATTTCTTGTACTATCTAGATTTTTTCAAATATTGGAAAACCGAGAATTAAAAAAATTAACGAGTTGAAGCTCGTTGTATGTGCGGCTAGATAGAACTTATATGAGAGTTGAATTGAGCAAAATATATGTTTATTATTTAAATAATATTTCACGCGAAAAATAAGATGTGTTTTTATTTCTAGACATACTGTGTATATAATTGAAACGTCACTTAGCGCAGTCTTAAAACAAAAATATACTTGTTTTCAAAAATTTCCGACGTGTATTTCTAGCGCAGATAATGTGGTAATTTAAATTATTTTATGAATACATTACTTTGTTTTTGAAAAGTTGCCAACCTACATTCTGCTTTATGTTTCTAATTCAGCTGGTCCAGCGTATTCGCGAGTTCGGAACTGAGGTTCCGATTCAAACAAAACAAATCAAAAGCCTCTTGCCGTCACTTTACACACTGCGATATCAGTTGGAAACTGTCATTCAAGCATGCGATAACGTGTTAGGAAATATTTTCCCGATATATATCATTTATTAGTTGATACGGTAAACTCCATTTCACTCGATTTGATATTGGAGCAATTGGTTCTTGGTGAAATTAATGGTGAATTTTTCAACTTTCAGACAAGTTACAACAGGTTTTGGAACTTTTTTAAGGTAACAATTATTTTAATGACCTTTTGTAACTGTCATTAACAAACGCTTAATGATGTTCAAAGTTGAAAATATGAAAAACGTTTTATAATATTTATGTGATGCTGTAATTTCCGTTTATGATTGAGAGGAAAAATTGTTTATGAAAGCATTTTTCATCATTTTCAAATAAATAAAACAGAAATTATAAAACTGGGAAATTTATAAATTTATTTAAAGACTATATATTTATGTGATTTATTTTAATGAGATTCTTGAATAGTTTGGATACATTCCACAGTCTGTACATTTCAACAAATTGCCCATTAAAAGATCTGATGGGCAGTTCAACATCTAATAATTTCACTAAAGACGCATTAATGTATATTCCTAACTTAAAAATAAATTATTCACTGCACTCCTATTATGTGATTTCTCAAAAGCATTTGATTGTGTTGATTATGAACTTTTAATAAAAAAACCGCGGGATTACTGCATTCATCATTATTCTCTTACATCCATTTAAATATTTCTGTTATAAAGGAAATGATACGGACGAAAAATTTCTACATATTATTATTTTAAAGTTTTCAACAGCAAGTTCGTAATATAACCTGTTATGAATTATTAACTTTTTTCACGCGTAATCAATTTAATACTTTTTTCACTTAATTCGCGTGCCCCGCTAATCTTGGAGAATCGTCTACCTCTCCTGTATAATTTGAGAGATTTATAATTACCTGATTAAAAAAAGTGTCAATTTGCGCCAAAATATACACAAGAAGTCGTTTTTATACGGGATTTATTCAGTTGTCACCTTTGCGACATGGTGCGTTACATTAATCAAAACGGTGACATAAAATGAAATTTTTGCTATATATCAGACGTAAAGTAACATGTTAAGAAGACAACCATCGCTATTGAATGTATTTAATACCAATCATATACTCCTTGTTTGATTTGATAAATTTCGATTCCCCTTAGCTGTTATAAAATATTGTCAGTATTTCCCACACGAAATTTTCAATGTAAATTTTTAGACATATTTTTATTTCATGGGATGAAAAACACTCCAATGGTATATATTGTTTGGATAAAAATCATATATTTCGTAGGGAAGTCCACAGCATTGCCGCAGGCTTCCGCATCGACAACAATTATTTACTTTTGCCTGGAAATGTTCAGCTTCTTAATATTACGTACATAATAATTTTATGATGTCAAGGTATCGTGATTTATTTTCTTTATTTCATAGAATAATATTTTTAATGGAAATTAGACGTATATAACTGCATAATTATTTTCATTGTAACCTTTGGATTTGTTTACAAAAAGACTTTATACAAGCCTACCACATATTTCTTAATGCGATTAAATAAAGCGATTCAAATGAACTTATCGCTGTCCCAAACTGTTAATTTGAGCCTTATTCAATCTTTATTATAAAATGGCCCATGCGATTTGAATGATATTTAAAATTGACATATTTAATGACAACGTTTTTATATATGATAGTTGATAAGAATTATTAACAGTCGTTTAAATGTAAAAAAGTATATTACTAAAATCAATCGTCGCTGCATATCCAACAATTTGTTTTTGCATGAGGAATTGTTGAGGCATTTTGAATTTCATTGTTTATGTTTGACGCAATACATATATAAAAACATTGTCATTAAACATTTATTCAAATAATGAGTGTTGTACTACTTTGTTACCAAATGATTATTAATAAGCAGCATTTTATTACGTGAGCTGACGGTTCCCAAATCTAAAATAATTTCATTCGGATTTTGGCTATATCAGAACAGGCACAACGCGTTCTGGCAAACACAAGTCGCACAGAACGCGTTGTGGCTGTTTCAAACAACCACTGGCCATTTTCGGTCTTTGAGCGTAACATATATAAACAAGCGGGACTCAAAATTCAATCAACGTTTAAAATAGTACATAATGATGTTCTCCATTTGACGATGATACCATCGTAAGTAGAACTAGACACATTTTTCAATTGCGTATCTTTCTGTTTTAAAAATACTTGTATATGGTATATTTTGTGTTTTGTTTGTTGTTAATGCTAATAATTTTCACACTGATACATGTTCCAGATTTGATCACTTTCTGCAAAAGGTTCCGATTTGTTCTACTAATTAAATAATTTTACGAGGTTTTTTCGCTACGCTCCTCAAAAATACAACCTTAATTCTTCTCTGCGAAGTTTCTGTACACCATCAGAACATTCGTGGCTTCACTGGTTAACTCCTTTTCATGCTTGTTCCAGACGACTTCACTATCTACGGTGAGTCCTAGATTTAGGTTGTTCAATCTACTTTATTCGCATCTAAAGCATCAGTATGATGTAAATACAAATCAACACGTTGAAAATAGTTTAAAACTATAAATTATCCTTTGCAAGAGAAACTTTTAAAGGTAATATATATCTTAATCAAGGACGGCATTGTTAGCTTGAGGACTGTGAATTCGGCGAAAGGATATTAAAAATTTTTTCTTCATAGACGGATTATAAATATCCATTAAATAAAATAAATTCGGAATTACTGAATCTATGAAATAAAGCAATTAACCAAGCTTAACAATTTTGTTGCGATCATTATCTTAATTAAACTCTGCCAATACAATTCCGTACATTTCTAAATACAATCCAGAATAATTCAGATTTATTAATCTATAAATAATCCAACCCAGGATAGAATAATCTCATCAAGATCTGAATAATCCAAAATAATTTAATCATGTCCGAATCAATTCCGGATAAACTGATTTAGCCAAAAACAAAAATAAATTTTGCCGGGCCTATGAAGATAAAAATAATTTGAGGTATAAAATTGTATTTACACATGATGATACGAGAACTTGATTGTATCATAAACCTTATGACGAAATTTACTCAATTAGATTGTATACTTTTAACCCTCCATAATCATACTCTATTCATAAAGTTCGTGTAGTGATAAAGAATGAAATTGTACTTGCAAAGTAAGCTTTTCTAGAAATTCTTTATAAAGAGTCCATACCATTCGTCCTTAAAGTTAATCAATATCATTGTTAATACTCTTATATTACCTACACCTGTATATTGTTTTGTTTGTTTGTAATCTCCTTTCTTATTACTGCTTATTTCACCACTAATTGCGTTCGTTAGCCGAGCGGGCTAAGACATCAACATTCGAATTCGCCGGACATGGGTTCTAATTCCGTTCACGCAGTAAAAAAATTTTTTTCGGTAAATTTTCGAAATTCCTGCCGTGAATTCCTGTCAATTTTGACACACAGGGAAATATTCGCTTGGGAATGGGGTGAAATAAAGAACCAAAGCGTACTAACTTTAATATATTCCAAGCTTTCGAACACTTATGTATTCATCGTCTGGGAAATAATTAGTTAAGATCTAAGAATTTATTGTTTTTACCAGAAATAACAAAATTTAAGTAATATATGTAGCGGTAGCCTGATTTACACAACAGTTATGTCACAAAAGTATGTTAGCTATGAATTATGAATCGTATGTTATGACAATTGGAAAAATAAACTAAATATTGGTTACAATTAATTCAACTTTAACTAGAATTCTTTAATTTCTTGTCTAGATTTAATAGTATTTATCTCAAACTCTCTAAGACTTAAAAGCGAATCATAGCCAAAATATAAAGCCTGATATATTGGGATACTGTCATGTTGTCGTATTTAGAGTTTTCAATTATTGTTATTTTTGTGAAAAAAACAGTGAATTTGATGTTGTTAAACTGTAACCGTAGGTAAATTCTCTAATTTTCTAATTTATTTAAAATGTTTCCAAAGATGTGGTCAATATATACAAACGATTTTTTCCCTTAATTTAACTATACACTACACTTGAACTTATCACTAAATTTGTAATAATTTCCCCTCAAGACTTAAATATTCACTAATATATTTTATTAAAATTCGCGTTTTTACTTTACTATTTACTGAGTTCTGATAATTCGGTTCTAGGATGTAGACTAATAAAAATAAATTCCTAGAAATTGATTTAATAAAAACAATATAAACAAATCGTCGCCGTATATAAAAACATGTAAATAGAAGCTTTTCTGAGTATTGCCACTCTTGGAAAGTACCCGGCGCATCCACCATATTTTAGATTCTATGAAATTTATCAAACAGGACCGGTTCCACGGTCCATCTTGTGACCTAGTTCGTAGCAATATCATATCTACTCAACAAAAATCATAAACACAAAAAATTATGAAATATTATCTGATAATGTAACTTAAAAAATATGTCATAAAGAGAAAATCTGGAAACATCATTATCTAGTTTACGAAATACACAAACAAATTTATTTGGAACAATTTTCCAAGAAAGTGATAATTAAGCCACAAATCAGGTGATCTGTACATTTTGGCCGACCCTTTTTCTCAATTTTTAACACTACAAACCCAAGATAGATGCTTAATGCAAAATTAGTCACAGAGGCCTGAGTACAACTATCCTTGTGTAAAATGAGTACTTGAAGAAAGTGGTATAAGAACCCAAGGTTTGATTTATAAAAATAAACATCAATGTATGATGCGGACGACTTAGTATTAATCTAGAAAAGAACTTGCAACTGTACTTAAGCTAGTGGAAGAGAAGGCAAGAAAATATAACCTAGTGATCAACAATAAAATAAAATACATGGCGATAAAAGATAATGAGAAAACCGATATTACTGTGAATAATTAGAAAATAGAAAAAGTGGAACAAATCTCGAATATTCGGGTGGCACTAATAGTAATAAAGAAGACAAGAAAGGGAAAGAGGAAAATAAATAGCAAAAGGTAGTAAAGTAGCAGAAATTGTATCACGAAGGGCTAAAATAAGAATGTACCACACAATAATAGGACCTTAAATTACCACATAGAATTTAAAGGGACAACGACTGAAGATAGATGGGTGAAACGATTCCTGAAAGGTGAGGAAGGAGGAAAAAATGACTGCAGAAAGTTAGGGAAGATATTTGCGAACAGTGAGAGTGAAGGACTCGTAAAATGAGAAGATTTGGTTCCCAAAGATTACTGGCTCTTTCTGGTACTGAAAGAATACTTATGTAGCAACGATTTTTTTCAGATAACGAAATCTCTTGTCGGTAAATCAGTGGTTTGCAAAGCCTATAAACAATTCTTACGAGCCGCAGTAAAAATGCTAGAAGAACATCGCTGGGAAGAAATAAAGTAATACATTTGTCAATTTTTCATTACAAGAGGGCCATATTAGAATAAAAATGATGAATCCTTTTAAATAGATTATTATGCGATCTTAAGATGATGTACATGAAGTCTTTCAATTGGATCCAATCATATTGAAATGAACTTTCGTGGACGTTGTTTATTATTTGGGTTTATTACGCAATAAATAATTTGATTGAAAATTAATCTAGGTGAATTAGCTGGTTCGACACCATAAAACTTTCTGTTTATGGGTACTAAACATTAGTCTCATAATAAAGATCATTTGAATGCTCTCATCTTTCGCGAATAAACTTCTAAACAAAGACAATAAAATATCATTTCGAATGTTGATATATTTACTGATAACAAACAGCGTCTTTCGTTTATTTATTCTATTTATTACAGAATGGATTATTTAAAAGCTTCAGTATTTTCATCTCAAAATCTTTAACTAAAATTGAATTTCATATATCCGCTCATCCGCTTCGGGTAACGTAATGTTTCTTGTGTAGAACACCTTATTTTTTGTCTATATTTAATCCGTAAAACGAGAGGTGCAATGAAAATAAATACACAAAACAAACAGTCATAAATTTAATATGTATATTCTACATGAAAATAAGAAAAACTGCGAAATAGAACATAACACGATCTAGATAATTAAATGATAAAAAACTGTAAATGGGTGATTCCGTTCTAACTGTGATATTCAATGTCCTGTATTGTTTTTTTGTACTAGTCATTAATTAATAATCAATTAATAAAAATTTTGTGTTAATTGAATAATTCTTAAGATATTTAAACATTATTTTTATACAATATAACTTGCCACTTAAAGAAAACTTATACTACATCACTTGAATGTCAGTACCGTGTCATGTCCATTCCTAGAATTTACCGATAAATTATTAATTTTTTTTGTCGTAACAAATGATTTAAACTAATTACCTTATAAATTCTAATGTTTATGATCAAACTGAGGAAAATTGATGCACTTGTTGTTTAATATCTTAAGTTACCATGTCAGTACCGTGGATAAATGAGTCAGTACCGTGGAACTCAAAATCCGACATTTGTGTCTTGCTCGTGATACTTTGAAGTTGTAGTAAATTCCTCTTAGAGTTTTATTTTTACAGTAAAATAGATGAATAATATGCATAAAAAAGTTAGAAAAGTTAAATTTTAAAATCTTGAAATTTTGAATACAAAAAATCACAGTTAGAACGGAATCACCCAAATATCGGTGAGTTTGAGTTGTTTATATCAGAAGGAAACGCTGGCTGAAATTGAGCGGTGTTGTCGGATCTCAAATTTAGAAGGAACATAAAATATATAAACAAGTAACAGTCCTATCATACTAGCAGCATCGAATGCGTCGCGAACACGCCGCCGACTGTTGGTTTTGTTACTTCGAAGACGCCGGAGATGAAAACGAAAGCATCGAATGGAAGAAAGCGACTACTTTGTGTACTTTCGTACTCACCTGCGAATGTCAAGACCTAAATTTTATGAGTTGTTGCATCTGATACATGCTGAGTCAAGACATGAAAACATACATTTAGGTATGTTTCTAACATTAAATAAGTATACAGTACAAAATGGCTTCAGCGCTATTCGCAGCGATCTCTTGCGCGTCTGCAACGAATTCGCTGCGTTTGCGCGCCGTGAATGGGGCCGCGTTCGCTCCGCTCTGAAGAACCTCGCATTCCGCTAGTATGATAAGGACCTTAATGTTTGAAATGTGAATTCGACACCGAGAGGTTGAATTCTTCGCAAAAGTAAAAAATTGCCAAGAACATTTTCTAAAATGTCAGAAAATGAAGACATATTAAACAAATTTATTGAAATGATACAAAACTTATCAATAACAGTGCTCAGAGGTATTAAAACAAGTACATGTAACTGATAAAAATAACCAAAAGAAAGAATTGTAGAATATTTTCGAAAAAATCTCTTTATGTAGCTTCATTGTATATATCAGTTCAAATTCAATTCTTACCCGGTTTTTGAGTAATTCGTTTTTTTGTCTGACAATAAAAATTATGAGTGGAATTTTTGATCTAATATAATGAGTTTTCAGTTGACCTTAACGACAAGAAACGGAATATTTTATATCTCTCTTGAATTACAAAGGAATGAGTTCGTTTTATGAAATTCTACGTCCTCATCAAAAATATATCGTTCGAAAAAATTATTGCGCGAATGAAACACACTTAATTTTTCTGATTTATCTGACTGATGACACGTTTCGGTTTTTGATATGCTGGATATAAGTACGATGAATAAATTTCGAATCGGTTTTCCACAATCGTAAACACATCAAGAAAAATTTTCCTTAGAAGAAGATCCGAAAACTGGTGCCACATAAATCTATATAATTTTACTGCTCATTATTACTATGAATAGAAATATTCATAGCAATAACATAAGATAATGATAATAAAGTTATAAAATATTTTATTATCCTTTTGAAAAAGTTGTTTGGTTGGTTTGAAAATCGAATATACACTGTGAACGGTTAAAAATTTATTATATATCCAAAATTGTAAATTTAAATAGTTGGAAATGTTCCACGGTATCAGTAAAGTTATTTCAGGTCCTAGCTGCCTACAATGGAACTATCATAGCAGAAACATCGATACCTACCTGGTATCTATATTCTCTTTTGATATGGGCGTAGATCATAAGAGTTTTCTATCCAGGATGACTCCTACTCGTAGATATTCACATTTCTTGCAGTGCAGATTTTCTCTGTTTTGTGTCAAATATATCAAAGTATTTTCCATTTGTAGCGTCTAGTAAAGACTGCAATCTCATTATTCCTGGTTTCCACTACTTTCAGAACTCCATGAGTAGCTGGGCATACAGAAAGTTGTCACTGTTTACTTTTACTTACGTCATTAACTCTTTATTCCAGAATCCGTAGTAGTTGTCCACAATCGTAAAGGATATGGGAGGATAAAATATCAGAATAATTCTATTTTTTTATGTTATTAATTTTCAAGTAGCACCATTCCGAAGCAGAAAAATTGCTATTTCAATTGAAATCGCAGCTAAAATAATAAAAAAGTAAATTGTACCAAACATCCCCACCGTCCTTTTATAAATAAACATTAAAAATAATGAAGAATTCTACCACAAATGAAAAGCTTTTTATTTATAAATGATTTATACATGTAAAAGATTATTTTAACCTAAGTACAAAATTACTGAATAATTTGTTCAATACATAAACTTAACATTTTCTAATTTGATAATTTACATTTATCAGTCAAGGCAATGAATCATTTAAAAGTCTATTTAGAGGGAAAATATATTTTTGTCACTAAATTGGCACAAGTGTTCTACATGGTCATATGTAATTTGAGCAAATCATTTTGTTTATTTACAGTGTTTTTTTTCATTTATACAAAGGATCAGTATTAACAATCAATGCCATTTTAGCTAGTAAAGCACTGATAACGTTAAGGCTTTCAAGTTGAGAGATAATTTGTAGAGTTACATAACACACTTTTCACAGTTTCTATAACAGTAATTAATGTTTTGATGGAGGGCCACTAACCAAATTTCGTGCTGGCTAAGATCTTTTCAAAATTTCTAAAAATTTATTTGTTGGAGCAGATAGATATTCATCCATTCCATTCAAGTTTATTTTTTTCTGTAAGTATTTCTCAGCTGTAGCTGTCAAATAGTTGGAATTGTATTCCTATTAGAACGATTTCAAATCTGAAATCCGATAACCCTAGGTCGAAACACCTCAATCTCACGCAGTACAAGGCAATCATTGAAAGGATTACTTATATCAGGTTCTATAGACACAACCAGTCTACCTACAATTTAATAAGTTATAAGTTTCATTAGAACATCGCAATACGATACAGTTCACTGATTAAAATCGGAATCGATCAGTGTCAAAACAAAAGCGGAAAGAGGTACGTTGAGTCCGTAAAGTACGCACCAAGATCAGTCAAAATTCAGCAACTTGAAGCTGCAACAAGAAATTAGAAAAATCATGGTTGAACTATTCATCACATCCCCTCCAAAAAAAGTAGTCTTCACAAGTTTGTGTTGACTTATTTCGAAGCCTTCAACGAAATTAAAATGATAATTTTTGAGAAATTCCTTAGTTGTTGCTACTCTTTGATATTTCTTGAACCTCAAAATACATTTTCCTTTCATTTTCTACAGCATTAACGACAAACTGGGAATTAAATCAGTAATTATCTATTCCATATTAGTCTGATATTTGAAGTAGATTCTAAAATGAAAATACGAGATTGTCAACGAGTAAATAATTCAATAAATATATTTATATCTCCGTAAAATACTTGAGAAGTATCATCAGATCCCGTTTGGTAATCAAATATTATCGCCGGTATCACTTGTCATAATCACGAATATTTTACCCTTCAGAAATATTTGGATATAATCAGAGGTTCAATGGTACTTAAAGTGAAATAATTATGAGTCTGCCACAACGGCACTGCTCTTTTATGCTGAAACATCTTTTGGAGCGGAATTGAATGATGAATTATTATTTCATACATAAAACCACCCTCATTCATGCGACTTTTATTCATGTAAAAGGAATCCACGTCACACAAACTGATCAATAACAACTTCATAATACTTAGAGGTATTGTTTTGAGTTATTTTCTCGGCAACGCAATGTAAACAAATTGAAACGAATTGAACAACAAATTTGAACGTGGAATAGAAATAATTTGTCCATATTGTGTTCTTATATAATGAGAGGATTTATTATTTTTCCGACAGTAATTTATTGCGTCACTGATATCATTGGGATATGTATTGCTGTATTTACTCCAGGATGTTTTTTATAGGTTAATATTTTTGTGTTGACATTATTTTATGTAGCATCTTTGTGAACAGCTGACAATATATATTTTGGAGTAGGTTTCTGAATGAATAAACGAACTAGGCTCCCACTTTGAGGCCATTATCAAGAGAAGGATGCGGGTAAAGTGATTATTCGTTCATTGATGAAAAGTCATCCGATTCCGTGGTCCCAATCTGCCTACTTCTAGCAACCAATCACCCTTTTTTGGTAAATTCCAAGGACCCAATCTGCCTACTCCTTGGAATTTCACCGAGGAAATGAAAGCTAAAAAAATTGGGATGACATATACATGTAAAAAGTGCGCAGAATCCTTGACACTTCTGAAAAAATAAATTTTATTACTAATAATCATTTAAATAGAGACAACACATTCCAGTTTTAGTTACAGATATTTTCGCGAAGTAAAAAATAATATTGTAGCGTAGTTAATTACACGCAAAAAGAATTATTCTCGCAACAACTGGAAATAAGACAATTGTCATGCAATAATCGAATTATTTAGTATTCTAGATACCTGCAGAAAGAACGAGACAAATAGCTAGTGAACAAGGGATGCGATAAGAAGGAACAGTTAGTTGAAAACGAAACACACACACACAATTTTTAAATGTCATTCTCTAAAGTGTCCCACCTCACTATGTGTGTGTGGTGAGGCAATACCTGGATAAGGTGTTTCCCAGGAGGCATAGTTTTATCGAATGGCCCCCGCGATCACCCGGCATGAATCCTTTAGACTATTTCTTGTGTGTTAACTTAAGAATATTGTTTATGACACAAAACCTGTCAATATTCAGAAGATAGGATTACCACAGAGATAAGAAGAATTTGGCAGTCAGGGATGTTGCAAAATGTATTGCAAAGTTTTAAAAATCGCATGGCTTGTTGTATTGAAGTAAATAGACAACATTTTTAGCATCTGCTGTAATTACCTTTACTGTATGTTTTCTAAAATTCCACAAATGTGGATCTACTTCTAACATGACATAAACTTTTGAAGATTTGTCTCCAGTTGTTGTAGTTTTTCTGCGCCATGATTTGGATAAATATTTTACTGAACCAGTTTCATTAAGCTTTTTACTAACTTCTGACACTAGACCTTGTTACGAGATTTGTATTAGCACATAAATTTTTAAGGAATATTCAATTGTAGCCACCTAAATGTTTTATTGTAACTTTGGTGGAGATATTGAAAATGTAGCTATAACTCCGAAATTATGGCATTTAGGTATAAAACACAAAATATACAGGGTGATCTATTTGAAATAACAAAGTTCATTATTTTTCCGGAAAAAGGAAATATCTGACAACAATATAAATACCACCATAATACCGGCCGACTCACAAGACCCTTGTACACAAATCATACAAGCCATTTCTGACATAATTGAGGGGTTCCATACATAAAACTCACTCTGTATATAGTACAGACGGGAAAACTCTCAATTTTTCTAATCCATAAGAAAATGAAATTCCTCAATTAATTATCCGCATCTTGCTATTTTCTTGCAACGCTTTTTATAAATAGTGTCTGTGAGTTAGGATGGAAAGCGTTTTTTATTCTGGAATAGTGCAATGGTTCGCCCTGATATGAAAATAATTGAATTATTAATTAACTCTTGTAGAATAGTGTTCATTTTTTTTCTTTTTTCAACTGCTATAATCAGTTCCTGATAAATGATCGTTGAATTATATATTCAAAAAATTTCTTTGCATATCACCCATTCGTACTTAGCGTAATTAATATTTTATGTAATAGTTTCCTTGCCAATTTAGTCTTCACACAGTTGCTTCTTCCAATACATTTTGCTCCATTCTGTGCTATTTGTTTAAACAATATCGTCTACAAACACAAAACGTCCTCCATGCTCTTTCCTTATGGGTTATATAATTGATCTGATGACATTGTCTGGGTAGATATTTCCTATAAATGTCTGTGTTATATAGATAAATCTCATCCGACAATTATACAAAATACAAGACATCTCAGTCCCTTTTTTGCAAGAGTTACTCGTGCTATTTGTCCTATTCCTTTGCATACATTTATATATCAATAAATCAAAACCTGTTTTGCAGCGCAAACCAGAATTTGTTCTCTATAGCTCAATCTAAGTGATCGGAAATTTATTGTGTAGTAAGTCAAGACAACTTTGAAGGTCCTTCATATATTAAGTAAGTTTTATTTTACTTTCAGTCTTTGGAGACGATAATGTAGATAATGAGATGCGTTTAGACAGTTCAATTGCGAATGTTTATATCATCATCAGAAATTCTCATTCAATTGATAAAAGGACCTGATTGGAAATATCGCAATCGACAAAACGGACTTTCTCTTTTTGTTAATACCTGGTGTTTTGTACCAGCTAAATCATAACCACGTATTGAATACTTTCTATGATATAGATACATTCAGATGCACATAGATTCATCGCTTATGAATACTATGATAATGATATAAAGTATAATGTGTGGGATTTTTTGGTAAACAATCTTCTATTATTCTCTAGTAACTTATCATCCTGTAAAGAGGAAATTATAAATTCGAAAGTCATCCTTATATGATTTCGCTAGTTTTAATTATGTCCTTTAGTTTCATTATAAACGATTCTTCCGGATTTTATGGATTTTATTATAAAGAATACTAAGAAAGAGGAAATTTGAGCTTCACATATATTGTAATGATCAAATTTCTGCCTCAATAGATTGAAAAAATCTAATAAAGAACAAAGTACCGTTATTATAAAGAATTGTATTATTGTATTTTCAGGAACAAAAAAGACTTGAATGTTAATTATTTCAAAAAGAACATTAATTAGTCCGTTCTTATTGAGAATAAAAAATCTTTGACGTAGTGAATTAGAACGTGCTTAAGTCGATCGATGTTTTTGATTAGAAACCATTAATTTTTACTACTAATAAATGTTGGTTAAGATATGATTTTCATAGTTATTCAGATAGTTTTAATGTCTATATAAATTAACATGACAGCTAGCTATATACTGAAAGATGCTTTACCTTTAGCATGACTACAACTAGAAAGGAATAATAGTAATGTATAACCAAACATACCTTTATCCTTAAAAAATGAGTCCTTCTCAATAGTATTCAATAAATCAATAGAATCAGATTAATTTATAACGAGTAAATTATTAACTCGAGAAGATCAATACTTTCAAGCACAGTCAAGCACAGGTCTTGAGTTCTACCGATAATAGATGGAAATTTTTATTTTAAATTGTCAGATTTCGTTATATAAGAGGATATGATTGTTTTTATATTTATATTCCTTTATAAATTCAAACATTCATAAAGTGAAGTACAACAAGACGCGATTAAAATAGGAAACAGCGTCAGTTTACGTGGCCAATATTTTCAATTTCAATAAATTTCAATAAATAAATATGATTTCCTCCAATTTTTTGAGCGACCAAAAGGAAAGAATGTTGCTGAACGCTAAGTTACGTCGCGTCGTAATCTCGAGCGGAATCTATTTGAGATTTTGAGAAAACGATCGTGATTTGATATGTTTTCGATTAGGAACATAATATTCCTCATGTAGAAATTTGATGATAGTCTCTTAACTCCTGTAGAAGTAATCCTGTTATTTCTCCAACAATTATTTGTCGTTTGAAATAAAAATTTGTTTACGAGTGTTCAATAATTCCAAATCAAATATTTCTGTTACTGATTTTGTTTAATTGGACTGACACTCTAGCTCAAAATTATAAAACAAATATTTATTGAATCAAGAGATTGATAATTGTTTTCTAATTATCTTTGTTCAACAATTACAATAAATTAATCCTATTTTATGACGTTATCAAGATGCAATTAAATGAGAGGCAAAATATATTGAACTACAGCATGGAGTTAACTGTTGACAATATTCGGTCATAAAAAATTTATGTTACCATATTTTTTTAAGTGCAAGTTCATAAATTACTTTGATGTCTGCAGGAAGTTGATGTTTCACGGCGGTAAATATTTTCCAATAGCTGTGAAAAGGTTTATATCTCGAAAACATATTTTACGATCTCTTGAAAATAAATTGAAATATATAAATCCTATCTGTGAAAATGAGAAAGTAATAAGGTAAGGGATTATAAGAATTATCGATTTTTCTAAGAAATTCATTAGAAAATTAGAGAGGTTGTTATGTTCCAAAATGTATGCCCCAAATGTTGATACTACAAAAATAATATTTATGATATACTTTTTTAATTTCTTTATCTATTCTCACTTGCAGGACTGTAAAAAATATGCAAAATTTCAACCGCAAAACTGTTACACCGAGTTGAGTTTTATAGTAGCGATTCTAATACCCACGTTATTTCAAAGAAACAGTCCCATATTTGCATTAAATTGAAGATACATACAACACTGTGAACAGTGTATAAATAATTTGTTTCTCAGATCTCAGTTTGGTCTGAAACTTTTGTATTAAATTTTCATGTTTTGTTTTATTATTCACTAATCAAATTCATTTAGGGTGATAGCTTATTGTCAACCATTTTAGGTAGACGATAGTCGAATGGTGAAAAACTGGTACAAAAGTTAGTCAAGAGTGTGGATAAAATGTTAGAAGGTTATTTGAAATATTTTCGAAAACAAGAAAATGTTAATCAGCCATCTATTATTAAACGGAATAAATAATTTATTTTAATTCTATATTCTACGAATGGCTGGTGTATGGCTCTTATAAAACTAATTCAATACCAACATTTGACATGATTCAGAACAAACTGTGTACACATCTTCAATAATTACAATGTTAAGAGGCACTGTGATTGTAGACAGGAGTAGTTAGACAATGTATACGGAGTTACCATGTACGACCATGAAATTTTGAGCAGCTGAATTCGAACGTCGCCGTATCAAATTGACTCGAGACGACCAAAAACTGAGCGATATTTTGAGCTCTCTGCTCGTTGAGTTTCACGTTTGCTCACTTAGGAGCAAAAGCGCATTCTAATAAACATTTGTCTGGCTTTATTGGCGCGGCTTAAGCTTTTTCATCAATTCATAATTGAGGATGAAACCTGGATCCACCACTGCACTCCTGAAACGGAAAAACCGTCAGTAGATTGGAAATAATGAATGTCTTAAAAAGGCAAAAACTGTTTCATCGGCCATAGAAGGGATGGAGACTATTTTTTGAGATAGTCACGAGATTGTGCTTATCTTCTTTCTTTAAAAAGGTAAAACAATAACAAGAATAATTCACGAGCTGCACATGGTTGAATACCCACAGCATACACCTGTTTTGGCCCCTAACGATTTTTTCTAGTTTTCTAACCTTAACAATGCCAACTATCACTTAGAAGGGTTAAAATGGTTGAATCATCGCTGGATTAAGTATATAGTCTTGAAAATATACTTTATTGAAAAATAAAAATGATTATAAAAGTGTTTCGTTTCTTTGTTATCTCGGAAAATTTTCTGACCACCCTCGTACAACAACAAATTATAGCAATTGATTGAAATTTGTCATTCGAATTTCACCAATTTCTATAAGTGTTTCTTGTTTCAAGAAAATTGAAGTAATAATATGGGGGAGGAAATTGAGCCATCATTACCATGACAAACTTCACCCATTTTTTATACAAACTGTCATGAAGATCGATGACAAAATCTCCCACCATGGTAAACTTGAAAAGCTTTTTCATTGCAGTAGTTAATCTCTTTGAAATAGATGTGACCTTTAAAAAAATTCTCCCTATTTACAGAAGACTTCCATGATACTGTATTCAACCCTAGTTACGACCTACAACAAAATTGATAGCGATTCTATCCCGGAATTCTCCGAATACAAAAAGCAAGGTGCAGGACCGTAATAGAACATAATATTTCGTTCATTTCATAAGAAAATAATTGAAATTGGATGATAATCTCAGTTTTTAGAAGTATTATATCAATAAAAAACTGTTCCATATTGTACTAATAAAGAAATCTGTCTTATCTATTATTTCTGTCTGTTTGCTTCCTCGAATTCACCTTGGTTCTATGTTTTTTCCTTCATTTTCTTAGATAAATATTCCAAGACAGTATAATTCCACTCTAAGATATCTCTTATTCTCCTGCGTTTTGAGATGCGTTATTTTCATGAACTTGGAAGATTTCTCCTCGGTTACTCGTTATTTCTGCCATTTCTATGAAAGCCATGCATGTACTCTTCAATTCCTTTCCACTTGTTGATAAAATAACCACATCATCTGCATATGATAGGAACTGTATTGTTTTTGTTTTTAGTGTTCCCATGGTTTTGATTCCGCTTCTTTGTACTATCCATTCCAGTATTACAGTAAACGTAGTAGATAGAGGATCTCCCTCTTTTAGTCCGTTATGTGTTAAATCTGATGATGTCTTATTAAAATTTTTGTTCAAGTGTTATCTGTGATCCAATTTAATGAAAAATTACGAGATCAAAACAGTTTTAGAATTAAATTGTCAATGGTATGAAAATCTGTTATTTCAGATCGTCTTAATGTCCTGAATAGTCTCATATATTGTACCAAATTTGGTATTTCTAAGTCAGAAGGTTACAAAATTGTTTTGAACGTATGGATAATTCTCCATGGATGCAAAGGTAAATTGCTCTGCTCTGTATCACTTCTTATGACAGAAGATATAACTGTTTTCTCATTTTTCCAAAATTTGTATCAGGCGTTATATGTAAGAACACTTGATCAAGACTAATACACTGTTATATCTTACCACAGTTAACCATACTTCGGGCTTCTCTCCACGGATCAAGTGCTTGTTCCCTTTTACCATATTTCCATGAATCATGAACTCTGAATATCATATTTATCTATATCTAGCACATCGGTATTATTGAGTAGATAATTTATAAAAATGCAGTTCCGATTTTTATCCCTATACTTATTATTAACGAGATTAATAATGACATTGTATAGTAATAATGATGGTAAACACTGATCCTACTCCGAGTTTGTTATCATTGTTTGACATGAAAGGCGACAACAAAGAGAGATAACATTAATCGATCAATTTTATACAAATATCTGCAAAGTATACAGTATTGTTCTCAGCTTTATTCCTCTAAGCACTTTATCATCATTATCCAGACACATATCTATATTATTTACCAACAAAGAAAATTGGCAGTACAGTGACGGACTTTTTCACTGCTCATGTTTCTCGTGAAATGCGTGGTATAAATTTTACTGCCATATCTTGTTCTATTTATGAGTTGATGACTTTTATTTTATTTGGTGAAGGTGAATTGATGCCGGTGTGGAAATGAAGTTACAAAAAAATAATAAAATGTATCTCATTGATATAAATAATAATATCCAATTATTTTACGTATTTTCGATGGGAACAACGAAAAATTTTATTTTCTATACTGAACAATACACGAATATCACCGTTTTCTTACTTTACAGTTATGACGAGGATTTGGATAAAGAATTTTATACAAACCCTAAGGTTTATTGCAAATTATTATTAGAAAGACGTAGAAAAAAGTACTATAAGAAAAATTACTATTTTATTACCAACTGTTAAAATCTTATAATGCACTTTCTTACGTTATGTTGTATCTGGTTAATTCAACGACCCCAAAAGCTACTGTGGAATGCATAATCTATGGTTGTAATTTACATTTTCGTAAGAAGTTTGTTGATTAAATTCATTGTGACAGTGTTTGCGTTTGATTCGGCGTATTCGAAGTGGCAAACTATGCCTGGACTGAATTTGAAATCTATGTGACGGCAAATTGGTGGTTTACCAACTAAAGTCGATATTAATAGTGTAATTGTCGTGCTTTTCCTCTCGATTTTCCAACAGAAACAATAAAGTTGGGAAATACAATGGACAAGAGTATTAGATAAAATAATCAAGTATCTCTAAATTTAATACCGTAATTTTTTATCCATTCCGAGTTTAGCGTCACAAAAATGATTGCCAGCTAATGCCGGTATTCCATGAATCCGATATGTAGCATTTTATTTATGCATGCATGCAACCGTTTTCCGTGGAGTAAATTATTTTTGATTAAACATTTCTCACTCAAAGTCTTCGTCGCTGTTGCAGTTATTTTCTGTTTTTTGTAGATTTTTGTAGATAATTGGATATTTGTCAAGTTACATTCTCGGTTTCTCAACGAATCATCTTGGCTCATTTCTAATTGAACTCTTATTTTCACGTTCTCTCTTAGTTCTTTAATCATATTAATTGGATCCCTCATTTTTGCTCGATTATTTCTTGTAACTGGCATGGATTTTAAGAAAATTAAGTTCAAAAACTACTACTTGTCTAATTTTCTTAAAAGTATAGAAACAGCTATGAACAATTGCTTATCATTCCTGAGAAGCACTTAAGCTAAGAGTTTCAATACATAGATATATATAGTTTTATACAAGGTATGGTACATATATGTGGACCTTCTTTTTGGACACCATAGTAATAAAGAATAGAAAAATGTTAGCATATATTTCGGAGAAACACCGCTGGATGCTGCTACATTCTGTTTTGATATTTCCATTATATCTAACAGAGGAAAGCCAGTATCCATTTCCTGATACATCGTCTGATTAATTTTCCACTCAACATTGAAAGATTAAATGAGGAAAGGACTGTTATTGAGGGTGTAGTTATAATTTGAGTAAACTCTTTTCGAAACCTTCACCAAAATCAAAAACACATAAAAAACTTGCTCTGGGAGCTTTCAATACAGCTTTTACAAAAGGATTAGATTTAACGAAGTAGGTTTGAAAATATTGTTTATAGATACAAGAATACGTTGAACAATTGTTTGATGGTAAATACCAAATTAGATGTAATAATTATTGTGATAAGCAGTATGTTTAACTAACTTAGAGGTCTCTCAATATCTGTTATAAAGAGCACCTAACTATATCATTTGAAATATGGGCGGACAGAAAAATTAGAGAATCAGTTGAGGGTATCCCTTCCTTATATTAGAAGTATGGAAGACAGAGTTCGCGGAATTTTCAAACCCCAAGGTTTTCGCAAAATCAGAAACAGAACAATCAGATTTGTAAATTAAAAATGTACAATCTTCAATTTTCTACTCAGATTTCTTCTATCTCTATATTAGGTAGACAAAACGACGTATTTTCTTCAGGGCAAAGGAACACTTGTTGTCTGTCACTAATTTCGTGTCCATACAGTACAAACAATCGATTTCAATATAACCAAATCTATCGCTCCACTTCACTCATTCAATTCCAAAATTATTCGAGAAGCTATCGAAACAGAAAAACGTCCAAACTATCTAAACACAAGGAACGATATCCAGAGCTTACCGTTCAGGTTGCTAGCTCACTAGTTAGATCAATACTAGCTGAGATAGTATTAGTGTAAACCATGTTCTCAATGGTAATCATATCAGTTTTTATTCCTATTTTGATCATTTTATATATTTTTTCAGCTTTTCAATCCCTCCTGAAATTCCAATGAAAAGGCAGATTGAGGACTTGGACTCAAACAAAAAAGGGGTAATTCCTTGCGTGCCTCATGTTTCTATACATCCTTTTTTATTCAATAATTATAATTTTGTTATGAGATATGATTCTCTAACTGAGATTGAGTAAAATGGTTTGCTTCAACTATTAATTGATATAATTCTCAATAAACTCAATTATTTTCTGGTTTACTTCATAATTTATAATCACTATGTTTAATGTTTTATTTCAATATCTATCATTATTCTTGATTCGACTTTATTATACTACAATTGTATCTAAATATTCGATTTGCTGGCAGATGGATTGGTCGAGAAAGAGCAATGGCCACCACAATTACCCAACTTCGCATCTATTAATTATTTAGAAAACACAACATAGAAATTTGGATTATTAGAAAGATAACAGCAGAGTGTGGAGACGTAGAGATTATTCAAGAAATAATGGATAACGCTTCGAGAGTTTGTTTGGAAACTGTTTATTGAACAATGTGACTAGAATAAAGTTTCTATATTTGAACATTATATAACGATGTATTTCTGCTCCAGAATGTCTATAACACGTAAGTCAATTCTCTCAGCGAACATGTCGGGTATGAATAAATTAATGTTTGTTTAACCTCGTTCATTGTCAAATACAAGTAACAGTTGGAAAAACATTGGGCGGTGCGATAAGGAAATAAACTGATTCAAATAGATGCGGATTATAGTAAATCGGAGGTACATAACTATATTAACACGATGTCGGTTCATATTATTTTATGAATGATAATCAAATACTCCAGTTTCAACTAGGTAGCTTCAGTATTGTATACAGCAGTATACAATTATTACAACGTTACAGCGCAAGTGCTTTGCTTTGTCACAAACGTATACATATTTCGATGTTATATGAGGTGTGTCAAATATATTAAAATGATTTTCTACTATTCACCTCTGAAAATTATTTCGGAATTTAATATTTCGAGTATATAGTCTGCCGTTCTTCAAAGGAGTGGGTTTTATTAATATACTGATAAGAGCTAATTTATTAAAAGGAACAAATATGTCTTCTGATGATAAATATGTCCATCCATGAGTACATCCATATGGAAATTCTCCTGAAATATTTTCTGTACTTGTACATGGAGTTTCAGTCTCTTCTATTAAAACCTAGAGATATTCCTATATAAAAAGATAATATTCAATGAAATTTTGCCCAATTGGAGTTAAAAATACGGTCAGAAAAGAAGTAGACTCTATCAAGTATGTTTCCAGGTAATCTTCCACAAAGACATAATTATTGTATGAAGATTCTTACTAACTACAAATGTGATTTACTCTACAATGATTACATTTTCTGCATTATATTTCATCATATTTTGTACCTATTCACCTTTTTCTCTCTTTATTGTCTTTTTTGTTTTTAACGGATGGAGGTTTCACGTGTTTTATGTTTAAACTTAGGACCCAACCAAAAGAAACAGAGACTGCTGTATATAGCTAAAATATACTTATGAAAATACAAAATCCCTTAAATTTTAACAAGTTCTCCAGTCGCCCTTTGTCCAAAACATCCCCAAACCATCACCGAGCATCCGCCGTGTTTTACAGTCGGGCTTACACTTGGATCTGTCCTTCTTTCTTCCTTTGATCTACCCACAAAATATTTTCTTGGACCCAGTAATCTCACACTTTCACTCATAAATCCATAAAACTCTCCCCCACTTTTCATGCGTTTAATTAATATGTTCTATAGCCTACGACAAAGTCTTGATTTTATTTTGATGTCTTAAAACAGGTTTCTTCACTACCACCCTTCCAAAAAGGACAGCTTCTCCCAATCTCCTTTAAATTGGTGTACTCCAATGCAGATCTCTGGATTCAATGATCTGAGATTTTATCTCTGGGCCCGTGAGTCGTCGATCAGGTTTACTGATCAGTATAATACGTTTATCTTCAGCGGTTGTGATTGTTCGAGAACGTTTTCTATCGCCAAAGCTCCTTGTGGATGCATATTTTTTCTCGTCTACGGTACTCCAAACTTTTTTAATCAGGAGGCAATGGTACCGTTATTTTTGCCTAGACTATGAATATCTGCTATTAATGTACGAGTTTTAACCATTAAGTCTTCTTTGATGTTTCGACATACTTCGTTCTTCATCAAAATATAACTAACATATAATATAACAAGAAAAATTGATTTTTCCTTACTTTTTACATCTCATAAATATGTAACAGCCATCAATTAAATAATTCTTAGTTGCATTGAAATTTATAAAATGGAACTATGAATTTTACATGAGTTACTCAGGTCCATTTTATTATTATTAGCTTTAATGTTCTCATGTACGTAAACCATTTCTTAAAATTCTTTTTCTCGTGTGTTTGATTCCGAAGCTTTATAATTGAATTATGTTTTTTTGATATTTCATGGCCTGTTGATGCATTTTTATTTGATTTATCGTTACGATGAACTTTTAATCTGTTCTTTAAATATTGATATATCTGACTTATGTAAACAGCGTCATAGTCATTACAAGGTACTTGATATATAACATCACTAGTGATAGAACCTGTAAAATATCCTTAGGTATCTTTGTATTTGAAATATTTCTAATCCAATTAATTTGAGATTCATCTTTTAATGTCAAATATATCAAAATAAATGATTCCCCTCCGAAAATTTAAAATTTCGAAAATGTTGTTTGCCATACGTGTTTGTATATATCGTAGAGGAAAGCAGTGAAAACTAAAACACTGCTAGTACAAACAGGAACTAAATTGATTAAACCTATGCAGAAAAATGCAGCTCACGATGTTCCAATACGTGACAAAAAGCAAAAACGTTGATCTGGTCATTCTATGTGAACCAAGGAGTTTTCAAAGAAAAATTTCTTGTTATTGATAATCTGGAGACTGCAATAGTTTACCAAAAAATGTGATGAGAAGAGCGAAGGGATGGATTATATGAACATGAACATATGCAGCTGTTATATGTCCCCAAAATAATTTTTCACCTCAAAATTAGCATTCAAGGGCAAAAGCAACAATGTCTAGTATGTGGGGATACCTATGTAAAATCGATGATTACAGAGGTTTATGTTATTAATTCCCCAGCGAACGCTATCTGGCGCCATCTCTCACATTCAATTGCGAACAATTAGTTAATTGAAATCTAGTCGTAGTTGTTGATTATATAAAAAAATCATGTGATATATGAGGTGCGTCCAATATATTAAATTATCTAAAATCTATTCGGCAGCTCGTATATTATTTCGAATTTCAATATTCGAAATCATTGTTCGTTGAAAACAACTACTTTTCTAGCTAATACCGCAACGAATCTTGTAATACATCTTTTGTGAAGAACATTATGTTCATTGACCTTTTTGTCGATATCAACGTCCCTAACTCACAAGGGCAATCCATACCTTTTTAGTAAATGCTAAAATCTACAAAAAATTATCCAAATTCGTTGTATACAATACAGAGAGGGGAGTAAAAACTATGTTATTCGGTGGTATTTGTCCAGACAATAAGGAATAATCGAATAAAATGTGTGTCAATTCTCATTGTCAATTATGGAATTGAATACGTGGATTGGAGGAAAGGTTCATGTTGAGAGTTGTGCGTATTATTGCCTTCATTTCATTTCCATTGGGGAAATTGTTTATTGAAGGAAATCTGATCGATCATGAACATAAATAATAGAACACTGAAAGCTAATTAGTTATCTACTTCACAAATTAGCGGAATAGCTTCTCCTGTGTTCAAATAATGATAATCATTATTCAAGCCGCCATATTATTGAAACAACTATAAGTAACGATTACCTAATACGCGTTTGGAAATTTGAAGCACCATTCAATAAATTAATGTTCGGCCCTTTTGTGATCCATACAACACTGAGAGGTTTTAAACTGTAATTGTTTTGTATTATTAGAAACTGAACAATCTGGTTCGATTGAACGTTAACTAACGATATAAAGAGAAGATTGTCATTGTCATCGTCTTACAGACATTTATAGCAAATCGTTTATGTTCCAGCATGTTGAATCACAATAATAACGCATAAAATGGAACTTGACAGGTTTATTTATGTCTTTACCTACATTTTAGTTAAATGGTTAAATGAAGTCTATTGTTGTCAATTTTGTTGAGAATAAATTGAGATTAAATTTGACAAAAGTTTTGTATCTGCAGAAACAAAAACTAGAAATAAGGGAAATTTATTCAGGGTATTTTGATTCATTTCTTTTCAATGTTTAATGACTTTGTACCTCTTAAGTAATAGTAGCTGTAGAATTTTCCATTTATGGTAAAAAATTCATAATCCTCCTTTATCAGCTAGACCCATTGTAGCATCAATTAACACTCTTATTAATTTGTTAACTGAAATTTTGATTAAATCTCATGATTATAACAATGATTATTATATCAAAGACTCCTTTGGGGGGTCTTCAGTATCCTCTATATTAGCTGATTATTTAATGAATTCTATTTTGGACTTTGTATAATATCTGTTTTACCTTTCAAATTATTCTTTATTGAAAAGTATGTGAACGATATACTTTATCCCATATAATGAAATTGATAATTTACTATTTTACTCCAATAATTTTGATACTTGTATACAATTCAGTATAGGAAATGAGAATATTGAAAAATGAAGATAATAAAATTTTAATTGACTGGTTCTGGAATATATATCACGTAACACTAACATTAGTTTAATCAAACAGTTGAATACTTTACAGACGTTTTTTATCAAAACTCATATCCTTCATATCTTCTAAAACGAATTCTGTATAACACATCTGAGACTGACTTTAAAATTATCATCTTTAAACGTCAATTCTGACATTTCGATATTCCTTCTGTACCTATTTATACACATTTACCATAAATAAAATCAGTTACTCCTAAACTTTCTGGAATCCTTTAACAACAGAATATTAAGATAGCATATAGTTGCTTTTTCTTGTTGAGTAGGTGTGTGCTCGAGGCTAGTCATCGGTCAAGAAGTTTTTCTGAAATAGATAAGAGCTGGGTCCCGATGAGACTTGATAGTTCCTTCAGGTTTTTGGTACTAATTAGGTCATATCCGGGTGATTTTTTTTGGTATTCAACCGCTGTATTGTTTTTTTGACCTGGTTAACGTTAAATTTTTCTAGGAGAAGTTCTATAGAGATTCCATGAAATATTTAACTCACTCTGGAAGTTGTTCTCTAAGAAGTTGGGCTTGAATACTTGTTCTAAGTATTTGGTAAACACTTTGGCCTTATCTTGGCTACTTATTGCCCATTGACCTTCAAGAGTGTGGATAGGAGAATTTAGTAGTTGCGGTCTATTTAGTTTTTCCACTGTTTTACATAAATCGTAATCATTTGCTTCTGTTACGGCTCCTGAGGTAGTTCTGTATTTTATCATTTTTATTATCGCTGATTAGGGTTTTTAGTTCTAAAGCTGCTTGATTCAGTCAGCATCTTGTCAGCGAGAGCGTGTGTTTTTTGCCAAATTTTCCTTAATTTTAGTTTCTCAATAATTTTTTGTTTAATCCTCGAAAGAGTTTTGGGGTGGTAGTTTTATCTTTAATTGGGGTTGAGGCATAAGTTGCTGTCTGAATTGATTTTATAAGATGTTCAACCATATTATCAATGTTTCTTATAAGTTTTTGAAGGATGTTGTAGATCCATCAAGCTGTCCAAATGAACACGAAAGTCATTCGGATTGGTATATTAGTTGCCTAATCTTGATATTGTTTCTTTCATTCTTGTGGAATGCCGTTGTAAACTCCGAAGTCTACTAGATCAGGAATTTTATTCCTATCAGTTGGCTAATAGGTCGTTTCACTAGTTGACATGGATCTTAGTCTTTTTTATTCCATAGCTTCCAGATGCTGTCCGCCTTTTGGAATTATTAGTCTATAGCTTCATTTTGTATGTTTGGCGTTGTATCAAGAATCTGTTGCCAAGTTTAGTAAATAATTACTCATATTAAACGCTACTTATTGTTTGGACTATATATTGCAGTGATTGCCAGAGAGCCAATCTTCTATGCTAATATTAATTGCTTATATAAAATCGTATTCATCTGTTCCATAAGATTCCTTAGCAAGTTTTTAAATTCAGCCAAATCATTCGTGTTTTGAGCTGTAGTTGTTTACTGGTTATGTTGTATTATTTATTTGGTATTTCTTGTGACTGGTTCATTGTTATTTAAGCATAGCTAACTATTAGACCACGATATTGCTTCTTTGTTGTCCTGTTCTTCTAACTCTTTGTGTTCGGTCTTCTTGATACCATGCTTCTTAACATCTGACGAAATAATTAGACCCTTTTCAAACGCCGTTGCTGATAATTTACCTCTAGTAAACTCTTGTTTCAAATCACTGTATTTGAATGAATATGGTATATCAGTCAGTTCATTTTCGTTTCCTTTTTAACTGACATTGTCGAATATAACAGAGAAATTAAAAAACAATTAGTTCCAAAGGGAAGTAATTGGAATAGAATACGCTCAACGGCAAGATAAGGAGTAACTTGATGGTAAATCCATTAGACATAATAATGTCGAGATTGTAACTTTTCAGCTGATCCATTAGCATTCTATAAAAATCGATGATTTTTCATTAATATATTCCGCCTGGAACAAATTAGAAAACTTACCACCACTTTTCTTATATGTGATTGGTTATTTCATGAACTAATTTGCGACAAAACTCATTTCCGTCTTAAAATTTCGCGTCACTTAAATGAAAAGCAAAATATGTTAATTTCAAAACAACAGAATGTTTTAGACGTGAGGTCGATTCTCAACATTTTGTAATTATTTTGAAAGACTCAAAAATTAACGTTTATATTAAATGTTGGGATTCGGCCCGAGGCATTTAGGTCTGGGCACATTAGGGATTTTTAGGTTTGTTGCAGTATAATTAAACTTGGAAATTTCACACATGTAAAGCTTTTTCTACAATTAATTCAGTGGTAAATTAAATGTTCTTACTCTAAAGATTAAACCTTCGCAAACACCTGAATTATATCACTCAATATATACCAAAAGAATAGATAATGTAATTTGGGATAGCATTTGATTCGATTTAAAAAGAAATAGATATTGGGAATGCTTTCATGAACCAATTGACAAATTCTTAGTAAAACAGAATTAATAGATATACGAGGACTTTTCAAAGGCTGAAATAATTGTAAGTGAATATATTTTTCCTCGAGACCCTTTTTGTAAAAAAACTTTTGGAATCCGCCGACTATGTGAATGTTTGGAATTCGCGATCGTAAGGAGAGTCGGACACCTTTCACAGTTCTACATACTATTTAAACTTATTTTCCAAGATCCACATGTATTATTAGGTAATGTTAATTATGATTTCGTTAACGTTTCCACGACAAGTCTTTTTTATTTTATACAGACAATCTGAGAATGCATAATTCTTAATTATGTAAGTAAATCACTAACGTTCAATTCGAGGATGGTTTCCTAGATGTTGTATTACTGATGTAGTTCATAATTGATGTGCATGTGATAAACAGTTCACATTAATCATGAACCGTGATATCGCTTAATTAATCGAAACATGTAAAATCATTTGAAAATATGTAGAAATATGGATAAAATATTAAAACAACTGACTAAAATTGAATAAATTTTTAAAATAATACGATGTAAACATTTCCCAATTATAAAATAAGATTAAAATTGACTTTATTAGTTATTGGTTAGTCGAAAAATGGATCTCCGGAACTATGGCTATGACAATTGATCTTCGACAACGACAACTAGTCCATTATTTAAATAGAACTAATCAGATTGGTTGGAGAAACTTAACCGAGTCGCTGGGTAAATAGGTCACGAACACATTTTTTTTTCAAAAAACTAAAAACAAAGAACCGTTTTTGCTTGCAAGCATCCTTTCGCTTTCTTCTAGCTAAAATCTGCAGAGGAGTTATTCCTATAACAGGGCCCACTCCAACAAACCCTTCTGCTTATAGAAATCCTCCTTATCCTTTATATAAAACATTAGTATCTCAAATGTTCTTTGATATTGTGGAATTTGTAGTGCCCATTTTTCATTCCATTCGATTTCGCTCCATATGTGATGCAAAACCTCCGTATACAGTAAGAATATTTTTATTAAAGAATAACAATGTGAAAATTTTTGCATTTCCCTGTCGATTCTGATACAAGATAATAGACTTGGGTGACAAAAAGCATTCTCCTCTACATCGTTTATTTAGGGAGAAGACGTTAGGAAAACTTGTTTTGTTCTGACATGATCGAACTTCACATTATATATCGGGTTTCTGACATAAACTGATAAGTAACTCTGTAAAAAAACTTATTTTGGAACGATAGCCACACGTTTAAACTATTTTATATAAAAACGTTGTAATATTTCACAATATTAACTGAAATATAAGTAATTTCAGTCCTTCCAAAATCGTATCATTAGTCGATAATATTCTGAGTGGAACAAGAAGATTCGGGGACTGATTAAATTTAACCCGTAGTGCTACATTACGGCTACGGAATTGTTGTAAGTATTTTTGGCACTCTATTCTATCGCAAACGCCTTCAGTCAAGATTATGAGTTCGTCGTCAACTTGTCTCATCTGAGTGGCCCATCCACCTCTGTTAACGACGATAACATCAAAAAAGTCGAGGAAATGGTGCTCTAACATCATCCAATTAGCTTCCAAGAAATAGTAGAGGCTCTCAACAAACCTAAAATTTCACGAAAACCACTGCTCCTTCGATTACCGTCATTTGGTACACCAAACAATCAAACAATCAATGAGAAATACTTCTTGGCCATTTAGAAGAGTTTACATGAAAAAAATTGCTATTCTATTCGTATCTTCACAATCATGTCCCATCGGCAGATGCTTGACAAAAAAGACAAAGAATTTGTTATATTTGTTCCCACAGCGCAAAGCTCAGAATGTGTAGCTCGACTATGAAAGCCAGCGCTATCATTGAAAAAGTTCCTCAAATAGTTTTGGCGATCATCGGATTAAGGTTAAAAAGATAAAAGAGGCAATTGGTATGTCGAAAGAATGCATTTGCCATATTCTTACTGAAGAATTATGCATGCATAAGCTATCCAAGCGTTAGGTGCGGTTTGCTCACTTTAGAAGCATTCAAATGTACATTTTCCAGCCCTTATTGACGCGGCTTAAGCAAAATTGGTTGGACTTTTTGCAATGATTCGCATCTTATTGTCCTCATCGTCTATTTTCAAATTGCAAAATTGCAAAAAAGCGACTGCATTCGAAGAAGGTACTTTTCCATAAGGACGACACACCTTACACTTCGTTGATCGCCATAGTAAAATTCTCAAATTGCTTTGGTTGCTAATTGGTTAACTATCCATTATCCAGCTTCTTGTAGATTCAAACAGAACTGTATTGTCATTTCATCAAAATTTTGACAAAACAAATATTTTATTTGGTCTCTCGTTATATCTAATATCCATGGCTGGCAAACACAAACTTTGTCGCTGGCTCAATTCTCTACTAATTATATCAGTACATAAAATTTCTCACAAAAATAAGTAATGATCAAATTAAATTTTTCATCTCCATTTATCAAAGAAAATTTTATTTGGAAATAATTGGAAATACAATGCTGTCAAATTGAAATTGGGTTTTGATTTTCTAAACACAAAATATTTGTTTCGCCTTCGAGGTGTTTTATCAATTGTAAATATGTTGCTTATTGAGTATTGAGCTGGAATATTAAGTTCTCAACTGAATGACGCCTTGTTGAGGGTTACCTTTGTTTAAAAACTATTAGTGGCCTTTAATCTGATGAAACTATTTTATATATCTTCCTACTATTGGAAGAAGATGATCTCAAATGAGATGAGTGTTATTGTGGTGGAAACAATTATAATTGTATAGTTGTATTGAACAAGCTTATATTCAAATTTCTAGTCCTCGTTATGCTAATATCATATGTAAGAAAACATACAATTTAATGGTCCAGAGATGAATGTTTCATTTTCATTTTTTTTGGAAACCACGCGATAGATTTGTGGAATTCCTAAATTTGATATATTATTTTGATATATTTTTATAGTGTCGTACTTAGCTGAAATGAGAGAACTTGTCTATCCTATAAAATTAAATTAATCATTTTTATTTTGCAATATAATCTCCTTTCAAGTCTTTACCCTTACAGCAATAATAGTGGCCGTTTTTCTCCTCAAAACACACGTTTACATATGCGATACCATCCTGGTCTGATCAAAATTTCTCTCCAGTATATGCAAGTTCAAGGTTAGGAAACAGGAAAATGTTCCTGGAGGTCAAATCTGGTAAATACGGTGTGTGTCCAAGCAACTCCAAGTGCAATTCGTGAATTTTAGCCAAGGCAATCACCGAAGTGTAGAAGGTTCTTGGTTCTGATAGAAAAAAACTTTGTTTTTCTTTAAATTCAGTGGTTTTCTACAATTTTTACCTCTACCTTATCAATATATGATGTCGATGAGCAAAACCCCATGTCTTTCCCTAAAAATAATCGCCTTCACTTTTCCGGCACCACAAGAAACCGTCTTTGTCTTTTTTGGAGCAGGTTCGCTCTTAGCAATCCATTGCGGTTTTCTATATCCATGAGTGAAGTGGTGTATCCAGGTTTCATATATACTTATCGATGGAGATAATTTTGCTTATGCCGCGTTAGTAAGGCCTAGGAATTGTACATTCGAATGCGCTCGTATTGTTTGTAGTGAAATATCTATTTCTTAGTCAGAAAAAATTAATTCAATTTAGTGATATAAACGACCTAATATGAAGCGTATGAATATGAATATGAAAGTATGTTTTTGTACCAAAAATTTAGATTTTAGAATTTTGGTATGGATTTTAATTGCTTACTGTGGCTAAAATAAGCTTTTATAAGCAAAATAGTATCTAAAAACCAAACATGTACTGATTTTAACTGTTTTAAGTTTCAAAACGATTTCGGGTGTTCGAGTATCTCCAAATTGAATTCCAAATTATGTATCGAGATTGCGGATTCGCACAAAACAAACAAATAACCAAGCGTAGTTGAGAAAAGAATGTAAAAACGACGGCATTTGTGGAAGAAAATATTCTTTACACCATTGAAGTCACTTTTTCATCAAACCACCCTCGTATAATCTCCTTTAAGAGTAAGAAATAGTAATGTACTTCAATCTAGTACTTTGAATAAAAATCCCCGTGACTGCCTAAAAAGTTGAAATTGTATTTGTACTTAGAAGATTTTCATCTCAAACATACGTGTTTTTCACAAATTCGCTGACAGCTTCGTAAAATATTTTCAGAACTCCTACATCATAAATGACAGATGACACTTGAAATCTCCGTGAGTATAAAGAATAGTTGTTACATCTCAGCCGTAACGACATCGAAAAAGAATTTCGATATTTGGGTTTCCCGAATGATAAATTCTCACACATCCTTCTCTGTATGTATTATTAGTGATGGAAGAGTCATTAGTAAACATGAGCATTCCATTTTTTCTTGTTATGTAACTGATGCGATATTGTTGTACCTAAAAATTAAATTTATAATGAGAGACAAATATCAACTCATAAAAAACTTCATTTCACAATCCTCTTTTCCAAATAATATCAGGATACCATGAGAACTTTATTCGAAAATTTCAAATGAAGAAAAAATCAATCATGATGTCAATTTATCATTACTTCTTAGTGAAAAAAAAATACTGTACAAGCTCTGCAATGGCATAAAAGCTGTTAATCGAACTCTGCTCTATCAAAAAATTTATTGGTTTGCTGAATTTAAAATTGGTCTTACAAACATCGATGATGGTGAACGTTCTGGTCGTCCAATTGAAGTGGTTACTCTAGAAAATATCAAAATATCTACAAATTGATTATATCTAATCGTAAATTAAAATTGCGAAAGATAGCTGATGCCTTAAAGATATCATAAGGCGGTGTGTTTACAATTATGCATGAACATTTGACCATGAGTAAGTTTTTTTCAAAGTGATTGCCGCGTTTACTCAGAGTCGATTAAAAACAACAACATATTGATGATACAGAGGAGTGTTTGATCATGTTTACACGTAATAAATCAGATTTTTTACGTCAATATGTGACAATAAATAAAACATGGTTCCATCACTTCAATTCGGGATTAAAACGATGGGAAGGTTATGGCTTAAGTATTCTGGGATGGTCATAGAATATTATTCATCGACCATCTCCAATCAATATTGAATAAACTGAAATCGACTTGCTTCCTCATCCACCTTATAGTCCATATCTGGCCTTCAGTGACCACTGGCTATTCGCTGATTTCAAAAAATACTCGCCGGTGAGAAATTTAGCTCAAACTGAAGCCTATTTCGAGTTAAAGGACAAATTCTTCTACAAGCACGGCATAGAGAAGTTAGATTGATGAATAAAATCTATTTTTGGCAAAAAAATGTGTTTTTCTTAGTCACACGACTTATTGAGTGATGTGTTATATATAAAATCTTTTTTCTTTTCATCCTTAACAGATTAATTCTTCTTTAAAACCACTATATGAATAAACCATAGTACAAACAAGAGTCTGAGGTTTGTTTCCTACATTGTCTTCTCTAAAGTCAGAGGCCGAGCTTTTAAAAAATGATTATGCCGATAAAATGATAAATAATATATTCAAAAGAAAGAGAAATAAATATTAGAATCAATAATAAATTATTTCCTAAATATCAAAATGTAGACCTACTTATTTGTGGTGCTGTTTACATACACACATACAAAGATCCTTCGATATTTATAGAACGGATTACGAAATAGAGGCGTCGTGCCATGATACTATTATTAATTCAAAAATACTATTTTTGTTTTAAATGAAAAATACTTTTTCACATTTTGAACCTTAGGAAATATCCTTGTTTGCTTCTTATTATTATGTTCTGAACTCGTCTCCTAAAATAGATCGCGAGGCCTGTCCTATTTTATTATGTTAATCGATTCTAGAGTTTGACGAATTATGCTTATTTTTTTGTGGCAAACTACAGATTTCCAATAACAGTTAATGACAGCTCTTCACTCAATTTTAACCAGTTTCATAATAATCCTAAAAAAAACAACTAAAAATGGTTAAAATTTTGGTAACAATGTCCCAACATCCTTAGGTTCAGGACTGAAACTTCTCAGACAAAACTGGAAATTTTATCGATAATGAATAACAACTGAAAAATTTGAGCAGAATGTATAGTCCCATTTAAAAGATTTCAAACAATTGCTTCTTTGAGAAAAGTTTATTATGAGGGACAAAATCCGTATGAGTGAGAACTATATTTAAGATCTGGATTTATAGAAGGGCATTTAAAAATAGCACTTGTTCGTGTATATAGGTTTTGAAACAATAATGAGAAATCATAGTCAAACTAAGAGCCTGAAGTTGATTGTTAAGAAACTTCATTTAATCCAATTTGTATTGTACGCTATGCTGAGAGTCAATTGTTATTTAGTTTGTTCATTATATTCGATTACGACAGTGACAAGTGTATTCAAGACTTCGAAAACCTTCTGAACAATAAACTGAAATTTCGAATTACTAATAAAATTTCCTATGCGAAAGCAACAGTAAACTTACTATCAAAAGCTCGAGCGTGTCAGTATTGCAGTATATGCAAATAGATATTATTTAAGATTTGCATTTCTTTGGTCTCCTTCAATATCTTAAACTCAACATGAATAGGATGAAGTGATTTGGGGCAGACACTATTTTATTCCAAAAGCACAACAAATAAACTTATGTCACTTTATGATCTCAGTTTACACAGCAGAGAGAAACCTGAAATCAATGTCTGGAAATGTATTCACTAATATTTATATATCACATAATAATGTATTAATTTAAATGAATGTTATAAATAAACTGTATCGAATTACAATATTGATAAATATAATAAATAGAAAACAGTAACTAATAACTATAACAAGCAAAAAATTTTACACAATAAATAAAATTATGTAGTTTAGATGCATCAATGAGAAATGGAAAAACTGCAATAATTGCAACAAAACTATTGACTTTTCCCAATTGCCTTAAGACGGCTATAATTCTACCTCTACATAAAGGATGAGATAAATCAAGTATCGAGTTATCGTCCAATTGCAATCGTTCCCACGTTATATAAGATCATTGAAAGATTGGTCAAAAAGAGGCTTTTATCATTTCTGTTTAAATATAAAATACTTACTATCCATCAATTTGGGTTTTAAGTAACAAATGCACAAAAGATGCTATATTCTCCCTACTAAATAATGTCTACCCTAGCCTAAACAGCCATCATTCCACTGCAAAAAATTATGATTTTTCTAAGGCTTTCGATTGTGTTAATCATAATATTTTAATCAACAAATTGCAGTATTACGGTTTCATTTGAACAGCTCTCGCATGGCTTAAATTATACCTTACCAACAAAAGTCAACTTGTAAGGGTTGATACAACGATGTCTTCTTGCAAGCCAATAGAATGTGAAGTGCCCCAAAGCTCAGAACTAGGACCTATTTTGTTTCTTATGTTTATAAATGACATCGCTTCTCTAGACATCAGACGATACTAGTTTCCCTAAAACTGGCGTTACACATTGCCGCCTTTTCCAAAGAACTAAACTTATCCACCTCTATAACAGTTACACCCTCATTGAGTCGCATCTCCGATATGCCCTTCCTTTTTGGGGTACGAGTAGTGCGACTCAATTTATGCGAATCTTCAAACTACATAAGAGAGCTGTTAGATATTTATTTGGACTAAACAGCAGAGCTCACTGCAGGAACTTCTTTAAAAGATTAAAAATTCTGACTCTTCCTTCCTTATTCATCTTTGAATCCGTTTACCTAATTCGTAAACACGCTTCTCAAATTTCAGAAAGATCGTTGCACGGCTATCCACTTAGAGCACGGCCCCTACTCCACATTCAGAATTAGTTAAATGTATAATCAGTTGTCAATTGAAATAAAATCAATATCATCGCGTTTCGCAATAATTTGAGGGCATATTTACTGGAAAGTGCCTTCTACTCTGTAAACGACTTATTCTAATAATAATAATTAATTCCGGGCATGTTGCATACTGGTTTAATTGTACAATGAACTTAGATACTAATTATTACCTATTACTTTTACCTTTTATCTCATTGTAGTTTTCTTTATTTATATATATTATTTTATCTGTATCTTTATTCAGTTATTTTTATGTTTTTATAAGCTTTTTGTCTACAGCACAAAGCATTTCTCTCTATACCTTTGCGCTCTATCTGTTGCCTGTTTCATTATTTAGATGTTGTCTCACTGCCACTAGAAAGTAAGGATGGTCCATCATGTCATTTAGAAAATTTCAAAATTTGGATTTCACATCCAGGATGTAGTCGCTGACCATTTGAATATGATATATGTACAGATGATCTTTTTGTAAGACTATACTTACTTTTGCTTGACCCAAATGTTGGATGACTGGAGCTTCGGAACTGGAACGGAAATCTCTAGCAGTAGCTCTACCATTAACCAGCAGAACCGACAGGGCCGAGCCATGCCGGGGGCGCAAGGGGTGTATGGCACCAGGACGGCACTAGCACGGGGCGACAAAAATAACAGAACCCCATCATGCAAAAAATATTTAGTCGCAAAACGCAAAGTGCCTGTCTTTGATAGCGGCATTTCTCCAAAATATTGTTCTCTTATTATTACAACAATACCAAAATGTGCGTTCGGGCGAAAAAAGATAATAAATAGGTAATAATAAAGAATAAGCAGCTTTCCGCAAAAACGACAAAATATATTAATAGATTACTTGAATAAAGGGATCGCGGCTCGCGGCTTTTCTTTTGGTATTTGACTCTTAGACTTAGACTTTGAGAATGTGAGATTTTTTTATTTTTCTAATGTCGCGTTTTCGTGTTTATCCAAGTTTGCGTTTGCGTAGCCTTTTTTTAACTTTATTAATTTAAGTTGATTAGGGCCGCATATTTTGTTCTTACACCCGGGCAGCGGATACCCTAGTCTCGGCCCTGAGAGCTCTACAAAAGCTAACAAAATAGTACGTAACGTAGATACGCACAGAAAGAATATGATTTCTTGTATACTAATGAGTATAAAATATCAATAAACGTTAAACGGTCAACTCTAATACCTTATTATGTGATATGGCATACCAAAAACTGAACGAAAATGTTATAACATTGTCATATATGTCGTTTTCTTTAGTTATTCATGTAGTTTGAGAATTACTTATTGTATTTTATAGGGTGCAACATTCAATACAAATTCCTAAATTGATTTTTCAAAAGCCGGTCCTGGAAAGTCTAGCTCATACCATTCAAATGCTCGATACTAGTGCACTGCATCAGGGAAAATTAGAAAAATGATTGAGCTATGTAAATAATATAGCCAATTAAAAAAATTTATGGTCAATTTCACAAAAAGTAAATTAATAAAAAAGAGAATTTGACTCTTTTTAGTAGCCTCATGATATCCTTCCTGAGGTGCTGCTTTACTTATGGTAAAAGTTCCTCATTTACCCACTCTGTATAAGATTCTTGACACGCCAGAGCGCCACGTTCTGACGTTCACTGGCACCACCTAGGGCTAATTTCATAATGCATATCAACATGAGATAATCCAAAACCCAAAATATATTGAAAATTTGATGATGAGGATTAATAATCAGAAAAGCAAACTTTGAGATTCTGATTAAGTAATATCATGATAGACGTCTCATAATGTTTGTTTTCAATTTTTTCATTGTCCCAGTGATTTAAGTTTTCGTAATGTATCTTTTAAAATGTTTGTGCACTTTTTTTGTTGATGCAATACAGCTACAGATTGCACAATAATTTCAACAAAAGTTAATGAATACAAATAACTAAATAACTGTTTTCTACAATCCTTAGTCACTTTCATAATGAACTTCAATAATTTTAGTATACAGCTTCTGGTCGTAATTAGTCGAAAACAAACAGAATCATTTTAAATAATCGATTTCGCTTTAAATAGAATTGCGATTTAACATGGGAGGTCGGTTAGATTAGATCGAAATTTGTGATGTAAACGCTTCAAATTCGACTCTACAAATAATTAAAATTGAAGCGAATTTACAAAGTTTTCAGTTGTGTAAAGTTGAAGGTTGCTTAACACATAAAAGCATGAAAGTATGAACTCAAAGTACTTCATCATATTTAAGAAGTTGATTATTAACATTCTTCAAAAAAGAAAATTCAATTTAATCAAACAATTATAATTGAAATTAGGAACTAGATGGTAACAAGTTTTTAGTTGCTCAAGTAGATGCGAACCTTTTCAAAGATGAAAAATTTGACAAGAGAGTTGAACTGATAAAATATAACGAATAAATTTTAAACACCTACAAAGCTAGAAAAAGTACATTAAAATGTCAAATAACATGAGAGAAATATCGTAAATTACAAAATGATGTTCAGTTGCGAAAATTGTCATCCGTATAAAATATAAATTTTTTACATGCGTTTGACGGAAATTCAATAAATTTGTGATTTTCATACTTCTAGATATTAGACGTGCAATTAGGATAATTAATCTGGAATCATCATCGGTAACTTATTCTATTTATTCTGATAAATTATTAATTTCTGTTTTTTGGACTTCACACGTTGCTATGAGTATTTTATGGAAATCACTTAACTTTGATTTTATTGATTCTATTCGTAGCGATGTTTTTGTTGTTTTTTAAATGCGGCATATTTGTTTGAGCGAGAATTTTTTATTCTGTTTTGTTTGTTAAATAGCTTAACTAATTCCATTTATATGTGCTTTGTCGAGAACCGTGTATACTATTAATACGTGGCTCTCGACAAACCACATATAAATGGAATTAGTTAAGCTAGCTAACAAACAAAACAGAACAAAAAAAAGACAAAAACAAAAAAATGTATCGTCAAACCGAGAAGAACCGTTTCTGCTTTTTATAGAACTCTCTTTATGTCTTCTTCTGACCAATGGTAATACATTTTTCCTCCTTTTCAACCAGGCCAGCAAGCAGAGCCCCACGCAACCTCCACAACTCCTGCCCTGCAGAGGAGCAATTCCTGTATGAGGGCCAGCTCCAACAAACCTTTCTCCTATAAAAAATATCCATTATCCAACGAATCTCTCTCTCTGTCTCTCTATCTCTAACCAACAAGTGATTTTTGTCTGTGAATAATGTCGGTTGGTCGATTATTACCTCTCATACAAATTGTGGTATTGTTTCTTGTACCTAGATTTATAAAAGAAAAACTAATAGAGGCAAAACACCTCCGTTATGTTATGAACAGTTTTAATGACTATAAACAAACTTTTAAATAGGTTAAAAGCACTTGACCGCTACGTCAAAAATGCCAGAGCGTAAAATGAAAATCTGAATGAAATTAAATTAAAACTGGTTGTATATTTCCAAAGATGATAATTTTTTTCAGCTTTTAACAGCCCTTTAAGCTGATTACCTGGAATGGGCTTCGGATATTTACTATAAATATAAGCCTAAAGAGCTCAAAAAAATTCGAGTTTGATATATAATAAATAAATATATAAAAATAAAACCAATTTAAAGACGGTGTATAACCGAATTCATCTAGAAAGCCTCAGATATTTGGAACGTCCATGGAACGGATATATCAAAGGAATAGAAACCAGATATTTTAAGCAGATACTCATAAGATTGGTTAGTGGGTGTTTATGTTAGTTTTTAAGAGAAGGAAAAAACCAAATAATTTCGATTCTGATTGTGGTTTTACAATGACAACAGTAAAATAAAATAAAATGGCTACACAAATTTGACAATCTCCAGTAAAAGCTCAGATAGAGTAACAATTTACCTGTATACCTAGGAACGTCAACACTATACTTCCAAGCCTTTTTAATACAAAAAGCGAACTAAGATGAAAGATACTACTCGCATCAAACAATCAAACAATTGGACAGATATTTACTAACACTATTAGTTATAAGGTTTTATTATAAATTTGTTCAACCTGTTAGTCGAGATCGTTTTTGGAACGTTATCGGAAGTGTTTATAGATGTTTTCTGCGCAATCTCCTCCTATGCACGGTTCTTGTAACAGTACTTGTTATTAAGTATCAGAAAGACCGTTCCGGAAACGGTTCACAAACGATACCTAAGTCGATTGAAACACAAAACAGAATCGTTCGTGTAACGGTAATCGCCTAATTGCAACATTGCGTAGAACCTTCACCGTACCAAGGGCGGTTTTTTGATGGGTTGGAACAAACCTTATCAAAGTTCACCACACACCTATGACATCGATACGTGACGGCACCTCGTATATATATACCTTTTATTGTGCTGAAATCCGACCAATCACAACACCAAAAATCAATGTATTTTTCACATCAGCCATTATAATTATATGTGCTGTTTATCTGACCACTCACAACTCTGGAAACTATTTATGTTTATCATTATGTTGAAGTCTTGTAGATTGGATTCGTTTTAATAAATATTCAGTTTGTGGCAGCACACGTCTAATATAATCTATGCCACTTGAGATCATTTTATCGCATATATATTTTAGTTTTGAGTAACAAATTGGTATCTGCTTGGACTAGGTGGTGAGATGATGATGCTTGAAAAAGTATCGACCATAATTTTTTTAATAACTCTGAGTAATGTGTAATGTTACATTTGCATCCTAGTTGGTCGATCATTATATAAGGCTATGTAGGGAAATCTATAAAGCAAGCACCTTTTATTTTACGCCTATACAACGATTATACTCCATTCACGTGGATCGAGAAAGATATTTTTCTTTTTGTCTCATATTTGTACTTCATCTAACTTTTCAGCTTTCTGAATTTCTCCTATTACACAAATTCTAATTATCATTTAGAGGCACCCTCATTATTGCGAAGGAAGAGTTAAAAGAAGTATCCTGATTCCAGTCATTAGAATGCGTTGAAAATGTATTGATGTATGTGATGATTGTGGATGTAATATTCAGAAATGAGTATATTTTCGAGGCGATGATTATAGTGTCAAAAACAGTAATGAAAAACGAATGTTCATACAGAAATGATACTGAAAGAAATAATGAGGTATTACTATCCCATAAGTAAAAGACGAAGAATAAAATTTCATCTACAATTAATAATAAGTGAGTATAGTACGATTGATTCACCATGTACTCTAACAACTATTATTACCCATTACTAGCTATATTTTTTAACTACCCCTCTAGAAGTAGACATATAATTTGCAATTATACCTGAAATTTGATGAACTTACATCACGTACCTGGATGTGCTATTTAATATGGAATACATTTTAAGAGGAAATAGACTTAAAGATAAATGAATTATCAACTTTCGCACCCCTAGAACCCAATTTAAAACTTTAAGTTCAGGAAACAATATTGAATACCTAAGTGACTACGCCTCAACTTCAAAATAGTTTTATTTCAACTTGTTTTGTACATAAAACGGTTTATTTAATGAATTTTTTTTTCATAATAACATCATAATAAAAGTGTACGTAACGCATATTTTAATAAAAATAAACTGGAGATACTAAAAACATGATGTACTATAATTTTTCTCAACAAACTCACATGCATTGTAAATGAATAATAGCTTTAACAGTAAACCGTACTAAAAATAAAAAATAATTAACACTATTCGTCTAAGGGTATCAGTTCTTATGATTATCAATAAAAGATATCATTTCATCATTTATGTGAACAAAAGTGAAAATGAATAGGAGGAAGAAATTAGTAGAGATTCCTTAAAAAACGTCATAATGACAAATGCATTAGCTACCGCGGAATAACAATATTTAGATAACATACCAAGTTGGCGCAACATCACTAGAAAACAGATTAGAAAAATACTACAAATGTAGAAGAGCAAGAAAGCTTCAAGTCAGTTGGATCTATAGAAGATCCAGTTTTTATTATGAAGCAACTTCAGGATAATGTTTATGAAAAAACTATAAGTCTGCATATAAGCAGATAATAGAAAAAATATAATAATGGAAACCTTGAATATACCAGATACATTGAGGAAACTAGTAGAAATGACGATCTGAAAAACTGAGAGCAAAGAAACTTTCAAGTGTAGTATTTCCAAGGATAGTGAAAGATCTGAGGCAAGCAGACCCGTTATACTCAACTATCTTCAACTTAGTTCAACAAATCATATTAAGGGAAAGAGGTATAAAAACCTGAGATTTGATTTATGAAAATAAATTAAAAAAATGTGTACTCACGGCATGATTCAGGAAAAAACATCAAACCGTATTCAAGCTACTTGAAGGAAAGGCAAGAGACTATGGTCTCGTAATCGATGAGGAAAAAAAATACATGGCAAAAATTGTTACGGTAATAATAACTATAGAATAGAAAAAATTTAGCAAATCGAATATTGAAGTCATAAATTAAGAAGACAAGGAAAGAGAAATAGAAAAAGGAATAGAAAAAAGGTAATTGAGTAATAGGAATAGTATCGAAGCCTTGTACTTAAAAGATATATCACGAAAAGCTGGAATAAGACAATGATAAGACTTTCAGTTACGCACACGTGTAGAACATGGTCAATAAACAAAAAAAAAACTCAAATAAACTAGAAATTTGGGAACGTACTTAGAAAGATTTACGGTAAAATTGAAGAAAATGACGTATACAGAAGAACAACCAGAGAAACATTAGAATATATAAGTATAACTCATATAATAAGAGCACAGAGATAGAGATGGTTAGGACATATGGGTAGAATGATGATATGTGGTCAAAACGAGTACAAAAAAGTTGAGAAGTTCAGAAATAAAAAAAGATACCCTTAATTTTTTTCAATTTTGAGTTGTTTGCTACTAAAGAGTGGTTTTTAGGTTTCTTAACTATTATTTATTTTTATGATAGTCGGTAACTTATCCAATAAGTTGGTAAATTGTGTGCCCATTACATTCCTTTGATGAGATAAATGGTTTTCGAATTGCCTTTATAGAAATACCACGTTAGTTTCAATTATGAAAATAAGGGATAAACAAGTCTGAGCACGTTTCGTGGTTATAGCACGAATTTATGAATTTATTGTTTTGATATAGGTCCCTAGTACAAAATTTTTAATATATACCAGGTTTTGGAGTGCAAAAATCGACGTTACATAAAAACTTACCAATCTAATATAAGTGTGTTGAAAATTTTCAATTAAAAAGTTACTTTACTATAAAAGATATTCCATTTTTCAATTAGTACAGCTAATTTGCAACCATCAAAAGAAGAATATTCCGAAATTTTCGAAAATATACGTTTTTTTTCTGCTTTCCATTTGTCTGGAGCTATCAATTATGCCATTTCTTCAATTCTAGAAACAGAAAGTAATCAAAAAGAGCTAGTCAGGTGAATATTGCGAATGAAGCAATGAGCAGACGCATTTTCGTGATAAAATAAAATTCTTTTCTTCAATAAATGTGGCTCGTTTCCTCTTTTTAAATAGACTTTACATCTTTGGAATTCAAAAACACTTTTTAGCCTGTTTAGTTGGAACAACAGCTTCAGCTTTTTTGGAAGAGCATGTTCCTCAGATGATGTCCATTGTTTCGACTATACTCTTGTTTCACATTCACTTGAATTTTTATATGAGCCAGCTTTTGATTAGAATTAAGGAATTGCAACACTCACATTGTAGATACATTTTTCATATATAAGATTTCGTGCCAAATATCATATCCCGTTCGTTTGAAATATTTACTTGAATATCGGTTTTAAGGAATTTTATTCCACGATCCTTTAATACGAGAGAACGAATTTTTTCATCCCTTTCTAAGGTAATTACTGTAATTGAGGGACTTTTTCTCACGTAAAACAATATTTGATTTACAGTCCAAATTATTTTATCCTCATAATTACCCAAAATAAACAGTTTTCTCATACGAGTATCGAAATTTATCAATTGGCAGTATTATGTAAAATGTTTTCAAATAATGAAAAGTCGTAGTTCCGTTAAAACGAACTCATATTCATTTGAAAGTTATAGGAAAATAGCATCTTATCTGATAGTTTTCCATTAAAATATTCCATTTTGTAACACTCAGACAATAACAATACACCGAACCATATTTGGTCACAATATAATGAGCTTCTCACCACAGGCTCAAGTTAGGTAATACCCAAATAATCCATTTTCCAGGAAATTGAAAAGCGTGGCTTAATATAATTGCCCTTGCGGTTAACAAGTATCCCTTAATCGATTAGGTTATGTCAATTCAAAAACCCAGTTGTTCAATCAATACCCATTAGTTTGCAGGAATCGAAAAATGGAGAAATGCACTTTCAATCCCAAAATAACCAGTTCGGTGCAATGTTGGATTCCGTGCCATTGCCGTGGATAACTGGTATAACGATGATGAAAGAACTACTGTAATTTCCGCGTTATGTCCGGAAGTTGTTACAAGCAAACGTAACAAAATACAGACATATTATTATTCATAAGAACGAAATAGCTATAAATGGAAGAAAAGACCTAAATAATTCAAGTAAAATTTATAGATCTATTCTGTAAATTCTGATACAACTACAAATAATTATTGATTAATGCTACGTATTTGAGATGTAAAAACTAAGGAAAAAATTGATCTTCCTTGTTAAAACGAATTTTTATTTTGATTCTATTCTTATTTTGATATTCATGATGTAGATTATTGATTAATATAAATACGCCAATTAATGTCATTATCATATTTTTATAAAGACCAAAAAAGGTGAAACGTCAAATTTTGAACTGTTTTTAAAAAATTGTAAAGGAAATTAGTTTTAAAGCAGAAGAGACCTAAAATCAAGAAAATTTGGATGCATAAACAGCACTCTGTATGCAAAAATCAGTTTCACAAAATATTTTCAATTTACTGTCTCGAGTCATACTGTCATTTTATATTAAATTGATTCAAAAATAACCACTAAAACCTGTAAAGTTAATTTTGAAGAATAATTTTCCATCGTCTTAAAGTGAAAAAAAACTTGCAGTTTAATGCAAAATGATCTATTTGAATAACAAATTAAATTAGGCAAATCAAAAATTCTATTTTCCCTTCGAAGTCATTAAACTTTAGGATCTAATATAAATACTGATTACCATTATGCAAATATCGGACGGTTTATGAAGCGAAAGAGATCCTTAACATAAACACTTTACATGAAACACGACTGGATGGAGACACCTCGTTTACTAAAAACGGAAAGCAGCTTTCGCGAAAGCGAACGAAGCATTAAATAACTGAAAATGGGAAATTAATTTTATGAGAAAGTTTCTTGAAATAAAGACTTGCGAAACACAAAATTTCACATCAATAATGATTGGTGGTTACTCTTTAAGTAAGTACACTACAAAATTAATCTTGTATCTCAAGAAATATTCGTTGATAAACTACTACAATTTTATTCTATAATGTCCTTTATCATACAAAATTAGCATTCATGACAATTATGTTTTTAATATAATTTGTTTCTAATGTTGTCCTCGACTACGACTAATAAATTCCATTCTAATGTTCCAATTTTCAAGTATTTGATTGGTTCTCTATTGCCTTAGTCGTAGCCTCAAATTTATACTTTGCATTGCACCCAATAGAAATATCAAGATGTATAATGTTACAGCTTCTATTATAGCTGGCCAAGACACTGATTCAAAGCGTGCAATGATCTGTTCGCCAAATTGATCTCGCTGTAAAAAAAATTCGGTTTCACATTTCATTGGAACCCAATGTCATCAAGACCAAGGGCTTCGTTTTCAGACGTCAAATGGTCTTTTTTCCGGCCGACCCCTGATTTGAAAAAACATGGACCGATTATTCTACCGGTCCATAAATCTCACCAAACATTTGTTTTTTCTTGAACCTCTTCGGGTTGTCCATCACTCTGAATACAACCATTTAGTTTATTCACCAACCCATGAGGCTTCATCGGTGAACAAAATTTCTGTCGAAAACGGCGGATTTTCTGCAACGACTAGAACGAAATCCATTCGGAAAGTTGGTCGGCCTCAGTTATTGAATTAGTTGAATTTTGTAAACTTTAAAAAAATATCCTCACGTTAATTACGCCAAGTCGTTGAATACGACAGGCCAAGTTGTTGAGAACGGCGAAGAGACTTAACATACACTCTCCGCTATTGCCTCTATATTGAAATGTTGAAAGAGTATGCAGTCCATATGTACTGTCTAAAGTTTGAAAGTGTGAAAGCGAATTTGGCGTCGAGCGTCTGAGATCCTATTGAACGGATGGTTTTGAGGAATCCGAGAATACGTAGTTGATAGGGAAACGTATAAAAGAATAATTTTGAGAGGGTCCAATATACGCAGTTGAGAGTATGAATGATTGCCTATCCAATAGGCTCGATCCTCAACAAGGATTGTAATGAGAACAATTATGTGAAATTAAATTTAGTTTTGTGATATATTTGATTCCGTTGAATTACGTACTCAAGATATTTCAAAACACTCTCCGCAAAGTTTTGAGAATCGTATCGTAAAATGAGGATATTATTATTAAGTTGTTGATTATTTTCAAGATATTACGTAATGAATAGAAAATAATTGCTTTTGAATACTCGATTTAGTAGTAGTAAGACGTCTGGAGGTTTAGTAAAAATCAATTCGAAAAATTACGTTATATAGACACAAGTCATACCAATAATAGATAATTAATAATAAAATTAGTGTGAACATGAATATATTGGCACGAATGGTTGAGAATTCGGAACATTTAATTATATCAGAACGATTCAATGAGTCTTAATATTAATTTTCAAAGCACTGGCTTCCGTAATAAAAGAAATATACCCTATCTTCATAGAAGAAAATGTGCTATAGCATAAAATTGAGTTGTAATATAATCCATAAGTTTATAGCGATGATGAAGACAATAAAATGTTATTTTATTGTCTATACTTTTGCTAGAAATAGAACTAAATCTAATTTATGATAAAAATGATTCCTACACCCACAACAACTTTATGCTTAGTTCATATAACAAGCAAGATCATTTCCACGAAAAACAATAGTCGAGTACTTCGATCCATATTCAACTGCCCAAGTCTTAACACAAGGAGGGAAACCTTATGATTTAACCTAGTAGAAGAACCTTATTTCAAATTCAGCAACTCCCACAGGATTTTGAGATCGAGGGTAACCAAGAGGCAAAGAAAATACCCAAGCAAAGGCATCTGCATTCCTAGCCATTTTATACATAATTTATACATAAAGATTTACGAGATTACGATAAATAAGGGAAATATATTTTAACTAAATGAAAACATAATAACACGTCAACAGAACATTAGTATATAATAAGATATAAGGAAGATAAAGTAAACATAAATTATCTCAACTATCATAAAACTCACATGCAGTTTGAGAGGGTCACTTCTATTTTATATGATCATATATTGGTTTCTGGAGTTTTCCTGAATTTTGAGAAAAATCTTGGGAAATTACCTTCTAAAACGCACTTACAACAATCATATTTTTGTTATAGATCTCTTGAGTGGGCTGAATTATAGTCTAGCATTTGGTATATGGTACGATCTTATATTTTGAATACAAGATATATCAAAAGCGAGAAAATATCATTTTTACTTAATTAAATGAATCTATCATTATTCATATATGTCCGAAATTCCTGTTTAGTTGAACTGTCAACAGTTTCAATATAAATGTGCCTTTAGCCATGATATATATATATATATATATATATATATATATATATATATATATATATATATATATATATATATATATATATATTAACCCAACTTCAACAAACGTTACTCATTGTCATCTCCAGCTCTACGCTGGAGGGGTGCTCAAAATAATCGCTTACATAAATTGACAGTGAAATAGATATTAATATCGACCAGATATCTGGAATTATTAGAATACTCTAGTAATATTTAGTTGAATAAAATTCATATCCTTGATAATGAATAACAATTATTCCAGAAGAAGTAAATATTTTTAATTCGAATTCCTTTCTAATTTTGTAATGTGATAAATCCATTGTTTGGATGCATCTGTATAAATAGCTCATATTCTAATAAATGACACATAATCTTTTTCTGGTATTATGTGTTATCAGTATATAATTTACTCACGGGTTAAGATAATAAACAGAAGCTTGTTAAATAAATTAACATCTATACTTATACGAAGCATATCTCCGGCGTTGAAAGGATTAGCCTTCCATTAAAATTAGAACTTCTTTATCAACAAATTCTTAAGTTAAAGGTATTGTGTTTTTCATGGCCATTATGGTACTTCTTCTTTCGGAAGTTTGCATAGCCTTGCAAAGTAGTCGCACACTATTTTAGAGACAATTCCAACGTCTGCAACTCGAGCAACACAATCGGGGCCGAAGAAGAGCTTATCAACTCATCCTAATGGTCATTTGAACGGTGAGGTGTGGTTGACAGCCAAAGTGCCTTCGTTGGAAACATATCCCTTAGACCATTGACCCCCAAAATTATTGCTGGAGTCGTTAGACATATTGAAATATGGATAACCGATTCAACAGTGATTGCGTCATGTCTGGATCGAGTAGTGAAGTAAGTGTCCGTCCAATAAGGAAGCCCGGGAGACCCAACCTTTATTCTGTACAAAATTTTCTGGTCATCTTTGGTAGAAACTTTCACTTTATTCGACACCAAAAGCAATTACATGATTAAAGTTAACGTCAAGCTTAATCATTTCAAATATCTGGTATTTTATATTCAAATGTAAATTTACTGAAACGTATTTGTTATGAAAATAAAATTTCACTACCCAATTAATTCACGTAGTTATTATGCTAGATGTGTAACTTATTAAATTGCTAGATTCATAAGTATACTCCACAAAATAAACTAACAAATTAAATTGCCACTATAGTCACATGTAACAACGATCAGTAGAGGCCACAATGTAATAAATAATAATTAGTTAGATACCCTACCAGAGTACAAAACTTTATAAACTACAAACTTCTAATTGAACGGCAACAAATTATAAACCACGTCCAGATTTATATATGATTTAGAAAGTTTCTTTTAGTTGTTAACATCTCTAATTCATATATAATTCAATCGTTTATTTGTAAAAGGGCGTGATTCGCAGTTTGACAGTTTTCTGTTAAACATCGCATATTCTATTGTTTAGAGCAGAAAGATACAAAGTCTTATTGCTTCTTAGACATTAATCTGAGAGCTAACATGGAATTATAATTCTGTTCTAGCGTGATTCTAGCCAGACATTTTTTATTAGCTACATGTGCAGTAAAACATTCCTTCCAAATTCAATCCAAAAACGATTGAAAGGTGAGGGAGAGTTTTATTTATTATCAACCCAAATCTATTCTATTTTAATGAAATCACATCTTCCGAATTAGCTCATGCAAAAAATTGCTTGTTTTCAATATCCCTTCATCCAACACTTTTTCAACATTTGTGGCCCTTCTTACTACCAAATGGTAAGGTGTTCGAAGTATTAAAGAGAGCCAAAAAAGTATAATACAATTTCTATTGACATTATTATGAAATATAGTGCAAAAAATTTATTTCTAGTTAAATAAATGCTAACACAGACGTAATTTATTTTAAGAAGTGGTGGCCCAAATACTACAAAAAAACAAGCCTATCAGTTGAATCGGAAAGACAAGATATTACAAAACAAAACTTCATTCACCATTTAGATATTTCTTAGATTGAGCGCCGTATGTCAATTAGTTAGAGTTGAGGAAATGGTGTTCGAAAATCATCATGTAGGCATGCCTGAGATTATCCTAGACTTGTACTAAAATCATTTGCAAATTCAATCAACAGAGATGTTTAATAACCTAGCTGTGGATCCCAAACAAACGCATTATTATATTATATAACAAACTATTGCGTTTTAAACATGAGTCAACATAGAAAATATCACGTCAATGCCTGTCAAAAATCGAAATAATTTTTATTGTTTTCTCCGAATATCGTGATTTGATTGAATTTTGTCAAGTGGTCAATAAGGAGTGCTATTTGGATGATTTAAGGCGTTCACGTCACTCAATTTTCAAATTTCTCAAAATCACTCCACAGTTTATCGTTTCTACTTTGCTATCATATCTAAAGCTCTAATAAAATTCTTTTTTTTTTATTTCATTCAACAGAATACTAAAAAATTATATACGTAGAAATAGGTAAACAATCTTTTCTTCTTGGATATCATCGTAACTTTGTTGTTTTGTTTTTCATTATTTATTTGTTTCATTTTGTATCACATTTAATTATTTCACTGTATCAATTAATTTTATTTATGAAACCCTATTTCTACACCAACCGAGTTTCTTAAATTTGTTCAAATTCTACTTTTCTCTAAAGCTACAAACTGACGATTTCATGGTCGGATAAAGTTCTGACAAATAAGTTTAATGCGAAATGCCATAAAAGACATTTGTTATGTATTGCAAAATTGAATGAGCGTGTATTCAATACAAAATTTCAGTTTCGACATAAATACTTAAAGGTTTCTTTTGTCAGTATTAAATTTATAAACTCAACCATTGAACCCTTTCTCAACATTCCCGAATCGTAATCACTCTTATAAGTTGTTCAAATAATTCAATTTCTTTTACGTAATTTCCCAGATGAATAAAAGCACGTCAATGCAGTTCTTTTATACCACATTCAAAATTTTGCAGTGGTTTAAATTTATGATAGAGGACAAAGTTCGTACGCGAGGATACCGTGAAACTTTATTAGGAATACTATATTGAGTCTATTGTATTCTCAAATTAGTTGAGATACTACTACTCACCAATAAATTCAGTAACTACACTTTTTTTTGGGAGAAGCTGTAATCGGAAATAAAATAGATTGGGCCGGCAGCGCCGGACAAAAATGATAACAAATGTTTCCATTTTAGGACATAATAACCTTGATAAAATATTTCAGCAAAAATACGAGTATTCTCAGAATAAAACTGATTAATATACAGGATTATGAGATAATACACTAAATTCACGAAACGTACAATGTTCATATTTGATAACAGAATCCTCAAACAATTCATTTTATTTCTGACATAAAAAAATAAAACGTAGCACTTATCAAAGTTATGACATTATTAAAATTTTTTTAAATAGGAAGCTAGGCTTACTCCCATTGATAAAGCTTGTTTTATAAAAAATAATCGAATAAGAAAAAAAATCCGAGAAAATTAATAAAAACCAAAATAAATTCAACTTTGGGCTGTCTTTTAAACCTCAAAAAGGAATTGTTCAAAGTATATCCTCTTCATATCAAACACTGGCCAAACGATGATAGATCTGATTTACATAGTTTTCGATCATCTCCGGAGTTATACGATTAATTCTATGTTTCATTAAGTCTTCTACTTTGTCCAGTGAGTTAGACCCGATTTTTTAAATCTCCTGACAGGAAGAAATCGAGGGGAGTAAGATTACGTAGCCATTCCATCGATTCACGTTGTCCATTCCACCTGATTATAAAGAATCCCTCGAATATTGAGAAAATAATAGAGTGGTACACAATCTTACTGGAATAAAATACTGGGATCCAAGTTTTCCCTATTACTTGCATCAGAATATGGTGCATTTGGGTCCAGAAGGACTCTTACACGAAGATATTTCAAATATTGATCGACTGTTGAATTTTCGCGAAAAAAACAAATACCAATAAATCTTTCCCTGATGGTTTTCTTCCACACAATAATTTTTTGGGCACTAACCAAGTTTTGTCTGAATCCAGTGATTTTCCCAGGCATAGTAGCGAGAATTGTAACTATTTACTGTCTCATATAAGTTTGGAAATACTAGACCGTATTACCATGATGAAAATTTGGATTTTCATCATAATATCCTATGAAGATTTCGAAAGTGTCTCCAAATCATCTTCTGAGAGTTTGTGACAATTTGAACTTTGTATGGGTGTCGTTTTTCTTTCTTTAAAAACTTCACTACAAACGACGACTGACTAACATTTTTTTGTAAGAAAATTTCTGTTGCAGTTGCTTGAGGGTTGTCTTCTAATGACAACAACAAAATATATTACTTCGACTCTTATTCTTGACATTCCATAGTCTGATGTCTTTTAAAATGTGTTTTATTAAATAAAGCACATGCTTCTTCATTCTTGGAAGTCTATCGCCGTAACCTATCAACATTACAAGTTCTTTCATTTCTCTTATGATGAAAATAGCAATAATAATAGACTTTTCTAAGATAGTTGATAAAGACATTCCCATGATTATCCCAAAAACGGACATTATCATTATCCGGTCGACGAAATCATCATAGAGCAAGCCGACAATTCACTATATTGACTGTTTTTTTTTAGGTGTGTGATAGTAGATCCATTTTTAATCTACAGTTATGGTCTGATGAAAAAAACAATTTTGTTTTGTTTCAACCGCGTTAATAAATCCTAGAAAATTCGAGTAAGCTTTTAATCAAAAGTAAGCAAACGCGGTCACTAAAGAAGCAGATAGATCTGTCGATTGTCGCAATTCAGTTGCTAAAAATTTGACATTTGTAAATGATGGTGCAGAGTCGTAGGTACACAGTACAAATCCTCTTTCATTTATAAAGAAGGCAAAAACTAATTACTGACACACTTATACGATTCTCAAATAGAAACTAAGCGTTCAAAATGCCTGAAATTCTAGTGAGAATCTCTCAAAGCTTGCGCAAATATATTGCTCAACTTTATGGATAAGTGTTGACATCATCAGGATGAGGATGTATATTTTTAATACACTCTTGTATTGAAACAATAATAAATGTTTAATTATTTCATAATTGAAATTTTGACAAAAACTTTTCTCTTTGTTTTGTAAGCTCCAAAATATTTGACAATACTTACATAAGTAAAGTACAAGTTACACAGGAAAGTTATAACCGATCGAATACATGAGAATGATTCTGTAATGAATGAACTCATTCATAATTCAAATTCTACAACCAATTTTCCTTCAATTTAGTGTTAGCAAATAACTTCTAATTTGTGTCACAAGATCTCCTTCCGTTAAAAGTCTCAGAATTCAAACACTCAAAATGCACACTACAGAATAAATATTTCGAATATCAATTGAAAGCAGAATATTTGACAGAAATATTAAGAAGTAATAGTTGATTAACAAAAGTACATGTTTTTATATGTTCAGTACATAATTAGCTCACGAAATGAAATCATCAATTTGACATGACACGCATAAAATTATCTCATAGCATCCCAAAAACTTTTGGATGCTTTGGGAGAAACCATCACATTGTCAATAGTTTAAACAAACCTACAAAAATAGGATTATGTTACATTGGTTACAAAGAGAGCGAAACTTTTCAGATCGCTAACAAAAAACAATGTATTAATAAACATCAAACAACATCTATTAGGAAAACGGATATCCTCTCTTCATTAAATCCAGAAATATGACGCTGAAAAGTAATGAAAAAACAACGGGAAAAATGAGTTCGCAACCACCAAAAACCCTCTCCACAATCCGTCGAGTAATTTAGGTCGCCAGAAAATTGGTCTTTCCAATAAATGTAGGCCAGTCGTATGAAACATTAAAATTAAAAACTAATGGCTAGTTATGATTTGTTGATATACAAGGGCTGATCCCTTTGACTCACCTCTGATTCACCTACAATAAAAAATTGTAAGTCATAGCGTTTTTTTTTCTATATTCCATTAGAGTTGACACTCTCCTTATCGATGTTCTTGCAATTCTAATGCATTTCGAAAGAAAGATTGTTCAATTTCTGCAAACCACAGATTATTTTATAGATGACAATACAGGTGACAATATTATTGAAGCTGGTAGATATAACAACCGCTGGAGCCCAAATAATTCCAATTTTTATCTCAGCGTAATATACTACAATTAAAATAGGAATTATTATATCCAAATGAAAACAGCCATTACAACTAAAGAACGCCGAGATATCAGTGGTGTATTAATTACAGAGGAACTCGGACAGGTCCATTCTCTGGTAATTCGCAGATTAATATTAGGCAATACAACCCGGAATATGATTCGGAAAAAGCACCGTCCCCAGACAGGACCGGTTAGGGGAGTTTAAAAATAAAAATCGGATTCCCTTTTTTTAAAACTTAAATGTTTTTAAAAGAATAAGTATTTATTTAGATCGAATAGTCAGCGCATAGAAAAGCTATCAAATTGAAGCTGTTATTGAAGGTAGTCAAGTGCCGTAGGTACTACAGAAACCGAAATTTAAATAGTCTCTCTTTTATGTAGTGAGTAAATTTCTATATGCTCTAACGTTATTCTAGGAAGAGACTTCATTTTTAAATATAAATGTATTCTAGAGTAGTGAATACACTGATTACACTACACCAGCACTCACAATTATACTTCAATCTCTGAAGATGATAACTTGGTTATCTAAATACAAACAGTCTAATTGTGAGTATTGGTTATGTGGTAGTGTGAACGATGGGTTCAGTATCAATTTCCAGAAACTTCAACCTAGAGTTTGGACCATGATGTGTAGGCTACGTCGCGAAAAATATCTATTCCTATTTAAAATAACTTTCAGGACGATATAAGCATCATACCCCCTCGGTATGAAACTATTTCGACATTTAAACAGTTCAAAATCTCGGCGCGAGAGACTGAAGCGCATTTTTTACCGTTAGCAATCAGTAGATTTTAGGATTTGAGACAGTGCCCAAAGAAAAAAAATTATATGAGAAAAATTATGTGGGACGGACAAAACACTAGTAATAGCGCTGTTTTTTTGAAAAAAATATGCGCAAAGGAACAGATCAATAGTTTCTAAACAACATGCAAGATTGTTACAATTAAAATATAGAAGTTAAAGCAGCTAACTTTGACGAAATAATGTTTTTAGTTTTTGTTCAGAATTGTCCAGTATTTTTATGTTAGATAGAAATTCAAACTTGTAGAACATAAACCTGTTTACATTATCCAATATCGAACTCTCAAATAACAAAAAGACAAAATAAATCGACACTAAGAAAAAATGTTCTATAATGATATAAGAGAACCATCAAGCTCGGAAAACAATAACTCAGTTTTATAAGTACATAAAAATCATGAAATGCGTGGAGACTTTATATTCGCTGACTGTTCAGTAAAACATCATTCAAGCAATTTAACAAGTGTATTTTAAATCTCAAAAATTCAATTCAAACTATCAATATGTCACAGAATCACCGACAAGGACATTTTACCAGAATGCGCTAAATACGATGTTATTTATAAATACCCTGTTCCAAGATGTGCTAACGAAGTTAAACGTTTTTTAGTATACTATAATTATCATTGTAGATTTCAATAGTACAACCATTAAAAAACCTTTTTAGAAAAATATCGAATTTTTTGGTCAACAAAATGCCAAACTGTATTTATTTCTATCATAACTGAGAAGTACGAAAACTTAAGCTTAAAATTCTTCTAAGCTTCTCAGACCTACATATCTTACGGTATCAATAAATTATAAAAACAAAATTATTTTTTATAGAAATTTGCACTAATGTGGCAACATTGCTTTAGATCAAATGACGTATCATCTCAATTTAATGGCTAGTGATGGTAAGAAAAAGAAAATTTAAATCCATCCCAACCGGAGAGGTGAATTTAAGTTCATAGGGTAAAAATGAATCTATCTCATTATTCAAAACAGTCAAGACCATAATTAAAATGAAATTTGTTAAGAAAATTTATTAAACACTATCTCTAGTAATGTAAGAAAACAACGAATGTGTTTAGCATAGAGCATTAGCTATTTATAGTAACATTGTTTAGTATTAATTAATTTTTGATTATAATGTATATTGACCTTCATAATTGACCATTGTGAAGGTCATTTTGAAGAGAGTTGTAACAGTTTAAGTTTATCAATATATTCAATTACCCAAGAATTATTCATATTTATTAACATCATTACTAGTAACTATTTACAGATGTTATTTATTGTTCATGTGTTTATTACTCTCGTAACTAATTGAGGGTACCTACATAAAAGCAATATCATGGTACTGAAACCTAGAAGGGAAATTTAATGGTATTATTAAAATATACGTGATGTCAAAAGGTCCTCATGTTATTTCAATGATACCGTCATAACAATAATGAATAATCCATGTTTCATCCATTGTTACTAATTTTGCCAGAAAATTTTCTTCGATTTGTCTATTCTGCTTTCAAGTATGTTACATACCACAGTATGACAGATCTTTATATTCAACTACTTAGACTACTTTTCAACATTACGTGTGGTAGAGGTTGTGGGTGGTGTCTTTACACCATCTAATATATTCATGAAATATTTGGAGATTTGCGTTGGGTCAACTCTTCTCATCGCAAGTAGTTAGTAACCGCACGATGCTCGACACGATTGTTCGAAATCGGTCTTCAATTTTAGGCACACCTTTTCAATTTTTACCGTTTCTATGCATATGCGACGTGATGATATATAATTGTTTTGATTTATAAAAGATCAGTGGCGGAGCAAATCGATCAGGTCACGTATTATTAGAACCCCTACCAGTAGTGTATATCCAAGTTTTCAGCTTCATAAGACTCTAAAAACTTTAAAAACCTTATATGTACTTTTTCAAAAAAGATTGAAATTAATAAAATTCAAGACTAGAACCGGGTCTACGGATTCAACACGACATATATCGCCTCATATATTTCCACTTTTTCCTAAAAAGTGGAATTTTAATCTTGATTTTTGGCACCTAGATTTAACAATGTAAATAGGTTTAATTTAATTTCATGATTTAAAACAAAAATTTTCTAGTTAATATGCGATAAAAGAAAGAACATATGCAACGTAACAGCGTCAGAATCATGTAGAATACAACACATTGAAGATTATAGATGTTATAACTTCGAACAAATGTTTGACTGTATCTTTGCAGCAGCCTTAACCTCTCATTGTACCATTCCTATTTTTCATATTTTTAATATTTGTGCTCAAACCATATATTTAACATGAAGCTAATTACATGTATAACAATTTCTTTTTTCATAATGTCCTCTAAAATGATATCTTTTGAAGAACTCTATTTCAGTGAATACTAAATTTGGAGAGATAGTTATAGTCGCGAATCGTAGGGTATCGAGTACAAAAATCTAGTGACGAAAAGCTTCGAAACTACAAGATGAGGAAAGAAGTCCAAACATTTATAGAATAACCTGAAGAACCATCGATTTGACTCGAAAATTTCATCACTAGCTTTTCCAAATTTCAATTGTTTGAAAATTAAAAATCGAATACTCCGTTCAGAACCAGAACAATAACGATTTAACCCAGCGTTACTAAAGCTTTAACTTTAGAGAATTTTTTATTCAAATACGATTATCAAATTTTCATCTCAATACATTGAAAAATTCACACTTCGTAGTGACTTAATTCACTTAAAAATCTCACTAAATTGATCGACTAGCACAACAGAGAAAATGACATCAGCGATTTACACAATCTATATGTATATTTTTCGTATACATTATAAACTAACCAATAATACGTGAGGATACAATATATTGAAGAAACCTTACGAGATTCAAAACAACTTCTTGAATAAGAAAATCAACATCCGTATTGATTTCTGTGTGGTCCCAAGATATGTTTTGATTAATTTATAAACGAACTCTACTTCAGTTTTCGATTAATTACATGAATCATTTAGTAGGAACAGCCATAACCCCTGAAATAATTTGATTTGAGTATTTTCCAACATTAAAGGTTAATGATTATAGATTTACATAGGTTCATAATACATATATTGAGGTTATATTATGTTCGACTTGCTGTTGATGGAAAAATTATCCATTATTACCTAAAGAAGGCTTCGCTTCTAGAATGTAAATAGTAAGAAGTACATCGGTTATATTCAATAAAAACCAAAATCCAAACATAATTTGCTTGTTGTTTAACCTATCCTGTACACTGATATTGTTTATGGTGTTTGTCAAATAAAGTCGGAACTGATAAAAACAACTCTCCTTCTTGTTGAAACTTCACAAATGATCTAAAATAGAGTAGCTCATTCAATTGATGAGAAAAAACGTATGTATACTAGAAATAACTTGGTTATTTTCAAATTTAAGGGATTAATTTGAATGTTTTCCTAACAATTAATGTAAATAAAAGAATTTTTTCTGTTGCTTGCTACATTAATTGGCAACAGAAGACACACATTATGAAATTTTATAATAATATACAAGCTTGTGTTCTATAGCCTATGCCCCATTCGTTAATTAGATGTGTAGTGTGGTTTGTTCCATGTCGATTGGGGCCAAAGATTCACTGATTGTTTGTTTGCTTTCAAATTGTTTTGTGCACTCCGTATATTTTGCCACGCATTTGACCTATTCGTATTTCTTTTTATACCAGAATGTGATAGTAAATTCGATGATGGCATTATCATTTTTAAAGAACGATATTAGTACAATGAATAGAAAGGAAATTTGTTTTCGATATATGGATAGTATGAAGTGAGGAAATTTGTTAATATTAGGCGTTTTTGATTTGTTTAATATGAATGAGTGCTTGTAATATCTCATAGAATAATTGCTTCGTTAGATTTCTATTTGTCTAAAAATACGGTTTTTTCGGGTTACTTGGCATTCCTAATTTTTTTACATATTGAGCTTAGAATTAAACTTGATTTTGAGAATTAACCGGGTTGGGGAGACCTGGATATTTGTTGGAAAATTTAAGTTTAGATCGTTATTATTTCTTCTGACTTTTCCTTAAAATGGTGGATCGAATCATATTTTGCAGTATGTCTTTCCAAAATGATGTTTGAACGTATTTCCATGAATTGAGAGCTATGAAAGACATACATTTGCGATAAAAGTGTGGAAGCTGTACTCCATTAAGCCATTGTAAGCTTTTAACTCGTGGTCAATATACGCCTATAGCTATTCGTACAACTGTATTTTGAATGGTCTTCAAGGATTTTAATGTTAATGTGGAAGCGTGAAGTATAGTAGTATAGTTAGATCTAACAGAAGATTTATATGTGTAACAATGTATTTTGATCTGCTCCCCAATTTTTACTGATTATAGTTGTCATGTTATTTATATCTGTTTGTCATGCGGTTTTAAATCATCCATTTATTTTTTTCTAGATATTTTTCAATCTAAACTACTACCTAGGAAAAGTAAATTAGTTGTGAAATTTATTGTTTGATGTGTTGTGAGAATATTGCAAGCGCGTTCTGTAAAGTTGTGAATTTTATTTTGGTTCCGCTATTTCATAAAAGTGTTATATATTCTTCTAGACAGTTCTCTTTGGATTTTTCCGGCAACAAATGTTGCTTCATTTGCAATTATTATGATTTCTTCATGAATACATATTTCAAACTCAATCTCAACAATAATAATAGAAGACCACTTCTAAGTTAAGAAGAATCGAATTACTGATTAAAGTCAAATCAATTCATGTGCTATCATGTCAAAATAAAAGGTGACTTTTATACGCTTTTTATATTTTTAACTAAAACCATAGACAAGTGTTACAAATCGTTAAGATTCAAAGCACTTTTCACATAGGAGTAGAAAAAAAACATATAAACGGATTACATGTTCAGATCTATGATGATTTTACTAATACTTTTAATGTTACTTACAAGGACTACGTATAATTGAGTAATTTCAGTTATTTTTTAAAAAACAGACTTCTTCTCCTACCTTTGACCAGTCCTTCTCTTACGGCGTATTCAGGTATTTTGAAAATATACAAACATGGATATTAATCTACAGTTTCAACTAGGTTTCTAGTTAAGTTTTATTCTTTCGTTTTCGCCATTCCGTTTTTTTTTCGTGTGGTTGACTAGGCAATCAAGCATTTCATCGTCATCATCATCAAGCATCGTGTTTCATAAGGCAAATGATTATCGCCGAATAATTATTTATAATCACTTCATTTTAATTTGTTGAATTACGTTAATCCAAATTAATACTGTTCGTTAACGTTTTAATATTTAACAAAACGCTATTCGATTTCATGCTTAGAAATTGAATTGAATTCTTATTCGTTGCACTTTAGGTTTCGTTCGGACAGCTAATTTTTTGAATATCCTCACTACTAAAAATAAAATTGCACTTATATATTAAAACCGTTCACTTTATTGACTTACATCAAGTAACTTCAATTAGCACTGAATAATTTGTTTTGTCCACAGGTGCTAATAGACTTCGAAGCGGAGGTAACCTTCTGGAGATGAAGTCAATCTAGTGAAAATGAATATCAGCCAGATAACAGGCGGTGTTATGTACAATACTACAACCAATGGAGATATTATCAATGACAACACGGTGCAAGTGGCGTTTTTTATTATTTATACGAGTATATTTGTTATGGGAATTTTCGGAAACGTTTTAGTGTGCTACGTAGTTTTTCGAAATAAAGCGATGCAGACGGTGACGAATTTATTTATAACGAATTTAGCTCTGTCGGATATATTGTTGTGCGTATTAGCTGTGCCGTTTACTCCGTTATACACGTTTCTAGGTGAATGGGTATTTGGTAGACTCATATGTCATTTGGTGTCATACACTCAAGGAACAAGCGTGTATATTTCAACTTTAACATTGACATCTATCGCCATAGATAGATACTTCGTTATAATATATCCCTTTCACCCTAGGATGAAACTATCAACTTGCATCATTATAATATTGATAATATGGATATTTTCAATGTTGGTAACTCTACCGTTGGGGGTGTACGTGAAGTTATTTTCCGTCGACAAAGACTCTGAGAAGTATTTTTGTGATGAAAATTGGCCGAGTGAAGAGTGGAGAAGAACTTTCGGTGGAATTACGACCGCCATGCAGTTCCTCTTACCCTTTATCATAATGGCATATTGCTACATATGCGTTTCTATGAAATTGAATGACAGAGCGAGATCTAAACCTGGTTCAAAAAATAGTAGAAAAGAAGAAGCAGATAGAGAAAGAAAAAAGAGAACAAACAGAATGCTTATCGCGATGGTTGCCGTGTTTTTGGTATCCTGGCTACCGTTGAATGCATTTAATATTATAAACGATTTTTGTCAACAGATGGAGAACTGGAATTTTTATTATTTAACCTTCTTTGTATCTCATGCCATAGCGATGTCGTCCACTTGCTACAATCCATTTCTCTATGCTTGGTTGAATGAGAATTTTAGGAAAGAATTCAAGCAAGTTCTTCCTTGCTTCGATGGAGCTTCAAGAAGAACACCTCCGAATAGATTTGACAATTGGAGATCGGAAAGAACATGTAATGGAAACGAGACACAACAGGTGAATAATTAAAATGAAAAATTGTTGAGTTAACTTTGATACTTTCATGCAACAAATTATCAAATTATGCCCGATTTTTCATTTCATCCAGCTTAATTTTTGTTTAGTTTGGTCACATTTGAATTGATATATTTATGAAAAGGAATAAAGTGATGTAATTCATGTAATAAAAATAAAAAATCTTTTGCCAGGAAGATCAGCAATCTGCCTAACAATTCAATTTTTTTTGTAAAAAGCAAGCACAGAGGGTGAACTCTATTACACTCGAGTAGTTCTAGTGGTGCCTGGCATGTAGAGATGCCCGAGGATATTGATATTGATTGATATTCTGTAGGCTGTAGCATAGACGTGCCTTAGTAGAGTTCCAATAAATTGAGCTTCTGGGTATCTGCAGACAAACTCGGTGTACATGAGCTACGTCTGCATGTCAAATAGGTCTTGCAAAAACTGCTCTAGGTGGAATTATGTGGAAAGCTCGGAAGAGCATCTCCCGTGGAAGTTTCGGTAAAACAGTCAGGTCTGCCTTCTGCGCTCTAAGCTGTCTAAGTTTCTGGTCAACTCTGGATCGTCTATAAGTTGAATTGCTCTCTTCTGTATTGAGTCCAGCATCCTCAGGGTATGCTTGGAAGCCGAACTCCAAGTATGCTAACAATACTACAAAGATATACGAATCTGGATCTTGTAAAGGATTAGAAGCTGTTGCGGAGTATATAGCTTTTTGGCCTTAAATTTTTGTGAAGCTACCTCAGCTAAATCCGCGATACCCAACAAGCGAATTTGCGGTATAGATGATATTCTATGTCCAGATAGGGCTAAATCCTGAGGTGCAATGCCAGCTTTCTTTGTAAATACTTCAACCTGAGTCTTTTCTGCATTAAACTCAATAAGATTGCTACCACACCACTGTAGAATATTTCCAAGATAAGTATTGTTGGTGGTGATCTGTTGTTTCTGTGGATTTGGTTGTTAGCCGAGTTTATTGGGCCGACCGATTTGAATAACGATCGGTTGCCATCGTCCGGAAAATTAATGTGAGATTTTTATTGTTCTTGTACAGAGTACGATATGTGTTTTTATTCAAAATCAAGTTTACCGATTTTTTTGTGTGGTTTAACCGCTTAGAGGTATGAGCATTTAACCTTAACGTTATTCTTCTATAAAGATGATAACTTGGTTATCGAAACACGCGTCAGAAATTGGAAGTGTGAGTAGATTTGTAGTGTAAACAGTGTGTTAATATTCTCAAATAATTTGGAGAGAATTTTAAGCTGATAAGCCTGTATAACACGACTTCTTCTGGATTTTCCTCGGACTTGACGATCACAGTAATTTGAGCTACGTTCCAAGAGATAGGAAAATCATTTTATATATTATTATGACCTGTTCATTTGTCTAGTTGCGAAATTACAAAGGGACGTTGCCATTTGGAAGAAGAAGTTAAGGAAGCTTAGTTTTTCTTTTTCTTCTTCTTAATTAAATGCTAAATTAGGATATAAACAACTTCTAGATATTTGCCGAAGATTTCAACTTCATCTTTATTATCCGTGACCCAGGTATTGTCTATATTTTTAATTGGAGAGTTGTGTTAGGATATTTCTAGCTTTATTGAAGCTTTCTAAAGTGATTACTCTGTAGCCTGTGTTGATATAAAATCATCCTGGCTCTGGTTTTTTACCAATGCTTCAGTATATAGTGGTATTATATAGCTTCTTCCCATTTTATTCAGTTCTGATCTACTGATATTGTTTGCGTAGGTTTTCTTTCTGCAATTGTGTGTTTGTTTATTGGCAATCCTAGGGAAAATTAAAATGCGTGAAAGAAAATTCAGGATTCACTGTTACTACAACGTAACTTATTGATATTTTTTGAATTATACACCTTGTATATATATCTAGTTTCCAATAATCTCTTGAATTACAAATACAACAGTCAAGATCACATATTTTGAACTTCATTTAGTCTACAATTATTGAAAACATAATTCACGAGAACTTTTTTCTGACAAGAATGATTAACAATGATCGAAAACTCATTAATATTATTTAATTAGAGATCTAAATTATCTTCTTTCTTCTGTTTAATAGTATCCAATATTATTATGAGAAACTGATAGGCAATTTCGCCATTGCTGATTTGTTATTTGATAGGCTGTTATCAATATTCTATTACTCAGTTCATCCCGATAGTCTCTCTTTCAATCGATCTGTGTTGGAAAACTTCATTCAAGTAATTTTGAACATTAAAACTAAAGTGTAGAGATGCACCGTTCTGCTTGAACATACTGTATTTCTCATTTCATGAACTATTTTATTTCTAAAACAACAATGGTCTGATGAGAGTGATGCCGATAATACCTGCTCTAGTATTCATTTCGAATATATTCTGTGTTCTTGCATCCATCTAGAGTTAGTATCACTTCAGAATATTTAAAGCTGTCGCCAATAACTGTATCATTTAAAATAAACATCGCTTCATTATTCAGAGAGTCTCTTATTTTTAATGTGGGGGTTCCCTTAAGCCTTATAATCTTCCAAAATTTGATTTCGCTGTATTGACCATCTTTAGATCATTTTTGTAACTACTACTTACTAGCGTTATATATATTTATAAATTTGAATTTTGGCATGTAACTGCTAAAATAAAATTTCATTAAAATTATTATCAACTGAATTTCTCATACGAGGGATTGCTACTTAGATATTTATAGAGTAACTCATATTTTCAGCGTAGACCTTCTAATTGAATTAATTTTATTGATACGTGGGTGATATAAGTGATATTTTCCAGAAAATATCGAAATATCGATGTTGCGTAAACTGATATTACAAGATCGTCATGTGACATACCGTGGGATTGAGGCATACTTGGGGATTAGTTCCACTTGCTTACATTTAAAATTGCATAAACCTTCAGCTGGGTCTTTTAAGATGAGCCAAATCCAACAGAAGTTGTTCGCCCACGAAGCACTTAGAGGCAAATAGTCGCCTGTTTTTTTGGAATAACTGGACATGTCGTAACCATTCTACTACAGCAATGTAGAACGGTCAATTCTGAAGGGAGCATCAGCATTTATTCATCAGAAGTGTTCGAAAAACTCAGAGAAACCAAACGTTGGAGAAAAATCTTTCTCCAATATGACAATGAGCTCTCACACATCAGCTCAAACAAAAACGTTTTTGAACAGTCATAACATCGAATTGATGACTTTAACGACTCACAGTCCTTGACATTCAATTATTTTTTTTTCTCACAGATTAAAATTTAATCGAGAGGCTACCGTTTTTCTATACCTGAAAAAGCGGTTGATGTGTTCAAAATCACATATTTTAAGAGTATCTCAATCGGAATGGATAAAATGCTTCGACAATTGGTTCGAAAGTATGCAAAAGTGTATTGATCTCCATGGAGATTATTCTGAAAAGCAATAAAGTCTTATCCAATTATGAATATTTGTTTTTATTCGACATATTCAAATCAGTGTTGCTATATGTAAAAACTTAAGTAGCAACCCACGTATTAGGATCCTTTTTAATTTATGAATAAATCAAAATACGTTAAATCTGCCTTAGAAAAATTACTTTGATATAATTGATACTGATGTCTGTGAAAATATTAAAAGCATTTGAGTTGTATTTCTGCATTCATTCGGCATTAATATCATATCTACCTTTTGCATCATTTCACAAAATCTGATTCTGCGATCTTGTACAAACAATTTCTGTACCAGCGTTATTTTAGAAAAATTGAAACTTATTCTTCTTTGTAATGTGACAGACGTATCGTAAACAAAATATTTCTGTAGTGCAGTTTCACGGATAGATGTACGAGGCTTTTCTACTACAATCATTTTTCATCATTTAATGTTTTGTCAGATAATTCAGTTGAGGCCTGGTCTTTCTCACTTCACAATCCTGTATTTGTATTTCAATACATTAAGGAAAACCACAAATTGTTGATAAGATGTTTAAAGTAAAAGTATGCGTATTTCACGAAATGAAGACATCAATTTTACTAGAATCGATGTTTTTTCAATGTTCTTGATTTCAAAGACAGCTTTTAGAACCAATTAATAAACATGATGACGACAGGCGAAAAGCAACAATTCTCTTCCTAAAGTTTGCTCCAAAATAGCACAAGCTCCATTGAAACGACCCTTATTGGAAACTGTTGTGTCGCAGCACATAATTTGTACTTTATCGTGAAGGTTCCAGTCAATGAGAACTGTTGAGACAGCCTTAGCTTGATGTTTTCCAGAATAACTGTCTAATTTCGACACTGCAAGAAGCTGTTCTCTACCGTCAAATGAAGCAATAACTGGCAAGCGTTCTTCTTTTGAGCTCCGTACATCCATCCCAATGGACTGTGACTACGTCGGGTACATTATTTTGGAAGTCAGATTTTATTGCTTCTGTTCTTGATTTTATAGTAGGTGTGATGAGATTATTTCTACCTCTTTTTGAACTTTGATCATGACAGGGAACGTCCGGCAAACTAAGTTCAGAATTCAGGATCGGTTCTTCGTTTGAATCTTCTAGACTTTCTAAGTTATTTATGGTGGAAGTAGACGCAACAGCTAGTGATTCTCCTTGCCTCACAATCCTTTCCACTTCTTTTAATCGTCGTTGTCTAGATCTTCCTTCTTTTTCTGCCAATTTTTTATCTACACCACCTAAGCATCCCGGTCGACCTGGCTCTCTCTGTTTCATTAAAAATAATTTATCGTCCTCTATTTTTATTCTCTCAAGAGCATCGGCATGTGCAATATCAAACAAATTATCAAGATTAATTTTGAAATTGTTCTCATGGTTCTTGAAAGTAATCTGAGTTTTCTTACAATTTTTTTGCAAATCTCTCCAAACATGATATAAATTAACAAGTTTCTTCACGCAAATAGGAAATGCCCTTGTTGGAATTCTTGCTTTTTCCCAATATATGATGCACTGCCTAATTACTAGATTTGCGCTTTCACTAACAATCAATTTAACCTCACGATTATTGTAAAATAGGACTGAGAAAACTTGTCGATTATATGGTAATTTTGCACCTTTTATTTGGTAGCTAGGCAATCCGATAAGGAAAATATTTTGTTTATCACCGACATATTTACGCACTAAACAATGGCAAATAAAACATGTAGTTACAAGTCACAACGCAGTACTTAAGCAACTTGCAAGTTTAAATAGCAAGTCAGCACGGGTTATCGTTATCGTTCATAAATCGAACTAATATATATATATATATATATATATATATATATATATATAATAAGAGACAACATAGTGTGCATGCATCTAATCAACTTAAACTGAATTATTTGAAAAAAGCTTTGACTCCACATTTTTTTTGCAAATCACAAAAAATAGCAAATTATTATCTGAACACAATGTATAAATTCTTTTTGGCTTAGGAAACTCTACTTCCCTCTTCTGGAAATAATAGAGCTATTTCATTTGGGGAAAGGAAGCTAACACCACCACCTCAGAAAACGGATAGTGTAGAGATGGAAAATATTATGGTACAAGCAACTGAAATAGCTGTACAGGATTCTACATCGGATAATATTAGACTGAAACTCATAACCAAAGAGAAGCCTCCTCCTTATGAAGCTCAAGTTCAAGCTACCGAGGAATAAAATGAGTAAGTTCAAGATTTTGCTCATTCGAAAACCATCCATTATATTTTCAATAATCGTTTGATGAATTCCGTTTTTTCGTTGTAATTTCCATATTATATGAACTTATTCTTCGTGAATAAAAAATCATTGTCTCTTCAAAACATAAAATTAAAGCAAAATGTTGTGTAGTCTAACAAACCAAGAATTAAATTATACAACGTAACGAAGTAATTTTATTCTTCTTCAATAGTTATTATATTTTCTCTTATACGAGTAGTCAGTAGTGACAGTATCCTTTCGGAGGTCTCAACTATGGTATACAAGCATAGCTGGTTCCCATGTACCTTGATAACGCTTCGAATATTCTAAAATTTCCTGATGAAAACTTTCATCACTTGATGAACTTATGATAAAAAACTTGATTAAGAATCTAGGAAAATAATTTATGATATGCATCCAGCAGCAGATTAATTTTTAAAAGGTAATTCAAAGAATTATCGAGAAAAGCTAATCACACATTTTTTAACAGGGCTTATGCTCAATAAAATGAAGGTCTTCAGATAATTTTCTTATGTAAGGAACAATTCAATTTTCGTCTCACTTGGTATAAAAAATTTTGTTGCAAGTGACAAAAATTTAGGTCCGTATTTGGGAAGCATTTTCAAAAAACTCTCTATTAAACTTAGTTTTATGTATAACGGCTTTCAAACTTCGGTTTAGTTCGCCAATAAACAATAAGTGTCTGATATAATGATGACATCAATTCACCAATATTATTGCAGAGCACTAATCTATCTTTTTTCGACGAAAAGGGAAATAATGGAATAGGAAGTTTTCGATAAGTTATAATTCCAATACCACTTTGCAATAAACTCCATCAAACTATCAAGCCTCATATTGTAGATTTCTCTCTGGTCAAATCTAAACCTCTCACAATGTCATTCTGTTCCGATTGATTAATGATATGTGGTTCTGTTTGAGCCAGCTCCGTCTCCTTCTTCCATAGAACTGAAATATTTGATGCAACTTCAGCAAACTGATAAATAAATTGAATAAATTTATTTCCTTATGTGAAAGCCTTATAGAGAAATACGGAGCACGTAATAATACAGTATGGAAAGAGCATAATTTTGATTACGAGGATAGTCCCAGAAGTACCTGGCCTGTCCCAGTGATGGTGATAGTTACATGAAAAATACCACTGTACCAGAAACTGTAACAATCTAAACAGTCTTGGTAAAAAAATTGAATTGAATCGCGAACATTTTGGTGTAATGATTTTCTACGATTTCCGATAAAGATTAAACCAACAACAATGTGCTGATCAACGCGCTTCGACTTTTGGTGATGAAAGACCCATCTCTAGTCTCAGTGTTTCGATTGTTTTTAGAATTCAATCGTGGTTGTATGTCGCTACAGAATAAATTTCGTGGAGAACGTCCAGGATCGGCTGTTGTGCCAGAAAATATCGAAATATCGATGTTGCTTAAACTGATATTGCAAGATCGTCATGTGACATACCGTGGGATTGAGGCATACTTGGGGATTAGTTCCCAGAAGTACCTGATCTGTTCCAGAGATGGCGGTAGTTGCATGAAAAATACCACTGTACCAGAAACTATAACAATCTAAACAGCATATGTTTCAAGTTTGAAGACGCCTTGTTTTTTAGTATTTTTTTGGCAGCCAGCAATACTGAACGTTTTTATTGAATTTGTAAACATGGGAAAAATTGGTCATCGTTATGTGATACAAAATTTTTGTTTGCAAGACCTTAGCACAGACAAATTAAAAGTTGAACTAGATTCTACTTTGGGTGAGACTGCTCCTTTGTTAAATAGCTATTAACTGCTGTAATCAACTTCATAACTGGAAAATCTTTGACCACCGAGCGATTTTCGTAAGTGTGGGAGCAGAAAATAATCCGATGGGGCTAAATCCAGCGAATAAGGTGCACGAGGTAGCAATTCAAACTTTAATTCATAAATTTTGGTAATCGCAATAACGAATGTGGGAGCTGGTGCATTGTCTTGATTTCTTCAGTCCATTGTTTTGATTGTTCTTTTGTTTCGGGGGTGAAGGGATGGATCCACGGATCCACTGCAATCAAAAAACCTTGTATGAAATATCAATGTGTCGGACATATGGAATCAGTGAGATTAATGGAATAGCTTGTGTGTGCTCAAGTTACAATTTCATATCAGCTTAATCTGCAACATTTTGAAAAAATAAAAATATCTCGAAAGTATCTCATTTTTTGGTATAGGATGTAGTCCAGTAATTTCATCTAAAATTTCATGTAGAAATCTAGAAAAAGATGAAAAATTCTAGGTTTTATTTGAATTGACAAAGTTGACAACTACTTCTAGTATAATCTGAAGTGTCACATTTGGTACAACATTATATTTTAGCTCAGCGTAATCCAAAACTGTCTCGTAATTCCAGATTATCAACATATCTGGATCCGCCATTACGTTTAATCGTTTCGTTTCTCGCCACACCCTGTATAATCAATTACTATTATTCTATGATTTCGATGAATAAATTAAATTCAAATTGGGGTCAAATTCTTTTTGAAAAGATCTAGAATGCCATCGATTTCATAGATTAAAAGTTATGAACTCCCACTGCTTAGCGTGATTTCTACTTGAAAATATATTTAATAAGGGTATGTTTGTTCTGTTAATGAAATTCCCCTTGATGCTACTAGAAAACCATCATTTATAATGACATAGTCTGATAAATGTAACCCTTAACATGTTGTTCGGTTTCCGTTACCGATATTAAAAAGCAAATACATTTCTATTATGTGCCTATGGCAATCAAGGTTTTGACAAAATTAGCACAAAAAGGAGATTGTAAATATGGGAGTGTTATGCAATATAAGTTATTATATTTTCTTCATTTGTACATACATATACATGTGTATGAGAATCGAGAAGTATTCTATGAGTTTATTTTTTGGCCTAGAACTCAGTACTTCTTCAAGTTCTTCAACGGCACGATAAGGTTATATCCATTGTTAGTTGGTTTTTCAACATAATGTAATAATAAATTTTCAAACACTGGAAATCTAAACACACAAAAAGGTCCCGGGCTCGAATCTGGTTAAGGAAAATTTACATTTTCATTTTTTTTATATGTACAGAACCAAATTGAAACTATTTAGTAGTGTTTTACATCATAAAATTATAAAAACCGATTTTTTTTAACAATACAATATAATAAAGCTGAGTTGAGAAAGCATCTGTCAATAATGCAGAGGTTCTAAAAGATATATTTCTTCTTTTTCAGATTTGGGCTCCCATCTACACATATTGGAAATATTTCAAAAGAAGAGACAACACTGTTGAACTACACTGTCTATTTGCAACGGAGTGCCAAATTCAATTTGAAAGACATTGAAAAATCTCATTTTAGAACAGTTAAATATATCAATTCACGATACTCGTAGATAAAATAAAATACAAATTGAACTAACTGTAAATGTAAAAACTATTTCAAGTCAAGAAATAATTGTTGAACAACTAAAAATTCCCAAAATGTGTTTTAATCATCCTCAAAACATAGAGGTAAAGTTAATGTTTAAGAGGCAAGTAATCATCGCGGTGCAAAATTTATTTAATATTCTAACTTTTCGTAGTAATTGCTGTCGTATTTGCCAATGCTGGGTTCGTTTCAGATTATCAACTTTGACAGATCTAAATCGATTTTAGCATACAAAAGCCTCAAGTGCAAAACATCGATTTTTCTTAGTTTTTATTAAATTCCGAGCGTTAAAATCCAAAAGTTACACATTTACCTAATTACTAATTACCTACCCTTTCATACGAGTACACCGCATCTTATCATTTTTAAATATTTCGGCTAACTTACTAACAAAAATTGCTATTAACAATCTCACTTTATCCTCATTAACTTCGTTAAAGATTTTTATCTAAAAAATCAAAAAATGTGGCAATTAGAATTTGAGCACAGTCGTTTTTATATATCTTTTTAGGTGTCAGTTTGGGACTCACTAGTCGCTCATTCTTTCTGACCCTGACAGTTACCCTTTTATCATTTTCCTTTCTACTGTTTATTGGCCCATTTTAATTTTTTGTTGTGTCAATATTATTATTGTGGCCTGAAAAGCAGTCACATTTTCAGGTAGGTATAGTAACAATAAATAAACGAGCTCAGCAGTGTTTGGGTGAAAACCTCTATAGAAACCATATTCACATTATCTATGCGGCTTTGAAGCTGTAGCTGTAGCTTTTGAAAGGATTAGTAAACAAAAATTAAGTAACCTTAAGGTCATCACGGTGTAACAGAATATCTAGAGGATCCGAAGGGGTCTGTAGACACATTCTAGTCATAGTACAATCCATACTATTCATAATCTGATCAGGTAAGAATTCTAAGGAACTCAATTAATATGGCAGTAAAAGGAAGAATTTCTGGTAGATAAAAATATTAGGTATTAAAGAAGTAGGGAGTGAAAATAATGAAATAATCCACTTTTTACGATGAAATTGCAATGCAGGTTATTTTTTGTTTAAGATAATAAGTTCAGTTTGAGGAATCCTTGGAAATATTGTATAACATCATTTGGATTGTGTCATAATATCACTTACGAATCTCAAATAATGTTTATTCATAAACAGATAATCGAGTCTGATATGGGTTTTCAATATTTGAATAACTACTTGTCAATAATAGATAACACAGGTCTACAAACTCAACATATTTTTATAATGAAAGCTATCATTCGAAATTCAGAATGTTCATACGAGAAGTCAACAGAAATATATCAAAGTTCCTCTCGGAAAATCACCAAACCTTAGATATGCCTCTGGAAAAAATAGCAAAAAAATTTTCAAAACTATTTTGTAAAAACAAATCGCATCAACTACCAAACTAGGAGTGAATAGCAGACAGAACTGGAATAAGAATGTAAGGGACCAGAACTAAAGACGTGGAATGCTTGGGCAATACATTTTTCCAGCAGTATACAGGGTGTTTCTCAATTCATGCGACAAAATTCAGGAGATGATTACTCGTATGAAACTAAGATGGGTTTTTCCTCTGTCACCCCTTAAAAGGTGGTAACTAAAAGCTGAAATTCTGTAATTTTAGTGCACTGACAAAGGAGTAACCACGGTTATTTTTTCAATGCTCCTGTCACATTTCTGGTATTTATTATGTATTGTATTACATTTTACATCTTTTTACACTGTTTTCTACTGTATTTATTAAAAAAAAGTATAAACTATGATGTTTATATTTTTTAACTGCAGCTATTGAAAAAAATAGCAATGGAAAATATTTTTAAATGAAATAAGGACTTCAATCAAATTTCATAAAACTTCATCTTCAGAAAAAGTTTTGATATAAAAAATAAAGGCTGCTAATTTCATTCCCGTATAATTTAACAGAAATATTGAAAAAATATTAGTCCTTTGCGAGTGCACAATAATAACAGAATTCTAAGTTTACTGAAATTATATATAAAGAAAAGCAATTTTAGTCCACAACTTTCAAGGGTGATATCTCGGAAAGGGGTGATCTGATGAAATTTTGTTATAAGAAAAACCCATCTTAATTTTATACGAACAATTTTTATTGCAATAATTTAGAAACACCTTGTATATTTGATATTTATATTTTTTTGAATGGAGTTATAAGGTTGAGTCCTCTACGTTTGCTTTTTATCAAATATATCAAAAGTATCGTTTATATACCTTTACTGATACTCTTCTATAAAAGTAGTGAGTGGATATTCAATATATGGTGAAGTTTAAAATTTTTAAAATCCAATAATTAAGATCTTCGGTGGAGCAGATTATATATCTACCAATCGTAATAGATTTTCTTTCTTATTCGAGTCACAGTCGAATACTTTTGATGTTCACTGTATAAAAATACATATTTAGTATTCGATGAAAGACTATATATTATCATAAAGACAAACAGTAATCGAGTGAATTCAATCACTCTTGAAGTAGCATTTGATAAGCTAAATAGCAACAAGATAACGTTGGTAAAATTATAAATTCTAGATTAAAAAATAATTTATCATTGATAGTAGGTAGGTGCCACAACTATGATCAAGTAAGTTTAATTCTAGATTATTGATAAAAGAATTTTATTTAATTCAAACACACGATTGAGGAATTATACGGATATTTTTTAGTGTATTGTTTTAATGCAAATTCTGCAAAGTAGTTTTTTCACAAAACTTGAATACTTGAATTGGAGTACTTAAGTGTGAGATACAATTGACGCTTATAAATTTGGATGATTATGGATCAGTAGTTCAATTCTAATTCCTTTGCTACTCGAATTTCAATTTTCTCCGATATATTCAATTGCAAATATTACACAGGACTGCACGAAATTTGTGTTGAAGTGATTCTAGATGGTTAAGCCTCGTTTTTATATAGAAATAACTAATTTTTTCGTAGGAAGGACAAAAAAATCACAGGTGTTTCAATATATTTTTAAATGAATGTACACCTTGACCGCTCGAGCGATGTTGCTACCATCCCTCTACCGCTCGGGAAACTGGTAACTGTGTAGTAGGAGGGTCGCTACTTTAGTTTTGAGAAAGACAAATAAAAACAAATATCCATAATTGGATATTGGATTATTGTTTTTAATGAAAATGTCTAACACGAAGACACTATAAGATTTGACATATTCACATCTCAAAACTCAGGGGTTTTCCTAAAAAATGATTGCGTAGAATTTCAATTCATCTGAGATAATCCTTTATATTAAGATTTATGTAGTTTGCAGAAGAGCTTCGGATATTTCACCTGTTGAATCCTATTTATTATGTCTAAACTATCAGTACTGTACGAAAGAAGATTGATACTTCCAACAGAGTTTCATATTGTAATGTCATTTGAGTTTTGATCTGAAGTGAACAAGTGAAATGTTTTGTTTGTGAAGATTCTCTAGTTCAATTTGATGCATGGTAGTAGTTGATATAACATGTCTAGTCCTTATACCATAATTAAAATAGATGATAGGTTTGTGAACTTGGTGGATTTGTGTTGGAATGGATATTACCCCCACTTCAAAATGAAATGCATGGTATGTAAAAAAGAGTTAAGATATTGGGCCAAAGGTAATAGCCTCCTCTCTTATGTACAAATGGTCTGGAGACAACCGCTAATTCATCATGATATTTGCTACTTTTTTCGTTGTAATAATAAGAGGCATAGAAGAAGAACTTTAAAACATATTTTATACCTAAACAATATTAAATTAGCTATAACATCATTACTAAAAAAAGATAAAGATATCATCTTCAACTTCCGGCTTCCGTCAAGCTATGGATAGTGATATTAATCTATCCACCAAACGAGACCAAACCTAAAACCAAAACAGTAAATGGTGAAAGTCTTACTAGCTTCACTTTACATCAAACGTTTAGACCTATCACACAATTTTTTAAGTTGAAAAAATAATGAATTTGTTTTAAATATTTGTACAAAATATTTCCGACCCTATAAAGGCAGAAAACCTTTGTAGGGCCTCAATCATAAATGTAATAAAAAGTTTCAGCCAAGATATTATATAAAGTTCCTATACGATCAATGTACCAATATAATAATAAAAAGTGTAAAACAGAAAGGATAACCTGTATTTGATAACTGCGAAGGTTATAAAAATAATACAATATAGAAAAACTTACGAACATTTAGAAATACTAGAAGCTAATAAAGTAGAATATGATAAAATAAAAATAAACAATATAAAAGGAAAATATCTCCATCGAGTCCTGAAAATTTTGTACTAATTGGTAAAAATGAATCCTACTTCACCTAAGAGCAGACGTAGATGTAAAGAGGAGAGATGGTAATAGAAAACTCACACAAATAGAAAAGACAAAACAAAAACATACTGCAAATGCAATAACTAAAGACACTAACTAACACAATCGGAAAGAAACAAACATAACAATATTAAAGAAAAATGGCACAAGAGATACATGTCGAATTTCCACGCTAAATAGAAAGAACTACAGTCTACAAAGATATATGCATGGTTAGCGAATATGCAGATCAAAGAAAGGACGGAAACACTTATAAGTGCATCTAAACATCAGTTATTACGAGTTTAATATTGTTAATATTCTAAAGTTGGGTAATTATAATAATTGCATGATTTTTAAGATACAGCACATAACTTCCAGATATGCAGAAATGGCTAGGAATAATTTACTGGAATATCTGAACAAAATGAGACAAATGTTACCAATATAAAATCAACCCAGTAGAAGAAATAACAAGCAAACATTATAGTTGATGATAAAATGTACTCTGATAGATGTTTCTATGCCAATGAATGGCATAAATTCTAAGAAAAACTTTGGAATAAAAGAGGAAGGTTAAAAAACTAAAACAAATATGTATGTAATCTAAGACACGTAGCTTGTTCTGCTTGATTCAGTTAATACAAAGTAGCAAAACTATATTGAAATGATTTAGAAGGAAAAGTGATGATAATAAATAATAATAATGATAATAAGAATAATCAACGAAAAACTGGCCAACAAGTTCGGTCTTCTCAATACTTATGCATCGTATTATAAGTACCAGCCGCAGAGAGTGCTCGAAAATGATAATTACCACCAATAGACATGTGACGAATAACAGACCTGACATTGTGGAGGTTGATACAAAAGTCAAATAAGTCCTCGATGTAGCTATATTTAACATTCGTAATGTTCTCAACAAACACCAGGAGAAACTCGCCAAATACGCGGATCTCGCAATTGAGATTAAACAGATGTGGAAATAGTCTCAGTTTTTATATCAGTATCGTGCATAAGACCTTGGCATTACCAGAATACATCTTCGTCAACATCCAGAAGGTTGTAATATTGAATATTTGCCACACAGTTTATTATGTGGATTATGAGCCTAATCTTTTTGATACTTTATATCCGGGATAAGTGAATGATACAGGTTCTAAGCTGAGTAGCGCATAATATTATTAATAATAATAATGAACAAAATGAAACAGTACGGTCAGTCACAACTTTATTTACTTGTATTTCTAGGTACGTGGCTCTATTGGGATTTTCTTTGTTGTTAGTGTCAGCAATAGACCATACAGTTTTCAAAAACTGTAGTGAGACACCATTTTGTACGTAAGTATATTATCATTCTGTTTGCTAAGCACTACAAACATTTTATAAATGAGAACAAGTGTTTTGTGATATTGGATAGAATAGATCATGAAACATTATCTAATTATTATAATACACATTAAATATGGACGTACTCTGAATACTCGTAACAACAAAGAATAATCAATTATTGAAGTAATTCTCTTTCCATCCGTAATTTGTCTATTAACTGTATGAATGATAACATATTGTGGAAGTATTTAATTACTCTTTGATATTCAAGCAAATAGCTTACAAGAGCGTAGTGAAAAAAGTTTTTTCAATCGTTTAGCGAGACCTTTAAACCCCTGAAGCTCTATAAATTCACATCACTATTTTGCCCATGTATATTTCACTGTCAATGAACGTATTAATTGGCATAAAAAATTATAGAGTGGGTTATAAAGAATGGGGTTTTCAGGTCCATTTTCCATACTCACGCTAACAATTTAATAAATTCTCGCATTCTCAATTTGTATGAACGAAGGAGCGAACCAATACGTATTCTGATTATACGCTCAACTTCATAGATTTCACTCTCCTGAACCGATTTTCTTTTACGCTTGCTCCTCACAACTTTCATAATTTTGGCAAGCATGGTTCCTCGTCCACACTCTTTAAATACTCAAGACATATCAGTCTTCAATTATTATCATTATCTTGCTGATTAAAAAGCTTGCTCTTCAATGGAGTAATTTTATTATTCTGTTAATTCTGTGCAAAGTAAACTGAAGTGGGTGACTTTATGGCTCTATTACCCTCTCTCTTTATCTCTAAAAAGAAGCCTATAAGAAGCCCTCAAAACAAATATCTTAGCTTTTGACCGTGACTTTGATATCAAATAAAATAAAATGAACGACATTGAAGAAACTTATCTCATATATTTGAAATAATCACTTTTCACTTGTTAATTAAGTAAGTAGCTATTAGTTACTACATTAAACTGAAATAAACTATTTATCAAATTTTCAGACGACTCCGTAATGAAGTATTAGACGTTAAAAAACAATATTTTGCTCAAATAACCCAAGTAACTTCAGAAGAAAATGTTTTAACTGTACCGCTGGAAAATAAAAATGGAGAAAAACTTAATTTGTTGGTTTATCTCCTGGGAAATAAATCTAGGGTCAAGATTCAAGAATTAGAGAATAAAAGATTCGAGTTGGGAGATATTGTGATTATTGAAGACCTCAAAACAGTAGAGTAAGTTTAAGTTAAATGTCTCACTAAATTTTGCCCATTGATGAATAAATAATCAATTTTTGAAATAGAATTTTGTTGATTTGGTGTATTTATTTCTAATTTCTTCCAGCTGTAGAGAAGGAAAGTATTCATTCATTCATTAGAAAAATAACCTCAAAAAATAGTTAGTTAGCAAATCAATTCCAACTGCGCTTTTTTACCAGTCGGCTTCAAACTTCAATAGATGATCGGATACGCTAAGAAACTTTATGGTATCTACAAGTTTGATAGATCGACACTTGTTTGGTACAACAAATACTACATATCGTAAGTGGGAGTGGGCTCTTACAAACACACTTATGAACCTAACCTCTTTTCGGATGAATATTATCTTATTGAAGACGATGAGGACACTAAAAAAATATACTGAGGCCAAATAAAACGATATGCAAGACTTCTGTTGAAGAACTAGTAGTTTTTGAAGGAGGTTAGTTAACTGTTTTTGATGGAATTTCTTTGGAAAGAAATACTATCTGTTTTTTAACCGAACCTAATCAAAACAATCCGATTGTAAAATGATGCAATATGAAGGATAGGGTTTTATTATAATGCAGAACAACGCTCGCTTGAGTTATTCAATACATAATTGATAAGAAAATTATAGTTATCGAATGGCCAGGAAGGAGTCCTGATTTCAATCCCATTGAATATATACGGTAAGAGCTTCAGAGAAGGGCCAGTACCAAAAGTTAAACTTTATTCCTCGTAAACGTATATGCCATTTTTCTCCAAAAAATTAATTTTACCATATGCGATAACGTCCTGTCCTGTAAATGAAACTTTAAGGTTAGGAAACAGAGAAGAAAAAAGTCGCTATTGGTGTATTCGGGGAGAGGTCAACAATTAGAAGTGATATTAATATATTTTAGCCATAGCGATCTACGAAGTATGGGAAGGTGATATTCAAGGGCTTTTTCTTCAAATGCGGTTGCTTTTTGCAATTTCTTCCTTCGCCTTACCAAACAATTATGTGTTTTACTTTCCTCGTATTTTTAATCAAACAGCAGCAGCCTAAGTATATCTATTTTTATTGATTAACCAATTTTTTAGATTCACTCAAAAAGTTGATGATGATGAATTATCCATCATATCCAAAGATGACTCCAAATACAAAGTAGTAGTTACTAAAGGGCCTCCATTTACCGTCAAATTTTACTATCAAGATAAACTCCAAGTCATTTTGAATGGAGATAGGCTTCTAATGGAGAATGTAAGTATTTCAAGAGACCTAAACAAATTCATACATACAAGGGCGGTTTGACGGGAGAAATACTTTACTCAGGCTAATAACAAATTCGCTACGGTGATTATAATATTAGTTTTTGTCATTTTCGTTGTGAGAAAATTAATCATTCGTTGTTAGGTGCAAAAGCAATTGAAGAAACCAAAAATAAGCTCCATTTCTATTAATATGAGATTGCTCCTTCCCACATTTTATCATTTCCTTTTCCAATTCGTTATTCAAGTTTTTACATCGAAAGGAGTTTTTCATTTCATAAAATGCACTGCGAGCAATTTAAATTCTTATTTTCATCTTCTCTTCAGTGCTGTCATTTCTCATATTGATCCAAGTCTCCAGATATTTGTATATCTGTACTTTTTCAATGTGGTTATTTCCATTTTGTAACAGTACATTTTAATCTTGCATTATCGAGAATTTATTTTTATCTAAATTTGTGTGTAGCTCATACTGCTCTCTGACTCTTCTTTCTTTTTTTGTAATTCTTTGAAGGTCTTTTATATTCTCTGCTATTAAGATAGTGTCGTCAGCATATCTTATGTTATTGACTGGGACTCCATTCACTCGAATCCTCGCTTCCTCCTCTGATAGTACTTCCTGGATAATTACTTATACTACCGATATATATTAAAATATTGGTGATAATATGCAGCCCCGTCTTACTCTACGTTTTATATGTATTTCTTCTGTTAGTTCTGTTTATGATAAAGTGTTTCTATTATTTTGAAGTCTTATTTGTTTTTCAATCAGTATCTGTATCAATTTTGCACGTCGGACTCTATACAAAGCCTTCTCGTAATCAATAAAGCTCGTACGAACTTCTCTGTTAACATCAAGGCAGCGTTGGATTAATACATTAAAACTGAAAAAGGTATCCCGAGTATCAAGTCCACTTCTAAAACCAAATTGAGTGTCACTCATGCCCTCCTCCAGTTTTAGATAAATTCTAGTGTGTATAACTTTCAAGAATGTCTTGAGCGTGTGACTCATTAGTGATGTAGTCCGACATTCTTCGCATTTTCGGGCATTTGTTTTCTTGGGGATTGTTATGAAAACAGATGTTAACCAATCTGGGATAATCCCTGTTTTATAAATAGTATTGAAAATATTTGACAGTATTTGTAATTGTTCTTCGTCAAATAGCTTAAGTAGTTCTACCGGTAGTTCATCAGGTCCATGTGCCTTGTTATTCTTCATATTTTTGAATGCATGTTTGATTTCTTCTATTGTTATATATAATCCAATTTCATTGTTTCTGATGTTGATCTCGCTATTCCGTTATCATCAAAAAGTTGTTGTTCTTTCTAGTCGTATTCTATTTGTATACCATCTAAGGTCCGTTCCTGGCTGGATTCAACACAATCTTCCGATAGTAAATATAATTCAGCTACCAATCTATTTATACTGCTACTATACAAGACTCTATTTCACAACAACGTCTTTCGCTAGAAAATAAAGCAATAATATCAAATTAGTCTTTGACATACTACCCTGGTGATCCTAGCGAGATTATCAGTACGCATTTATTGAATTTTTGTATTATGTCACATTTGAAGTGAGTGAATAAAGGAAAAGGTGTTTTTTTTATAACCCGAGATACAAAAACTTTTTATTATAGACAAAGGAAAGTCAGGCATTCACCTTCAAAGTAGAATTTCCAGAATCTGAAAAACTATACGGTTTGCACGACCATGCATGGACTATGTCCTTAGGAGATACTAACGATGGTACAACTACATCAATGGATCCGTTCCGTTTAAGGAATTCCGATTCTTGGGGTTATGAAGCTAATTCACCAATGGCTTTATACGGTTCTAGGCCTGTAATATATGGACATTCGTAAGTTTCTTTTTGTTAATGAATTATCAAGAAGTTTAATGAAATATGTTTTAGAACATCTCAAACATCTGGAATATTTCTTCATAACGCTGCAGAGCAATGGATAGATGCAGCTTCGACGGACGAAAACCCTTCCGCTTATTTTATTGTACATAGCGCTGCTTTTGATTTATTTGTTTTACATGGACCTTCTCCAAAGGATATTGTTAGGCAATTCACCGGTTTAACAGGCAAAGCTCATTTACCTCAAGTAAGTTGAAGTTATTTTTGCCATATATTGTGGAATTTATATTTTTCAGCTTTCCAATTTGACTTGCATCCGTATCACTTATGTTTAAATTGAATTCACGAATTTAACTAACACTTTATTTATTATAAATTTTAATTAATTTTGAAACCAGCAGATTTCGACATAATTTAGGAAAGCAGCACATGGAATACCTCGGTGAAAACGAAAACGACGCCCTACTATCTTAGGAAGTACTAACTGTTGGCCGTGATTCTAGAGCAACAATATCAAGTAATGCTCTGTGACAATAAAAAAATTGACGCATCTTTGATTCCCCTGTTAACTCCTTGAGGGTTGTATTGTCAAAAATGCTTCAGTATAATTTCTATCCCCAATACAACCTCCTTAGATATGAAGAAGTTGATGACATTAGCTTTAGTAGTCGTGGTTTTGCAATAATGAATCAGTCAGTCAGTTATGCTCTTTCATATACTTTATAATTGGACAAACTTTTGTGTATCAAAGGTACCATCTAAATTTCTGAAGATACTAGAAAATAATTCACATATAATTGAAAAATTTATCGTAGAATCAGAATCACTCAAATTACTACCCTGGGCTAGCGATGCAACGTAAAACTTATGGTTGGAACTACTTTCAGAAAGCTTCTTTCGCAGTAGCTTTCATCTAATCTGTCAATGTTTGGGAAAAATAAACGTTACACAGTGCTAAATCTTGTTTTATATTATAATTGCTTGTTTCAACCAACTATTAACTCACTTTTTGCATGATTGTATCTGTCTAAGAGCGTTCTGTCCTTTCCTCGTTCTTAAGTAACTTATTTCCACTTCTAAGTAATTTGTAACAATGGTGAACCGTCCTCAAAGTTGATCCGTCACTTTTTTCACTTGAGCTTAATGCTGCTGTTAATATTTATTCGAATATCATCAAAAAAAAATAATCGTAGATATGGGCACTTGGTTACCATCAATGTCGATTTTCATACAAATCTCAAGAAGACGTGAAAACAGTTGCTGCTTCATTGGATGCTAACAACTTTCCATGGGATGCTATTTGGCTTGATGGAGATCATACCGACGATTACAGATGGTTCCATTGGAATAGCACAACTTATACTGATCCAGTTGAACTTCAACAAAATATCTCGGCTACAGGAAGAGTGTGCGTCTCAATTTCCGACCCTCACATCAAGGTAGAGGATAGTTATGACGTTTATGCTGGTGCCAAAGGAAAATATTTTGTTAAATGGGCCAATGGAACTGATTATCAAGGTTAGTATAAAAATTATAATTTGTTATTCACTATACAACAACAACAAATAAAAATGATTATAACATCGTAAAATCACGGCAGAAATAAACGAAAACACTTCCACTGCTACTAAAGTAAAGGGCTGTCCGCAAGACGGAGTCGTATCACTCCTACTGTGATCATTGGTAGTTGACAAAATTTTCGCTAGACTTGGCAGCGCTGGATTTACAGTTCTAGGTTGCGAAGATGATCTAGTAGTGGTAGTAAGGGACAAGCATGAAAGTATAATCTCTGCTCGGATACAAACGATCCTAAACACAATCAAAAACTGAGGTGATGAAGAACAATCTTGATCATCCCCAGTAAAATATCACTAGTCCCATTTACAAGTAGAGAAGGAATGCAAATATAAGCGCACCTATCCTTAATGGAACTAAATTTATACTTTCCAACGAATCAAAATATCTAGGAGTCATCCTGGAGAAAACACTTACTTGGAGCAATCACCTCGACAAGGTAATTGCAAAAGCCACTGCGTCTGTATGAACTTGTCACATGCTTATTGGTAAGATATGGGGAATAAAGCCTAAAATGGTATTCTCGATATACCAAACAATTATCAAACCTATGATCATATACGCAGCGCTTTTATGGTGGTTGAAAACTGAGCAAACAACAGTTCAAAAAAACTTAACAAGAATCCAAGACTAATCTGTGTACGTAGTACAGGGGTAATGTCAACTTGCACTACTAATGCCTTAAAGATTCTACACCTAATAAATCAAAAAATCCATGACAAACCAATAGGCCAAATGCACAGACGGATCGAAGATAGTGCAAGGAGCTGGACTGGGAATTTGTGGACCAAATGTAAACTCTTCATACCTCTAGGAACATCACTCACAATTTTTCAGGTAGAATTGGTAGCAATAAACAAATGTCCACCCATCAGTAAGAATTGTACACAGTTGTACACAATATAACAAGAAAATTTCAATAAAATTGAATAGAAAGATAAATTTGTTGCTTCACAGTTTTATTTGTAACTTGAAAGTTACTCATAAAGTTAAAAAACTTCTAGTTGAAAAAGTTTTTAAAACAATTGCTATAATATAGATATAATACAGTAAAATATTTTATAACAGTAAAATCAAACTAGGAAATAATTTATCAACTTTGAGACTTTTTCGTCTCTTTGTCACAACTTGCATTGCAATTTTGTGTGTAGTTTGGTTCCTGGATAGCATCTCTTGTGGATATTCCTCGTTCACTGAATCTGCAAATCAACTTGATGGTTGATCTTGATCCCACGGTTGTCACATACTTTTCTTATTTACAGAACTCTTATCTAAGAACAATTTTATCTTTAATACACTAATACCACTAATACACTCCCCTATAACTACTGACAAACCTTACTAAAACTACCTAACTGATGATTATAGAAAAAATATTTCGAATTATGCATAATACTCTTTATTTTCTCAATATTAGTCGATTTAGTAAGCGATTTTACTTGGGAATTCCAAGGGATTAATTTTTTGTGTAATGTTGTTTTTAACTATACTTTTAAATGATTCACTGATTTTGAAAATTAAATATTGTAATGCGGACCTGGAAAAGTTGTTTAATAGTTAGCAGTAGAGCGTCTCTTATATCTTTTTGTGAAGATAAGATTTTTATTATTTGATGAATATATCCTATAAGAATCTCGATATATTTATGACAGATAGTGTTTATTTAGTGTAGTATTTATGATAGATAGGACAGACACAAAATTATTTATGTAAAAATATCATCATTATTTTGTAGATTAATCTTGTTTCATCAGGTATACTTAGTAAATGGAATGTAGCCATTTCCAATTCCTCTTGTAATTATATCGCCAACATTTTTCCATGTGATTTATTTGCATAATAAATCCGAATTCGATCAACTAATTTAAATTGAGTTTCCAGCTGATTGTTGGCCTGGAGCTTCAAGTTGGATAGATTATATGGATCCGGAAGCTTCAGACTATTACGGTAAATGGTACGCGTATGATAAATTTAACGGTTCTACACCGACCTTAGCAGGAATTTGGAATGACATGAATGAACCTGCGGTATTCGATGACACTATAGAAAAATCAATGCCGTACGAATTGGTACATTATGGAAACGTTACACATGGAAACATACACAACATTTACGGTTTCCTACAAGTGAGTATCGTTTATAATCTAATAAAGTGAAAAAGAAATCAATTATCTAAATCCCGATTTTATAAACTTTTACCAGAAGTTGACATAAAGACGGGAAATAATCATCTAGCGATGAATCTTCCTCCTATAATCGCATAATTTCTTAATGCAAATCGGAGTTTCCACTATTTAGTCGAGATTTTAGTAAATCCTGGACATAATAGTTGAAATGGGTTCACACAATCATCACACATAAAAAGTAGCAATCAATTGATGGAAGTGAGTGATGTCATATTTGTTTCTAAAAATAAATGCGATTATCGAAGGACATGAACGCAAATCGCGGTCGATTATTGTATCTCTATTTTCAAAACACCTTTTACGTTTGATTTCAACCTTGAACGTGCCTTTAATTTTTAATTTAATTTCAATATGTCCAAATATTATTGATTTTGTATCTATACTGATAATTTTGGGCTCCAGACCAGATCAACTCACAAAGGACTACTAGATAGAGACAACAAAGAGAAACGTCCCTTCATTCTAACCAGATCTCATTTTGCTGGATCACAAAGGTACGCAGCGATGTGGACTGGAGACAACACCGCCACCTGGGAACACTTTGCTAATTCTTATTCTCAATGTATGAATGCGAATATGATGGGTATGGTCTTCTGTGGTGCTGACATTGGAGGATTTATCGGTGATCCCAGCGACGAACTTTTGCAAAGATGGTATCAAGTAAGTTAATCTTCCTATAACAATTTTGACAGTTGCACAAACCTCATATTAATTAATAGTAACAGCATCCATTATTTCGATATATCCATTAGTTGAATTTGTACTGTTCCTCTGCGGAAAGGAATCTGACATATATATTCAAGACGTACACGTTATCATTATAAACTAAAGTCAAAATAAGCATTCAGTCATTGTGCTTTTTCATTACCCAAATTTCATTGAATAATTTCATTTATCAAAATATGTTCTTCGAAAAAATTTCTTCTTTCCAAATCAGGATCTTGAGCACCCAATTTGGTTGGCATCACAAATATTACAATGATATGTAAGCTCAAAGGGATCTAAAGGGGCACATGAAATATTCAATGCTAAATTCTATATTATCCTCGAAATATACAGTTATAAGAATATATATTGGACACTTATGGTCAAATCTGGGGATAGATCTGTAATTCGAAAAATTTTGTCAAAATAGTAAAAGCATATGGGACCGATTTTGTGTTCGACCTTCTTTTTTTGCACGAGGTACCCACTTCAAATCCTGTTCCAAACTTTTTTGAATTATTTCATTTGATTCAGAAAGAATCGAAATTATAAATTCATTGGTAAATACATTAGTTACGGAACAATGATTAAAGTATGAATTTTTCACAGGGAGCAGTTTGGTTGACGTTTTTCAGAGGACATTCAAGTAGAGAAAGTAAGAGACGTGAACCATATTTATTTTCTGAGGAAGTTCAGGAGGTTTTAAGAAAAACTTTATATGTGAGGTATCAACACATTCCATCGTTCTATACTCTCTTCTACGAACACACCAGAAATGGAGATCCAATTATCAGACCTCTATATTATGAGTATACGTCTGCCAATGACCTAGATACGCAAGTACTTGTAGGTAAGAACCAATTTTTGAACAGACTGGGTGTAGTTAACAGATTTTATTAAAATAAAGTTGAGAAGCTACAAAAAAATTCTTAATCAAACTCCTCCAAATTATTTTTCTAAGCTACTAATGCGCTTACCTCAACATTCAATCCACGACTAACGTTGCTGGAACGACTTATATCTGCTCAGTCGTGGCATTCCAATATATTTTTTATTGTCGGAAAGATCCAAAAATCGCACTGAGTTAGATATAATAATAAAGTGAATGTGGACAGATAAGAAGCGACCTAAAACTCGCGAATCTAAAGAGATTTACAGTACAACACACTGTCCTGATAAAGGTATATATAAATTATAGTTGGAGTGATTGAACGTAATAAATTTTAATACAAAAAATATATATATAACCGTTTTTGTAGTGGAAATCCAATGTGTACTAACTCTAATATATTCCGAGCTTTCGAATTCTTGTGTATTCATCGTCTGGGAATCAATTAGTTCAGAATTACGGTGTGATAAATTTTGTAATATCTTTCAAAAAGCATTGGATTCATCAACTTCAAAATTCAATATTTAAATTAACACTTAATAGAAATATTTATTAAGCAATATTTCTATCAAGTTCTTATGTTTTGATTATAGATGGTAAACAGATAATACTCTTGTTTTAACAATACATTAAAAAATTGACAAATGATGGTATATAAACAATAATATAATTTTTTTAAGGAACGGATATAATGGGAGTCGCAGTTACCGAGGCACATGTAAAGACAGTTGATGTTTACATTCCTGGCAATGAAACTACTTATTGGTATAGAGTAGACGATGGTTCTTGGGATGTTTACGAAGGTGGCAAAACGGAAAAAACCAAAGTTGATATTAATACTGTATGTATCCAGAGCACTTATTCATATTTTAATGATTATAACAGCGAAAAGAAGAAAAGAAAGTTAATTCTAGACCATCTTGTATTCATACTAGTAAAAGATGGTTTAAAATAATATTAATGGAGCTAATAGAACATTTGCATTATTAGTTTCAGCACTAACAATCCCATCTTATAAGTATAAAAGATCCTTGAATAAATAAAGTGTGGAATTAATTATGTACTATAATAACTACCCCGCAATCAAAACCGTTTCTATTGATATTTTAAAAATATTCATCCAATGAAAGATTGTTATTATACCGTAGTACACGTATTCTTGACAATGATAACAACTGTCTGTCTCTATGTTATGCTGATTCGGATATATATACAAAATATGAAGTACCTTCACATTACTCAATCGATTCTTATATTTATTTGTTATTTATTAGTGTCGCGTTTCCAACGAGATGTGTCTTTTAATCAACTCGAATTACTAGATATATCTAGATATATCGTGGTTTACAATTAACGTTTTAACTACCTTCTGGGGAAAATAATATACAACTTTGAGGTGCATATTTTGGAATTATCTCAAACTATACTCCTTTATAAACATAACTTAGCATTTTTCAAATCCATGTGTAATAAACCGTATCCGGGCTCCTCATATTTTTTAATGTTCTGATATAAGGTTTTGTTACTTTATACAGTCATTTAAGAGATCAAGGACAGGTTAATATGAAAATAGTAGGAAAATCAACGTTTTGTAGCTTGCTATATGATGAAAAATTTTTATTTTGCTCAACAGAGCTTCGTATATGATACAATGTCTCCCTATTATTTCTTCTTTTGAATACATAGTGGCAGGAAACTCCAACTTTTTATTTTTTTTATTTTTTGAATCGGAAATAGCACAAATAGAATCTTCGGTCATTTCAATTTTTTTCAAGCATCCCCAAACTTATTATAATGCATATTTGACTCATCTGCAAAAAAATCAATTAAAAAAAATGTCTGAGGCATTTGTTTCTAAATTGGACACAATAAAAGTCATATTTTACCCTGCAGGGGGTTGAATATGAGAAAGTTTTAATTTTTTTTGCTTTTACGTATATTTAATGAGCAATAATCAACAAGTATTTTGTATTTCAGTCTCCATACTATTACAGAGCTGGAAGTATAATTTTCAGGAAAGATGTGCCAAGAAAATCCGCTGTAGCAGCAATACATGACCCTATGAGCGTCTACGTTAATTTAGACCAGGTAAATATTCTTAAATTGAAATGTTGATTTCAAATGACATGCATAATAAATGTATTATAAAGAGTGTCCCAAAAAGTCGCGGTTTGAATTCTAATTTTTTAGAGTCAAACTCTGCTTAGTTAGAGAATAATTGCTAAGTGAATTTGAGTTTTGAAACATTGAAAATCTGGAAATTTTTAGAAAGTGAACTGTCTTTTTATGTGATAAATACGACGTAAAGCTCTTCAGATTTCCTCGAATCAACATTAAGATCCAAAATCATCGGTCAACTATAAATTTTTTTATCTTGATTTCACAAAAAGTATAATATTTAAAACAAGAACTGCCATGGAAAAGTAAAGATGTCACATTAACAATAATAATTTATTAAAATGAACTGTCAAACAATACTTTGTTAGACTGAAACTGTTTTTTACAATAAAACGCTTTCTAAATGGTACTGGACGACCTTTGAATTAGGGTCAGAGAGATAGCATATAAAAAGATTGAATTCACCATATACTGAAGTATAATTATACATATTTAAACGTTAGGTACCGCATTTGCTACTTTGGACGAAAAGCACATTCAAATGAACAATTTCCAGGCCTTACTGATGCGGTTTAAGCAAAATTTTTTGCATCAATTTATAACTGTAGATGAAATCTACATGTACTACTACTTTACTAAAATAAACAAACAGCCTCGACAATGGATTGCAAAGGACGAACCTGTTCAGAAAAAAACCGCATTCACCCAATTCAATATATCTAGCCCCCAAGTGCCTTGGATAAGGGATATTTTCATCAGACCAAGGCATTAATAACATTAGTAAACGTTTATTTGAAGAGAAAGATGACAAATATTATTTGGAAGGGTTAAAAAGGCTGGAACATTGCTAAATACAGTCTATAAACCTACAAGAAGTCTATGTTAGAAAAAGAAAGTAAATTTGAAAAAAATGTCTAGGTCGTAAAGAATATTCATTGGCATAGAGAGTCGAACACCCAGTATTTCACTTGTTTAGTATTAATATTACCACAAATAATGATTTTTCAAATATTCTTCTCTTTAAAACGTCAGTTAAATAAATAAAATGAAATTATAAAGAAATTCATTACGCATTTTATATTGAAATTATCCATATGTTTCATTTTTGAAGAAAACTAATAGAATTTATTGAAAAAAGAGTATTAATTAATATGGCATATCAAGTATTTAATCTTAAATATTAAATCATAAAAGTTGTATTTGTGCTTAGTTAAATATCAGAATACAGAATTTATTCAAGTACAGTGCCATTAAACCCTCTTATTTGAAAGAATAAAACTCTCACAAACTATTTTCATAATTTCCGAGGAAATTAATTAAAGCTTTTAGATTGTTTTATTGTCGTGAATCAGTTCACAGGGCTCCTTATAAATAATCTTCTCTTCTTTCTATAATTTTTCATGATTTTTAATGTATTCCATTATTCTGATCTGCTGACTAAAGTCGTGAATATTTCATTTTTAATGTCTTTTCTTTTTTAATGTCTTTTATCTAGGTTTTCCTCGTAGAATAATTTCAATTGGTGTCTAATTTCTTTATTGATTTATTATGGCAATGCAACTGCCCTCTGCGTGTGTTTTCAATTTCATGAAGTTGTTTTTCATTATCTCTTTCAATTCCTTATTCCCTAACTTTCTTCATCTATTCTCTTGTAGAATTCTTTCAATCATTTTCATCACTCGTTTGTTTATAGTATATTTCGAAAAACATTTTGTGAAAACCAATGTTTTATGTATCAAAATTAGCGTAATTTCTAAAAATACATAATTAATAAAATTTGAATAACGATATGAAAGAAATCGTGTCAACAGATATTTCCAGGAAATTTTTAGGACGTTTTCCATAGTTATTTAAAAAAAAATGTGCATTATACTTTTTCAGGACAATAAAGCTTATGCCCGACTTTATGTGGACGACTACTACAGTTTCAATTACGAAAATAATAAGGACTATTTCTATGTTCAAGTGGAATATGATGCAAATCTTGATTATTTACGTATAGCGTGAGTATTAATCAATTGTTTTAATAAGTAAAAATAACAACCATATAATTTTTTTGTACTCCATAAGGCTCTATGAAATTATTCTTGACATCCATTTTTCGACAACACCATATTTATATTCTATTATAACCAAATTAAGGTTATATATTTGAAGGAACCTGCTTACGATGGCCGAATAGTGCAGATATTATTAGTGATTAAGAGTGCGTCCACTTATTTTAAGCAGCAACAACATGCCTTAAGTTCGAACAAATCAAAATTATCCTGCCAAGATATTAGCTTTATCCTATCGCGAAATTCGCTGTCGTGTTAACTGTTCTTGCACTAATTGTATTGTTTGGAAAGATTTGTTACTATGCGTCCAATAGTTTGGAGAAGCTTGCTAAAATTTGGTCTTTTTTCATAACGTCCACGAATAGTGTTTTCTTGGATTGCAGACCAATTTCGTCAACATTTTTACTGGTGTAAAAAACTACAGCACTAACAGGCGAAACATACTATTTAGTAAATAATTGTTATTGAGTTTATGTTACCATGACGACCACAGTAGGATAAGATATAGTCGTGGAGAGAAACGGAATTTGCAGTTGAAAAAATGAGCAGAGGTCCGTTAACCTATGTCGATGTGCATATGTATTTATTGGTTATTGGGAATGGTTTTTATCATTACATCTTCTACCAAAGATTTTAATCCAAAAAATACTGTATTGAATGACTGTTTCTTATTTTTGATATATTTTGAATTTTAGACGAATTGATGGAGAAGATACTGGAATGGACGTGACTATATCTAATATTGTCGTTCATAAAATAAAAAATGAAGACAAAGGTAAGACTCACTTTACATATATATATACATATATATATATACTAAATATTTATTCCATTGAACGCACAGTTATATTTTTTTTATTGTAATCAGTGACCATGCGCAACTACTATCCGTTTCTATGTAACATGCCTTCCATACTGTAACAAGCCTGGTGCTTGCCGGCTATGGTTTATGTGCTAAATGGCAAGTGTTGCTTCATGAAGATAAAAATTTTCTAATGGGACTAATTATGGTCTGAAAAATATTTCGATAAAGATCGAAGTAGATCTAAACGAAAATTTTCACATGTTATTTTAAAATGATTTTTAAACAGACCTAAAATAAAGACAAATCTTCACATAAATCATATAAATAGAAGTAAAAAATTGACGAGAATTTAAAAAAAGTCTTTGACAACTATATTAAGAATGTTTTCGTTGTGGAAGTGTGGTAGAAGAAACACCAAATTGTACTCTTTTTAATAAATTTTCAAGCTTTCGATTACTTACCATGTATCCAGATAGGTTTTTGCATAGTTTGCACTTAGTGTCTATTTTATTCTTCCAATATTTCTAGTGATGAACTACCAGCTGACAACGTCCAGTAACTTGATGGTGGCCAGTTTTCACAATTAGATAAGTTTGATAATTGTCCCTTCCAGTTTTTCGAATTCTGTCATCGTCCCAGATTTCATCAAGATGTGGGAGAAATGTTTCTGTTGGAAGACATGTATTTTCTTGTATCATTTCTGCTGAAACCGATTTTGCCTTCTGTTTTTCCTGTTTTCAGAGAGTTATTTCTTGCATCATGATTACTTTTTCCGTGGTTTCTATTTCAACCGAACGACTTGTGCTTATTCATATAATTCAGAAAAAAAACTACTCATCTATGCCTTTTTGACACAGATTTTTTTACTCTTCAATGTTTTCATTAATTTGTGTTTTTACATCGTGAGCATTCGCTGCATCTACTTTTTGCGCCATTTCGTCGATGAATAGTCAGTCACAATTCTTTTCATTTCTTAATATTTTCTGTTATATTTCTCTACTAAGTAGTTGATTGTTTGAATATTTTCTTTCCCCTATTTTGTTTTTATCATCCTCAGTTCATGTATTTTGTTCTGGGAACCTTAAGTTTGTACTCAAGTTACTCTAAATATGACTTAATATGAATTCCATATATCGTCTAAAGCCTACTTTATGATTAATAGTTGGATTGAGAACATCTTTTCAATACTTTCTTGTAGTTGTTCAGATTATCAGGTTTTTCCAATTCCTTCAACCTTTTCAATTTCCATCTTTGGTTTGTAGTTGACTTTTATGCTAATTTTTAATTTTGCCGTGACTAGCTAATAATCCAACAATCAGTCTGCTCTCTCATTGCTCTTACATCTGTCAAAGAGTTCTCTCAATTCCTTGCTATGAGTATGTGACCTATTTGGTTTTTGGCTTCTCTTCCTGGTTAAGTCCATGTAGTTCCATGTATATCTTTATGACGAAAAGGTATGCCACCTGTAATTAGCTCCTTTTCTGAACATATTCAGTCTTACAACACTATCATTTCTCTTTATAATACCGTAGATAACCATCAACTGTTCTTTCTCGAAATTATTTTGTCCCTACATCAGCATTCTCGACTAAAGTTAGAAATTATGATGATGGCATATGTGTTTTAAATACAATTTCAGTTCCTAAATTTTAGTGCATTATAATGATTGATTGCTTTTTTTTAGATAAATTACGATCACAAAAGAAGGTTTATTCCAAAACTGCAGATGGTATATCTTTGAAGAATCTTGATGTTGCAAAAGAATTACGTGCTTCAAAATCACAAGAAATAATAATAAAATTGTAATTTTACTGAAATATATTTAATAATTTTTTGTTCTCTTAAATAATTCAACACATTTTGTCCCTCTCCATTAGCACTAATTCCATAATCAACATTTAAATCAATTGATTTTGTATTGGCATCATCGCTTTAATTTAAATATTCAGATTCATTATAATTTACGTACTGCTTGGTAAACGAAAGAAAAGCCCTGGAATGTTTAACAGCGTTTAACGTCGAAGGTAGATGCCATCATGCTTTCCCCTTGCTTCGAACAATCAATAACAAACAATGCGTGCTTTTTCATAATAATTAAGAATAATCCAAAAAGGGAACATAACGTTGTCGTTCGATTGAAGTGGTAGTATTAGCAACCTAGATCTCACGTCTAGCATTCCTGGTGATTGCATGTACCTCCCATTTTCGAAATGGAATGGCCATAGGCTGATTGTTTCGAATGGCCTTAATATATTCCAATTTAATGTCTTTAAGATAGATGGTGGTGATGATGATGCTATCAGTTTTAGTCGTTGGAAATGTTGAAAATATGCTTTAGAGGAATTTGTATGACTTGTCATTGGAATTTGGGATGAGATCTTTGGGATAATTCTAGCTAGTTATAATCATTTGATTATAATCATCTGGATTGTAACATGTAAAGGCGCGTACAGTGGTCATAATTCCGGGATCTCGAACCGTTTACATATATCCCGTACTTTCACTGTATGCACACGAGGAGAGAAGGGAAGCACCAAAATTATTTGCTTCACTTCACCAACTTCATGTATTGCACAATAAAGTTCTCATCACCAAAAACGAATCAACTTCTATGATACTAAGCTCTACAATATTACAATACAATAGAGCAAGCACTTCAAGGTAAAACTACTGAGAGATATTAATGCAAAATTCCCTCTTTGGAGCTCACCAATGACAGATACTGACAGTGCTTATTCGACGGAGATCCTCTCGATGGAAGATATGATAGTGCATAACAACGGAGATCGCCCTACCTTCAAGCGAGGAAATGAAAAACCATTTATTGTTATAAAAATGTCCACAAGAAAAATCGCAAGAAATATCAGCAGATGGGAAGTGCTGGAGACCAAAAGACTAACTTACCAACAGTATATTCTCTTAAACGTCAAAGGGGCCGCAAACATAGAAACATTCTCCAAAAATGGTGAAAACACAAGAATCACTCAAAAAAACTGTATAACTAGCATATAAAAACAGTATTGAACTAAGAACAAACACAAAAAAAATGTCCTGTTGATGGAACATTGAAATCGAGAACAAAAGGACATACCGCAACAAGCACAGGAAGGAAGTGACACAAATAAGAGGTGAGAGAGGTTGTAAGGAAGGAAAAGGAAATAATTGAGAGTATGGATGCTACTAACGATAAAAAAGAAAGAACTCTGCAAACATCGAAGCATCAAAAATAAATTTTGGAAAGACCTCTGTTTAGAACTTTGTTGGGCGATGTCTTTACAATAGTGATGAAAATATTGGAAGCAGTCGCCATTTATGAGCCGACTATTTACAAAAAGAAGGGAACGATTAAGGAACTGTTTTCAACCAGACAAATGGCCAGGTGAAAAAACACTGATCAAGAAATATAAAACGTAGCTGGAAGTATTCCAAATTGCCAAGCAACTCATATAGACCACTATGCATTATGCACTCAGTAACTTCTTGGAAACATTAATAAGAAGCGAATTAACGAAAAAGATAGAATTGAAAGACGGATTGAACAAGTACCAGTTTAGTTACTATTCAAATTGAAATTCTGTGCACTAGTAACAGTAGACGAAAAAAAGACTTTCAATAGTGCTTCTCATGAATGGATCATAACTAAACTTCGACATAAAAACATCTGGTCAACTTAATATCTAGCTACTTCAGGCCAAAAAAGAACACGAGGAAACGCTTCAAGTAGAGCTAAAGGTTCTGCACTAGGCTCAACTTTGTACAACATTCTCAAGGACGATGTCTTTATCTGACAAGAGATTCTACAACCATTGCATTCGCCGACGATTTAGTATCAATATTCGCGATAAAAAGCTAAACGAGAGTTTCAAGAGAACGTCAACGTCAAAATTTGCAGATATATTGGAGACATGGACAGTAATTTTCCTGGAAACATTCAATCACAAAGAAGAAAACATGGCTAGAGAAAAAGACTTGGATGGTGAAAAGGAGGAAATTGCGGAAGAGATAGTGGAAGAAGAAATGAAAGGAATCAAAATAGGCAAAGCTTGTAGGGATAAAACACGGGAGCGAAAAGGATAAAATATTTAGGGAAAACGGGGAATGAATGACTATTCAAGATATTCCATTTAACACGAAACTCAATTTTAAAAAAACAAGAAAAATAACCAGAACTGCATTTAACACGTAGCACAAGAAATAGGGAAAAGGGGAAAAAACAATAAGACAAATAAATATAGTAGTAGTAGCAGTAAACTACTTCAAAGAGGAAAAAAATGGATGAAAAAAATGGAAAATGATTTGGATGATTCACAATATAAAAACTATTGCGATTTAAAAAATAAATATTCAAATAAATGATAAGAACGAATATATTCAAATTACATATTTTGAAATGTACAATACATACTCTGTATTTGTGTTACAGATACCACAAAACGGAATTTTGTACCAAAATGACCCAGTTACTCTATTTGCTAATGGCATCGAAGGTGCTAAGATATATATAACGGTTAAATTTGAAATAGTGATTTAACAAATGTTGATTTAGTGGTACACAAATTATTTGCTACATTTGATTCACATTAACCACGAATTCACGATGGTTTTTAAAGTAAAATATGCTTGTCTTGCAATTTTCCAAGTGATTATCATTTCTGACGCTACCACTACTATTTTTAATAATGACACCGAACTTATACAAGAATTAGAAGTTTCAGGAAATAGGTCGGGAAGATGTAAGTATGACATTATATTTCCTCTCATTACAGATAAGTTAATGACAAGTTTAATGCTAAATCAATCCGATTTCAAGTTTCCTTTGATATAAAATTCATTTTTCAAGAACAGTTAAAAATATTGACTTTTTGACCTTTTACGCTTTTTATCAAAATATGACAGTGAAAATAAAATAAATTGAAGAAGATAATTTTATTATCCAGCATTAGGTATACAAAATAAATTATAACAACTACAGTATAAAGTAATTATATTACAAAATAAATCAAAGTAGATAACAAGATCTAACACTTGGTGTTTTAGCCAGTTTTTTTTTTTATACAATTAGTCCAACCTTTTCCAAATCGTTCTTTGCCTTTTCTATAGAATGATTTTTTTCTGGTTTCGAAATCGACTTCTTATCAACGATAAATTCCTCATTTGATTGATATTTCTTTCCTTAGTCATCTTTATCCAGCGTAGAAACAGCCAAAAGTTGCTGTAAGCAAGGTGCTGGTGAATATTGAAGATACAGAAGCAATTTTTCTGTTGAACAGTGGTTTATACTATCACTCACAATTGCACTGTGTGACGCGCGTTTCGATACCAAATTATCGTATTCATGGCTGAAGATTTTACCTTAAGTGTCTTAAAACGATAACTTGTTTATCAAAACGTGTAGTATGAACAGTGTGCTCAATGTGGATATCAATAACAATTCCAGAAATTCCAACTTAGTTATCAGCTTTTCTATTGTGAAAAAGTGATTTCCCTCTTTAATAAATCCGATAATATACATTAGTAGTCCCTGTTTTCACCTATCCTGATAGTTGATGAACAATATACAATGTATATTCCAAAATACAGACATGATAACTGCGTTGTGTCGCTTCATGCTAATTTTACTGTATCCAATCTAAATAGATGAATGTATTTTGATTCAAGTGTGTAGTGATGAATCTAGGTTTAATCGATTGTCACTTCGTTTTAACTTAACAGCTCCAAATAGTGCTCTGAATCATTAATTAGTTGTTATTATTGTTATACTATGAGTACACGGAGCATACTTCCATATCGTATCATGAAGATGTGAACTATCTCTTCCAAGTTACCTGGCGCTTTCTCTTCCCAAAGTTCAGGACACCTTTTCATGTTTTCTAGTCTGACTATTTCAGTGTTTGTTGCACTCTTGAAATTCAGAGGTTATTTCTCAAATAATCAAAGTATTGGAGGGAATTAGCTCTGAAATTGATAGCTGTCATTTGTAAGTTCGTTTTTAAAAATATATGAAAAGGTATGAATTTGTAGTGTCGCCAAACAAGACTTATTGCTCAATATATGAAATTCACAGAATTATTGAACTAATTTTTTTTAAATTGGTTTGGTTTATATATGAAATATTTTTCAGTTTTCGGTGTAGGATTAGTACGATTTGCAAACTCTGGATGTACAAGTGGAAGTTTGTTGTTAGGAACGTGTCTTAGAAAACGGCAATGTAGCGATATTAGTGGTACAGCATCTGGATCTTGTGCTAGTGGTATTGGTGTATGCTGTGTCAGTAAGTAATAATGCTAAGATATTATTAGCCGCCCAAATGGCATCCATACTTATTGTTGGATACTGATAGATACTAAGAAGATTCATTGAAATATATATGTCTCGAACATATGGTGTGGAAAAATAATCTTATGTACGAGTGGACCAAGAAAAATTCTACGGCATTCTTGAATATACCGAAATGAGTTTATTTCTGAAAATTTTTCTCTCAGAGTTATTTATAATATATTATTCTATTGATTCAAATAGATACAAAAGACTTAATATGTTCTAAAAAAAGTTGTAGCTAAAACAATTAACGTTAAAACCAGCCAAATTCATTAAACTGAATAATATTATCTATTTAGGGACTAACTATTAGGGTAAGGAGGGGAATGGCGTTTACTTAAGGAAAACATGGTGTATTTATTCATTTATTTAATATAAAGCAAAATAAATTCTTTAATTATCAAGTAATCAACGATTTATCAACATAAGCATATATCTTTGACTTACTAGTAGTAGGAAAACATTACAAAAAAATCATGTTTGAGCGGCATTGCACCTGAAATTGAGCAATGCCGCTCAGGGTCTGGGTAATGACGCCCAAACATATTTACCTATTGGAGGTAACAGAAATATTTTATTTTTGAACACATAAATCACAGATGTATCGGTGCGGTGAATCCCACCCTGAACATATAGCATGAGCCCACAATCCGCAGATGGTGCAGCGATACCACATCTCGTTATTTTTTCCAAATTCTTCGCAAATAATACATTTGTTATAATTTTCATTGTCTACATTTGTGTCGTCATCACTGTCATCATCGCAAAGGTGCTCTTCATCTTCGTTCTCTGAAGAACTTTCTAGTAAAATTTTTCTCTTGTAAGATTTTTGTCTCATATATTTGTTCTTATTTTTTTTTGTCAACTTTTTTGGTTTTGATTTATCATCATTATTATCTTGAGTTTCGCATTTTTTTATTTTCTTTTTCTTCTAAAATTGCTTTCATAGGAGTGGCAGTTAAAATGGTAGCATGTTGTTTTCGCTTTCCTTGATCTGACTTAGAAGATGGTACAATAGTTGGTGTCGTTTCTATAGCAACAAAGGATATCGGAGTATTAACAAGTACTTGGTTACAAGTAACTGCCGAAACAGATTCAGGGCTTTGATCCTTATTTGATGGAACTGCCCTAGGAGATGTATGTCTTGAAAGTATGGCCACACCACCAGGCTGCTCAACTTCTATATTCTGGATATTTATGGCTCGAAATCCAGATTCAGCTTTACTTATATTTTCAACTTGTACGTATGCTTTATTGAAAAGACCTGCAACATCGTATGGAGTTATTGTAGACATCAAATGTGTCTTCATGTGTTTATTACATTCCTGCCTATAAGCGGCTTTCAGCGGTCCATAAAATGACACATCCAACGTTCTATGAGAACTGTGTGGTGGAATGGAAAGCAATGTGATGTGGTTTTCTTTGCAAACATTGAAAGCTTGAAGGGAAATGTGACTGCTGTGATTATTCAGAATTAATAACACAGGTGAATCTTGGGTAGGTTTGGCAAATGCTGCGAAATATTTGAGCCAAGTGACAAATAAATCTTCGTTTATCCAACCATTTTTAGAGTTGGTGTATAATTCACTAACCGGCCCATCTTTTTCTAATAAAGGCGTCATTCTCTGTCTAGCAAAAATAATCATAGGGGGTATGAAGTTTCCGGCTGCACTCATCGCACACATAACTGTTGTGTTGCTTCCTCGTTTGCCACTTGTTACAGATCCGACTCTTGTTTGTTCTTTTTCGGAAAGCACTTTTCCTGGGTCTGTTACCGTGGTTAAGCCAGTTTCGTCAGCATTGTAAATGTTGTTTGGAATAAACTTATGTTTTTCCATTAAATCACCAAGTTTGTCATAGAAAAGTATTATTTCTTTTTTGTTAAAAGCGGAAATCCTATTTTAGCTTGTCGCTTCAGCTTTGCGTATAGAAACTGAAGAATTGCGTCTCATAAAAGCGTGAACCCAATCCAATCCAATCCAGCTGTTTTGCTGCTTTGATCAAAATTGTTTTTGATATTGTTGAGCTCTGCATATTTATAAACAAGTTTACGCAAATCTGCGACATTAAGTTCATAGTATAGCAAAGCCAGCAACTTGGCCTGTTCAGCTATTTAATTTTCTTGTTGTTGGGTGGAAACGGGCTTGCGACCAAGTCTTGGGTTGTTCATGTTTTCATTTTTTTAGTCGATCTCTCAAGGTAAAAAAATGGAATGTTATATAGTTTTACGGCTTTCCTTTTAGACATACCATTCTTGATCGCAGTTTTAGCAGATAGAAGGCCTTCTACGGTCCAAGTCGCTTTAGCGGTGGTCCTTTGACGATTTCTTGGCATATCTACAACATTGAAAAAAATAAGTCACTATAGGGTAATGGCGTTCAGATGAGCGGCATAACCCCAAACGTTCGTTAGGTAATTAATTCGAAATTTAAAAAATACCATGCATATTTACTGAAAATGTATTGCATTAGCACAAAACTAAATAGTTTTACTGTTAAAAAGTAAAGCTAAAAGCCAAATAACCATTAAAAATTTAGACTTACCCGCAAGAAACACGTATCCAAAAATTAGATCAGCGCGGTCGCAAACAAAGAAACACACTTCACGGTCGCAAGACGTGAGCAGACTGCCTGTTTGCATTCCTGTCTATTAGAGAACCCCTCACCCCTGACGTGTTGTTACGTCGCATTTTGACAGAGTTATAGAGGTGAGCGCCATTACCCAGTGAGCGCCATTGCCCCTTTGTACCCTATATAATGTACTGTGTTATCTGGGTGGTTTGTGGCATATCTATGTATTCTGAAGTAACTTGAAAAGAGATTCCATTATCATCAGGATATCAACGTTCTGATAAGTAATAAAAGCTCCACCTTTGTTAGCATATTACGTTGACGTTCCATAAGTTCGGCTATGTCATGGCATATTTGCAACGAAACCTTTGAACGTGATTTTTATCAACAAGAAGTCAGATTGAATTTTTACTTCGCAGACTAATCAAGGACCGATGATAAGATAATTCCATCAATTTACCACATTATCATTTTCAGGATCACCACTTCAATTGTTGATATTCACAAACTCATACTTTTATTATTGGCTATAATTTAATAGGTAAACTATATAAGTATAGAATACTTACTGATTTGTTTATTTTAGTTATTAGAAGTTGTGGAGATACGTCTGCATATAACAGTACTTATTTTACGAATACGAATTATCCAGCATCAATTACAACAAGTACGCGATGTGTTATGACAATAGAAAAAGCCTCAAGTGACATCTGCCAGGTAAGTGCGTTTTTTTAAATCTTTGAAGTACACAAAAAAACTGCTTGCTACTTAAGCAATTGTCCCAATTTCCTCACAGCAATAGTTTTCCCAGAAAAAAAATCTGCACTGAAAGGTGGCACTCTAATGCAGCGGTTTTTAATCTTTTTATGTCTGTTACCCTTATGACCTAAACATAAAAACAATTGCAAATAAAAAATTTGGACAATTTTACTCAAAATTACAGTCATAAGCTGGGTAATTTCTAAAACTTTGAAACATAAAATAAATTTTAGTGCGAAGGTTGGTACTGTTTCGCATTTACAAATTTATTAATGTTAGATTTTGTTTCACATCTCAAATCGTGTTCCTCATTGACACGATTTCTGGCCTTCGTTTTTAGTGTCACCAAAGTTGTGAAACCACTCTCACACTTGTAGTAATCGGATCAAACATTTTTAAAGCTCTGTCTGTTATGATAGGATATTCAGCACCTGATTTTTTCTAAAATATACGTAGCTCATAATTTCTACTTTACCTGACCCATCTTCATACTTAAAAATACTATTGTCAGTCAAAAATGGTCACAATACCCAAGAGTTAGACTGACGATTGTTGCAGTGTGGATTAATTATGACATATGCTGTACCACGGAATCTTGAAACGGCGCTCAACCTTCTTACTTCGGCGTTCGATACAATAACCGGCTCATTGTTACCCCTCAGAAATACAAGTTTACACCCGTGGGGATAATTACCCCCAGATTAGGAATCAATGCTCTAATGATTATTTGGTTATCGAATTGACTGAAATACGTTCGATCGGTGCGAGTTACGCCGAACTTTTAACATAGATTGAATTAACTAAACATATGCAATAAGCTTTACTGTCTTCTGGTAGATTAAGCATTTTCAATGATTTTAAATTGTCTAAAAATTCATTCAGGTCGTTGTATTATCAGACAGCCCCCTCAAATTGAATCATACTTTCAAAAAATTCGTTTTATTCGAGATCTTTCTTCAAGCTATCAAAACAATTGGTTCGGAAAAGGTGAGAGACTTCATATTTTTGACACTGATACCAGTCGTTGGAGGAGCATATCTGTTATTGGGTACGTTGTCTGAAGATTCTGGTTTCTGTGTAGATTCTTTCATCTGAGGTGATTATAATTCGTTGAAATAGTATAACAGTTTAAGAAAAATGTATCACAGATAATGCTTAGTAGTTATTCCATTTTCTGTAGAATGCTTTTTTTTAATTTCTAAGAAATAATCCTGAATATTATCTGGAAACTGACTGATTCAAATCAAGGCTTAGTTATAAAGTTTTGTCACTGGTAATTCTTTTCTAAAAATTAATTAGAAAACAGTCCACATCATTTCGACGTTGCATCTTTGAAAAATATTCTAGTAGGGTTTTTTTAACGTCGTTTATATGGGGCATGTGAAAATTTTTACACATAGTTGGTAGCGAATGTCATCACTCCGTCCATCGGACGTTCTTTATTAAGTTTCTAATAGATTGGATACGATAAGACGTTAGAATTATTCAATTGTCTTTTAAGTATTGGCATCCGTTATTTTGAATACCTTATTTGACCCTCATCATGTTGACAAAACATTTTGTACTCAATCAATTATTGATTTTTGTACACACAATATTTTATTCCCAAAATACCGCTTGTCCTCCAATATTTAGTAGCTCTTACGTACTATTAGGACCAATCCTCAGTTTATTTGGAATACGAATATCTAGTCCATGAGCAACTGAAACTTATTTATCTAACAATAAAATCTACGGATATTTGATTTGGTCAAATTTCATGAACTTAACCCTAAATGAGTTGCTCAGTGAAGAAAGGCTACAAGTATTTTTCTCATTTCATAAAGAAACTTGAATATTACAGATTCAGTGCACTAGGCTACAAGTAACAGCCTAATAGTTTGGGGCTTTCCCAATGGATGAAACAACAATGAACGCCTGTGTAATAAATGGCAGAATGGCAGGGCCGGATTAAGCTAGGGGCTTGGGGGGGCTATAACCCCGGGCCCCAGATCCAAGAGGACCCCATCATTTGGAAATCATTCTGTATTTTTTGATGTGTTGATACCACAAATCTAACGTATTGATATTATTTTGTGAATTTTTTCGGGTTTTTGAATTCCTTAAGGGGGCCCCGTCATTATTTTAGCCCCGGGCCTTATAAATCTTAATTCGGCCCTGCAGAATTAGAAGAGAAGAAGTTGAAACGTTCAGACGAATCGAGAAGAAAGAAATAGAATTAGGAGAGAGCTTTGAAATAGCGATGACAATAAAAGTCACTTGTTAAGTGACTGAAAAGAAGCCTTCCAAAGTTTAAAGAATGAAATAGCGTGAACAAATAAGTGAAAAATGGTTTTTGAGAAACCATCCATTTTTGTTGATTATGTATTTCTTACTGACAATTTCTAATTTGCAACAGAAGAAAAGTGATGTTTGAAAAATGGAGAAAACTATGAATGTTTGCAATGGGCACGTGTTGATCAAAAGTTGTCATCTTAAACCACCTGTAAGATTTTATGACAGTAATACTCTGAAGTTTTTTAGAATTATAAATTTACCTTCAAACTTCTTAGAAATATATATGTGACTAATTGAAATAAAACATGAATCCTACAAGATATGATAACAGTCAACGTTGTTACTTAAGATGGATTTCGTTCGAGTTCACGTTGACTGACCTTTATGTAACCGAACCTAGGGTAGCACTCATAAAGGAATATAATAAACTCCACACAACAATAAAAAACAAAAACGATAGGTATTTATTGTTATATTGCAAAGTTTCGAAGCAAATATTCAAACTATAAAAAATCTAGTTAATCTAGTTAATGTATTAAAGTAAAGTTAAACCCGAGGATTTTAAGTGGATGAGAGTTTTTTCCTTCTTTAAATGTATGTTAAAATATGGTTTTTGGTAGTATGTGCATAATTATTCAATAAATATATTTATTTTCTCTGTATGCATTTAAATACGTCTAAACTTTAGAGTTTAGAGGATGGTTGCGACTCTTAAAACCATGCTGAAAAGTAAGCAGAAATTATTACATTTCTTTTTTTATTAGTAAGACAAAAACCACATTTCAATAACCATCCTAATAATATATAAATAATGTTCACATCTTATTTTAATGTTCCTTAGGTTCGAATTGATTTTCTCAATTTTATATTGTCCCAACCTAATGCAACTGGAGTGTGTACCACGGATGCTTTATATGTAACTGGAGGTGCAGGTCTAGTACCAGTATTATGCGGCGATAACACTGGTCAGCACATATACGTTGATTTCAATGGGAATGAAAACATACAATTAATTGTAACTACATCAGGCTCTGGTTTTAGCCGAAGCTGGAACTTTTTAGTTACACAAATTGCATGTGCATGTCCAACTAGAGGTAATATTATAATAAAAAGATAAAATAATTGGAAATTTAACAATATTATATTATTCAACAAACATATCCTAATGATATAAATCATTCAAATATATCATTTCTGTTCCTTCGACGATGTGATAATTGGCGACGTAAATATTAAAAACAATAATTAATAAACTCTTTGACAAAATAAACGATAATCACCTGTGCTAAATGTAGGTCATATACCTTGTTTAATGGTGACAATTGTAACCCTTAAATGCTTTATTTTCTAATTTTACCTGAAAAAAATGATGCTAGTATATTTCTATTAGCGAAAAATTGAAAAAATAATTATAATAAATTTTTTTCATTGAAAAAACAATGGAAAATACCCTGTTTCAATTATGTAACACTGCATTTGTTTTTTGTAATTCTGTAATTCCCTTGCACCGGGTTCTTTTCTCAGTCCAATCAGCCAATACCCAACTTGGTCTAGCCTAACATCCTTGGGTGGCACATACTGTGCAGGTCCTTTTTTAGTCTTTGCTTCTATTTCTCCTTGAATGTTAAATATTTATATCACTGTTCTGCCCCACATTAACGAGGCATATGGCAATTTCCTTCCGAAAGTCATACAGAGTCATAGTAGTCTGGTTAGTCTGTATTTGTGATACCTTTGTACATAAACCACGCATTAGCCAAGGGCATATCTATAAAATGGTAAAATAACCTCATGTACCACTTTTTACTACTTAAAAGAACTTGATGTCTTGCCATCAAAGCATCAAGGAGGTTGACAGCTGCCATGTGCTTATTGTATTCTTTTATCACGAAGGGGCAACTAATTTCTATATTTTATTTTATTTGTTTATGAAAGCTTGTAATTGTTTTTATCGTTTTTTGCCCAGCATATGTTGATAACGTTGTCACAATTATTATTCTTCATTGTGTCATTTTGTTGTGCATATAATTCGACTGGTATACCTACAATAAATCTAGAAATTATGGATAAGATGGAAGAGTCCAAAGTTTGCGACGGTTTTTATCAAATGCTTTTATCACATCGGCGATTTGTTTATATTATTTTTTAAAACCAAATTCTATGAAGACCTTCCTATTTCTTTGTTTATTTGATTACTTTCTATAATTATTAAGAAATTCCTTTCTGATATAAATACTCGCTTGTTTAGCAGCGCATAGTCTGTATATAACTAAATGTCATCGTGAACGAAATAGTAAATAGGAAACGGTGAATCCAAATAAATTATACAATTAGGGAACAGTTAATTATTATAATTATAAATAATGATTATATATTATAAATTGTGTCTAGTGTAAGTATGTAAATAAATTAATTAATTCTAAATTCCCCTCACCGTTAGATAAGGTTTTGATATAGTTTCTTCAATCTAACATAAAGATGTTCAGCGTTCTGTAAATCGCGATATGGAAATTTAAGATCATATTAAAACAATATGTGACAGTTTAAATTATTATTTCGATGTAAATTATTATTGTAAATATTTTAATTTAGTGTATTTTGTCCAAGATTTTATATTGAATAATGAAATATCTACCACGCTAGTACCTACCTATATAATTTGCAAACTAGTAAATTATCACGCGTTTTAACCTTTGAGAAACATTTTCCGATTCTCTTAGCTTCAAACATGTATAAAACGTAGCTCATACTTGTTTAATGCAATCTACAACAATAATAGATGATAATAAATAATCAGAAAACAACGAAATTACATCAGATTTGTTATACAAATTGATATTGAAAGACAATTTTCATCCAATTTATCATTTTTATTTTACGGAAAGTTGGAGCTTTCATACAATTTTTTTGTCTGAGTTAATTTCATATTATGGTTTCCTTTTTATTAATAGGATAGAAAAAAATTATAAAATATCAATGAAAGGTGTAAATTTGTATCTCAATTTTGATTTGTTTCTTTCAATCTGCTGCATTTTCTCAAATATCTTAATTTTTAGCCCCTAGCGGATGCTTACAATTCTATAATACAACAACGGGAACTGTAAATAGTTTCAATTATGGCGTAGGAAGCAATATTATAAATAGTAATACAGGATTGCCTGGTACTAGGGAATTAGTTAATGAAAACTATGGCGTTTGCATAAACATGTTGCCAGGTAAGGTATTCTAGTTTTTGAACAAATTATATCCATTATAAAGATTCGTATGTTAAAATATTGATGTCTTCGAAGTCAAACAAATAATAAAACCTTCGTAGATAAGCAAATAATGAAAATAAGGAATAAATGTTAACCATTTGGCTTTCAATTAAGAATTCTGTTGGAATAACTATTGTTCTCTTATATTTTTATTGCTCTAGGAACGAAACAATTTATAAGAATCAAATACAAAATTTTGTGGATCTGTTTGTTTCCAAACTCCTACTATAACTCATTCAAACGATAAAATATATCTGGGCTATTCCACATCATCTTCTTTCCGGCTCCTCAGATGTATAATCGTCACCACATAGCTTGGTCCAGCTTGTATTTCGAGTATAAATGCTTCTAGCATGAGTAGTGTATACACTATGATGATTTATGATAAACTAACCTGACATTCAAATTTTCAACATTCTCAACAACATAAACATCAAAAGAAAAATTCTGTGCTTCGTTGAATTTGAAGGGTCATTTGGAAAAAGTAAACCGAGATCATAAAATATATAGAAAGAAATGATAGTTTCGGATGTAGAGACAAAATAAGCATCCAGAATATTATCAAATTCTACTGCTGAATCAAAATTCATCAACCTTACCTTTGAAATTGATAGTGCTAAGAATATTTAACAAGTTTAATCTTGCTTTGGGTGATAGTTTTCCAAATGAACGAAAATCATAAAACAATGTCTCTCAAATCAAACTAAATTCCCAAACTGTTCAAGTTCAGCGTATGAAGAATTGATAATTATGCACATAGATATAAACTGAACGGCCAAAATATGACACACATTGAAACATTAAAATGAAATCTTCATTTTCTACCTCAATAAACACATTTTCTTATTCCCCATCAAATGACATTGAGCTTTCACTGTCGTTAACATATATAATAAGGGTCTCAACTTGCACATCAATGTCTACATTCCACATTTTGATTTCAACCTTGAGCACAATATACTCCCAAAATATTTGCCATTTTTGAAATAATGTCATCAACAGTCTTGTCATCATTTGCTTGCATTTCATTTCTATAAATATTCATAATCATTTGTTTTTCGCTACCGTTGAAAAGAAGCTTTTTAGTTTTCTTCTTAAGCGAAGTATAACTAATGTTAAACAACTTGATCATCTGTCACTGCAGTACGATAATACGATACCGACCCTGTATAACACCTGATCTAACTTCTTCAGTGATGCGGCGCTCACCTCGCCCTCGCGGCATGGTACCACTGATTTGGAACAATCACGATGCCGCGCCGCGTTTCGCCCGGGATGTTCACGTGCTGATCCCATACGGATCATTATTTTAGTTTACTATTTTTCTCTGATAAATAAACTTTAAATTTAGATTAGTAACAAGGTTTTATTACTCTCTCATTTAAACATATATTTTTATAAATCCATAAAAAAATTAATAGTTTTGTGTAAGACCACATCATTTTATTTTTACTCATCCAGAACAATGTTTTACATCTTATTTTGTAGGTTACTGTTCAATTCAGTGGTCGTCTAATGGTTTCATAGTGACAGGTATACCAGGATCGGGTTACGACAATTTAATTGGTACTTCGTGTACCACAGATTTTGTAATAATTCCGAATCCTTATTATACCAACGGAACTGCTGTTAATTCGGACCGTTTTTGTGGAACTTCTCTAACTACTGTTATAAGTAAGTACCTATGTATATATTTGGTGGTCGAAAACTGAACAAACAATAGCTCAGATTCAAGATTCGCAGGCTAATCTGTCTAGGTATTACAGGGGTAATATCAACCTGCCCTACTACAACCTTAGAGGCGCTACTGAACCTGCCTTCTCTTCATCTCATAGTGAAAAAAGAGGTATTTAGCGGCGTCTACTGACTAATCCAGACAGTAAAACTATAGGTCAGGTGAAGGTTATAGAGCTAATAAAGCTAGAAAGCCGTGACAAACCAATGGACCCATTCCAAGTGGTAATTTACGACCGCGAATCATGGGTAAATGAGAATATTCCACAAGCTCGGAATGTATCTCTTTGGTACACAGAAGGTTCGAAGCTAGCATAAGGAGTTGGAGATCCTGAACTAAAATGAAAGCTCTCCATGCCTCACTCATCATTTTTCAGGTAGAGTTACGATCAATTAACAAATGTCCAGAGTGTTTGGATAGAAACCTCTCTAAAAAGTACATCTACATTCTCTCAGATAGCCAAGCGGCCTTGGAGGTCCTGAAAGCTATTGAGTGCACATCCAAACTAGTGCAGAAGTACAAACAAACACTAAAAGCACTAGCTAACAAATATAATGTATTTCTAATGTGGCTTCCAGACCACCAGATAGCATTCGACCAAAGCTCGCGATATGCATCATCAATTATGAACTGAAATTTTGCTAAAGAATCAGATGGAGTCTTACTGGAGAAACACTTCAGGCCTAAGACATTCTAAAACATCAAAACCATATCAACAAAGAAGTTTGAAGAACTCGTAATGACCAGAATCGACACGAAACTGGTGGTCGGTCTTCGGACAGGACATTGCACCACCACTATACCAACACCAACACTCACAATTGCACTGTTTGACGCGCGTTTCGATAACCATCAAGTTATCGTCTTCAGAGACTGAACTGTTTCAGGGAAGGGTAAAACAAATAGTATATCAAGAACATCTTCAGAATGATTATGAGGTATTAACCAACAGAATAATCGCGCAGTTCGATAAATTAATTAAGAAAAAGTACAGGCGGTTTTTAGACACCCCCGAAAACATATTGAAAAATGCGCAGATAAAGGAGGAGGATTAGTGAAGCTTAACATTTAATCTGGGTTTCCAACTTTTTTTTTACAACAGAATAAAATAAAATATGTAACTCTTTATTTATAAATATTCATTGGTGTCCCCATTAAAAGTTATCAAACTGTAATAAAATGAATTTATTGAGTAGTTTTTACGAAACCTTGTTTTTTGCAGGTTCCCTGAAACCCTTTGTTCTCTACGTTGTCACAGATGGAACTGAGGGAACTACTGGTAGTGATGATGTTGCAAATACAGGTTTTTCTTTGACATTTACTCAATTGGCATGCGCAAACACACTTTTTTAGATTAGAATATTTTTGTAGTTTCTATTCACTGATATTGCTTCAATAAAGACTTAAAAGTACTAGTTTCAATTGATTACTCAATTAATGCAGTAAAAAATAGCACACGAGAAAAATCGCCGTGCGAAAAAGTCGTTAGAAACGTTAATAACGAGATCCGATGAGTAGAAGATGTGGAGGTTGGAAAAGTCAATCCTCTAAAATTATCCGCCCTAGAAGGTATTTTCAATATTAATGTCCCGAGTGCATGTCAAATTGTCGATAATTTAATTTTCTCGAGTGCGCGAATGCGCACTCGAGGAAATTATGAGACAATTTGACATGCACGAGAGGGCATTTTGGCAGACTATTTCCTGAGAAAAATTTAATTTAAAATAAACTTAATTCTGTGTTTAAAATTTGTTATTATTGTTATTCATTTTCAATAATTGTTCCTTTTCTTAAAATATAAAATTAAAACCAAATGATGTTTATTAATCCTAGACGAAAATTTGGCACTAGTGCAAATTATCGATAATTTGCACTAGTGCAGTATTATCGCTGAAATTTGATCGTTGCTAGGTAAACATAAAATATTACAGCTTTTTGGTTGACTTAAATTTTTCGAAGGAAATAGTCTCAGATAACCAAGCGGTCTTGAAGATTCTGAAAGCTATTAAGTACACATCCAAACTAGTCTGGGAGTACAAACAAATTCTAAAATCACTAGCTAACAAATACAAAGTATCCCTACTGTGACCTCAAGATATACCACATCAATTAAGAACTGAACGAATTGCTAAAGAATTAGATGGAGTCTAAAATATCAGCTAAAAACTATAAGGGACTTGTGATGTCTAAAAACCACTTAAACTGGTAGAGTACGAATCAACTAAGAATCGCTTCAGACTGATATACCAGTGGCGTAGGTTCTTATTTAAATAAAAATTAATGCAGTTTGCAATAAAACATTTATTAGATTAAAAAATACAAAAAAAAATATATTTTAAGGATTTAAACATATATTACAGTAGGATATTACTTAGTTAATATTATATATATATATATATATATATATATATATATATATATATATATATATATATATATATATATATATATATATATATATATATATATACAGTATCTTATAGAAATAGCAACTGTTTATTGCATAGAGGTTTGGTGTGCATGGTATGTTTATAATAAACACAGTTTTTGCACATGTTGAGTGTAATATTTTATCTATGTCGTTAATTAAAAAAAAAAACATTATTCGCTATCCGAAATTTGAGACGAACATCCTAGTTCATCCTCTAATGAACTATCAGTATCCTCGATGTTTTTGTCCTCATTTTCTTCCGATGAACCCGTATTTACTGAAAATATTAAGTGATCTAGAGTGTGGTCTAAAATGTCCAATTTCATCATAATTTAGCATTGCACGTTTGCTCTTTTAAATTGAATAGTAACAACAGTAAACCTTAAACTAAGTAGGTACATGACTTTATAATACTAATAAAAACAATTTGTTACACTTTAACGTAGGAAGTCTCTTCTCCAGTACATAAAAATCGTAGATAATTTCTCTTATAGATTTTATCTGATCTGGCGAGGTACGATCCAGCTTTCTTTTTTTAGTGTTACGTATTTTTTTCGGCGATTGAAAAGATGTGCTTGGCCCTCCCCACTCAACTTTTTGAGCTTTTTTTGATATCTTCTGAAAAGTAGACTTTAACACCCCAGTAGTAGCTAGTACTCTTTCCCTGAAATATCAAAATATGTTAATATTCTAATTTAAAATATGACACTCAATAAGTAGGTGCCTGTATAAAAATGTGTAAACTCCGCATTTCTTCAACCTACTTCTCGAATTAAATCTTGCTACATACTTGTAATTTTTCAAAGGAATAGTAGCTCCTTCATCTGCCTCTTTTTTTCATGAAATTAATAATATTGCTTATGATTTCTCGTAATTGGCTGCGTATAAGACCTTGCTTTCCAACTTTTTTGGACATTATTTAAAACGATTTTGCCCCTAATGTTCAAAAACAGTGCTATCTGTAGAATAAACTATGGCACAAACTAAAAATAACACCGAACACAATAAATCACACTATCTAAATACTGAACAACGAACAATACTAAATGCTGAATGTCCGATGTTCGGTCGGTTATGCTTCTGCGCATCCATAAGCGCAAATTATTTATAATATTACCGTACTTTCCTTCCTAAGTAAATGCTTGGCAACATCGAAGAGAGACTCGCAATGGTAAGAGATCCATGGTTACGCGACAATTCCCTTCGAATTCTGATTTAGAACATGCGGCAGTCATGCAGCGTTGGCAGTCTATTTAGCACTTGCATTTCTATATTAAAAATACCGAACAATCGTAAAAAACGCCACTGTCACATAAATGGGATGGGCCTAAGAGAGAAGGAAATTATTGCGGCCTTTGTCAGGTATGACGCGTCTGGCCTTTTCTTAGTTGATTCGTACTTTAATCAATGACTTATTTTTTTTTTAATTGGGTGTTTACTAAAAAAATATTTGGATATTTAGAACAAGAACGTTAAAATCTATATTTAATTATGAAACGTTAGTTATTCATTTTTATTCTTTATATGTATACATTAAAATATTTTCGTTTTAAATACAACCCAGTTACTAGGATGAATTTTTTATTATTTTCGGTTGTGAATCGTCTATTTCGTTTTCCCGAATATATTCTTCGTATAAATTCAAAAACTTTTCTCTGCATTCTAATTGCACTTTCAGTTTGCTACAGAGTAAGAAAACACCGGAAAGTTTTCTATGTAAAGAATAAATTTCTTCTGGCGGTGGACAGAGTCGATGAACTAACATTGTTTGCGCTAAATCTTGAATCCTCTGCGTCATATCTTGTTTGCTGAAGTCATATTTACCATCTGTTCGAAAAATTTCCCCCAATATCATCACTGCATCAACATGAGCATTTTCCATTATCTAAAAAGAAAACTCAATTTACAAACCGCTTATTAAAATTTATTCATGGGAAAAAATCCTTTAGTATAAGAATTTCGGTAGAATCGCCTAGGAGTCACTTTTAAAATAATCCATGATAAAACTTGGAAATACAAAATAGAAATAATAGAGACAATAAAATACTAAATAATAGTATAAAAATGTTTAAAATATTTGACAATATGTAATTGAATAGAAGAACAAACTTGTTAGAAGTTAATTTGAGCTCAATTCTTTTAAATTACTTCTTCTTATATTCCTTTTATAATTTTTTTTACTAACCACCCCTAAAAATTTGCAATAGGATTTATATCACGACTATTTGTCGGCCACAGTCAAGTTTCAATATTATTTTGTTGAAACCATTAGATATTAGGTAGGAACTTTGATTTACGCAGCCAATGTGTAAGTCTATGCTATTTCAGTAAACAGCAGTTTACAATTGACCCAATTTTTTAAAAAATCCAAAACACGACATTTTTATTCCTCTCTGTTGAAAGGCTCGTGTATAAAAAATAGGAGTTTAATTATAAATTTAGTTAATATATATGTTTAAACACTTACCTCACTTTCATAACCTGTGAGGAAACCTAAATCTCGAGAAACGTTAAGAACAGTAATTCTATCTCCATCACAAGCAGCTTTAAGTATTTTTATATACTGTTGCATAAAAGGCTTGGGATATTCACGGCTAGCACCAAAATCCAACAAAAGTAGCTAAAAAACAGATAGCAAATATAACTCATATAACCCTCCATTTAAATCATAATAAACATTCATTTAACATTTAAATATCGTGAAAATCGTGAAAAATGAGCGACGGTATCTCTCAAGAGCAATGTTTCACCAAAGAATTACTTAACCCTTGTTGGAATTGGAAACTACTTATGAAAAAATTCCATGAAATTTTCTATCCAGGATAATGATCAATAGAAAAGATATTAATAATTTACCTGCTTTTTTGAAGGATTATACAAGAAATTTGCCCAATTTGGATCTGTTTGCATATATCTGAATTTCAAAATTTCTAATAGACACAATTCCATAATTTTATCAGCAATAAACTCTTTGTGCTCCATATCCAAATCAAAACATTGATCAAGAGGAATTCCATCCAATAATTCTGTTGTAAATACTTGTTTAGTAGACAAACTATCTATAAAAATGTTTTATATTTATAATGTCCTAATAATATAGTGGTAAATGTAAATACTAAAATCAACAAAGTTCATATACCCCTCACTCACCAATAACACATGGTACGTAATAATCCTTATAAGGTTCTAAAATTTCCTTAAATTTCTTGGTACATATAGCTTCTCTTATATAATTCACTTCCCAGGCCAATTCTCTTTTAGCAACTACCATAAGATTGTCCAAAAACATCCCCTTTGGGAAAACATTCCACATCTTCATGATAGCCCCTAAATTATCAATGTCACTCTCAATGCCTTTTGCCACTCCAGGATACTGAATCTTAATAGCTACTTCGGTTCCATCTTTCAATGTTGCCTGATGAACTTGACCTATAGAAGCAGCAGCAAATGGTGTATCTTCAAAATTACTAAATTTTTTCCTCCAGTTCGGACCTAGTTCAGCCACCATAATCTAATAGAATAATCCATACATTTATAATGAAACTGACTAGTGAGAAAAATGAGAGATCTTATTTTTGAAAAAATCAATCTAGACAATTACAGTATATCATAGAACAAAATCCAAGGATTCTACATATATGAAGATTTCTAACTTTTTTCTAAAATTTTGACATTTTTCTAAATTCATCAATCAACTCCCATCAACATCTTCATAATCAAATAACAAAATTTAGAACAGTTATGATCTCACCTGTTCTAACTGCCAATCAGGCATGAAATCTGCAGATTTCCTTACTCTTTCCAAAGCTTTAGCTAACTCTGGATTGATGATAGTATCATCCTGTATACTTAAAATTTGCCCTAATTTTAAAGCAGCACCTCTAACTTTACATAAAGTATCAACAATTCTGTCCATATTTGCTTTGCTCATGAAAAGATTGGAGGCTTCAGTTGAAGAATCTCCTATGCCAAGGGTGCGTTTCGCATATTCAGTGGCAGTACCAATTCCTAAACCAGCTGCTAAGCTGCCAAATGATACCATTCGTCCAATTCTAGATGAAGGTACTTTTCTTTGCTTCGCATTGTCACTCAGCTGAAACAGTCCTCATATTATTCTGAAATATAATTCGAATATTAAGATATAACATACCTTTAATTTAGATTTTGGATTAGGGACAGATTTAATTTTGATACTTTCTGCTGGTTTTTCTTGTAATTGTTCTACTTTTTTCATTGGGACTTCCACCTTATTTTCTTCTCTATCTTTTTCTTTTATTAATTTTGCTCTATGCTCCATATCTAATCTTTTGATAAGTTCTTTATCACTTTCTGTTAATTCGATTGTATAAACTTTTTGATGATCCTCCAAAACTTGGGTTTTCAAATGTTTTTCTTCTGTTGTTGATTTTATTGGTGATATTCTCGAATTCTCTTGTGTTGTTACATCTACAAAATAAACATCTACTTATTGTAGAAATAAGAAACCCAACATCTATTAGCATTATCCTTTTAAGGAAAAAGTGTTAGTCACTTTATAATAATATTTACTTACTTTCTTGGCCCAAGGCCACGTTTGTATATACTCTAATTCCATGAAAGACTGTAGCTACACGATCTATACTATCCTTTATATCAGGAATACCTGTTCCACCAAATTTTGAAGATTTTTTGCCATTGGAAATGCAATTTTCCAAAGTGGGTCGTATACTTGAATTTGTCCATACAAATTTAATATTATCTGTTTGTAATTTCACACAAGCTTCAGTTATTAGTTGCAAAGATTTCAATATGCAAGCAAAATCTTGAACACGAGACATTGAATGAGCTAAAGGAGGCAAATATTTTATTTTTAGCAATTTTGTATAAATACTGCATTATTTAATCATTTATTTTTGGCATTAGCATCCTTATTATATAAGCAAATAGGTTAACTGTTACTTACATATTTATCCAATATTGTCAGAAATTTGAGAACGTAAGTTGAATGTTAACCAACTTTAGTTTTGGCAATAAATCTATGTTGTATTAAGAAATTGTTTTAATAGGAGATATATACCAAAGGAAAATCTAGACCCATTAACTAATAAAAGTATTTCCGTGTAAGAAAAAATGGTTTCAGTATGTATAGCAAAATTTTTAATAAAATGTACAGAATCAATATATACAGATTTATAGTTAAAAGAAAAAAATAGAAACTAATGTTTTGAACCTGCCGCGACTATTTTATAGAGGTTAGGCTTATTGGTTAATTGTATTCAGTTAAGTTTCACAGAAATAAATTCTGAGGTAGTGAGGTTGACAGCTTACCACCGAAAAAAGAAGAAGATCAAAGTTGTTTATGATAAATATTAAATTTCGGAATTTTAATAAAAGAAAAGAAACATTGCAAATAACCATGGAAGAAGATTCAACTGTTCAAAAATTCCCAATTGTAGTCGGATCCAAATTAGAAAAAAATACTGTAGAAATAGAAAAGACAAGTACGGCAGAGGTAAATATTGTCTATAACGTAGATATCTCATTCAAATTAAAATAATGTTTACTTATAAAAATGTAGTATCCCGAAATTATAAAATTTTAACAACACTTTGAATCAGTGAGGGGAAGATAGTTGATTATTTTAAAATGTTATAATACAATTACATTCCATTTTTGAATAAACTTCATTTAATTAAATAACTTGAAACCATAAATGTTTCTTCAAATTCTTATTTCTGAAACCCTTTTATATGTTTTTGTTATAACATCGTCTAGTTTTTAGTTCTCACCTTAGTTTTTAAAATAGGTAAAAAATTGCCGTTTTAACCAATTCAATTTATTATAATATAATAGTCGATTTTGTAATAAAAGCTATCTACTAATTTAACATTAGTTGTTGTGAAATCTGCCTAACAGTTTAAAAAACTTGTGGCACCTTCCTATTCCTTTTAGTGAATTATTTGGATCAGATATTACAATAAACAGTTGCTCATACATACCTAACATAATTATCAACAAATGAGATAGTGATTTTCTGTATAGATTTAAGAGTGAAATAATAGTCTCCCACAAATATATTATTGATTAAGCAATTTCATCAAAATCCCATTCTTACCTATCTGTATCACAGACATAAATTATATTTTGTAGGAACCTTCTGGAGTGTCACTTCTCAGATCTTGGTTAAACAAATCTTTTAAAGTAGAAATGACTGATGGAAGAGTACTGGTTGGAATATTTTTGTGTACAGATAGAGATGCTAATATAATTTTAGGTTCTTGTTCTGAGTATTTACCTTCTGAACACAAGAGTAAAACTATAAACGAAGAACCTAGAATGCTGGGGCTAGTTATGATACCAGGGAAACACATTGTCAGTTTGCACATAGATAGTAGTGATTACGACTGTGGACAGAAGGATCCTCTTACTAAAGATATTAATAATGAAGATGTTATGTAATTTTAACTTTGATTCATTTATTCAATATACACTGTTTCATGAGTCTCTCTAAGATAGGTGCCAGCTATGAAAATCAAACCATACTGGGTTTTACAGCTCCTTATGTTTTTTTTCCAAAATTTTGGTGGAAATTAGAAATTCAAAACTTCAGTTTTGTGTATTAATTTATAACTTTAAAATTTTTCTCTGTTCATAGATCTTAACTAGTTGTTTATTTTTATTAATAAGCAGTTTATCAGGGATTTGTCGTTGGCACAAATATATTTCACAAAGTTTCCATACCAATAATCTATTTTTATGTTGAAAAGCCAGAAAAATACTAAACCTCAAACCTTAGTAACCTGCCTAACAAACATTCAAATCTTAGTCAGGTTAACTGGATCATAATTATCATCTTTAAATACAGATTTTTTACACTTAGTTTGATTTTTTAACATTTTTTCCACTACTATTATAGTTGCCCTGAAAGCAAACATGGGACTAGGTCAATAAAATAATTTAACATCATACTCAAAATATTTTATTAATAAACCTGAATGAAACGAGATTTAGGAGGTATGGGTTTGGTAACCATACATTTAATAAAATAAGAACAACTTTATAATTTACATAGTAAATTTTTTTCATTCGTGCACTCCAATATTTTGTAACTTTTGTGAAGATATTTTTTGTTTTATTTATACAAAATCTGTTTTTGTGAAAATCCATAATTTGCATTATAATATACATTATAATTGAAAGTGAGTTCAACTTATTGAATTGAGTGTATATTAATTTATTAAACAAAATAAGAAATTTATGAGTACATTTTTTCAATAATGTCTGCATATTTTTGTTCAACAATTCTTCGTTTCACTTTCATTGTTGGACCTGAAAACAAAAATATTTCATTGTTAGGCAAAAAAAAACACTACTAAAAAGTAAGCTAATACAAAAAACGTAATTGTTACAATTAGAAAAATTTCAGTGTCTTATTCAGGTTTAAGCATAGATCTTTTAACCCCAAGTACTGCAACAGAAATATTCATTCAGGCAAAATTGAAATTATAGGTTTATTCTGAGTAGCTGCACTGGCAGAACTAATTCACGAAGTGTGCCCTAAAGCGTTCTTTATAGCAGAACCAGTAGCAGTGCAAGAGAACTAGCTCCATTGCTCTCTGTACTATATTGTTCTTTGTATCCGATCGAACTAATTCTATACACTCATGAACTGGCCTGCACTGATCCAGTTTATACAGTCCTATACATAACCTATAAAATTTAATGTCATTCATAATCAATAAATATTCAGCTTCATTTATAACTACCTAGCATAAAAAAAAATATCGTCACTCATAAACTAATCAATCAATATTCAACATCATTCACAACAACATATAACCTTGTCCTCCCAGTGCGTTTCAATATCTCATTAATTTCGTTAAATTTGACACTGTATAAATAATGGTAAACAATAATTGTGAATCAATATCAAACTTACCCAACTCTCCAGTAGGAACAGAAAAATCGGCCGGAAGCACTGCAACCTTCTTGATAGTTTGTGCATTAGAAGTAGCATTCTTATTGACTCTTTCTATACCTCGCATCAACTCGTCCATCAATCTCTTATCCGGACCAGCCGCTAAAACTTCTTTTACTGTTTCGGCAGGACATTCCAAACTTTGTAACCATTGTTTAACTCCAGAAGTCAAATTGCCGAGCGGTACACCAGTGTCGGGATCTACTTCAGTCTTTAAGCTAACTAAGATTGATAAAAATTTGCGTTTATCTCCTATCAAAAAGGCATTACTTATATGAGGTAATTCACTTTTCACTTGTTGTTCAATAGGTACTGGAGGGATATTTTCACCTCCGGCAGTTACCAATAGCTCTTTTATTCTACCTGAAAATCGAAAAGTAACCTAATAAATAAGTTTATTTTCTACTAGAAACTATTGAAATAATTTAGTCTTGTTATGAGCTACACCTCAGAAACAAGGTAAGTAGGACATTGATAGTTATGCAAATATTCAAGTGGTGGACAAATGAAAGCAAAAAAGTTAGTTTAAGTCAAATAAAGATAATGAAGCTACAACTCTGATGTTATAGTCACTATATTTGTTGCCCCTACACTAATAAAAGATAATAATATCATTTAGGATTTCTTGTATTCTTATTTAAATATAACAAATAATTTTTAATGTTTTCTTTTCATTTTTAAGACAATTTCAAAATTTAAAATGTTAAAAATAAATACAACCAATGATTAAAAATTATTTGAATTTATATAAGATATAACACATGATAAAAACTGCGTTCTAATACAAAAATCGGGGTAAACCCATGTACTGTCATCTAACCGTCCAATTAGCCTGAAACCCATAAATTCCGAAGACTATCTTTTCAATACCCTCTTCAAAGAAAGTTGTCGCCAATGTATTCTAACCGTTTAGTAACAATAGAGTACAAAACAAACCTTGAAATTTTTGAAAATTCCGTAGACAAAGCAGTAATGGTGAATCTGCGGTTTTCTTTAACCATTCTGTCAACTTGAACCAGGTCATCTGAAACGACAGATTCATGTCCTTGACCTCCATCATCATGTACATCATTACGGCCATCTTTAAACTTTCGACACCATTCACGCACAATACAGTTTTCCCCATACACACGACTCATTCTTCGATGGATTTCTACAGGGCATAGTGCTCACATTTGGCGGGAGCATCAATAATGGAAAACATGTTTACATGGCTGTTGCACAACGCCGACTAATGCCTGCATGTCAACAATGGTGGAGTGCGCCTACAGCACATGCCCGCGTAGTGTCTGCAGGGAAAGATCAGGTGGGAAAAAAATGGCCTTTGTATATATAAAAAAAAAATTGATCTAAAAATCGATAAGATAAATTGGTTGATAGTAAGAAGATCTAACTTAATTCTTGAAAACAAACTCCTAGTAGCCAAAACTATCATCAAACCAATACTGTTGTATGGAATGGATATATGGCGATATATTAACAAATTAAGTATAATACAAAAAAAGTCTGTCAACACTTCAATATATGCTCATTAAAAGACACCCTAATATGTATCGAAACAAACTCTTGGGATACCATTTGTGAAAGATGTCATCAAAACCCGAACTAAATACGCTGTTTACACTACTCAGTTTACCGTCATTCTCTGAAGATGATTACTTGGTTATCCAAACAGAGTAATTGTGAGTGTTGGTGTAGTGGTAGTGTTCAATATGAATATCATCAACAGTTCCAGAAATTTTAATTTAGTCAAAATCTGAAGTACAAAACACCCCAACAGAATAGAAAATCACCCAAATGTCCCACTACTTGAATAAAAAAATACTAGATTATAAAAGTGACCAGCTTAATGGAAGGGTAGATAGAAAAGTTTGGGTGGTTTTAGGGATCAAAATTCCCCTTAAATTTTTAACTATTCTATGGATAAGGAAACCATTTTCCTTACAACATGTTCTTATTTCTCAATTATTTAAGCAATACCTAATATATGTTTTATGAAAGTCAGTTGGCCAAAGACTTGTAATGAGTTTTAAAGGATATCTCAGATAGTGTTCAAATTTCAATAACATGTAGCTTACCAGTAATGTATATGAAACCTTTGTCGTCTATTCTACCCAAATCGCCTGTATGTAACCATCCTTCTTCATCTATAGTTTCAGCTGTCTTCTGTGGTTCATCCAAGTATCCCATGAATACATGTCTTCCAAACAAACATATTTCACCCTGACCGTCTTCAACATTGAATAATTTTGTTTTCATGCCAGGAATAGTCATACCTATAGATTCGAAATTTGTAGCACCTTCAATTCCAATAGTGTGACCCCCACTAGCTTCAGACATACCTGAAATTTAAATTTTGTCGTTTGATAAGAAAAATACGATTTTATGACTTGGAAGAAATTTTATTGTTTCCGAAGACTGTCGAAATATGCTGCATTGCTACTAACCTAACCTCTTCGTTCGATGGAAATCATTTTCCACGCATGAACTTTTGGGTGATGTGGGTACAGTAAAAACTCGGAGAAAGCCAGGTTTAGCGAAAAGATTGGTTGTTGCAACATTCCATACTTTAGTTGACAGATTTCAGTTTTTTAAACTGTGTGTGTGATCTGGATAGAAAATGATTCTTTCCTAGTTCACCAAGGTTTACATGTAGTTGTTACAAAAGATTACTATAATACTCTGTGTTTATTTTTTCACTAGAGTGGAGATAATTTACAAGTGAAATTCGCTTTATACCCCAAAAAAATAATGCTCGAACCACTCCTTAAAATATTTTTTTATCCTGCATTATAGACTCATCTACAGTTATAAAATACCGCAAAAAATTCTTGTTATCTTTCCTAAAACGTTCGAAATGTGTGTTTTTGTTCTAGTAGTAGCGAATGTAGCACTTATTTTGCACAAATCTTTCTGTAACCCAAGACTTCAGACAAAATATTTTTCAAACTACCGAAGCTGAAATGTCTAGTGCTCCTATTAAATATGTCTCGGTTAATTGATTATCTTATCATATCCTTTATCTTTCCTATGTATTATTGCGTCCATGCACATCTTTCTAATGTTCGAATAGAATGTTAGGAGTGAATCTGTTTTTGTGCTGCACCTTTCAAAGCTAAGAACTTTATTACAGTAGGATATTGCAAGCTTTTCTATTATTTCAAAATATTGTTGCTGCTTCAACTTTAAACAACGAACGAATTGACAGATCTATATGAAATCACTTGCGTCTTATAGGACCATTTCGAAAAAATAAAATTACGCCATTTAATATTGAATAATGGAACTATTGCGCATGCTGCGGTTATGATATAATAAAGTCTAATTACTTACCAAAACATTCCATTATTGGAATGTCTATGCTGTGAAAATATCTCTTGATATCCGTGGACAAAGGAGCTGCGGCACTAACAAAATAAGTGCACTTGGACAGACCTAGCGCCTCTTTAACTTTACTAAAAATCAGATTTTTGGCTAATGCATATCCCCAAGTATATGACTTGATTCTGAAAAATAATTCTCACATTATTTAGATTATTATCTTACTAGTCCAACAGGTCTAGGTGCTTTGTCTTTCGAGTTCATTGTTTTCTAAAATATAGGCAATAATATTCATTATTATTGTCGTGATGTGTGTTAAAAAACATGATTTTGTTAATTCTATTTTTGTCAAGCAATAATTGGAGCACGAATTAACTTTAATAAAGGAATTGTCCAGTAATAGATTGAGAGATTCGTTTGTTTTTATATGAATATTATCGTTTGTTGGATAATTCCACCTGCGTCAGTCGTATCTCACATGTGGAAAAATATTATATGAAGTGTGGAAATTGAGTGACAGGATTGATTTTTTGAATTCGTTTTATTCGAATAGATTTACAATTGAATTTTGTTTCCTTCAAGGTGATACCCTTGGGAAGCTACGCAGCATTGGAACGATTCTTCCACATCTCATAGCAGTGTTGAAACGCAGCTATTGGGGTAGCTGGTCAATTATAACCATTTAATGTGTTCCACTGCCCTAAAATTACGTCCCTCCAGATAAAGTTCCACTTTAGGAAACAGGATTCGCGTCTTATAAGTAAGGAGGTTAGGTGTCACATAAATATTTTTAGTGACCAAAAACTCGATTATTCAATTCTGATGAATATTGGCGTCACTCAAAATCAATTGTTTTTAAATTTTGGCGACATTTGTTCTTTCAATTGGAATTTGAATCACGGAAACACCTGGATTCTTGAAAAAACACTTCGTTGGCATTCTGAAGCTTTGTGAAAATTCAAAATCATACTAAACATTATGAGGGCCATCTTTGTTTGCGTACTGAAATATCACGGATTCAAGTAGGTACTTACCCGTTCATACTATCGATGTGATGTTGTAGGGCCTGTTTCTTTGCCCATCCCGATATATATTTCCGTACAGTTCCGTTTTTTGCAGCGATTTGCATCATTTTTTCATATATTTTTTCATAAACTCTAGGTACTCCTAAAAATTTGGTTGGTTCAACTTCCTGTAGCGTATTGATGAGCGATCCTTTAAGTGCATCCTTATCGGCAAAATATATAGTCCCCGCTATCGTCATCATAATGTATATGTCAACTATTTGAGCAGCCACGTGACTTAGAGGAAGATAACTAACCACACGTTCGCCACTACCGGCAACGATTCCTAGACGTTCGAGCAAAGCTAAGGCATTCCATGTCATGTTGTCGTGGCTTAGCATAACACCTTTTGGGTTACCCACGGTACCAGACTACAACAAAATAATATGACTATAAACATATGAAAATATAAATCTTCATTATTGTCGTCTTGTCTGTATATTAATATGAATGAATGAATACAGATAGCTGGGTTGGTAGTCCCCTCTGATAGAAAAAACTATCGGCAAGGAGGTGCCGCGATTGCTTAATGCTGATCAAACTTATGAACATCATTAGACCCCAGAAATAAAAATACAGTCGGAGCAATAGACTTTCTCTGAAGAAAGTACTCCCAAGATAGTAAAAATCTTTTTCGGTCATGATCTTATCGGTCGATGTAGTCTTTATTCATTATTTATTGAAGGGGAATAATAACTACAATATTATGCCATATGCTATTGTTGCAGAAAAATAAGCAGAACTGTCTTAATTGAAAAATTAGTCAGTGTCTTATGATACCTATAGCAATTCAAAGATAAAATCCAAAGATTGTTGATTCCAAAATGTGATGTAAAAATGAGTGACAATCTCTAGTGCAATAATAGCGCTAATTTCTTAACCTCCCACCTGAACAGTGGAGCACTAAAATTAAACTATTCCGATTGACTAGTCCATTAGTCATCTTCTGGTCATAAAAGTTTTTGTTATATTCGTATGTGACAAAAATATCAAACTTATAATTTTTAGATATTAATCGTTTGTTTCGGAATTTCTAAATATAGATACAATTTTTTTTAATATTCATATTGTTTGGAGTTGATGATTACATAAAGCCTCATTTTACAATGTATAGAATATTTAATGAAAAGTATTATTTTTTGAATTTTAATTGTCAAAGATCGGATCGAAATAGAATGTGGGGAATAAATTTGATGTATTATAAAATGTAGAGGAAAACCTACAAGAGACCTACCGATAATTCTGTGAGAAAAAATATTTGTATTGAGAATGAATGAATAGAGAGAAAGGCGGGTACTCGGTACTTCTTAAACAGAACTCACAATGCATCAATGTCTTGATAGGCCCCAGTTCTACATATTATTAGACACTATCCTATACATAACGATAAGTGACAATAGATCATAAAGAAGTATTCAAATAGAAGAGAAAGTTGAGAAAATTTAGTGTCAAATTCTGTGAATTATTATGGAATGTTATCAAAATAATGCTCGATGTTGATTAATATAATGCTTTGGTAATAACCAGCAAATTAGTTAGACTGTTCATAAGTATTTACAATCTTAGTGTAATCAATAATTTTATAAATAAACTTTTTCTCCTGTATATATTTATAATTTTTCATTGTTTTCTAGTAACGTATTTTAGAATAATATTCAATAAATATACTTACCGTGTACACCAATGTACAGCATTTATTACTTGCGACTTTTTTCAGGGCCGAATTTAAGTCATCGTCCGCTTGTTGAGCACCAATTTCCATCAGTCTCTTCCACTATACATAAAACAGCTTTATAAATAAATACGGAATAATAATAAAAGAAAGTAATAATAAATACATTTGTTGAAGTACTTCATGTACAACTACCACATATTCTACGGATTAGTGATAACAGTTCTTATTCTCGTCAATTGAATAATACTGACCATTCGATAAGAGTATTATTTAACGGTCATGTCAAAAGACACATCAAATTAAATCATAATGCATCATTTTGGAGCAGGTGGGTGGTGCATAACCAAGGTTGGTGGAGGATAGGTTGGTAGCTTGGATATTACAGACGAAATGGTGAAGCCCTCAAGTCATTTGTTGAAAACGGTGGAGAGAGATTCGTTGGAAGAATTTTAGGAGGAGGGTTTGTTGGAGTAGGCCCCGATATAGGAATTGCTCCTCTACAGGGCTGAAGACGGTCGAGAAAATAAGCATTGATTACATTTCATTGGTACGATTTGTGATTAACACTTACTTTATATCTACTTATTTAGTTGATGGTGTTTTAAATTTATTTATTGATGAAATATATTAATAATCTTTTGCCTTATTTGTTACATTAGTCACTTCAGTGAAATATTTCTACAATACTAATTAAGTATAAATTTCTTTTTATATATACAATTAAACAGATTGTTTGCCGTGTCAAGAGAATTTTAACAAAGTTGTAGAAAATATTTCACTGCGACCATTCCATGTCAAATCAAACTATTTTCAAATTATCAGAATGTTACATGTATCATACAAAAAGTTCACATAAATAGGTAGGATGCAATGGGCAAAAACTGTTGTGTTATTAAAACTGAAAGTTCCTGAACTTTACACAGTCGATTTTTTGTTCATTAGCAACAATTTATGTGAGCGGGGGGTAGTGATTTCACAGCTGTTAAAAAAAAAGGATAGTGGAAATCAACCGCACTTGCAGAAAGTTACATCGATTTCAACATAAACAACAAGTTATAATGATGGAGATAGTTACGAAGGTAATTAAGAAAACTAACCATACAGAGTGTTAACAATATCACGAGTACTTATAATTTGACGGTTAAGGAAAATCCACCTGTAACTTTAACTGACCTCTAACTGAATAATTGTAATAGATAATATTACTAATTACTACTCATTACTATTTGCATGTTGAAAAAAATTAATAATAAGTTGTTTTTTCCTGATAGTTGTAGATACCGATTAATTGATATATCTGTTAAAAATCTCCTTTTTATCAATTAATGTCATGCTATACTATGAAGAATAATGACAGTTCAGTGGAATGACTCAATCCTTGTGTGACATTTTCTAAATAGTATATTTATTTATGAATGTCTTTGTATGGAATATGGAATTTTATTTTATTTGAAACATAAAATATTTTGAATTAACAAATGTTTTCGCTGAAATACTTCTCAATTGTTAAAATTAAAATAAACATTATGATACAATTAAAACAATTTAACAGTAATAAAGAGCTCTACTTGTCCTTTTTCATTTATTCAAATCGTTATTTTATCACCACATACAACACATAATAAATTCTTCAAATACTGATAAAATTCTTTGATTACATAGGGTATGTTATCAGTTCAATGTTACTGAAATTTCTTTATAAATTTCAGTTTAGTGACTCACATAAAAATATTGAATCAGTATTTAATAATATATTATTATAATAAATTAACTGGAGGAAACATATGAAGAGATAGAAATAAACCATATAAAAATAATATAGTACGGGTAAAATACTTAATTAACCCGAAAAATAACTCGAAAACTAAGAAAAATTTGAAAAAAACTGCCCGAACAAAAAATGTTGAACACAAAATTTTCTACAAAAAAGGTCTCCAGTTATTTTTTCGTTGGAGCCACTATTTCTGAGTAAATCTCCCTCAACGCCGAAAGCCGGAGCATCCGCTCCCGAATTCAAGCCAATTTACGTTCCAGGCGCACATGGGAACTGCTCTAACTCTTGGAAAACTACTTCGTTTTCAAATAATCAAAATGCATCATGATTGCTAAGACCTCTATTTTTTACTCGGGCATAATTTTCGCGATCATCTTCGTTCTCGGTTGATTATTATTTCAATATTCACAGACTTGTTAAGAGTCTATTTAAGAAAAATGTTGGTACTCATTTTGTGCTCCACAGCTTTGGCTCCGGCACTGTTTTCGAATTCTAAGTAGTTTTCGAGATTCAAAATATTTTTGAGCGTTCAAACTCATTTTATAATGGAAATTTTGAGGTTATGAAAAAATTTAAACCTTTTTTGTACAAAATGTTGTGCTCCACATTTTTTGTCCCGGCAGTTTGTGTCGAAATCCTTATAGTTTTCGAATTATCCGCAATTCAAAATGTTTTTGAGTACATGAACTCATTTTAAGGTGAAAATTTTGATCAGAAAGCAATCTGCAGAGAATTTTTTTTTACTCAATGTGCTTGGACATCACAAAAAAGATGAAAATTACATAAAAGACTATTAGAAAACTGTTATAATACATAAATTATGTTTGTAACTTTGAAGAGTTTGACTTTTCTTGATTTCCGAGGAGCAATTGAGTGTTTCCTCAAAGTTAGGTGTCAGATTAAACTGCTGTTATGTGGGAGAGTATTTTCTGCAGCAAGTGATAATGTACTGAACGTCATCATTTTTACAAACAGTACGACTCTCCAAACACATCAAATAACTGTAACCTTCGTGTAATCTTCTTATTGGATGGATGTTGTGTAGTGCTGTCGTACTGTTGATCCATATATCACGTCAAAACAGTGGATGAGGTTTTGAATTCAGTCTTTTATTATCAAGTTGAACTAAGATTTATGAAAGATTGTTGGAAGTTACATTGGCGTGGTGCAGATACGTTTCCAGTGATTCCAGTGTGGGATGGAAGCCAGATCAGAGAGACTGTCATATCATGAGCATTCGAATTGAAAAAGATAATAAGAAGATTATTACTATAAGGTGAGCTACAATAAAAGACCTAATTATAAAGAAAATAGTGGTAGAGATGATGGACAACAGAACGGAATGACTGCTGAATATTTATGTAGAACGAAAAATTGCAATGTGGAAGCAATATAATATACATAGAGTAGAAAAATGTTCGTTATACTAGCTGCGGAAAAATATCATATACCCAATCCAAAATTTGCTAAAGAATGCGAATAGACAATATAATTTATTGAATACGAATATCATATTGACAGAAAATATATTTAATAATGAATAGGTTGTGTTCAAAGATGTTAAGAGAAGAAAAATGATAGTATTAGAAGACTTATGACTTTAAAAGACAGATTCGATGAGAGGTATGGATCTCAGAATGTCAATGTCATCTGCTTATCCCCCGGAAAAAGTCTTATAGACTGTGTTCACATTGGGCATTTTTATGTCCTTTCCTTTTAATTTCATTGATCATCCATTCAGGCTAGAAATGAGCAACGAAATAGCGAATTTAGCGCTGTCAAATTTTTTAAAATGCAACACAATGAATGAAAATAGCAATCAACATTGCTAATTTTCTAAATTTTTTTTCTTTTATGGAAATAGATGTTTCATAATAATTTGAATAACAATCATTCACAAATTGTAGGTATTTTCAATGAATTAACCGAATTTTGAACTAATGATAATTAGAAGAGAAAAAGTTAGACTGAGATGATATAAATCAAATATCAGAGTATATAGAAAACAATAGATTAACTCAACGATTTAGATGATTTTCTAAAGCAAGGAACTCATTATTATCATATATGATTTTCAAAATAAAGCAACAATCGGCAAGTACAGTTTTTTTTTAACTTTTGTTTGTCTTTGAATTTTTGCCTGTATAATACATATATTCGACAACGATCGAAGCTTTATTATATATAGCACGTTATCATTTCAATGTCACTTACACTTATCACGTCAGGATGTGTGATTTCTCCACTGTATTGTACTATTGCTTTCAATTTTGGAAGCTGCGATCTAACTTCCAATATTTTGGCTAATTGCTTTTCATCTTCTACAACTATTATGTTAGCTTTGCTGTTATCTGCACAGTAGTGGCAGGCTTTAGGTGAATTGGTGGTATAAATTCCTACTGCCACACCTCTAAAAACAAAAGAAATTATATCAAGAAAATAAGATGTAAAAGTCATATATATACACTTTAGATTACTCGGAAAGTATATTAGAAAGAGTACACCTTGGTGTTTAATTTTGCCACATTCCCACTACGAAAACGCTCATAATCTAGCTGTCAAGGACTTCGTTCTTTAACTTTTTACTTTTTAGACTTTTTCGTATTGATTTGTCTTCGTAATTATATTAATCAATAGATCATCTATATGAATATCAAAATAAAAATTTATTTTTAATAAATAGTTTTTATATCTCAAATATATTTATCAGCCATCAATTAAGTTATTCGTATTTGCACTAAAAATTTTCTACTACTTTAAACACACGAGTGCGTAAAGAGTTCCAATTTGTATGTAGTTATAAACAGTCTTATAAAAATGTAGGTAGGTATAATTAACGTATATTAGACCTGAGTTTTTCTTTAAATCAGAGATTAAAACAAATTGAATTCAGTAAAGTACGTATGTAATAATTATTATTAAATAATTAATGGGTTTATGTCAATACACATGTACATCTTTCCAAGTTCGTGGAAGACTTCATATCCATTTATATCTGACTCGTTTTCAAGGCGATTTTTCGAAATTTTTAACCTTTGCATTTTTCCGAATATCGAGGCGTTGATCTACTATTATTTTATATTTCCAATACTCTCTTTGTCTAATTGTTTTATTAGCTTGAGTGGCCTTTAACAAAAAAATTGCTGTTTCATTTCTACACACTACACCGATTTATAGAAATATGCCTAATATCTAAATTCATTAAGTTTTCTTTTCCAAATTTCTTTGCATTTTTTTGTGCCGGTGAAGTTTTCGAATAGAACTTCATAAGTTTTTTCTATGAACAATTTAATTAGCTATGCTTTATCAACTATTTCTTTTTAACAGCGAGGTATATTATCCAGGTTCCTCTTAATTAGGAATAAAGTAAAAGATAAATTATATAAACAAATAAAAAAGTTCTTTATAGACACACTTTTGAGTGTGTATAAAAACGTATTATTAAGGTCTCCGCAGTGTAGTGGCTACAGTACGAGGTTCACATGCGGCAGGTCCCAAGTTCAATTAGCACTGATGCCATTTTTTATTTTTCTGCTTACATATTAATAATTATTTTAAGGTGGCATTTATACATGCTAAAGAGAAGAGTTAACAAATTTAATAACACAAATTCGTATGTCCTTTTGTTAATTTGCTCTAATTTTGACTAAAATTGGTTGAAATATTGAATATCCTTTTGTTTTTATTAATTTTATTTGAACAATACACATCTCAAAATAGAATCAGAGATTCAATCAACTTGTGAACACAGTAATAGATGAGGCTACGTGTATCATTCACATATTTAATTACAACAAAAATGTTCAAAATAAATATATAATATATTTTATAAGGAAAATTACCATTAAAATTGTGTATTTTGATAAAATTTTTGCTACTAGAAAAAATATTGTATGCAATTCGTGTGTAAAGCTCTTTTTTCGACTCATGTGAATGTCGCATTCGCCTGCAGATCATGACAATATTCACATTCGTCGAAAAGAAGGCTTCTTTACACACTTGTTACATAAATAACTATGTATGTTTTGACTTTAATAACTTACTCTAGTATTTTTTATTTATGGATAGTTTTAGAGCAATTTAAAATTTTTAATATAAAGCCCCTTTACACTATACAGTGGAATTAACGCACTCTTTGAAGCTCCATGTGTGGTTTTCTAGTAGTTGCTTGTTGAACTTCTCAGTGGTTTTTAGAATAATAATGTCCAAGCTAAAAAGCTTTTAACATGTACCAAATTATACGGATAGCAGTTGAGGTGATTGTTCAAAAAGAGAACTTTCAGTTACCTTTGCACATGTTCAAGAACTTTGTTAACGATTTCTATAAATAATACTCATGCATATTTCTTATTTAAAGTCTTTTAATAATTTTTAATACCATTTATATACAATTTTAAAATATCCAATGCAAAGAAAATTAAAAAACTTACCCTGCAAATATAGCCGCTAGATGTGAATAAAACCATTCTGGACTATTAAAACCCAAAATGCATACTGAATGTCCTGGTTCCAAACCCAATTGTAAGAAAGCTTTAGCACAAGTCCGGACGTTTTCAAGGTATTGTCTACAAATAAATGGATGGTATAATTTATACTATCATTGGAGTAAGAAAATGAATAGTTTTATATTCGTTGCGTTGTAAGTTACGAGCATTAGTATCTTGATGTTTCCTACATACTTTGAAATTACCCACTCGATCAGATGTGCCCCAATCTGGTTTCATTAAAAAAAAATAATGCTAAGATGTTTTTAGACCACCAAAGCCATGTATTAATTCACTCAAGAAGCGGACCACATAATGTTGTGCTAAACATTCATCCAATGCAAAAATAGATTCAAAATGTTGTTGAAGTTTTTTTCTGATTTGTGAAATCTCAGGTCACGCAGAAGTCGGTTATCATATATATAATACAAGCAGGACCGCTGATCCGGACTACAGATTCTGGGGAATAGAGAAGAGAGCTTCGATACACATCCACTACAACTGCCAACACACAGAAAAATCCTAATGGAAGATTCCTGCTTCCCAAGAAAAGCGCCTGGAGAATTATACAATTCTGGTGTACCTCTATAGGCTAGGGCGTGGACAACCAAGGGGACTGGAAACGGATTACCCAGTCAATTAGAACCAACAACGTCTTTCCATTTTGAATAATAATGATAGTTGCACTGAGACAGAAAAGATAATAAATGAATTAAACTAGTAGTAAGATAAACTAAACAACTCACTTATAAGTAACATTTTCCCACTTTCCATTATCTTTATAAGCCAGTGCTATTTTATCCGGATATTCTGAAGCTGTTCTCATGAGAAGACCTGGTGCTGAGATGGGTTTGATCGTTTCAATAGCTTTACCGTTTTCTGGAATTCTTAGTTTAACTACGCCGTTTAGATCAGTACAAATATGTTCATCGCAAGGTATAATTTGATCCGGACCTGAAAACATATGCATATTATAATGACAAGCACGCAAGTATTCTGTACTATAGAAATAATCTGAACTTTAAAGCAACCGTAAATTTTACAAATATTTAATTTGTTCGAAAAAAAGGCAGGGTCGGTCGCAATTTTACCCACAACGAACCCCGAGGCAGCATCCACCTAAACTGCACAAAGAGAATATATGTAAACATACATATTAAGAAATCAGAAATATTTAAATTTTGCAAGTTCTAGTATGGCCACTCTTTGGCAGTCTTTCACTATGTCTCGATTACGTTTCTTACGTTAAACTTTGGTATCAACACATAAAAAAATACAAAATGTTCTCCAAATGTATGGGTGCCTCTTGGACCTGTGGCTATAGCACCTCCAAGCTCCTAGCTTAATCCGGCCCTGGTTAAAATTGCGTAATGTTTATGTGTAATGAAAAATGGAAATGTGTATAGGCAAAACTTGAGGAATTTCTTGAAAAATTATGACAAATTGGAAGAAACTATTACCTACTGATTTAATGGCCCAACAGCAAAGTTCTATGTTGATGAGATCTAGAAGCCTGTGCTATACAAATGTTGATATAAAAATGGTGTCTACGCTCATATTATAATTATCATCATGACATTCGCATAGAAAACAATTGAGAGGTAATACAGGTGTTAGCTTGATTTCTAGCCTTGTACATAGTGAGGAAAATCTAAGAAATATGATCATCGGTTATAAATATAATAGAAGGGAAGGATACTATCGAAAGATAAAATTTAGAATATGTACACTACCGGTCAAAAGTTTTTGCCCTTTTTTATCGGTGACTGCTACAAGTAGAAACTTGCAAGTACCGGCTGATTTGCTTATCATTATTCAAGTGTGAATTATTTCTTCGGTGTTTATGATTGTAGTTTAGTCCTAGTTAGCTCTGTGAGATGAGAGTACATCAGGTAAAAGAGTATACCTGCAGGACGCTGACTGTCAATATATAATGTCCGCTTGTCCGCGAAGTTTTGCAAGACAAGGGAAGACGATAGGTCACTAGAGCACCATCCACACTCTCGCACTCGCAAAGAAACCGTCGATTCTTATAGTACATATGCGGAAAGAGCTTGGCATCTTTCTATGTCTACATCTCGAAATACAAGCCGTAATTTCAAAAATCCAAAAAAATGAGTCTAAAAAAATAATTTGTTTGCTTCCCAATCGTGTTAATCATTTACAGAAGAAATTTGGTTTCAGCATTATGATGCTACTAGGTTCAAACAATATCTAAACACTGTAATTCCGTAGAGATGAGTGGCCGTCAAAGTTACGGGACCCTTCTCCACTGAATTTTTTTCATTGTGATTATTTGAAGTCAATAGTTTTTAAGGATTTACTTCAAACTCTCCAAGTACTAAAACATCTAATCAGAACCACAGTACAAAATATAATGAATGAAAGGACTTAAACAGATTAGAATACTGCTAGGTAATCGTATGTTTTCACTTTGAACAGCTGAGTAAGAAAATGTTGAATTTTTAATCAGTTTTCATTTTGTAATCAATATATATTTAACCTAACAATTGAATTTGAATTGAATTGATTACGTATAATGCATTTAAAATATCACGCGATTATGTCATATCTCAAACAATGTATCATAAATATAAAATCTAGACACATTATTACATAATATACGAAAAATATTATTCAACAAAATTTTGCATAAAAATTTTAATCAAACTGCTTTTCCGATTCTGAATATTGGGCATTAGCCGCCTCTGGAGTTCGGTGTTTACTGTTTACTTTAACTGCATTTGTACCGTTAAACTTAGCTCATAGATGTACGTAATTAGTTACTTAACTTTTATGTTATTCCAATGTATCGTTTGGAAGTTATGTCTAATGTTAAGTTTTTACTTAGAAAAATTAAGGTGTGAGGAAATTTTATTCGAACTTTATTTTGACCAAAATACCAAATTTTACTATCATTGCAAATTTTAAATAGTACATTTATGTTGTTCACTGAACAGAATTTAGCATTATTATTTCCATAATTCTTATCCTAAAATAAAATTTGTTGATCAGCCTTTATTTGGTATCAATCGCATGTTAAACTAGCATTTGTAATACGATTTTAACATTTAGATATAGATTTCAAATTAATTTAAATTCTTACAAATTTATTCTAACGTCAAAAAATTAATTATTGTACGAGATATTTTGTATCGCTATAATCAACAAAATCTACTACGTCACTGATAAAATCATACGATGTTGGATATTTGTTGAAAGTTCATTTTAACACGTGGTCATGCTATTAATACGATCAGTAAACAGGTATGCCGCTAAAATTTCATAGGTTATGAAATATATTTTTGTTCAAAATTTTATTGTAAAAGTGATTTATCTCTAAAGGTAAAATAATTTTTGATAAAATTTATATTTCCGTTATAAAAAATCAAATTATACAACAGCATTTATTATCGTAATCAGTAATAAATAATTCAACAAACTGTTGTTACATTAAAATGAGCAGTTCTATGGAAATTTCTCCAAAAATAAAGATGTTGAATGTGACCTAGTAAACGAATGTATACCTACATAACCTTAATGTAACTTAGATTACTTACCATCGATGTAAGTTGCTTCTGCCATTTCGATTTCTTATAACTTAAAAACCAGCCGTTTTATTTCACATTCGATACTCGTACACACCTAGAACAAGTAAAAAACTATTTTTAACGTCGATATTCACGAACGCAACAAACGTTTATGGCAAACAGAATACATTTACATCTCCCAAGAGTACCGCAAACCAAAGTTTAATCAAGTACGCGCGATGGTATACGTCGCAGCTGAATAGAATTTTTTGACTTCTTGGTACTGGTTTAAAATACCTGACTCACTTCGCTGTTAAACGTACTCGAGAGGGTCAAGGTATAATATAAATACATATATATTTTCTTATTTCTTAGACCTATTTTTGTTTTTTAAATTGTCTCAATTTTAGGTCTCTTCTGATTTAAAATTAGTTTTATTATTTATTTATAAAATTTGACGTTTGTGTTTGTGGAGTTTTGGTAAACCATATATTTTAGGGGATATGGCATTGTGAATTTTTAATTTTTTTGCAACTGACGGCGAAATAAAAAGTTGTTGTTCCCGAGGTCGAGTTAGATCATTATTTTGTTTTTGATAAAAATTCGCAGGGTTTTGTTTAATGTTTTTATTAGTTGTCTCATCATTCTATTTATACTTATAATAATTGATTTTATTGTGACAGGATGACATGAAGTCTAAATATCTTGAGGGTCAAGTTGGTTTCGTATACTATTTTGTTTTTATGTTATTGTTAATTTTATATAATGTGACATCAAGACAATTACTTTCATTATTTTTTTCGTTGTCGATTGGAAAAAGTTGCTACTCTCAAATATCTGGGACCGATAATAGATGAGTTTTTAAATTGGCAAATGCATATCAATGATATAATAAATAAAGTAAATCTGCAAAATCTGTAGAAATTATCTATCTCTTGAGAGTGATAAGCAAATATACTCAGCTGTGGGAAAAATAATTTCAATAAAATGCCAATCATGCAAAATAAATTTTTCAAAATTTTGTTTAATTATGAGTATCTCACACCAACAAATGTTTTACATGAAGAGTTGGAGATACCTAATTAGAATCTTTATTGCACCTTGAACTTATAAACTTGTTTATAAAATATTGAATAACCTGCAAAAATCAAAAAACATATAACAATAATCCTGTTCAGCTCGCATCCAAAATCTTTAATAGTTTAAGTAATGAAATTAAATTAATTAGCTCTTATGAAATCTTTATTAGAAAATGTTCTTAAATACTTAGTAGATTCTGTGAAAATCTAGAAATACGTTATGTTATAAAGTGCGTAGTGCGGCAACTTAGACTCTTTACTCTTTAAGTTATTTAAGTCTTGAGGTTAGAGCTTTAAGCACTGATTTGAGATTCAAACAATTGTTAATAATTTTGTAAAGTGTTTAATTAATGAATATAGTTGTTTCAAAAAACAAAAATTGAAGTTTTCTATGATAAAAATTGAATTTGTTATTTATATCTTCAATTTGAATTTTGGTACGGCAGTATGGAATCATCTACATAACGGAAAAAGAGTGTAATATTTATATCAAGTTTGCTTAAGACAGTTTCCTCAAGATCTTCCATTACTAATTGTGCTTGTGTGTGTTGTAAGTGTGAGTTCGGTAGCTTTTATAAATTCGTTTTGAGGTATTTTTGTATGTCCAATGTTGTAATAAAAAATACTTTTGAATTATTGAAAAAAGATCCTAATGATTAGAGCCAAAAAACGAGGGACCGCGAAAGCATAAAATTACCATTTATAATTATATCATCGTTGTTAATGTTAATAGAAGACATTTATTTATTGAGAAAAAATGATTTTTCTCTCATTGGTCTATTATCTAATTATTCATGAATAAATGAATTCTTTAGTGTTTTTATTTTTTTTAATCTCTGTAGATTAGAATATTAATTTATTGTAGTAAATTATTATAAACACAATATTGAAAATTTTATGGTACGTATACACGAAGCGGAAAAATGTTCCGACAATTATTTGAACATGTTTTTAGTTTATAACGATAACGAAAGTTTTGTTAATTAAAAATCGTCTGTCTTGATAAAAAATTGACACAATTCCAAGTGGACTAAATTCTATAAAGTGTTGAATTTCCAGGAATTAGAAGTTCTTTCCTTCTTCTCAAGGATCTTTTTTTTTCAATTACAAAATAATTATAATTTAGGAGCTATGGGCAGAACACACTATTTTTTGAATGTGTTGAATAGTTTATAACTTTTGAAACTCATAGGTCCCCCAGAGTAATAGTGATAATATGAAAAATAAATTACGTAAATAGTAAAAAAATCAATAAATATTACACCTTTGGAATTCCTAAAAAACTGTAGCTATGACCTTGTTTGCTTTCTGTAAAGTATGCAAAGTACCCACCCGGGGGTACAAAATATTTTACACACTTTAGATTTACTTAATTAACTATATCACGTACTTTTATTCTATGGTCTCTACTATATATACAGCATGCTTTTTATTCAACAGAGTCTCAGAGTAAATAACTGCCTCGAACTTTCAGTATTATCCGTGAATAGTCACTAATGAAAGTAGAAAACGATTCATAAATAATTCCACGGAATAGAGCACTCTTCAGGTCATTTTTCGCCTTTTTTATTTGTTTTTCGACGTAAGAAAATACTTTATAGCAGTAATTGAATTAAAAGAAAAATATATTGGTTTAGTTCACAATACTGAATCAGTTTTCGTGAATATACGATAAAACCACCAGATGTTACTATAATCAGAATTAACATTTTGTGTACTTGGGCTTAATTCGGGCTATTAGCTTATCTTGAACGTATTAGAAATATCAGAATCGTATCTACCCATTTTTCAACATTGTTACAATTAATACCTCAAGATTTGTGAGCGCTTCTAACTATAGTTATTCAGCAATGTTAACCAATTAATACAACTTATTTCTTGTTTTTTTTTCAAATATGCAATAAAGTGGAAGTGTATCCACATTTCCAGCAAAAATATTTTTGTAATCATTAGCTAACAATCAGCTCTCATCTGAATTTGACCAACTATCTTGTACCATATCGTTTAAATTTCTGTTATAAATCTTAGGTAAGTTAATGATAATTTAATAAGAATTTGCACCAAACAGGTTCCATATCGCTCATCAACGTCCTAGGTAAAGTCTTTGACGTTTGATGAATGACAGAAACTAGGATTTTTGTACCGAACAATTCTAACCTTGCAATTCAGATTCAGGCCCGAAAATTCAAGCCACAACGTCATCACCAATCTTCATAGTATCGTTTATCAAGCTGTATCTCTTCCAAGAAGAAAAAATTCTCTCAGCTGAGCAGTTACTAGCAAATAGAGTGTTTCTAAATTCATGCCACAAAGTTCAGGTGGTGTTTGCTCGTGCGAAATTAAGATGGGTCTTTCCGATAACAAAATTTCCTCAACCCGCCCCTTACCCTTAAAAAGAGGTGACCAAAATTGAGTTTTCATTTTTTTTATAAAATTTCAGTGAAGCTAGAAACTTGAAATTCTGTAATTTTCGTGCACTCGCAACGGACTAACTTCAAGTACGTTTTCAATATTTCTGTTACATTATACTTACGGGGGTGAAAATAACAACCCTTACTCTATTTCATATCAAAACTTTCCTCCAGATGAAGTTTCATGAAATAAAATTATAACTTCAAATCCTCAATTTTATTTAAAAATGTTTTCTCTCATTTTTGACAATTTCAAAAAACAATAGTGCCTATGTGTCATGAATTCCATAAACAGAAATCACAAAAGTTTAAGCACCAGAGTGCATGAACCCAATGTTTTTTCTATTATTGAGTGCAATATCTTCTAGTAATTCAGGGAAAGAATTTCCTAGAAAACTGGTGTAACGTTCCATTTAATGGCTGAGGCAGAAAATTTGGCCCAATTAAATCATTCCCCACAATAATACCAATCTAAACGTTCTTTGAAAAAATATTTGGAAAATATTGCTCTTCAATCTCATGGGGATTCTCGTCTGCCAATACCTGATTATTGTGAAAATTTATGGTTAGTTAGTTGTGGATTGTAAATAAGGATTTTGGGATTTTTCTGGATGCAAACCTTAACATAAAGTTAATATCAATAATATTGTTGCATTTCGTGATAAAAAAGCCTTGAAAATGTGTTTATTATGTCAAGAATTAATTAGAGAATGAACGAAAAATAAATACAGTAAATGAAGTATCATTAAATACGATAAAAATATAGATTTAGGAATAAAATTGTTGTTTATAATGGAATGCGAAAAGTAATCAATGCCTTGCAGGTAATTAATAAACAACAATTAATTAACGGACTTTCGTACTTCTATATCAAAATTAACTTTAGACTTTGTTCGATTATGTAACTTTAAATTGAATCTAACATATTAGGTAATATACAAAGCGGTTTAACGGAGATTAATTACATGTTTTCTACGATAATTTTATTGTTAGTTTTGAAAATTGTTTCCATTATTCGATAATTAATAAGAGAAAAATTCGAGTGCCAATTACAAAAATTTTTTGGTTGAAAAACTATTGAAGAAACCGAGAATGAAGATGATAAATAACTAAATAGTAAAAACCAAGAATTCACTACACCTAAAGAGATAATGAAAATAAAAAAATAGTATTATTCTCTAGAAGGTCTCGGGATTCACTTAATAGCATGAAAAATAGTATAAGAGTTACCAAGAAACTTATGAAATTCAGTATTGAACTACTAGTACTAATGCTAGCCAAACCAGGAAAACCTGTGCTTAAAGTAGAATCCTACCGATCAATATGATAAACATTATTTGAAAAGATACTATCAATAGGAAAATAAACAACAATTAATATAAAAAAAGTTATTCCACCTCATTAGACATTCCACAGAAAATTAAGTACATTCTCTAAATAACATAATAGAGAGATCTCTTGAAGATAACAACATTTGTTCAGCTGCTTTTTGGACATTGCAAAAGCATTTGCAATTTGAGCACTACATCTGGATAGTAAACTAAAGTGACAGGAAATAAAAAAGAAAGCATAGAAGCTGAAATATAAAATGATATTGAAGAATAAAGTACAAATACAAAAACTCAATATGGTATGAACTCATGGTTTACAATTATGGGATTTTACTAGTGAAAATATTGATGCTTGCCTCTAGATTGTCCAAAACCAAATATTGAGGAATATAGTTAATATCTTGTGTTATATGTACCATTAAGACCTACACCGGGCACTCTATATAAAAACAGTCAAAAAAGAAATAAAGAACAGTGATGAATATCACGAATAACGACTCCACAAGCATATAAACAATGAAATGTTGGAACTTCTAGATAATCTAAGGAAGGATACCGTAAATAGTCATTGAAAATGTAATTAAAATGTTAATGTCAACGTCTGACCCTAAATACTAAAAATTAAATACTTTTTAGAAACACAAGTGCAAACAGCAGTTATTTTATTTCAAATTACAATACCTGGCTATTAAATAAGTGGTTACGAAAAAGGGTTTTATTATAAAAATTATTCTACATTCGAATGTTCCCCTTCAATATACTCCCCTCCCCTCGCCACACACCTTTCCATACGTTTTTCCAATTGATCGAAGCAGTGTTGGAAGTCTTCTTTGGTTAGTGCCTTTAGTAGCTCTGCCTTTTTTGCTCTTTGCGCTTCGATCAACACACTGGGTCTTTTTGAAAGTAGATATTTTTCTAACCTTTCAAGGAAATCTGAGCAGACCCGTTGACGCCAGAGCTTTTGGTTAAAAATCAGATTTTTTGGCACCAACTTTGCACAGACTTTTATCATGTGTAATTCCTCGTGTAAAATTTTTCTAACCGTTTCTTTATCGGCGTTTACAGCATCGGCAATCATCCGGATGCTTATTCGACGATCTGCACGCACAATTTGGGTCACTGTTTCCGGAGTTGAAACAGTCTAAGGGTAACCGGGGAAATGATCATTTTCAGTGCTCTCTCGGCACTCATTGAAGCGCTTACACCACTTAAAAACACGCGCATGAGATTGATACGCTGTTCCTGTTTTTCGTCACACATGGTTTCCGGCACGAGAAAAAAACATGTGCGCTTCAAACCTCTACTGCACAAATATCATAATAGTAACGGAAACGTTTTGGGAACGTGCTTAGACAAGATATCTAGATACTCAACGCACTACTCGTTTTTTACCCCACTCGTCTAGGGCGCCCTCTAGGCGTGCAGTCTCGTTATTTAATAACCAGACTTCATATATCGGTTAGATGTGTATTTGGAACAATTTTCTGGTTCTCTCCTAAATATGAATGATTAAAGTTATTCTTTTTATAGAATGATCTTTATAATAGCAAAAAATATTTTTTAAAAACCTTTCAATGCTTCTCTTACCTGATTAAGAAAACTTCATTCTGAAGCACTGAAATAACTGATTCGGAAGGGATACTTATTAACTATTCACATTTAGCTAAGATTTTTTGTTTACTTCTCATAACTCAAACTAGCACTTGTACATAATACCTTCCATTAGGATTTTAAGAGATTAACTTTTTATTTTTGATCAGCTACATTCTTAATTCGGAACACTGTGCGGTGAGTCTTTCTTGTAAATAAAAGCTATTTCGAAATTCAACGTAATAAAAAATTGAACACATCTGCAGAATTTCAATTAAAAAATTCTGCACATATGGACTTGTCAGACCCTGGATTGTGATTGTAGCTAATCTGTAAGATAATATGTGTCAGTTTATTTTATAAAACTAATATTGTTTATATTTGTGAAATTGCACGCATTACGTAATTTAGAATATTATATTTTCATTCTAATTTTGCACAAAAAAATGTGATAAAATTTGTTAAAAGGTCGATTCCAGTTCAAATACAGAATAAATTACTTCAATCAAGTATATCATAATATTGAAAATATGTGTTATATGAAGGAAACCGATTAATTTTATTTCACTGTGAATTTCGTTGATTCAAACAATATTTGAAGGAATTTACTAAAGTTTCCATCTCTCATCAGTGATAACTTAACTACGAGGTTTGCTTCAGATCAAATCCTATGGAATATTTTCCCATTTCTCACAATAATTCTCTCCGGTATAGGTCTACTATATGAGTACTTATGTTGTTTTTCCCTTTGGATTCCATTTAGGGTTGGAGGCAGATATTACAATGCTCATGGCAATACTGAAGGTTTGCCTTATTAGATCCATTTAGAGCCATTTTTCCTAATAAGTCTCGAATCTCTCCAGTATAAGTCTACCAAATGTTTCAATCCAAATTTAGGGACTAGACTGATCTTTTGAAATAGTTCTATGAATAGACCTTGTTGTCTTTGGGAATCCACTTAGGGCTAGAGACAGATATTACACTTTTCATAGCAATACTGGAACGCACATACTGGTAAAGGTGGTTGAATTTTTTCTAATATCCCGAATAACATACCTTCAGATCAGTTTTCAATTAAATGAAGAGGAAAACTCAAGAGGACTCACGTTTGGTAATAGAGAAGCTACAGGAATATTTTTATTGACCAAATACCTGCGGGACAATGTGTATGGTCATCAAAGAAACAGTCAGGATGCATAAGAACTTTGCTTATTATTACTAAAGAAAGTTTCTTCCTCTGATGTTTTTCTATTTCTGCGAAAGATTTTATGAAACCATTTAGCTCAGATATTTCTCATCGCCAATTGATTAGTCAAATGAACGGTAGTGTAACTCAAATTCAACTATCCCCCGATCATTCTGAACATTTGGAAGCATTAATTGATAAAAAATTGAGGTTTCGAGTTAACTTCAGCTTTTTTCTTCGTAGCTTTAATGAAGACTGAAGGTAAGTCGAAACGTCAATTTTTTATCAATCTTTCAAAAATTATTGAAAAAAACTAATTTTAAAACAGAAGAGATCTAAAATAAATAACATTTAGAAGCACTTATATATCAAAAGGTCTAAATTAATATATGTATGTATCCATAAAATAATTAAAATTATAAAAAAAAGTTTGTTTTCTTCCATACACTCACCGTTTGGCGTTTTCAAAAAATGGTCTTGTGATTGCGATGCGACGTGGTCGACGGAACGAAACAGAATTACGAGAATTTGTTATCAGAATTTGATTAAAATTATCCGAGATATGACCTGGAACTTAACTAAGAGATGTTAAAATAGAATGTACATAAGATGGGGTCAGAAGCATCGTGATGTTGCGTGTTTGCTTTATTTTCTATAAAAAAAACTGTAAGACGATTAAGTTATAGAATAACAGATAAATTTATTTTCGTCGTAATAATGAATTGGTTACGTTTTCTTCTTATTCTAATGAACAGAAAATACGGTAAAAGTTCAAAATGACAAAGAATTCTGCCGCTTTCAGCATCGTCCCATTGTAAAATAACAATTTGTATCACAATAGACCATATACTATGATATAGTTTTCAAATTATAGATGGAAAGTATGAGAGCTCTTAAGAATTAGTAAAATTCTCTTTTGTTTGCGTACAACAATCGAAAATTTAATATCAGGATTCCTTTCCTTTCCCAAACTGATTTTGACTCGTAATCCAATATGCGCAAATGCTAACTCAAATACGCTTACTTGATTTCGCGCTTTCATGTAAGTATTTTCGCGGGTCTGCTGCGGGTCTATCCTTCTCCGACAACCAATAATCGAAAATCGACAATCAACAATAGTTCCTAACGACAAATATTCCGCCACACAATAAAGGATTTATCCCCGAGCATAAATAGATTTTGACTCGCAATATGAATAAAGATGCGCATGCTCGTTGTTTGTTGACCTCAAATTACAAAAATTGACGTGAATGGACGTCAAAAGGCATCAATAAACATCACATAACAATCGATCTGAATCGGTTTAATGGATGAGAATCGTCAGGAAGTGACAAAAATTGACGCCAATCGACATCAATCGACGTCAATGGACATAAAAAAATATCATTCAACATCAAGTGACCATCGCCCTAATCAGCTCCAATGCTTGTCAATGGACATGAATTCACAAAAATAGACGCCAAAGGATCTCAAATAGACATCAATCAACATCAAATGACAATCAGTTTCAATGGATGTCAATCGATATGAATTGACAAAAATACATGCCAATTGAATTCAAATGATATGAATTGTCATGTATCCACGTTAATACACATCAAAAGACATCAATCAACCTCAAATAACAATCGACCTCAATCGACAATGGATGGCAATCGATAGGAATATATGTTTGATTGCTTTAGTTATGATAGCATGAAGATTTCTGAAATCATATTCTGCTTTGTACAGAAGTACTATTAATGAGGGATTGAGAATCCTCCGTGTATTTATCTAGGTCTTCGGTAGACAGAAAAACAGCGAATTGGGATAAAATGTGTTCGCGAAACCGTTCCAATCAGCTTTTTACCAATAAAGTAAATCAAGACGTCCGATTAGGCCACATTGTATCTGTAGGGTCCATTCGTCGTCGCAAGATGAGCCGGGGTCCAACAGTACATAAATAGACTGTGTTTTTCTATTTAGAAATATAGTAAAAATATTAGAGTATGCCAAGCAATCAACAGCTTTCTTTGGGTTGGAATAGGAAATTTATTAAAAATTGCGAGATGGAAAAACTCACTACAATATTTATTGTCATTACGAGGATGTTACTAGAAGTACTTGGCCCAACAAAGGAAATACAAAAATTTTGGAACAAAATATATTTATTTTTCAACGTAATCTCCTTTTAGCTCCTTTAGCACCTTTTTATAATAAGAATCGTCAAGTTCCTCAAATAGCCGTTAACTATTGGAGAATCTTTGATCATGGTGCCATTTTTTCATGTCTGGGAACAGAAAATAATCCCAGAGGGCTAAATCTGGCGAATATTGTACATGAGGTAGCAACTGAAACTATTTTCATTAATTTTGGCCATTGCAATAACAGATGTGTGAACTGGTGCATTGTCTAAATGAAATAACACTTTTTTCTTAGCGAAATGCGGCCGTTTTTGATTGAACCGTGACCAAAGCCTTTCTTGCGGATGGAACGGTCTTTGCCTTCTTTGGAGCCCGGTTCTTCCTTTTCAGTCCATTGTTTAGATTGTTCTTTTGTTTAGGGTGTGAAGTGAGTGACCCATTGTAATGAAACGGCGTAAAATTCGGCTTCATTTCTGTAAAACATTGCCAAAAACGTGACGGAAACATCTTCATGACGCTGTTTTTGTTCCATTGTAAGCAAACTCCCATCTTGCTCACAACTTTTCCATGTCCAAATTTTCAGTTAATCTTCGATGTATTGCCCGATGCTGGCTCGCGCATTTCCATTCAACGATCATCCAGAATCACTTTGTAGATTTTTTTCAACATTTCTGGCGTCCCCATTTGGTCGACCACTGCGATGCTGGTCGATGCAGCTTTTATATTGGTTGGGCAAATGCATTCCAATAAAACAATACTATAATATTACGCGGAGTCTTCAAGCTTGAAACATATGCTGTATAGAGTGTATACTTTCTAATACATCGGTATTTTTCAAGCAGCTAGCTCTAGGTCAAACCAAATACATATGGGACCGTCCTCGTACTATGGTCTATTTTATACGAATAGGAAGGGAAGAATATGAACTGAATTTTTTGAAATATATTTCACTGCGCGTCAGTCTCATTACATTCATAAACCGGTGCACATTTTTCGGTAAAATGAAGAAATTTTTCTGATTTTCCTGAATTTATCACTGCCCTCACAGGCCATCCGGATCCTATGTGGCAATATTCTGTACAATACATTCCTGGTGGACATAAATTTTGCCATGGACCGGCTTCAGAAACTAAACATGCAGATGTTTGGCCGCTATCTTCTATGTAAGGATACGTATCTGAATACGTTTGCGAAACATATCTACCTTGATATTCAGTTTGTAATCCGCTGAAAAATTAATTGAGGTTATTAGTTCATATTATAATATTTTTTTCCAACAGAAACAATCATAACCGTTCAACCGTTGAAAATATCAAAAGAAATAAATCATTGATCTAATTTTTTATAGTCACATTAAGAAAACCACTGTATACTCTTTTATCTTCCCATACAAAGGCCCACAATAATCAATAGACTAGATTCTAGCCAGCTCTATTATATAACAGAGATTTCATTTTTCGTGACTGTTGCTAACACTTCCTAATTTGGTACTCTTTCTTTCGATGATGGAACAATTACATACCATAATTCTACATTTCACATAAGTTCGATTATACTTTTCAAAATCCCTAGTCAAGTCGGTCTAAACCATTATCTCCTTTGGTTGGAACAGTTTCCAGTTTTTGTAATAACTTACAATTTCTTCGCAGAGAATTCCATGTTCTAGAATCTTCTCTATGTCTGCTCCTATCAGTAAACGACTTGTTTTCTCAATATTAATCTGTATATGAAGCTAGATCGTTCCTTTTTTTAAAAAATTTACTTATGCAATTATATTTGATAATTTACCACGAACTTATTCTTACTAGCTCAAGAATCGCACTATTTCTGCTTTCTATCTCTGGCATTTAAAAATGGCACTCCGAGAAAACACAGATCCGGTTATTCCTTATTATCATTAGAAATAAGAGTTAATATTGTTCGCTTGAGAATGATTTCTTCTAGCTAAGTTGGAATTTCTGGAACCGTTGGTGATATTCATATTGAATACATTGTTTACACCATCTCTACACCAACACTCACAATAACACTGTAGGACACGCGTTTCGATAACCAAGTTATCGTCTTCAGATCCTAAAGATAAACTTTTACAGCTTACCTTCAGTACTTTTAGTACAGTTTACCTTCAGTGAACTTTTCCAGTTTACCTACAGTCTCTGAAATAAAAGTTTACCTTCAGTATCTGAAGACGATTACTTGGTTATCGAAAAGCGCGTCATTCAGTGTAATTGTGAGTGTTGGTGTTAACAGTGTATTCAGTAAGGAATTTTCTTGTAAAAATATGAGTTTCGGAGAAAGAATTATTCACTAGACCGAGCTGCGTTTGAATTAATTTTAATAGACATCATAATCGTGATAGATTTATTGGGAATCCTTAGATATTTCTAGATTTTCGGAATTAAATTAATTTTTATGTTGTGATATACAATAACTCACTATGAAGCTGAAGGGCAAGAATACAGATAAAATTTCTAGAAAAAGAAATTAGAAACTCTAAAAATCGTTACTAAGGAAGTTTATAAGACTTCAAAAAAAATCTCGGACAAGTTACAATTTGACTTACCTATGTGGAACTCTTTTTTGTCCCCTTGACAGGTTTTTTACGGGAAATTGAAATTTGAATTGTGCTTTGTCGTATATTGATTTATTTCCTGTTGATTGTCCTAGTGATTGCCTTTGGGATTTTTGGTATACACCAGAAGTATTGTAAAATGTTGGAAAATCCATTTGTGCGTCTTGAAACTGTCTATTGTTGTATGGTATAAACCGGAGTTTATTGTTGGTCATATAGATATCTAAATATTTCCATGCCCCGATTTCGTTAGGGGGAATTGATGGTTGAACAGATCTTGCAATACCAGTTATCTGAAAATATTTGATACGTAAAAATAATCGTGAAAGTCTGTCGATTGAGCTGATATGCACATTGAATTCATCTCGTTCGTTTTTTTAGCTGCGACCTTACATAACCTTGTTTCTGAATTATCGTATTTTCGCCTTACTATGTCATATTTTTTGTACCCAATTTCAATTTCTTTAGTATTAGGTGCTCATTTTTACTTTTGTTTCAATTTTCTCAATAGGATTTTGGGAACCTTAGAATAACTCTGACATTGTCATTTTGAAATTTATTTATTGAATCCCATAATTTAATAGACAATTTAATAAAATAGAGTGCTCCGGGACTTGAAGCAAAAACTTCGGGAGTGAGTAGATGACATGAAAATAATGCTGTGATATAAAACAATTTTCTCATACAACTTCTCGTTTCTGAGCCTTTAAAGTTGCGAAATCAGAACTTATATTTGAGTATATTCTTCAAATTATACATTCGAACATTATTTATTTTTAATGGATGATTAAGTATGTCCATTTGGTGTATTTGATGTAATAAATAATTCTACACTACTAATAGTTAACAATCCATTATACATGCCAAGAAAACCGTTCGCCATAAAGAGATATTCTAAAGAAAATTATCATAAATTGTAATTATTTATTGAAAATACCTATAGGAGGTATTAAACTATAATCAAAAATTTCTTGGAGAACTAATGAATAAATAAATAAGCATTTGTACCACATACTACAATCTTCATATCTCTAATGACGACTGTTGAAAAATATGAAATACAATTGACACGTTAAATTATGTTATTTTAAAAAGTATCCAACATCTTGTTGTATTCATTTTATAAAAATTAGTATCTATCTAGGATGTTATTCAAGAAGCAATGCCTGAATGTAATTATGCATAATCGTTGTGATGGTAAGTAGCGTTTAAAAAAATATAAATAGCTAGAACTACATAATATACTTACTTCACAAAGAGACGATTCAGCTGGTGGTATAACTTCTCGTGGAATCGTTTTGTATGGAAGCCATCGATAATTATCTTTCATTTCAGATTGCCTTGGCCGTACTGATGGTGGTGTACGTTTTAATAACTGTAACATTCAGTAAAGAAGATTGATAAATTTATTTTATGAAAAATTTATTATTTTTGATTAGCTCTACCAAAAAGCCGGGAAGATTTCAATTACCAGGTAAATTGAATGATATTGTTAAAATTGGGTCTGAAAAATCATTTCACAATAAAAAAATCTCATATGTAAGATGTGATTGGCGTAACCGCGCAAAACTAACAAAACCTATTTCAAATCGCTGAAGGTAGAATTACACTGTTATTTTAAAGTCATTTTCTGTCAAACGAGACCTAATATCAAGACGAGAAACATATAGAAAGGTCTAAGAAGTAAAAAAAAATTATATTGGCATGGATGAAATACTATGACTAAATACCAGAACATTGGATTTGTATACGCAAATAAACCCAAACAAATTATGAAATGCAGAAAAATCGAAAAAGCCACAGCGCCTTGACACAATATTTTAACCCAAGTATTTAATCGAAATCACTGCGCTACCACCAATTTCGTGTATATTCGGGAAACTTCGGACAATGTCATACGTATCCAAATCTAGATCCATCGCATAATGGAATATAAAGCGAACGTCTACTTTATCCTGCCTAATCTTCTTTTCATATGTCTCAGGTACCGCCAATACAAGTGCCGATTCAGTTCGGAGCTACACCTTTCATGTCATTATTGACATAAATCCCAATTCCAACCGGATACATCAATCGCCACACATTCACAAAACTTTTCAGAAGACTGCTCTACCCAAAAACAGAAGTCTCCCAATCTCAAAATTCAATACGTAAAATTTTGAGCAGTTTTACCTCTTTTGAACCACTACGTTCACGCAAACCAAAACTTGGTTGAACTACCACGAACTAAACATTTCTAACTATAATCATAAACAAAGATTTTCAAAAATTATATACGCTTGTCTGAATTCCACCAAAACCTAGTATTACGGAACTCACTCGCAGCTCAGGGTAGAGCAGCGAGGTAATATCTGCAATTCATTAAATCGAAAATTTTGAGCCGTCACCATAAGTCACCGTTGTTGTTAGCGTTGAGTTATTATGTCGAACTAATACTCTATAATCTTTCATCAATTTGAAATAAATGTTCGAAATCAGCTGTTATCACATAGTAGTAACATTGGTACTCCAAGCATAAAGAAACCATCCTCGTCTATAACTTTTACTACATGAAGAGCTTTAGAAGACCTAAAAGAAATCGCTAACGGAAACTTCCCAAACGTATCCAAGACAATAAAGATGAAGAAGTAGCCTTTATTTGATCCGGGAAAAGGTCCCAATAAATCGGTAGCGAAAACTTCTCAAGACTGAGAAACGCGGGGTTGTGCTGTAATGAATCCTTTAGGGTGTGTTCTTCAAATTCTTTAAATATCAAGCAACATCAGCGTGACTACCAAAGGATTATCATGGAATTTGTCTAAAAAGCTCTTTCGATCACTTCTCCTCCGACTCATCTAACAAAACACTCCCACTAACATACATGAATCATCTTTCATCAACAATTTGCCATCGAAAAAACTTTAATCGTTTGGATGTAATACCTTTGGGACCGCTTCCACAGAATCTACGACTGTGACATATTGAGACAATAGATCAAGGGCAATGTGATATTTATCCTTTCGAGGTACGATTTCAAAATCAAACTGCTGTATTCTTAAGGGTCGAACGAGCAAGCTTACCTGCGAAATCCTCAAGATCTTGATGCCAGACCAATGAAGCATGGTCTGTCACTACCGTGAACAGATTTAATTCCATGTACAGAGGTAGCTTTTCGATAAACCAGAGTACAGCTAAACATTCTCGTTCTGTAGTCGACTCATTTCTTTCCTGGCGACTCAATAACCTACTCAAATAACTTATAACTTGAGGTGTACTCTGCATCCTAAGTCAACTACTAAGTTTATTTGAAAAATCAATCATAATACATCAAAAATTGAAGCTCTACATGAATTTTCTATGTTAAGGGTATCAAGCTAGTAAATGCAGATCAAACGAATGTGAAAATGTTATGGGCGTCGAAATTCATTTATATAGTTAACGAAAATAACAGTGGCGGATAAAGATCTCAATCAGTGAATGTGGAAGGAAACGAATCTCACGCCAGTAACCAGATCGAAACTTTCTCTTTAGCAACGCATAACACAAGTAAGATAAATTGTCAAAATCTTCCAACTACCGCATTAGTCAATTAATACACCAATTACAGGTATAAATCAAGTTGCACGCATTCCAATAGAATGATACCAGCTCAGGAACTCATGGAATACAATATCGATAGAAGAACGTATTTTTGTGAGCAAGTTATGGCGATATTAAGTAACAATTTCATCCAATTAGAAAATATTTTGTTTTCTGATGAGAGCAACTTCACAGTTCACAGTCATTTAAATCGTCGAAATTGCCTTTGTTCGTCTAATGAGAATTCTCCCTGGATGATGAAAAACATACGCAATATCCTAAAAAAGTTAATTTTTGGGCAGGAATCTTTTTTCCAACGTGCTTCAGATCCTTTATTGTTTTAAGAAGAGTCAAGAACGTCAGCATGATCATCAGATTTGGGACTATTAATCATATGGTCGACTTTGATTGTGACCATATAATTCAAAACCTTTGATGGAATGAAAGTATGGAATGTTATGATTCGATAATTCTATTGTAAATTAATTGAAAATAAAATGTTTATTTGTACGAATTATTCTCCTTTTTCCAAATTATCTTTCAATTGGGTTAGAAGGGTGGTTCAAGGACCGACAGGCTTTAGCCCTGGAACCTCATTTACTCTGGTCATCCCCGGCCGTCGGCACAAGCTAGAAAATATATACATTGACTGTACATACTAAAACTACTCGTTTGTATATCATCATCACCATCAGAAAATAAGTAAGTTCTCTGGAATCTAGTATAAATTCTTAGAAATTCGTGGCTCTAATCTGCATACTTACTGCTTCTTGTAAGGTTCTGATGCACTGAACTTTATTATTATTACAAGGTCTTTGGCAGTTTACTAGAACATCTTGGTTGAATTTCTTGGTATACTCTTTCTTGTACGTAGTTATCACGTCATCTTTTATTTTTATATCACTTTCTAGAAGGTCTCCATTTATTTTGGTATTTGCCCGCTGTAAAAACAGTTTAATGACAAGATGTACTTAGAAAATAAGACAATAATATAAAACTTCAGTAAAAATAATAAGAATAACAAAGAAGGTTAATATTTATCGAAATGAAAATTAATATGTGCCTACATATTAAAAAACTATTTCTCTGTTCCTGTGTAAGAATGGACTCCATGACTTAACTATTTTTGGCAATTTTCTTTAGTAGTTTGGTGCCCCTGAATGATAGTTTCATCTTGACAGCTGACTGGACGATGCATTATTCGGTCATGCGTGTGGTTCATGTACTTGATTTTCCGTTTGCTGTTGCCATTGACGTTTGCTGTTACAAAATTAGAAACACTGAAATGCATAAAATCATTGATAGTTGCCGTTTGAATCAAAAACAAAAACACAGAAATATCACGAAAACAAAAAGCGGTACACGTAGAATCTGCTACGAACGTCAAACGGCAAACCTCACACGCGAACGGAAACAGCAAATGAAAGTTAAAGTTTATGAATCGGCCTTAAATCTTCAACTATGTTGAGCATTGATAACTTTCACTCATGGCATTAAATAAAACAATTAACACATTTTCTGTGATAATAGTGGCCTCTTCATCCGAACACTAAGGCATGAATTTTCATATTCTTTTTCATAATTGTTTTTTGATTTAACAGTTAGTAAATTATTCATATCGGTAGAGGCCACGTCCCGCAATTCTCTTCAAGCTCTTCACCCGACATTCCGCTTACAGGATGAGTTTTTTTCTGACCTAACCAAACTTTTAAAATCAAATATTTCCAAAGTCATCTGTCAAACATGAATCAGTGTTACCAACCAACTACCTACGATAGAGTGTAATTCCTCTAATGTACATTTTAAACAATTTCTCTATATATAAATAGAGTGAATAGAAGCAGAAACAGGAAAAATAGTATAAAATACTCGTAGCAGAAAACCATTCCAGCATTCGTTCGTTCGGCCTCTCGCGCTCGTGACGAATTTGGAACTCTTGTTGCAATGAAAAGCCTCCTGTTACTTGTATTTCAATATACTATTATAATCTTATTAGTGAAGTAAAAGGTTTTTTAGGCAGTTACTTACGCAATCATATTCCTGTGGAATACTAGGAATAAAAGAATGTCCCATTTTGTAACTAGATCGGTAATCTGATTTTTTTGCAAGTAGTGGAATACCATAATCCACATGACTGAGAGTATTTTGTGTACATTGTCGAGGAAGGTACATTTCAATGTTGTTTATTTATCAGATATAAAGAATATACTGACAATACCAAACATTCATAATCAAATGTCATTATTGATAGATTCATGAATAGAGGGTTAAGCTCATACAAGATCACCTCATTGGTTGTATGTATCTCATTTTTCAAAATATACACAGTTCACGTAACAAATATTTCGATTTTTATTGGCTATTTAAAAAAATGTATTCATGCTATAGGTTGATTGAAAGTGCATCATGCATCGTTACTGCAAAAAAACTTATCAACATAATTTTGTGAAGAGAATGTATATAATAACTGTTTTTCAAGATATACTGAAATTTTCTACTGCTTGTGAAGCTGGTCTCCGTCTTTGTTTTGCCATCTCTCGGAAGATTTAGGAAGTCTTCTTCGAAAAAATATCTTGTCTTGTCACGTAACTATTAGCGCACGAAGGATTCGCTTTGCTTTTAAATCGCAGCCAGTCAAGTGCCTCTTTCAACGGACCAAATAAATAATAGTCACATGGCGACAAATCCGGACTGATAGGAGGGTGCTCCAACTTTTCCCAAACAAATTCGTTTAACGTTTCCATCGTACGCCCCGCTGTATGCGGTCTGGTGTGCAGCGATATCGCTCTACGGATTGGATTATACTGTCGTTTTGATCTGCAGGCAGGTTTCACCGTGTTTTTTAGATTCCTATAATACTAAGCGTTCACAGTTCGTTGTTAAGTCAGAAAATTAACCGTCTGAAAACTGGCGCTCCTTCGTCTTTCTTCCTCCACACCATAGACACACGTTTACTCTCCGGAATATAGTGCTGTACCGAAGTCGCGTATGTGGTGATTATTCGATGCAACAAATTTTCAAAGAATGTAATAAATAGCTTCTGCAAATAAAAAAAGCAGTTCGAGAACTTTCACTGAAGTTTGACAATTGAAGAATGTTGCTACATGTGCTAAGTACAGAAGGTAAATTCATCCTTAGAGGATGGAAGTACGTACAATATGACAGTACTGATTCCTTTAGCTTGAATATAGACTGGTGGAAAGGCTGGAGTGAGTCAAAAGATATGAGGAAAAAAAATACGTATTCCATTGTACAAATTGGGTTCGGTTAGTCAGTTACTGTGAACATGAAACTTGTCATTCAGGCCTTGTAGACATAGAAACTAATGCTGGTATGTAGAAGAAAAATTGTTGTGAAAAAACGAAAATTTCTCATCTGTCTGAAAGTGTAGAGAAAGTACTTCCAGCTCTATTAGATTTACATATGAGAAATCAAAATTAGATTTATGTGGTCTGCTAGTGGATCATCAGGATCGTTTGGCTTCTCATGTGTTTTAGGAACATACAGAAGATACCTAATTTATTAGAAAACTTGATTCAAGATTAGTTTATGCAACCAAAATTAAAAATAACCATTAAACTAACAAATTAAATTACTTTTTGAAAGACACTGAAATGGTAGCTACTTGTCGTTTATACAGAAAATTAACCGTAAATTTGAATTAAAATTAAACTAAGAATTAGTCAACTTTTAACTTCTTAGTTTAATTCCTTAATTTTGTGAGGTTATAAGCACAGAATACGTTCGGTTTTTGTTTTGTTTACAACATCCTTGTTCATTGGTTTTGGGAATATATTCGCGTTATCGCGCCGATTTCCGCCGTGGAGTTTTATTTTTAAAACAGCTATCAAAAAAATACGAAGAAGCATTGTTTGAAAGTCAGCAATGTCCTTTAGACAATGGAACGCCAATAAATAGTGTTATGAGCTTTTCACATTTGTATGACAAAAAGGACCCATACCGTGAATTTCTATTGGTTTACCAGTAGTTTACAATTATTCTCCATGCATAAACCAAAAAATTACAACCAAGAAAATTTAGTTTAATTTTAATGTTAATTTAGTTTCAATTTTGGCTACATAAACCAAGCTTTACTTAACAACTGATTAATGTCATGTCGTTTGTGGCCGTAAACTTCTTATTATTTATCTGTGGTAGTAATACACAGTTTTGTATTCTGTCAGTGACATTAGTAGTTTGGCCATTTTATTCATAAAGCATAAAACGGTCTGCTTAACCAAATCAGTCAGACTGTCTTCTGACGTAACAAATTACACGATATTACCTCACTCCATAGTAAAATGTAAACAAACAACATAATAATAAATAATGTGATTCATTTCACGTAAATGTCACTCGATAAGGTGAATGAAGTATGAGTAGCTTCTCAAGTTTCAAGCAAATTGTAAGCATAAGATGAGAAATAGACACAAAAAAACTTATAAGATTGAAGAAATAATAACTAGACTTGATATGAACATTATTCTTGTCATTATCACCAATATTTTGGTTTGTTGTTTGTAAGTCAATGAAATACAAAATCTTTACAACATCAAAATATGCCTAAGTAGTATAGCAGTTTTGTTACTGAAGACATTTCAAATATAACTTGACATTTAATAGTTATTTTAAGGTACTAAAAATATTTTAACTAAACTTTTTAGAATACAATGGCAGAAGAGAATCTATCTTCCAAACATATTGAAAATAAAGAAGGCGAAGATAATTCTGATTCGGAACCGATATCACATATGATATTAGATTTAGGAGACGATTCTCCATTTAGTTTAAGGGAATCCAATAGGTTAGGAAATTCAAAAACAGGAGTCTCGGGTATGCTATTTATTTTATACATTTCAAATAATATTTATTTGTAAAAATACTAAGTTTTTTTAGTTTCATATATCATCCTACAATGAAAAATATTTCAAAAATTTTATCATTAGTGATTATTGTTTCACTAATATTTAATGTTGAATAATTATGTTTCACCACTATTTATTGTTACTTAGTAGTATATAAACATTCAGCTCGAATAATAGGTTAAAATTAACTTCACACCTTTATATACACCCCTTTATGCGTTTCTCATGATATTTTCTTCAAAAACAAATATTTTTGGGCGATTATGTTGTTTACTTATCAAATATTTTTACATGGGTGATTGCTTGGTATGTTTCACATGTCAGTAAATTTTTTTTATCCTCTCACAATAATAGAAATGTATACTTGCCTTCCTTATTATTATTATGACAAAAAAATAAATAACACCAACAGAGTTAATTCTATTTTTATGAAAGTAATGTGGATTCGTTTTTTTAATCTTTGGAAAAATAACTGGGTACTTGGGGGCTAATTTAATATATACCTCTAGCTTCTGGCTCAAGCACTGGTGATAGTCATAAGAGAGAAGACAATCCATTTTCTTTTAAACACTTTCTTGAAAGCGTTTCAACTGATAACTACCAAGCAAAGGGTGCCAGACCAAAGGTGTATGAAAACCGTTCAGCATCTTCCGACTATAGTAATCTCATTCCAGAGTCCAAACCTTCTAGGTTAATTCCAGAATATCCTTCAGCATTACCTGATTTTGTACAGGATCATCTAGTCATTGAACAGGTAAGTACATATTAATGATTGTGATTAAATTATGTATAAAAGATTGATTGGGATTCTGAAAATCCTCAAGCAAATTATTATCAAAAGAACAGAATCAAACTGATTAAACACTAGGAAGACTAGTGTGGTCAAATGACTTCTATGTTGTTTTATGATCAGCCATATATAAAAATATATTATAAATGATTACATACCTTGAAAGACCTCAGGGGTCATTTGCATTTGACTAATGCAGTAAATATTTACATTTAAATAAATATACTTGTGGTTTGGGTAGTTGAAATGAACATTTTTGATTCTTTCTTGTTTTGTTCTTATCAAATCAAAGTCGTATTACATGTCACATTAATTTTATAATGTATTGTAATCATTCCCTTTGCATTTATTGCAATATTACATAAAATAGTGATTCTTCCATTGATGATGACAACACTCATGGTAAAATTGTACATTATGTTAATTATTGATAATAATAAAATAAAAATTTCAATATTGAGAGAAACAGAAAACTTTGTTATATTACTATTTATTTCAATGTTTTAGACTCAGCACCTTTCTCGACTTTATGTAGTATAAACCTAAGAACAGAAAGAGATTAAGGTTGGGGTCGAGGACATCATGGCTGAGGTTAGGTTAGGTTCAAAACTGATAAATTGTGATAGTATCAGTTAATAAACTTTTTTTAATAACTGTTGAGCCATTTCATTTGGTAATAAATATGTCCACTAATAAAATATAAATATAAAACGATAGCATACGAATAAAACATTACAACCTATGAATGAGTCATTTGACCACACTTGGTCTTTGTAGGTAATTCAAAATTTCAGTCTTACTAGTGTTAATGGGGATAATATATAACAATTGAGTCCACCTCATTGGCAGAAATCTGTAATATTCAATATATTTACCATATTATTAATCTGTAAAGTACATATAATTTATTGTTTTCCAATGTTTTAGTGTTACTTAAGAAATAATTCACCAGACAATTATAATGGGGTTATGAACAATCTTCCTGATTTTACACCAGGGAGAATAAATAGAAATAATGGTATAAAAGTGGAAAGTACTTCCAATAAACCAGTTCCATTAGATTTACCTATAAGAAATCAAGATTTCCCTTTAGATTTACCTTTACCCAACTCAGGCAGTTCAAGAAATGTACCAACAGCTAGTGAGGTATTTCTCTTTATTATCACACAATAAGAATAAGAATACACTAATCTGAAAGCTTATACTCCACTTTTTTAGTTTGTAATACATATATCAGTTCTAATTTTTAATCATTTTTTTTGTGACCACAGTACAATATTGACTGACTTTAAAAACTTCTTGGAAACTGTAATTGGGTTAACCCAATTAAGATCTGAATGGTCTGAAATTAAACTGGATCACATTCCCTGTAGTTAGAAAAATTAAATAATTGGGTCATAGTCATGTGATGGGGGGATCCTTCCTACCCTGATAGACCAATACCTTTCTTCTATGCTCTAAGCTCTCCAAGTTTCTGGTCACCTCTGGATCGCCTATAAATCGAATTGCTCTCTTCTATATTGAGTCGAGCATCTTCAGAGTATGCTTAGGAGCCGAGCTCTAAATGTGCGAGCAATACTCCAAAGGTGTATGAATCTGGGCCTGGTAGAGGACTAGAAGCTGTGTACTGTGAAAATCAACTGATTCATATCTATTTTTGCAAATAATTTTCTATACCATTTACTACAACCATTTCATCTAGATCTTTATTCACATAGATAAATATAACGCTTCTTTCTAGGTGGGAAATTCAAAGAGTTTGCCTGATTTCCTCACAGACAGTGCAGTCTGTGACACATTATCTGCTCCACATAGTCCACAAGAGCAAACTGAAAGACTGAGGAATGAATTAGACATTACTAAAAGACAATTGTTAGAAAATCAAAGATTGTGTGATAACTTAAGTAGAGAATTGGAAATTGCTAGAAATAAGGAGCATGAATATACCCAAAATCTTGCCAGGGCCCTTGAAAAGGTGGAGGATAATCTAGAAAAAAGTAATGTAAGTATATACATATAAAAATGTGTGTAACTGTTACAAACATTTTTGTTTATAATTTTAATTTATACTTTTAACATCATAATTTTTAATTAAATATTTATAAGAATTTAAATTATTGAACACACTTGAAAGATTATTTTTTGTTGTCCTTCTGTTTCTTATAATGATTCTGTTTGATTTTATTTATTTTGTCTGAGTGTACGATTGTGTTCTTAAGTTTTGTTTTTGTTTACTTTTATTTATATGTGCTTCCGTTCCTAGTTGTTCTATTTTTATTTGTTTCATTTGTATTTTTTTGTAGCTTTTTTGTTTGTTTGTGTGTTTGGTTCGTTATATTTGAGATAGTGTATTCTTTAATGAAGGGGAAAATCTTAGAGACATCTCAGTTGCTGGAGTTAAGAGGATATATGCGATTTTTACCTACCAAAACCCCTCCTCCTTGATTATAAAGAGACAGTAACAAAACCACCAGAAAGTATTACTTCATCATAATCCTTGGTGACAGTAAACCTTTGATTTGTGATATGGTTGCTCTACATTCCTCTTGACATCTTTGACATACATACTTTAGGATAGTAGAGACAAAATGGTGAGTCTGTAATTTTACAATGATACAAACAAGGAATAAAACATCCATGTCCTGTGAGTAGCTGTGTTAAGTGATAATTTATACATCGTTTACAGCTCTTTGTAATGATATGTTGAATAGCAATCTTGTGACCTTTGAGTGAGTTATTTCAGACCGATAACTTGATTTTTTTAAGTTTAACCAGTTTTTTGCGGTTTGTTCCCAATTACCAAATGCCAATATGCTTTGAAAAGATAATCAGGCATTTTGGCTTGACAAACTATGTGGCTTATCAGGTGTTTGAGGGCGGGACACTCATCCATGTGGTCTGCAGCATTTTGGATCGTCCGTGATGCCTATATTGTGTAGATGGCGTCTTAGATGACGGGGTCTGTGTTTTTCCTTCCATCTCGGAAAAGTCTCTTACTACTCCGAGAATGAGTAACAGACTTTTTACACTCCAGCACAATCTTAGACACATCATTTCAGTCATTATGGTTGGTATGGCAGCTCTGTTGGGAAGACATAGCATGTTTTTCAAGTGAAAAAAAATTACTTATTTTGGAGTGTTCTCCACAGAAACCTGCTCCGGCCAAGGCATTTATCCTGGAGTTATCCATGTACCAGGTAGTACCATTATTTGGTATTGTGAGAAGTAAATCATTTTGTAAGAAATTTATGATCACGTTATGTTGTTAAAAAATGTTTTTAATCACATAAATTATGTTTCTGAAGTGTTTTAAAGATATCTGACATAAATTCAGTATTTTATTTTTCAATTTGAAACATCTTTAATTATTTTGAATGGATTTTGACACCTTGAAATTTTATAAAGCAGCTAGTTAAGAATTTTTAAAGTGACCTAACTTCATTCTTCATAAAATATCACTTCTTATTCACTTTATAATTACAACTATTTTAGTATGAACTATAGATTTATCACCATTAGATAAACTTAAATAATATGAGTCATTAGTATCCTATAGGTATATTTTTAAATTCATTGAAATGCAAACCTTTTAATATCTTCATTTGAAGATAAAGGGATTACGCCACTATCAAAATAAAAAGTTCAATTATACTTTTTTATTTATACTTATTGCTTCAACAGTACTGTTTCATATCTGTTTCTCTAAATGATTGTTTCGAAGCCTTAATAATATTAATTTTGTACTAGTGTCTATCAACTTATTTAAATATATCTTTACAGAAACGGGCTACAACTGCAGAGGCTCTAGTATCAAAGCTAAAGCAAGAAATAAAATCTTTAACTGTAAGTATTTATATAAAAAGTTATAAAAAGTGTTTCTCTTATATGAATTTCTAAAAAAATGGCATGTATATTGATTAAATCTTCCTTCACTTATTTTGAGGGCTTACCCTGTAATATTCAATTTCTTCAGTCTCGATTTTGGGATGTCCATGATTCTCTTTGGAGGTCTGCCTACTCATATTCTAGTGGTTGGCTTCTTTAATGCTTGTTTCACCAGCAAATACTTCCTCATTCTGTCGACTTGCTCTTTTTACTTTCGTCTTCTCCTCTTTACTTTTCACTCTCGTCTTCTCCTCTTTACCCATCTGACTATATCTTTCATCTGTCTAATGTCGCAACAGCGTTTTCTGTCCAGGATGGCTATTGATCTAACAGTTTTCATCTCTGTTGTTCTGAGAAGTTGTTTTTTCCTGCTTGTATCCGATCTCGTCTCAGCTGTTTTGTATATACGCACCTTGCTTAATGTGGACATGATTTTGTTACACCATATGACGTCGCGTGAACATCCAGATATTTCTGCAGCATTGTTGGCTTGCATGCGTGCTTCCTCGTAGATGTTTCTGTTGCTTGATGTTATAGTTCCTAGATAGTTGCAGTTCATAACTTCTGCTATTATTTAATCGTCTATCGCTAATTTGCAGCGTACTGCGTCTTTACTTATTGTCAGACTTTGTTTTAGGGATAGATATCTTCATAGTGAACTGATCTGCCATTCGCTAAATTTGAAAAGAATTCGTTGTAGATTTTCTTCTTCTATTTCTGCTATGAGGACAGCATACAATTTGGAACTCGCTATTTCCTATCATGTATCCTCTTCCTGCAGTTTTACTTCCATTTGTTATGCATTCTAGGAGAAGGTTGAACAGTGGACTTAGACTGCCACCTTGTCTAATTCCTTTTGTTATTGGAATGTAAACTGTAAGTGTGTTGTGTTGTACTCTTGTACGGTTTAGAGAGTTGAATTCCTTGACTATTTGTATCACTTTTTTCTTGATTCGTTCTTCCTATAAAATGCGTAGGGCCTTTTACGAGTTTCATAAATATTGCATCTATTGTTGATCTATTGTGTCTGAAGCCTTGTTGCTCTTCATTTATTTCTATATTTAACAAGAGATACTGTGTTGATATCCTTGTTAGATGGTACTAAGGAGGCATATGCCACGGTAATTACTTGGGTCTTTTTTCTTTTCTTTCTAATGAATAGGAATGGTGATAGTGAGTTATTGATTAATAATACTAATACTTTTTTCAAATTTTAGAATCAATTAAACATAGCGAGAGCTGAAAATCAAAGTCTCAAAGGAGAAGAAGCTGCTGGTGGTCATGGCTATTACAACTCTTCTAATCAGTTACATTATATTCAGTTAGCTCAAGAATTACGAACTGCTGCAAGTACTGCGGAACATTCTTTGAGGTATGTGTAAAGATAGGATAGCGGAGTATTTTCTGGATAATCTTTAATCATCCATAATTGTATATCACGTTTGTTATACCCTACTGTTAAACAAATATCGAAAATAATTAGTATTTTATTTCAATTTATGTTCTAAAACCTCATTGGCTTACCAAGATTGAATTTTTTAATAACATATTATATTTTTGATGACTTAATAACAACCATATTCCAACCCTCTGACATAACTTCTGTATTTATTAATAAAGAAGGCTGTCAAACCATGTCTCATCCAAGTATATATTCGTTTCTCCACTTTATCAAATGACTATTTTCCCATTCTTCGTTCCTTGTCCTCTAAAGGGTTGAATATGTCCTATTTATCAATTTTTCACTATAAAATTAATATTGTTTTGATTGTTTCAGACAACTGCTGACTGGCGTAGATAATCTACGAATTATGGCTGCTTCTATAGAAAATATGCATCGGATAGAGGAAACAAGAGATCCATTTTCAAATTTTGATGAAGACGCCGGTCCAGCTCTATAATTTTCTTTTGTAGTAGTATTGCTAAGGAATGTACATAAATGATTTTATTTATTGTTACATTTAAACTTTTTGATACATGTGATCATATTAATTTATTTAACTTCTGGTATATATCCAGACAATGTATATATTTTTACATTTTTAAACTGCGCCCACTAAAGATGTCGGTTTTTATCATATTAGATCTTTATTTTTAAAGACGAACGCTTGTTATAATAAAGTTTATATAGTAATTTGTTTATTTTATTCATCAAAGTTTAGGAATAAAAAAAGATACATTATTCAAAGATGAATGAGTTGGCCAGTGTTCATTCAAATTTCGTCGGCAAATTATAAACGGAAAGAGAAAAAAATAGAATACAATGAACTCATTACCGGCTTCAATGGGCGTGGAGTAAACCACAGCTAGGTAAGATTATCTACAAGCAACATAAGAGAGGGTGTGGCAATAAATACCATGCAAGTATTTCCAATAAATGGTCAAAAAGCAAATGATGTTTCTCACGCAAACCATTAGCAATCCAACTCTGAATGGAAACAAACAAATTCAACTCACCTCTAACAACTTGGAATTCAATTGAGGGCTGTAACCATCCTAAATTTCCATATATAAGTCCTAGTCTTATCTTTAATATATCAATCTAAGCTGTTCTTAATTTATAACTGCTTTTATTCGTTGTGCTCTTTTGGATACGCAGTTAATGCGAATTTATTATTTTTTCAATAAATTTATAATTCGCTGAAATTTGTTTTATTGTTCTTAGCATAAATATTAATTTGGATAATCGTGTCCGGGGAGAGTTTTAGTTTGTTTAGTTTTTATTTATATTTGATTCATAAGGTGTTTCCAGCTTTTTCGTCTTTTTTATTAATTGTTCACGTCGTTCGTTAAAAAGCTGGTGGCGTCCAATTTAATGTTAATTGTTCACCCCATCTGAGTACCAGTTATTTGAATTCTTCAAGTGATGTCGAATACCACTTCCTGAAGAGTTTCTGGCTGGGGAAGTTAAGGTTATACGTTTCTATAATAAACCAAAAGAAACCGCTGAACATCTCCTTTGTGAGTGCGAGGCAATCCATAGATAAAGACTACTGTACTAACATTCAAGCTCTTTAAAACCAGAAGAGGTAAGCCGCATAGCCTTCATACAGGTAGCTCACATTGCAAAGTCGTTGCTACCTGACAGATGAACAGTCTAGGGTACACACTAGATATCAATAAGTAAAAGTGTTAGCGAGGTAGATTCACGACCTTTTCGCTCTAGCTTATCTAATCTACTATGTATTAATGTTATATATACTGGCTCTTTCCAATACACTACTGAGAATAATCACATAATGTCGTTAAGGAGAGACAAAGAATTACTTGGATTTTAAGAAAACAAAACAAACGAAAATACATGTCAGAATATAGGTTCGTTCCAGCCCGTCCTTGGTACGGTGACGATTCTGCGCAATAGAGATTACGTGCTCCAGCCGGACAGTTACAGTTATACGAAAGATTTTGTTTTGAGCTCTAACAGACTTAAGTATCGTTTGTGAACCGTTTCCGGGACGGTATTTTTGATACTTGGTTGATAGCAAGTACTGTTACAAGAGCCGTGCATAGCCGGAGACTGCGCAGAAGATATCTATAAACGCTTCCGATAACCGTTCCAAGAACGGTCCAGATTAGCAGATTGGAACAAACCTCATAATAACTAGAAACGCAAAACTAAGAAAAATCAATATCAACAACCTTAATACAACAATAGTAAACAACAAATTTATTGCTTTAACTGAGTCTAACTTTCGCGACTACGCCATGTGCTCTCGCATTTGAAAATACATATTACGGGTATACATTTTTATTCTTCGACCGTTTCCCCGAATAACGTATTCAATAAAACAATAATCCTTCGATCGAAATCGAATTCGAAATGATCCTTCGAAAAATCAACAAACCTTACATTTCTCTACCTTGTACATGGTTTCACAACACTCCCTCATTTTCCTTTCTTTACATGAACCTAGGCGAGAGATTTTGGATCGAACTGTAAGTTCACTCTTTCTCGGGACAGCGAAGTGAGCAGTTATCGAACGACTAGATCTCAGCGGAGCAGGATGATTGATTAGTATGTACCTGTGACAAATAACTCATATCCACCTGACAATTAATTATTAAATTATAAGATATGAATGCATAATCATTTTTATGCACAGACAAATAATAATATCTTGAGAACTAATAATTTTAGGTATAGGAAATGCTTGATAAGGGAAAAAGTTTGTTGGTAGTACTTTTCGATACTTACATGAAATACAGGGTGATTTATTTGAAAAAAAAATAGAAAAAATAATCTATTAGTACTTTAATATAAACACAAAAAAACAAAATTTGTGTTTATTATTATTAATTGGAACCAGTTCTAGAGGAAGCACGTTGCTACGTATTATCCTTCATTGAAAAGGTTGAAATTTGTTGACCCTAATCTACATTTATTTTAAATTGAAATTGCTTGTCCTCAATTCATTTGAATAGGGTCTCCACACAAAATAACGTAATTAAACTACAGAACTTGTGTTTATACTATAATCTTATCTTGTTATCAACAAGTTTATCTATCAGTTGATATATGAAAGATTCACGGTTTATAGTTATATTGATTTAGTACGTGTGCAGTTGGGAAATTAGATATTTTCAAGAATTTAAAATGTGAGTATTAACTAAATTATTCTTTGTGTGTGTGAAAGTTTGTGTCAAAAAAAGATTTTTTTATTATTGGAATACCACTTACAAAAAAGTGTCTAATGCCTAATGAGAAAGTTTTTTATAAAGTCAGTAATGATACACTAAATTATAATTAGTATCTATCCACTTTATCTATACAATAAGCAAACATAGCATCTTCATATGTTGCTAAGAATTACGCCGTGTTATGTTATTTTTATGGATTTTATTTTTAGTATCAAAATGATACGCTTTATTGGATTGAATACTGAATACGCGGTAATTTAATGGAAAAAAAAGTTACACAATTCAAATGTTGGAATTGCATAGCACATAATTACTTATGTCTTATTAATTTAATGTTAAACCCTATAAGAACGACCAATGTTAGAGCACTTGGGTTGCATATGACGTTTCTTCTGTTGAAATAAAATTTTTTATCTAAAGGCCGCTTGACATGATGCAAAGAAACATGCAAGGAATTGCATGCAATTTATTGCAAGATAAATACTGTAAATACTGTAAACGATTTCACGTTTTGTTTAGTTTTGTATGCGGTTTAGAAATGAAAATAATAATGTTAGGTGAAGTAAACAAGAAAAATGGAGTCAGTGTATCACTAACAATAATTATATAATCTCTACCTTGCTTCTGGAATCTAATGGGCATAAAAAAGCACTCAGACGATGCTGGGTCATGCCCCGGCTGGATAGATTAAGGAGATACATGAGTTTAGCTATAGATTAAGACGTGAAAACATACAAAAATTAGTTGAGAATGTGAAGAAACAGTTGAAAAAACTCATTAGGAAAATAAAACGTGGGATAACTATGAAATTTTTGGCGAGAGACGTACTATCAGCAGATCAGAAACTCATTTCTCCCTAGAATTGCAACGTGCACGCTATAAAAATGCCATCAAATCGATAATATTGTAAGTACCAGATCTTGCAATATAAGCTGAACTTCATCTGCGCATGCTTTTGATCAAGAAATATTGCGCCTTGCATTTCATTATACGTTTTATTGCACCACGTCAAGCTTCCTTAAAAGCCGCTTGATATGAAGCAATGCAAGACGAAATATTTCTTGATCAAAAGCATACACAAATTTTTCAAATGTTTCTTCATCCATTCTCAACTAATTTTTCTTTGTTTTCTCTTTTAATTCTCTAGTTAATATGTCCAGCAGACTCCAAAAGCAAGGCAGAGGCAGTTATAATTGTTGCCAGTGAAGCACAGGCCATTTTTCAATCAATCAACTATTCCAATATCGTTCATAAAACATTATAGCTCTCTCCCCGCATGCCTACAAAAAGTCTAGTTTAAGTGAATTACATTTTTGAACAACTGTCAAAAGGATTTGACATTTCTGCATCTGTATTAATGCGTAACTGTTAACTTTTTTCACCATGAAAAAATAGTATATTACACGACGAGTGCCGAAAGGTGATTTTCGGCCTTTGTAGTGTAATCCTAGCGTGTACTTCTTACTAGGAGTGAATGTTAAATTTTCTTTCCTGTACTTTTGACCGAGGTATAAAATCGTATACACTAAACAAGCCAAAAGTTAAAATCTCAGCCTTGCTCATCATGACTCGCGGGGCCGACAATTTAACTTTTAGCCCTTGTAGTGTAAAATACTGCCAAAATAATTGACAAAATAAACATGAAATATTATTTTTTTGAGGATTTTTTTAACAGAGTCAATTGATAATTGATTATTCATCATAAAACAGTTTCATTTATTGGAATAATAATTGATAGTAAATGAAAGATGGACAATTCAATATTTTGCTAGACAACTCAATTTTGTTCATAAAACTGACAGGCAGATTTCAGAGGATATAAATTCACATTCACAGTTGTAAAAAAAATCTTTTTGGTATAAAATTTTGTTGTCATGGCATATTTGAGATAACTACCCTCGATATTTACGAAAAATTTGTACTCTCATGTGCCATTAAAAAAACATTATTTCATACACTTGAATAAAAAAATAATTATTTTTCTTCTAGATATTTTACCTGAAATTTATACTTTCTAATCATTTTGTTAGTTACGTTTTTAAATGAACATCTTGTACATTAAGTTAACATGTTATAAATCCTACTTTATTTTTCAAATCGCCATTTGTGATATGTATATCAACTATCGGAACACTATCTGATTTATTCCACTATATGATTGTGATGCTGAAAATCAAATGAAATGGAAAAACCGTGGTAGTGAACGAGGTTGTTATGATTACTTAATGGAACGTAATCTCAAAAAGAAATGACTTTATTGACAGTTGAAATTAATAACTTCCTTTTATATGACAATTATATTCTATTTATCATAATTATGTGCATACCTGAAAGAAATATTAACGATCATCAAAATTATAGTAAAATTGAAATACTACAAGCACTTAGAAGGCTTTTAGAAATTGGACACATATTGCAAGGAGACGCGGTCCTATTGCTTTTGAAAATACAATTGATGAAATTAAAATTGAAGCAGCTGCAGCTGAAAATTAATTCCAATTAATATCTGCAAAAATGAATCGATTAATTTCCAAATATACTAGATCTAGAGTAATTTCAAAATTGGCAATATACCATCGGTGAGTATTATTTCTCATCGGGGAAGACTCTGACAGATAAATGATTGTTTCTGTATCAAAATTGCACATGGTTAGCTTTAAAATACTATTAAATGATTTGCGACTCCCTAAAAAAGGGAAGAAAATATCGTCTCTCGAAAAACGTACGCTCCTGAATGATTTTTTGAGTGCTGATCAGCTACTTCAATGGTCATAACTTCTGCGCATGTACAATAGAAAATCGTTCAGAAAATTGACTTATTTTGAAATAGCATCACACATGATTTCAGTAAAATTAAATACGCGTCTCTAGTTATTTCGAACTATTGCAGCGTGAATGTCGTATTAGCGTCAGCATAAAATGTCCAATGTTATTGTGCATCAAACAATAAAAGTGATGAGCAACTTTTTTTTCGGGTGATATGAGCTTGGGATGCCTATTTGATGGCAGTTGTATTATATATTCCCGCACATGTTGTAGTATATGTTTCAATTGTTCTTGATTAATTTCATAAATAATCGGTGCCTTTTTGATTTGATTTTTCTTCGTATACAATCGTCTTGTGCCTCCTCGTCAAGTAATATAGGCGTGTGACAAAAGTGTGTAATTTATATCCATTTTATATCAGACGACTCCACGCTAGCACTGTTTGTACATTACTGTTGTGAACGAGACGTCGTCGTTCGCGTATGTATTGACTACTGACGCTGTACATAGCGTTCAGACGTCGATCGGAACGTATATGTACGAACCATTTCCAAAAATTTTCTTTGTAACTACTGAATTTATTTAAAATTACACATTGATAATGTATTTGTCAAATAAATTTTTAAATTTCCTTAATTTCTTAGACCTTCTGATATATTAATGCATATAAATGTTCTTGATTTTAGGTCTCTTCTGTTTTAAAATTAGAATCTGAAAAATTTCGAAAATATCCTCCACAAAAACTAATTTTAAAACAGAAGAGACCTAAAATCAAAAACATTTGGATGTATCAATAAATTTTTAATTTATATGAACTCTATTTATGATGTCATTTTTGCAATTAGCATCGAGTTAAGTTTTCAAATGAAACTAACTTTATATTTAATCTTCTACACCTATGGAGGCACTAAAAACCTTTGAATTACTAATCATTTATTAGTTTGTGCAATAAACTAAAGTATTTCTCAATTAATTTTGCTGTCTAATTTTTTTTAGTATGAACAATGTGAGATTTTTTTTAAAAACTTGTTTGGAGAAACGACCCATTTTAACCAATTCGCTTATATATGGATCATTATGTACAATATCGGAATTTTCACAACAAACTATATCAAAGAAGTTATCGGTAAGTATTTTCTGTTTTATAATCATTCACATTCAGTAAAATTTATGTAGCTGGAACATCGAAAGATGATGTAAAATTTTTCATTGCAAGTAATACAATATGCATGTAATTTCACTCATTTAAAATCTGATAAACGCATCATCATTGGTCGTGACGTCAAATGAAATTTCCTGGATTCATCGAGGTCCAAATTTTATTAGTTTTGTTAATTAGGTTAGGTTACCATCAAGAAATAGCATTTGTTACATTAAAATGATCTTCAAAACAATGCAAACATGATTTTTAAGATAATTCATCTCTTCTCATAGCTTTATACTATTGTATTCTTGTTTTCGCTTTTCTTGGAACTTGAAAAAACCCTCTTGTATCAGACAATTCCTACAAATCGATTTTTAAACTTTTTCCATACTCTTTACCGATATTATAACCTAAAATGTGTACAAAATAACTGTCGTACTTGAAGTAAACAAATACTGCACGTGGCAATTGGGGTCATTCAAAGGTCGCGTTCAAAACTAGTCAAATTTAATCGATAAAAAAAATTGTACACAATTAGATATATCATATATCATTTGTTTGCATCTCCTATATTATTTCAAACATACAGATATTATTTTAGAAACCCATTGAGCCCTATGACACAGCATCTATCACGAAATTTGCTATTTATGGAACTGGGATAGGTGGTCCTTTGATAGCATTATGGTAGGTAAGTTTATATTAAGCAATATCAAATTTTCATTCACACATTTATTGATTATCTATGTTTATAGACGTTAAGAACATTGTTTAGTTTAGGCCTCAATTTTTTTTCTAACGTATTACCAGTTTCTGCAAGCTGTTTTTTGGTTTTAAAAGTATTGGCAATTTCTTCAAGCTGTTCTTCGGTTTCGATATTTGCGATTTGTTCGTTAGGCAAAAAGACGATGTTATGCCTTTTTTCGCTTCAATGCCAAACATAGCTTCATATAAACTTTGGTACGTAGTGTTCTTGGCAAATCGAACAAAGGGTAAATCTTCCAACCATTTATTTGCATCGTTATCGTTCATCCATGCAGTTAGCATATTTTGTATATCTTGTTTGGCCCTTTCAATTGAGCCTTGTGTTTGATTATGACTAGGCTTTCCACTAAATGTTAAAATATTGGAGGAACGTGATACGCTACTTCTTTCGCCTGCAGTTTTTAAAGATCTTAGCTGGACAAATTTAGTTAAATGATCTTGATACACGATTATGACTTATATTCGGCATCTATGTTTGACTGCAGATATATAAGATCAACTTGACATCTTGAGATTAACTCAAAACTGATCACTGGTTTCATAACGATACTTTTATTTGGTGGACTATGTTTGACACTGTTTAAATTAATTTTGATACAACATTACAATTTCTTATGTAATATTTTTCAACTCTTTAAGCATCCGAATTCTTTTTCCGTGGCCCCTTATAGAGTCAGTTTCATATAGTATACTGAACAATTCCTCATTGCTAGCTTACAGTTTGGAGGAGTGAATATCGAAAAACGTATGAGACACACAAAGTTAAAATGAGAAAGTATTCGGATAACAAAAAGGGGAATATGCGCTGAATAAATATATATTCTATCTCGGTATCCACTGAAAATAATGAAAGTAGGTACCCACGCAGTGTTTTTCACTATCGAACAGACACAATAGAACCGACAATAGTAGTCAAGTATAGCTGCTTGAGGGACCGTACTAATCCCTACTACCATTATCTAGTAACATGCATTGACGGGCATGGCTATTTCACATTCATTCCCGTGTTTTCTAAAGTGTAATATTGTATATTTGTTTCTTCTAGTACTAATAGTACAATTACCTTCTCTCGATCATGCATTTCCAAAATATTGAAACGTTTTAATCGTCTATGATTCAAAGGTTTTAGCCGAAGCTACTTTAGAAAGTATTTTAGAGTACTTTTCTTGAGAAAAATAGAAACAATTGTTTTTTCGTATACGCTCAATTAATGCATATAATTTTCCAAGAAAAAGATCACAATTTACTGCAGTATTCATTCTGTATAAATTAGGGTATTGGAAAAAAATTAAGAAAACGTTGCTCTCACCATGAAAACTTGTATAAAACTGACAAAGCTGCTGACTCCAAGCAGAACAAAGGATTTGGTGGAAACCAGCAAGTGGCCTCTTTGTCGATCTCTACTAGACCATATCAGTGATTGTCGACAACGAATGTTTAAGAATGTAATGACAGCCTGACATTCACTGGTGAAAGTCGACATTCTCCAATTTTAGTCTTTCACGGTAACACATTTACAAACAAAACTTTATTGGATATTCTACATTTTAGGTACAGATTTTTGGATAAAAAGTTTCCAGGATGTTCTTTAAAAATCGCCGTGAAAAAATTAGCAATCGATCAATTAACATTCACTGCAGGACTTTTGGTGGTATTTTATACCTGTAAGTATAATAACAACTTAAAATTATTTTACTGTATTGTCTCTTGTCCTTTTGGATGCCATTTTTTCGATTTCTTCTCCGCTATCTTTTTCATGATGTGATACATTTTGGGTTCTCTGGAAGATACCATCATTGACATCGTTCCTCTATGGCTAATAATATCAATGAACATTTGTTTCATCTACTTGTATCTCCGATTTTTTTAAACAGTGTGAGATATTTCCGTTTGTTGCTTATGTATTATTTCTATTGGAAAAAACATGGAGATGAAAACGTAGCTCATAGAGTATTATAGTAATGGTTTTCTAAGAAAACCAAACATTGTTGACTGATGGTGTTTAAACGTTTAACAATTACCAATGATGCTTAACGATAAGGATATCTAAATGGAAAGACTAATTAATTGAATACAAGAAAAACTTGATGTAAAACTACGAAGAGAAATTTAGAGATAAGCCATGAAAAGGCTTCAAGTTTCTTTCCATAGAATGTGTTTATCCATGATGGAAAAAAATCACCAATAAATTGATACAGATTGTTGTTTAGGTAATTTGTGATCCATATTCCAAATAATCGTCTTGTTCACTAGAATTCTGAAAACTGGTTCTTGCCACGTCTAATTTAGGTCTTTTTGGATCCATTGCAGTATATTAAATGTTTAAAATAAAGAAAATGCTGCAGTTAACTATAAATTTTTATGCCGACTGGTGGTATTATTCGACCTTCTTACGATAACTCGAAACAGGTAAAATTTAACAGTCTCTCATTCGGCATCTGCAAGATGGATAACGCTGGGTATCGCTATTGAGGGGGTCCAGGGTTCAAAATATAACGATAATTGAAAATTATTTTCAAAAAGTATTCTAAAAGCCTTTTAACCTTTTGAATGTTGTTAGCGATGAGTATAATGGATGGCAAGAAAGACATTTTCGAAGAATGTAGACAGAAGTTCATACCGACGTACAAAACCAGTTGTTTGTTCTGGATACCAGCTCAGCTGATGAATTTCATTTTAGTGCCACCAATATACAGGGTAATCTATATTGGAACGTGTTCGTTTGTGTGGATTAACATTTTATGCTACTTGAAACGTCAAAAAGTAGAATAAAGAATTTCTATAAAATGGTAATATATGTATCATAACATTAGGATTTATATGTAATATATATTTATACAGAATATAATGTTTTTTTCGTTTCCCACAAGTCGACAGAAATATTTATTATTTTTCTAGGCTTACTTAAAATTCTCATAACACTAAACAACCAGCAATTCATGATTTGCTTTTGAAAGTTGAATTCAATTTATTCCCGAAAATTTTTTCGAAGTGAGAATTTGTTAAAAATCATCGCTTTTATGCTGATATAGCTGCCATAGTCAGTGAGAAATAGCCAGTGTACTGAACATTAGTCAGCTGTTTCCAAAGTTTACCGTCGTTACCAAGAAATTGGTAACTTTCCCGTGCACATCCGTGAGATATGACCGATTCATTGTCAGCACATCACTGAGAAATCGGGCCCTCACTGGTGTTCAAGTCCAAAAAAAATCAGAGAAACTGGCGTTGGAGTGGGGAGATTAACAGCGAATCGATACATTGAAGACATTTTATGGGATTAGGTCGTTCCCCAAGCCAGTTGTATTGGATAAAACTTCATCCTAATGCAGTAGTATTTATAGGATGTCCAAATTGCCGCTATGGATTGGTTAGCGCGTAGCACAGACTTAAATCCATTCGAGCATTTATGGGATGACCTTAAAAGAAAAGTTCAGACTCGGACCTCAAAACGACGCTCGCTGAAGAATGGGATAGCATCGAACAAGATCGACTGAAGAAACTTATTCCATACATTGAAAAGCTATTGTTAGCTGTTATTTATAAATTTCAAATAAATTATTATAATGACGAATTTGAGCTTGTATTTTCTTTACTGTTAATTATAACCATTTCTCATTGGTTGATTCCTTTTCGTTTGATATTTTTTCTTTACCAAAAAACTCAATAACAACATAAATCACTCATTATAAAGCTAAGGACCAAAGAAGGAAAGTGTACCGAAGACCAAGAGAGCGATTTGCAGATTGCTGTTTTGAATAGCGGAGTGCTTACTAAGGTGGTTCAAGTAGTAATTCAAGTTGAGATCCCCAGTCGACGTCAATTTGGTTAGAATAAATAACATTTCCGTAATCGGCGGTGCCTTGGTCACAAAAAAACGGCTCGGAGGTTGGAGATTCTCATCTGTTGAGAAAGGCTACACTGATAATTCCATTGAGAAAAAAATGCAATTTTTCTTCAGAGATCACAACCATTAACATTATTTTCTTTATGTTTACACGATAAAAACAAATCATTATCTTAGAAAATTTAAGTTACTGGTGACTAAAACGTTGAACAAAGCTTGACAACTGAAAATCAACCACATATAATTGCGAATATAAAAGACACAGCAAACTTTACCATCAAATTATTCACTAACTGCACGATTCCCAAGTAATATGTTACTCGCAGGTTGATTTTTCGTTCTCTGTGTCCTTAATTTACTCATTTAATTAGACACCTTTTTGTTTATTTGAAATACTCGTTCAAAATTGATCATGCACACACGAAAAAATACATAATTATAATTAAAATTTTGACTCATTGTCAAAATCATCATACTTTTGACGGAATTATCAAAAAACGTTTTTTTTATCATTTAATAGTGACGTTGTCAACATTAAAACTTCAAATTTTGTGTATCGTACTGGAGGTCAGTACATCCAAGGTTACTAGAATAATAGAAGGTTTGTGACATGCGCATGTTTTTGTAAACGAACGATCAGCTGCTAGAACACCAGCTACGTCATTATGTTTACATTTTTGTTTTGTTTATATTTTTATGTCAAACAGAACCTTACTAACATTATGTTCGAGTTATGAGGATGTGTGTTATCTCTTGCTGATCTGGCTATACAAACGAATATATTTCTATCTAACGAATTCACAGCTGTCAAGAACCGGTGGCGTCACTTGTCTAGTGCGCATTTTATTATTGTCACAAACTTTCTATTATTCTAGTAACCTTGAGTACATCACTCATTTGCGTATAGTATGTTATAGAAAAAAATTTTATGCCTCTGCTATTATGAAGTGACAGTTGTCAAGCCAGAGAAATTATCCCTCAATAATTTTGCAGTTAAGTCACGTGTCCGTAAAAATTTTCGAAAAATTCAGGTTGTTCTTATAACAACCTCTCAAGTTATTAGTTAAGGCATCTGATTGGCTTGAAATGACAGGTATAAAATTTTCTATTTAATCGATAATTAGAGAGGATCTATAAATGAAAACGAATTTCTGGTTTTAATTTTCAAATTTATTTACATCATATTAATAAAATTCCAAGCTATATATCTTTTTTTTCTTCATTTCTTGTTGTTCTTTGTTCAGTTGTATTGGATACTATTAGCACCAATCCGATTAAAATCAAGGATATTCCAGACCACCAATATAAAGATGTAGTTTCATTGAATAATATAAAACCAACTAGTGCCTACAAAAAAAATTATTTTATAGTTAGGAATGTTATAGAAATGTTTTAAGACACTAGAAGAGAGAGCGAAGTTGAAGTTTTATTGTTCGGTACGTAAAACTTCGTGAAATTTCAACCTGTTTTCGATCCGTACGATCATTTAAAGTCCAAAGACAAGGTTATCTTCAACATGTTATTTGTGGGTTTTCAGTAACTGCCAAGAAAAGGACAAGATCTTTTTTTTCTGTCAAAGAAGTTTTTCATAATTAACTGAGCCCGATTAAACCGCTACATCAATCGTTTCAGGTTTGCTTTTGTAGGTAAGGCGTTTCATTGCATTCTCACAATATCAATGTATGACGCACGCAATTTATCTCTATCACTAATTGCATCTTTGAGGAGTTATAAGGCCTCAAAGTAAGGCTCAAAATTTCTTTTCTGAAACAATTTATTCCTTCACAACACTTCAATTTAAAAATAGCAAATTTGTAACACTGTATGAGTCTATTAAGGGCAGTAAGTATAAGGCGATCGAATCATACTGGAGAGTTGATTAGGTTAGGTTAGTTTAGCTGACTTAACCATGTAATTTCACCGAAATTTTTTTTCTGTCAGTTGATTTGAAAAAATTTACATTCTTATCATTGATAATTGCATTCTAAAACTTTTTTACCCTTGTATACATCAAAGTTTCATGGAAAATGAAAGAGTAAAAAAATTTTTGTATTAAATGGTTCATGGTATTTTTCAAATAAACTGACAGATAAAAAATTTCACGTTAGGTCACCCTTGATAAACCCCCAGAATGATTTAATCACCTTCTACTTACATGCGTTCAACAGTCTCATTATGTATAAGTTAGAGGGTTGCAAAGAAATTAATTTTTTCAAATTTTTGGACGTTCCTTGAGGATACAATTTGGTATCGAGGTGAATTGCCCCATGCACCATTTGGGCTCCTCTATATGCTCTGTTAGGTGTCGGCTTTTATACGGGAGAACTGAGTAAAATTGAAAATACGATCGTCTCAACACATGCCAGTGCTGGCTGCAGGACAATTGTAGAGGGCAAAAGACCCAGCCATTACCTCAAAGGCATGATCATGCTTCATGTCATACAGATTATTTGAAACTTTTATCAATAATTTTTTTGTTAACATAACATTGATCGAACTATAAGCAAGTTATGAACAACACAATGTATAATTATTTGTTGTTAAATTTATATTCAGCTTACCGTTACAATGTAATTTGTAGCTGATGTGATGAGAGTAGCATTAATTGAAGCAGTCTGCTGCAAAGCTTTCACAAAAAATGTCAGTGAAGTGGTATTAGTTATCAACATCAGTGCAAAGAAGCTTATTCGTAATAAAAAATACCCCTAAAAATGAAAAACAAAAACATCAGTCTTATATTCAAAATACTTTTCCTTTTTTATATAGTTCATATTATTATCTGAAATATAATAGTGTCAGTTAGGACAGCAAGATCCTGAAATAAACTAGGACAGATATGACTTGAATTTTTCAAAGATTACTGGGAGTAGGAATTAAGAAAGGTGAAAAAGAAATCTATAATTGACACGACTAAAAAGAAAATATGATTTCTGATACTTCTCATTCATTTCTAAAAAAAAATTGACATGTTTATCCAGAACTCGACAGAAAAACAATAGAAAATGATGTATTAATAAAGATATATTATTAATGACTGTCCCTGGTACAGTAGGTGGGAGGAACGTTAATGGAAAGGCATGAAGAGATCAATTACTACTCCAGGGTCTTAGATTATCTTGGAATGCATTTGAAATGTATGTGATTATTACAAATTATATTAATAAATAATGAATGGATCATAAAAAGAAAACCAATAATGTCCAAAACTACGAAAATGTTTTGAAATGATAAAATTTGAATTAAAAAATGTTTGAAAAAATTTTTGCAGTTTATAATTTTGCGCGTAGGTCATTAACGAAAACTTGGGCACTTATGGAAATAAAGAAAACATAAAATTATTTTTATTTGTCTAAAGATAATTGAAAAAAAATTAAATGTAATTACAATTTATGAAATTCCTCAAAATATTTATCGTATATTTAGTGCAACTAGATGACTCTCAAACGCTGTATGGTAGATGCTAAATGGGAATTTACTCGAACGTTAAAGAAACCCATTGGGTTGCAAAGCTAACATGGTAAGAAAAAAATGGTATATAATTTCATCGGTGGTGGGAGTGGCTGTAGATTTTCAAATATGTAAAAAAGTACGGTTGCATGAACATACTCGAGCGCGTCAGATATTGATAGCATCAATATCCTACGTATTTTTAATGATGTAAGTATGTTAACCTGACGAATATGGGGGGTGTTAAGAGAACCGATTTATATGTGAAGGAAACTAGTGACCATTTTGAAATACTCAAGCGCGTCAGATTAGATATATATTATCTTTATGTCCTAGACGCGCTGTCTCACAATCTAACGATTACACTGGTAAACATTGTTTTCCTCACACGAACTTAGTGATGATTTTTATTTTAATGTATGATTCGGAATTGATTCTAAATTGACCCGTGAACAAAGCCGCCTATAGCTGACAAGAACGAGTATCTGTAATCAGCTGTGATGGCGTCATGGCAACAGATACAAGAGTGCGGACGGAGTGAGAGAGTGATAGATAAAAAGTGAGAGAGAAATAGAAGCGAAGAGAAGGGAATATAGCCATCACGAAGCTGCACACATTATATTTTATCTACTGATTTTTTTACTTCGGCTTGTGGAAATCGTCAGATTATATGTTTTTCGTTATCTTTATTTCCTTCAAAATAAAAAAGAAATTAGCCACGCTCGAGAATATCGGGATGTTTTCTATCACGTTATTCAATAGATTCTTACTTTTCACGAGCACTAGCGGTATACACTTTTTGATATTCTTTTAACCATAAATCCCTCTTCTGATTAACCGTCGTATTTTGTTAACGGTCCAAATAAAATTATAATTGTGGGTTTGGATGAAAAATATAATTTATAAATGGAACAAAAACAAAATAATGGTTTTGAAATTCACGGCTAGTGCACGTTGTCAATATGACACCTACAGATCAACACAATGGAACCTATTATCGACTGTACTACGTTCCATCGAAACTTGTGACGTTATAAATCAGTTGAATGCACGGTCCTTTTCAATCTCACAAGTAAAACCTAACTGAGTTTTACCAGCAATCTGTATAAGCTTGAGCTAAATTATTGGAAATTGTCAATGATGTCTATAAACTTTATAAATAATAATATTATTTTAGTTATGTCGTTTCTTTACCTGCGAGTAACAGACAATGACGATAACTAATGATAATGATGAGTTTTATGTGGTTATTGAGGGTGCATTCCACTAAGCACGTTCACGACCACGATCTGTTCCTTTCGACTTATCCCAAAGCATTATAATTGTAAACCCAATTGGAATGAATTACGACGCGTTTTGAGCTCTGAGATAAATATTAACGTTCGGCAAATCATAAAAAATAAATCGATAGCTTCAAGAGGTTATGTTATTATTTGTAAGACATTGAGTATTTTAGTGGAATGCTTAGCTTATTTCTATCTGCTACGTCGATAGAAAAATATTTGGTGGTGCGTCACAACAATGCTTCAAAAGTACTTATAATATCCGCATCAAATAATGAGATAGATTCTCATGTCAATCGGCGTTGCTTGAGTTTTGAAGATTCCATCAATTCTCTCAATGTCCACTTTGTGAAGTTAGCCATGACTTCATGAGTGAAGTACTCGCCGCGACCACAACGATCGTTGCAGCTATGTGGAACGCCCAAAAGAGTATTCCAGGTGCCGTGAACGCTTAGTTATTTTTATTCATTGAGCAATGACGTCATTATTTGAGTATAAGACATGCATATTACTGATCGTATCAGTTTACTTGAATGTAAATGGAAGTCGTATTAGATTCCAACCGACTGGATAGGCAACAAGCAATGCTGCCACACATTGCATTAGAATATCCCTCAGTTATATGATAGATTAAGTGAACAATAATAAATATTTGGAAATAATCAGCAAAAACTACTCATTTGAGCTCCATCGACAACGTAAGAAAGCTTCATGAGCTGAATAATAATAAAAAACCATTAGTCCTGCAAATTATTATCAAGTTTTTTTCCCAATTTAGCCACAACTTTTCAATTTTATAGTTCTCTGCTTCAAATGTTATCCTAACTCAACAGTAGGTACCAACTATATTTTTACCGAAATATTTGGTAGTACTTATTTACAGTTTCCAATTGTTTAATTCAACATGTACCTTTTCTTATTATCTGTATATTATTTATGTAGTACTATTTCCAAAAGCTTCCAATAAATTTGACGTAGTTCACAAAAAATCCTATCTCCTAAAAAAAGAGTAAATTAATGACTCTACTTACCTCCCATATAGACAACCCAGATAACTTTCCAAACGCACTGCCAGTTGCGGCGAATATTCCTGATATAAAAGCGAATTTAACACTATCATACATTTTACTGATTACCGAAATCTATTTTAATCCAGTCACTTTTTTATATCATATATTCACAGAAGAAGTGTGTTGTATAAATAGTTTTCAGTATAAATTATGGAAATGTCAGCCATCTCAAACACTCACCACAGTTTGCTACAAATTTCACGTTTCCTTTACGTGCATTCTCCACAAACGACTAGAATTGATTTTATATTGTATAGGAGTAGAGGTTGGAACGTTATTCATTATGTTTACAACTCGTTCGATAATAATTAGGTATTGTTAATTACATTTCCTCGAAGTTTTTTGAAAATATGTAAATAAAATAGAACAATTTCAGTTATCTAAATATTCTCATTAAAATCCATATTTATCCGCAAATACTTTTCATATAGGGACATCTAAAAAGTTCACTTCGATTCTCACTTAGTTTTATATATTTTTCTATTTATGAGTAGATATACATATACTATTATTATACTTTGTCTTTTGCGCCTTTTCTGGTAGTTCCATAATTCCACCGCCTAGAAGGGGTGGAACCAGTCGATCGCCGACAACGCCTATGAGTCCGGTCGACTGTAGCAAGGCAAAAAATGTAACTGTGTAGAATAGAGTGTGTAACTAAGCGAGAACCGTGTGAAACATGGGAGAGAGGCGCGTGCCCTGGTTTACAACGGTCTCGAAATACTATGATGCGCCGCGCCGTATAGAAACGAAAAATGAAATCTTAAACGAACAGCAACAAGAAGATATCGTACACTGTGTTGCTTTTTCACTACTTACTTATCACTGATACTACACAATTACTTATTTCTATTCGGATAGTGTTTGAAGATTTCTCGACGAACAAATTATTTAGTATGATTTCCTTGAAAGGAAAAACTCGTGACGTTGATATATTCACGAAATTCAGAGCATATATAGACCTTTCTATAAATTCATATTAATGACAAATTTATGAGGTCCCTACGATGACAAGTAATCAGAATGTTTTTATTGCTCTTTGCCAAAAAGACGAGGATTTTCCAGACTTCATTAGCTACCACTGTATAATTATCAACTAGTAGGTACTGGCTAGTTTGAACAAAAAACATGTAATGGATATTTCTTTTAAGATTGTTAATTATATAAGAAAAATTTCTCCGAAAGCGGCTGTTTAAACATCAATTCGGCGAAAAAGAACCAGATTTGAAATTGCACACTGACGATCGCATCAAGCTAAACACATGAATTCTATGACAGCGTTTCAAACAGTGTCTTTCGTAGTTGGTAAAGAAAATAATAAATTTGTAAACATCAAGGATCATATGGAGAAACATTTTACCTTAAAGCTAAATCACTGGTATTAGACATCGAATTTCGCTTTAGTGATTTCAAAAAAATTGAGCAATTGGTGGAATTCATCAGTTATGTATTCGATCCTCTGATCAAAGCGATTGATGGTAGTGATGGGTACAAAATTTGCAGATAAATTTCAAACGGACCACATGATACTACAAACCGAAATTAATACTCGGCGTAGCGACATCTTTTTCAAAGCAAACTTTAAACAACTAAAAAATATACCGTTCTCGCTTGATAGAAGGTCATACATGGGAGTCTTCAAATTTAAGTTTCCAAATACAAACCTGTTTTTGTCAATCTAGCAGAAGATGCCCAGACGCAATGCTCACACTAGTATAGATAAGTGGTAAATCGCGCAAATAATTTCGTCAGTAAACAGTAGATCTTGAGTCTAATTAAGTCGTCCACGCCTGGTTTCGTATGATAAGAATTTGGCCATATGATTTTAGACGTTTGATTTATTGTTAATTTTGTTAGAAAGAAAGCTTTGCAATGACGACTTCTCGACCAAGTTCAGTCAATTTTTAATGAGTCGACAAAGATGTATATGACTTGAAATTATCGATGTCGTGGTAATGTACAATTAATTCTCCAATTAAGCCCACCTGGACTTTCTTAGTGTTTGTTGTGATAATTCCTTGAAATGGGAGTTATATATTGCCGCCTTATTTGAAAAATTAAGTTCCTCCTGTTTTGCGCTGAGATGAGTTTCCAAAGAAATGAACTTATCCACCTCCTTAACAGTCTATTATGCCCTTATTGAGTCGCACCTCCGATAGGACCTTCCCTTCTGGGGTACTTGTGGTGTACTCAATTTGTGGGAATCTTCAAAATACAAAAAAGAGCTGTTAGATATTTACTCGGACTAAACAGTAAGACTCACTGCAGGGACTTCTTTAAAAGATTAAATATTCCGACTCTTCCTTCCTTATTCATCTTTGAATCCGTTTGCCTAATTCGTAATCAAGGTTATCCAATTTCAGAGAAGAAGTTGCACGGCTATCCATTGATGAACGCGGAGCACGACCTTTACTTACCTACTTCACCTTCAGAATTAGTTAAGGGCTCAATATTTTACAATGCAAAAAAATGCACAATCAGTTTCCAATTGAAATCAAATTGATATTATCTTTTCCCGCATTCCGCAATAATTTGGGGGCATATTTTCTGGAAAGTGTCTTCTACTCTGTAAGCGGCTTCTATTCTAATAATAATATTTAATTTCGGGCATGCTGTCATACTGGTTTAATTTTTGCTATGGACTTATATACTAATTATTACCTATAATTTTATTACCCATTGTGGTTTTCTTATTTTTATGTTTGTTTTTTAGTTTTTGCAAGGTTTTGCCTACATATTGTAACAATTTTTTGACAATGAAGCATTTCTCTCTCTCTCTGTCTTCACCACGCTTCAACCACGATCCTTTGCAATGAACGTTCCCATATTTTATTCTATTTTCATCGTTCGTTCTTAATCTCTTCTACTACAACTGCTGACTTTAATACCTACAGTTAATTATACTCATGCGCATCGAATTTCTTTGTATATTTAACATTTTAAACTGATTCCATCTATTGTATCAGCGTTTTGACTGCACGACGAACTCTTTCGATCCTCTGCAAACTTTGGAATCGTTTTTTTTAAATTTTAATTTGTATTAAAGACATCTTCGAAGGAATACCATCAACTAAAATCAGACGAAAGTAGCCTTTTCGACTTTGCCGAGAAATTGTTATAAGCTGCAAAGCTAATTCCGCCGAACAAATTTTAAAAGTGAAATAAAGAATGTATTTATCTATTTCATTCTGTTAAGGAAGAAACAGCGAGCTCCTTCCTAGACAAACTTCTAAGATAACTTTAACAAAATTTTCCGGAAAAGTTTGTGCACTAAACTCAATTTAAGTGTAACTGGGTCTGGCTGATGGCGTGCAAAATGGGTTGGTTCGGGGACGAAGGGTTTACGGGGAAGCTGGGGTGGCCTTTGCTTGACAACTGATCTATTTTGCAAGTAAAATTTTGTCTCCGGCGGCTTCATGTCTTATACCGACTTTATTCAGGATCGGATAAGTCCAAAAGGTCGTTGATTTCTTTGGAACATAATTTCAGCAGTTTCAATAATTTTTCTTTATAAAATCGTCGTTTTAGAAGATGGAATTTTATGGAAAGAGTTGAAATATTAATTTTATTGGAAATACTACCTTTAGATTTATTGATAAAAATACATTCAGATAATCTAAGCTTAATGTAATTAATATAAATGTATCAATTCTACCAACTGAAAATAGGTAGTAGGTATTGTGAACTGAGAGAAAGAATGGACCGAAACCATATTAGTGCAATAGAATAGCGTTAGATACTGTTTTTAGCTATTAACAATATTTTTTTGGATTCCGAATCGATTGTAAAAGGGAATTAATAAGCTTGTTGACTCGTTCGTTATTTGTTCTCAATATGTGCTTCTGGTTTGTTGTGAACATTTCAGATACAACTTATCCAATGTCCTGAAAATTGTTCTAAACGACATAAATAGTTTCGTGAGATACAAACTTGAATTGGAACAGGTATTAAGGACACCTTTTCTTCCCATTACCCATTGATTTTGATATAACTCTTTTTTTTGCGAGTCCTTAGAGATTCGTTATTTTAGCCATATGCCATTGGTATGTTGCAAATTCTATAATTTCTTTTCAGAAACCGATAACTTGGCTTTAAGCATATAGAAATGAAGTTTTCAAATAAAAACTCTGTAAGATACGAGGTTTTATGATTATACACTTTAGCATGCGTTTAAACCAATTGCCGAAGCATTTTTTCCATTCCTATTTAGGTGCTAAATATATGATTTGAACGTACCAACTACTTTTTTATGTGTAGAAAAACGTTGACCTCGCAATTTACTTTTGATCTGCGGGAGTAAAAAGAAATCGTTGGGTTTCAAACAATAACAGATGATCCATCAATTCGATGTTTTTACTGTCCAAAAAATGTTTTCGATTATTTTTGGTAAACATATTCTAACCATTCAGAATTGACCATTCTACGCTGCTCTAGAGGAACGGTGGCGACATGTCCGAGAAAACAGGTGACCATTTGATTCGAAGTGCTTCGTCCATGAACAACTTTTGTTGGATTTGGTTAGTCTTGAAAGACCTATACGATTGTTATATAGTTTTGGGTTCATATGCATAGATGAATTATTCGTCGCTTGTCTCGATCTTATATACGCCTTTTGAAGTACCACAATTGAATTGTTTCAGTATTCCTTTGCACCAAACGACACGAGCTTTTTTTAAACGATTGTCAATTTTGCGGTATCCAGCACGAACACATCCATTTGATGTCTAGCAATATCAGTTCACGCACAGCATCAATGTTTTCTGGCATAACAGCCGATTTTGGATGACCTTCACGAAATCCATTCTGTAGCGAAGTTTATCTGATTTAACATCGCAATAGACGGAGTAATAGATGACATAGATGTGGAAGAGTCTTCATCTCAAAACAATACGCAGATAGTAGAATATGCTGATTATTTGACGCTTTTTGTAAGGGATAAGAAAAGCTTAGAAAAACTTATAGTATTGATAAATAAGGCCGTTGAAATGGGGCGAATGTACAAAGTACAGTAAAGTTGGTGATTAAAAGAATGACGAATAAAGAGAAGTGGATATCAATTCCAAAGAATGAAAGATTTCAAGTATTTGAGTGAGACAATAAGCGAGGCAAATAATAGAAGAATAGATGTTGAGTAGAGAATCGGACCGGCAAATAGAGTGTGCTGGAGGTATGTGAAGTTTCTAATGAGTAAGGAGCTGAGTACGACCACATAGTTGCAAATATACAGAACAGAAATTAGTCGTTACATATGAAGCCGAAACCATGTGCCTATCGGAGAAAGTCGAAGGGGATCTTTGAATAAAGGACAGATCTTAAGGAATATACTGGGACATCTCAAGATCGATTGAGGACACCTGAGAGAGTTAATGATCCACGAGGTCAAAAACGAAATGAAAGAGAGTGACATAGTGAAAATTATAAGTATCCAAAAGCTTAAATGGTTTGTACATATACAAAGAAAGCCCTGATATTTAAAGTAACAGAGAGGAAGTCAGTTATAGAAAGGCCAATAGATCTAAAGCACGCTGGGAACAACAAGTAATCCAGGATATCGCAGCGGTGATTGTGAGGAACTGGAGACAAGTCGTGGAGGGTAGAGAGGAATGGAACAGGATTGTGAGGAAAGCAAGAAAAAGCTGTAACAGGCTGGAGAGTAAAACAAAAAAATTCAAAGCGGAATAATTCACCGCAAATAAATCCACATATAAGTATTTTTGAATGAGTTGCTGTCCTTAATACAACACTGACAACACTAAATATTGCTCTTTAACCTCAGATTACGATTTCCAAATTGTACGTAATCAATTGTATATTGTTCGTATTTTATGAAGAAACGGGTCTCTGAAAGACAGAACTCCTGAATAACAAATCTAACTTTATTGAATTAGAACGAGAGACTTAAAGTCTTAACTTTTGCAATCGGTTTCTCCGCGGATAACTCTATGAATATTTACATGTAAAAAGTAATTAAGACTGACACTTCTTCACTCTTGTTTTATTTGTATTAGACGATTGGATTCAAACCTTATAGGTTACTTCCTTGCAAGAAATGTTCTGCTTCCGTAAAGACGTAAATATTTCGTTCACATTTTTTCGTTAACCGCTTTATGTTTGTTAATCAAGCTTTGATGATATATAGTAATAGCTGTAATCAAAAGTAAATTTATTAAAAATAACGTAAATACGAAGATACTTGATTATTTGGCCAAAAACTTGCGAAGAAAGACTTGCAGCACAAAACGTTATAATGATGAAAAAAATCGATCGACATTTTCCAAAATTAAGCACCAAAGTGTATTAACTCTAATATATTTCCGGGCTTTTGAATACTGATGTGTTTGTTCATCATCTGGAAATAATTAATTAAGAATTGCGGCAATAAAGTTAAAGTAAGCAGTGCAGGAGTTCACTAATTACTTATGTCTAGATCTAGAAGAAAAGAAGAGTCGATTCAATAATATGTTCAAATTATACGTAAAATCGGAAGCAGGGCTAATATAATATTGATACAATATATGATGGATCAGTTAAGGAAATTATTTTATACAGACCTAAGAACTTCGCTAAAATTGTGAAAAGTGAAATTATATGACACAATAAAATCTGCCGTGAAACCAAATAGTACATCTCTACTGAGAAAATTTAAACAAAGGGATAAAGATAATAAAGATCAGAAAAAGGTGAAAGCAAAAGATGACAGAAGAGATAATAACAATTTTGGTGAGATCAAATATAAAATCACTATGTGCTTCAATTGCGGGGAAAACGGCCATAAAGGCCGATTTTTAAACTTCACTCTCCGTTGCAGTTCGCGGGTGACTTTTGCCGTTTGACGTCCATTGACCATATTCATAACATTGACGTTGATCCGTTAACCTAAAAATTTTGTTATTCGTTTTGATGAATGTACCGCTTTTTGATTTCGTAATATTTTTGTGTTTGTTTATTGGGAGCGTTAGGCAAAATCGTGTGAAAAATTTGTTTATGTAGAAAGTCCGAAAGGCAGACCAATCAGCAAACGGCAACTATGAATGGTTTTATGCATTTCAATTTTTATAATTTTCTCACAGCAAACGTCAATGGCAACGGCAAACGGCAAATGAAAAATCAAGTTTATGAATCAGCCTTAAGCCCAAACAGAAGAAAGAGATCATTTGATTGAACTGCAATGGTTTTGGACATATTTCAGGAAGTGTCCGAAGAAGAATGTGCCTATCATAGAAAGTATGCTTAAAAATGTAGCTTCAAGAGAAGATTTTTCAAGAAATTAATTAAGGTTGCTGGGTTGAATAAAAATACGTTTCTACAATTTTCAACGTTATTTGTTAATTGACATCTTATCTTTCAAACAATTGACGTACTTTGAATCCTGAATTTGAAGATAAAAAAGCAGGACACATACAAAAATCTAATCGTGCTAATTGATAATAAAATTATTAATTGGAAGCTGTTCATTGTGGCCGACATATTCAGATACTTACTTTCTTAAATAATGATGTAATTTGCGCTACTTCACGGTTTGGGTTTTTCAAAAATAAAATGAGTCTATTGTTAATCTTAAAATTTGAAATTAAAATCAAATCAACGTAGCACTGATGCCTAAAAAATATATTATACCTACGGAATTGTTACAATGTTGACGGTAACATGAAGGTCAAGGTAGGATGATTGAGTCATAGAAATTTAAAATTTTTCTTGTAGAAAACTGTTTCGAGCAGTGATGTCCCCACACAGTTCTTGAATAAATCAACAAGAATTGCGTTTGGACAATCATGGCCAAAAACTACCAGAGTATCCTTATCCGCAGTATCTGGATCTAAAAAATAAAACAGGCATATACAAATAAATCACGATCATTAACAACACTGATTCTATAACATACATAAATATTACCTCTTGATTCACAAGTTGAGAGCCATATAATACACTAATGCTCTTCTTTTTCTTTCTCTTTTCTTAATACTTAGTCTTGTTTCTTCTATTATTCAGTATCTGGAGAAATAGATGTCAAGCTTTCGTGATATATCTTGGGAGGTCGGTCAGGAGGTCTCCTTGAGTTGGTTTTTGATACTAATCCAATTTAGCCCATCGATATTCCACCATTCCGTCGACATGACCTCCTAAATTTTCCGATCTTCTCTTATAGTTAGTTTCCCGAGTAAGTGCTTGAGAAAAAAAACGAGATTATCCTCAGCGTGATAGTCTTCATAATAACTATTCAATTGAGTACGAAGATTTTTGAACTGTAATCGGACAAACCAAACAGCAAACTTAACTCAAGGTACTGACGATAATATTCAAATTTTTCATAAAATATATAAATAATTCAAGTAATTAGATATTGATATTGTACCATATTGGAATAAACCCATCATTTAAGTGGATTTAGCATCTTATTAGAAAAAGTTGACAGGACAGAATAAATGAACACATTGACCTAAAACAATGTTGATGATTTAATGGGAACAGAACTTTCTACTAGCTTAACGATTGTCTAATCTGGCCTAGAACACCAGAAAGAAAGAATAAAAGACTGGTGGAAAGGTTTGTAATCACATCTAGTAAATGGAAAAAAGATATGAGGACAAAAAAACATAATAAGGATAAAGGGAAACAAGAACGAGAGCACAAGAAAGAAGGACATAATATAGCTAGTACCTCGAAAGGATATAAAAATAATCGGAAAGAAAAAAAAGACTGAACTAAAAGAAGTGAAAACCCTGAGTTCTATTGATAGATTACAGAATTGAAAATTTGAATGATGGATATGCCCATTTGCGACAGATGGCGCAACTGCCAATAGCCGATTCAATATCAATAATTATAACTCCAGCTCCAAATCTAGAACAAAGAAATTGTGTGAAATGAAGTTAACCTGATAGGTAATCTTTGCACCTGAAAAACTGTTAGAAACACTGAATTCTGGTCCATACCAGTATAATGACAACGTTGGACATTGACACTATTCATAAACTGAAATTTCTACGAAAATAATCTAACCGAACAGTTAGCCTTAAGATCAATTCCCATATCATCTATAGTATAAATCAATTGAAAAATAAATTTCTTGTATGTTCAACAAACTTTTCTATAAAAATATCCGTTCAATTTGAATCAATTTTCGGTCCCAACTAACCCAACTTATTCAAATCAGACTTACTCAGTTCGAATCATCAGCTACATCAAACGTAAAATAAATGATTCAAAGATAGTATAATTTATAAATCGTTTTCAGGAAGGAAAGAGAAAAGAAAACATAATTTCATTTTAAGTATAAGGGGAAAATCAAGCACTATCCATCTTTGTCTTGTCTTGTCCACATTTACCCGGACTCTAATTTATCTTGTGTACATGACTACCCGTAATGGGCTGTCAATGGGTGTAATCACTTGCGATATCCTGGAAAACAGCATGATCGCTTCTGGAAACTGCTTTTATTCAGTGAAATTAAGTACGGGAGATAAATTAGTAATAATTGTAAATAGAAAAAAGTTTACCACAAACGTATAGAACGCAACAGAAAAAGTAATCACAAACTACTCGGTCTTCAACAAAAATATGTTAAGAAACGGCACGATTCTGAATTAGAATCGAGAAAAAAAAATGGGAAAAATAAAAAATCTTCTGGAAAGTCTCTATCGCAGAAATGTATTTTCCCTTTTCCTGCATACATTCATTTGATATACGCTTAGGCTTTTCACATGTTGCGCACCTCAATTGATCACTTATAAATGCAACTTTATGTTCGCTACTAATGTCGTTTCATGACACTGACTATTTCTTCTGCTTCTTAAAGCCTTAAATCATCTTTGTGTAGGTTCTAAAAACCTACCTCTCTTAATAATTCCTTCCTTAGATATACTTTACATTGAATTACTAATACCACGTCGTTTCTTCTGAATATTTGGTATCTGCTCTTCATTTGCGTCTTTCACGTCTTTTTCCAATATCCTTTTTCCTATTAACTTTAATCTGGTGCGGAATTTGGTAGCATTGGACTAGCTGCATCCATCAGTCCTCTAGTTTCGCCATTAATTACAATTTTTCTACATATCTTCTCTGCCTGTGAAATCGGAGAGTGTTGTCGCTTGCAATCACTCCTAGTAGTGGTGCTTGGAGAACTCTAAGTGTGAATGGTATATTTTTGGGTCTCTTTTTATTTGCATCGTGCCTAATTCAGCGAAGCCTGTTCTACCATTAAATAGATTAGTGATTAGATATTAATGTGGTGACTAAGAGGTGAGGTCACTTTATGTAAAGTGCACTTCTTCCTTCGTAAATATGTAACCAGAAGAACCTAGTTCTTGTTTAATATGCTTTTACGATCGAAAACGAGAAGGAAATAGAATAAATTTCTCTACCGGTATCTGAAGCAGTTTTAATGTTTCCTTATAGCCACCCTAGCCAATTTCGTATAATGAGATGTTGTTCTATTTTTTCTCTAATTTGGGGATTTGGAGGAAATAGAGGAGGAATATCTGCTGCGCTACGATATTGTCTAGCCTCATATGCCTTCTATATGCTATGTATTGCCTTGAGCAGCCTTGATTACAGACCGTATAGCTTCACCGTTTTTCTTATGTTCTATATCCTTTAGCAAGACGCGGCATATCATTGCGACCTGACAGAAATTGCTGTCGAAGAAATAGTTCGACTCGTAAGCTTACTTAAATCGATATTAGTGACTTATTCATAACAAAATACCGTACTTGAAAACAAAAACACTAAAGAAGATCACCATTCATTAAAAATATGATTAAAGCAAGTCTTATAGTAGGAAAGATCAAAATGGAGCTGATAATATCGCCAAAAAAGAAACGATAACGACGAAAATTATGAATAAGTTAAAACAAAAATATTATTTTATTTAAAAAAATACTAGTGACTGCACTACACAGAAAATTTTTGTGACACGGTAAATGTGCGACTAAATATAAAAGACAAATATTTAGAGAAGTGATGGATAACTTGACATTTCACTAGTTTGAAGATTAAATATAAGGAATAAAAAAAAACTGCTAATGAACATTATCAAATTCAAAACATCCATTTTACTGTGTGTGTTTTTTGTATTGTTAATTCTACATTTAACACACTGTAGGTGTACAAAAACCCCTGACTTTTTATATTAATACAAGCAATCAATATTCCCGATAAAGCCTTGATAGATATCGCCAGCAGCGTTTCGAAAGTGAAGCTTATTGCAAAAAAGAAAATAAAAACTGCCAGCATGGATCTCATTTAATATAATCTTGGCCAATGCGGGCTGCTGCCTGAAGAGATCAATAGTTCTTCTAGATGATTTTTCTTTCAGTGGAATATATGAGAAGTCTTTTTTTACCGGATGTGATTTAGCGAAATAATGTTTATTAAATGAATTTGAAAAATGAGGTTACATATAAATCACGTCATTAATATACAAAGTATATCCGAATATACTTCAAACTTCAGAACGTAATTTTATTCCAAATAGAAGCATAATAACTGATGATGTAGTTCTTTATATTCTAATTCTGATATTAGCTATATAACATATAACTCAAGTGATAATGAGGTATTTTGTAAGGATAATTATAATAATAATAACAAAATTACTATTTTTGTTATCGTACGTGATAGAGACTATAGAATCCTTCACATATTTATATAGGTAATATTTCTACTCGACTAGAATAACAATTTATTTTATGAGTGAAAAAGAGCGTGGGGTAGCGAGTGGAATAATTCAAGAGGAAAAAAATATTAAAATAAAGATAGAATCTGGGTGGAAACGTCAATATTCTTACATGGGACAGACATATCTCAGTATTTAGAAAACAGATTAAAAAGTCATCAATACGATTAACAATACAACTGATTCTTTTGAAATTGACGGATCATAACTTCAGTTACTCTCTTGAGATACCTTATCGAGTTGTCCAAACTAGAAACAGAATCCTGACTTTCTGCATAGTTATAGACTTTTTGTAGGATTGATCTGTTGGCCGATGACAAGTTTGGGTTCTGGAAAGTGTATTAAGACTTGGTTGTGACGTCTTATGTTTGAATAAAACAAAAATAACAATCACATGAATTTTTGGTATAACAAAAGGCGAATATCTTGTTTAGCACAACCTAATAGGAATCTCACAGAAGTTACACAACATATATGTGGAGCCCACGATTTATCTTGGTGGCGCAAAGGAAAACGAGAATAGTCTAAATAGTACTTTTCGTTTAATGGCGTAAATTTTCGACGTTTAGATCTAAAAGGAAATTCTCCACACACATGACAAAAACTGTCGGGATTATTAGAATACTTTAGCGACATATTAACAATGTAACATAGTTAAATGCAATCGTCCCTTAAATTGAAGTTATTCAAACAAAACACGTGAATAAGGTCAGAAGGTCAGCTGTCACAAAAAAGATGGATGTGAATGCAACAAATGAATGAGTGTACAACAAAACAAATAAAAATAATCACAAAGTTCGTGTGACAAAAACAATGGTTACCAGTGTAATTTGTAAATTTCAATTTAACTACACAGAGTTCATATTGAAGGTTGTTTCTGTTTTGTAATATTTTGGGTACGGCAAAATACAGAACTAGAATGTCTGGAATTGTTGGTGATATTCAGAATGAACATACTACTTGAATCTCTGAAGAAGGAAAGTAAACTAAACAGTTTCTGAAGACGATCCTTCTATTTTAATATATATTTTTCAAATTTTTAGTTACCTATAATTTGGAAGTAAAAGAAATCTAATTTGGTGAACATATTGTCAAGAATTCATTTTACTATTTCCTGGAAGTAGATAAGTCATAAAGTCATAAGTCATAAAACGAGGTATCATTTTGAATAAAGAATAGACTATAAAGAACCAAGTTATATGCAAGGAGATACTTCCGAAACTCTGATGTAAATAAAAGACAATCTTATTATTAATCAATTATTATCAATGAATAATTAGCAATTATTAAAGTCTTAAATCATTCCCATAAATACACTGTTACCTAATTCATAATCCCAACAATAATAATATAGATGGGACAGGTGATTTTAGTATTAATATTGTTTCTTCGAATTTGCCTAATTTTATTTCAAAGATAATTTACTTTGCTTCATAATATATCGAGTGTTGGCTCTGGTTTTCATCTAACGTTTTGTTGTTACCATATAGGTTTAGTACAACTCTTCGGTTTATTTAGAGTTCATGCACAGTTCCAACAACAACAAACACAGTTTGTAAGCAATAAGATTTGTAACAATGTGCAGATTAGTAGTTGATAGTGAAGCGAAATGTAATTTTCAGTATGTAATTGTTCATATTGGTTAAGAGAGATATTGCAGATGAGTTGCTTTCGGTTTGGTACGAATAACTAGTCCAGTCGACATTTTCTAATTACCAATACCATTTGGATATAATGTCATTTTGACAAGGGATAGTAACTGCTGACATTTTGGTAATGGTGCAAGTTTACGGTAACTGAAACTGAGATCAATAAAGGAAAAAGTTCCGAAGGAGAAATTCAAGTTTGTGCTAGAATCAGAATTTAAGAAACAGGTACCTAAGGTGAATAAGATTGAGAAGTTCTGTTCCATCTAAGAGGTAATCGTGAGTAATATTTAAATTGCAGAGAGTAGCTTCATTTAAGCACTAGGGGGTAACAGCAATAGCCTCAAGATCAGTACTGATATGGAGTGGATAGGTGTCTAGAACAAAATCGGTGTACCGCCATTAACTCGCCATTAAATGGGTTAAAATGGGAATGGAAGATATTAGAAATAAAATGATATGGTCCAAGCTCAAATACTCCGTGGAAGAGTACTTTGAAGGTCAATATAATCATGAGGTTACAAAAAATGAAACACAGAAGAAATTCGGTAAACCTCCATTGTCCAATTAAGCGAATATCACGAACTTTGTAATTATGTCAAACATAAATTACATAAAATTGAAAATGTGCACAACTAAAACAACATGGATTCCATGGCACGATTCATTACGAAATTAAAGCTGGGTTTACTTTTACATAAAATCCTCGCGACTGATCGTAATATTGTTGTTGCACACATTGGATAAACAGGATTACGTGATAACAATGTTTTAGCTACATAATGGTTTTCATTTAATTTGCTGGATTTTTGGTTCTTTCATTTCAGTATTTGAATATGCACCTTCATCATTTTGGATAATAACAGAAACGGAGTAAAATATTGGGGCTTCAAAGGATTATTTAAATTATTAATTAACAGATATATGATGGATTTCAAACAAGGCAGTAATAATGAATAATTGTATAGAATGATTATATTACGTCATCAAACATCACAAAAACATAAAAATCCCTTGTTTGATTCATATATATTCCATAATGGACATTTTATATCTCTAAATTAAAAGGAAATTTGGAAATGTGATAAACAATTATTATTTTATCTTATTGTTTGACATCATATAACATCTCCTATGCGAAAAATGATCTTTAAATATGTATAAGTTTAACCAACGGTAACGTACACTATAGTTTTTTCTTCGCCTTCTTCTAATAACATTGCCGAGGAAAAATATTATTTGATGAAGTACTCGAATCTACGTAGGATGTTATGAAGCATGTGATTAAATTGTTTTTAGAATACAATTTCATTTGAATAAACGACTACTGCAATTAGCGGCGTTTTAAACACACTTCAGAGATGACTAATTTGTCCGTTTACAGCAATTTATATTTCTCTTTTATTATTGTTATATATTTCTATGGAACTAAAACGGATGATTAAACTTTTTATTTTCATTAATTTTTGTTACACTATGATGATCCACAAGAGGCAATTCAATCTAAAATATTTCGAAATAATTTCTGGTTGGTTTAATTGTAGATTACAGCTATTAGAATATGATAAACACGGATCAAGTCGCACATCGCGTTGCTGAAAAAATGGTAATAATATCAGTTCATATGCGAAAAATAACAAATATTACTTTCTCAATACATAAACATAGTGTATAAACTATGCACTCACAGGTGTGAGTTGTATAGTGGAGGTGTATCTGTCCCGCTTTATTCTTTTCATTTCCGTCCATTTTTTAAGTTCCTCTTACTATCATCTGCCTTGATATCATAATTAACTACGCTTCACTTGAACTTTCCTAATCTCAGTTGTCCATTCGTCTTTTATTGATCTTTACTTCAACTTTTGTCTATACGAAGGTTAGAAAGTTTTGATATATGGCAATACTGATGTGATTATGTCAAATCTGACTGGCAAAAGTACTCGGAACGTGTTGTCATATGAGTGCGCTACTTGAGTCGTTTACCCATGTGATATACTGTGAGATTGAGGTATACTTCCACTCGTATACAGTCAATATTGCATGTTATTGACTGTCAAAATGATTCATTAACGATGGATACCGCTTCTGAAGACGTCTCTCGTTACAATCTATGCATATGCATATGAACCTGAAACTAAACAACGATCGATTGTATGGGTCTTTCAAGACAAAAGTTGTTCGCGCACGAAGCAAATGATCGCCTCGGAATAACTGGACAAGTCGCCTCCGTTCCATTAGAGCAACGTAGAACGGTCAATCATACATCAGTTGAAACAAAAACGTTTTTAAACAGTCAGCATATTGAATTAATGGGTCATCCATCGTACAACTCTTGCTTGGCACCCAATGATTTCGTTTTATTTTCGCAGATTAGAGATAAATTGCGAGGTCAACGTTTTTCTATACCTAAAGAAGTGACATGTTTTGGAGGTATTTCAATAGAAATGCTAAAAATACTTGGTTCATCCGCATGCAAAAGTGTATTGATCTAAATGGAGAATATTTTGAAAAAACAATATAAACATTTCCATTAACAAATATGTTTTTTTATTTGTCTATCTTGAAACTTAAGTAGTAAGCCGCATAATTTCTCCAGGCACAAATTGTTTTACTATTAAACAAGTTTACCAAACATACTACTCAATACTACCACTTAAGTACCAATGAAAAGGTGGGTAACGAAAAACGCGTGAAACAGTGTTATTGAGAGTGTTTATTCAGTACTAGAGTGAATAGTGTATTCAATATGAATATTACCAAGGATTCCGAAAGTTCTTACTCAATTGAACAGTCTTCCCTCCCTTACTTTTCTGATATCAGTACCTTTTCACTTTTCAGTATCCTAAATCATATGGCTCATTTTTCTTTTTGCTTAAAAGCCCGAAAACCATGACCAAGGATGAAAAGGCATTGACTCGTTCAAAATAAACAAGTAATTGATTATCACAAAAACATTTCGTCATCTATACAATGGGTCTCATATTTAAAAGCAGGCCTCTTTCTTTTCAATTTTGCAACATCCAGCATTTTTAATAATCTTTAATGTAACTTTGTCATATACTGGTGTTTTATTATTTTCTCGATTATGTTTACATCTAAATCATTAAGACACTTTCACACATTCTTCCATGTCATTAAAGTCATTAAATCATTTTAAGCGAGGTTTTTGCTGATATTTCTCATCCTTATTTTTATAAAATATGAAAATGGCTATTTAGCGGCCTCTATAGATTTCTGTGCCAAGTTTTTATGCGCCTTAGAACAGATCCATGCTACTTATTTGGTTTTATAAAACATTTGAAAACGATTATTAATTTCGCTCGCTTAGAATTATTTTGTAACTATTTAATTCTATTTCACATTTTTTTCGTGAAGTTTACTTAAAATAATTGCATTCATTCCTCATGGATATGAAAATTATTATTATTTATTATTATTTGTGGTAATGGAATGTTTCCTTGATTTGGAAAATATGAGCGTAAAAACTGTTTTTTGTATATAAAACTTATGATTAACACTGATTAACTCTAATCGAAAATAGGATATACATAGATGAAAACCCTGATATTAAGTAAACTAATAAAACTACTAACTAAGGACGCTATACTATTGGGGCTACGTCCAGTATCTTCCCACCAATACTATAAATAATTTTTGTGGAATAAAACCCTGATACAACGTCAACTTCACACATTACATTGAGATCCTGGAAACAATTAATAAATGATTGACATATTAATTGATGCTAACAAAACTTTATTTATCAAAATGATAGAATAATTTTCCATTAAGAAAACATATTTCAAAATTTAGGAAGAATAATAATAACACGTTGATACAATTCATTTGGTGTATTGAGAAAAATCTAATTCTCCAATCCCAACGAACCATCGTAATTGAAAAGTTGCCAAAACTTTGGACTTGCACTCGATAATGGAGTGAGCGTGTTACCGGGGCGGTTTCTGCTAATGCCTTCGTTCTTATCCTATACCCAAACGTCGAGACATCGAATATATGTTTTTCATATACGAGGATGGTCTCCAAAAGTACCTGGCCTGACCTAGAGATGGTGGTAGTTGCTTGAAAAATACCACTGTATTAGAAAGTATACAATCTATACTGCATATGTTTCAGGTTCGAAGACTCTACTTTGAACGTTTTTAGTGAATTTGTAAACATGGAAAAAATTGGTCCATCGTTATGTGATACAATACTTTTATTTGACCTTAGTATAACCAATAAAAAGATGAACTGAATTCTATATTGGATGAGACTGCTCGTTATCAACAGTAAAATATTGGGTAGCAGAGTTTAAATAAGGCCGTTCGACTTGAGAAGACCAGCAGAAGTGACAATTCCAAAAATATTGAATAAAATCCTCAAAGCTATACTGAACGAACGTCTCTGAAACGCGAGCTAGCAGAAAATTTGGACATGAGAAAGCTGTACGCAAGATTAATGCCACGTTTGGTCACAATGAAACAACAACAGCGTCGTGAAAATATTTACATCGAGTGTTTGGCTATGTTACGCAGAAATAAACTCGAATTTTTGCGCCGTTTCATAACTATGGATGAAACGTGGGTGTATCTCTTCACACTCGAAACTAAAGAACAATCAAAACAATGTACTGGAAATGGAGAATCGGTTCCAAAGAAGGCAAAGACCGTTCCATCTGCAGGAGCAAGGTCATGGCGTTGGTTTATGGGATGCGCGTGGGATAATTTTCATTGACTATCTTGAAAAAGGAAAAACTATCAGCGGCGAGTATTATGTGAACAACGTTTGAGCGAAGAAATCAAGCAGAAACTACCGCATTAGCAGTTTAGTAATTAAATTGTTATCTATAAACAAAAATTTAAACTACGACTTTTTTAAACTATTGATTAACCAATCTCCAGGATACAAAAGCAAACTTGTCGGACTATATATTTTTTTATTTAAATTATCAGATATCTATCGAATTTTCATACTCTCTTATCAAAGTAAAAATTCACGTTGACCTGTGTAATTTTTGGAAATGTTAACCATCCATTTGCTAGACATGAAAGAGACACAAACGACCACATTCCCTTTCATTTCCTTAAGTTGAGCGGGGCGGTGTTGAATTCCTAATCTCTTGAATACTTATATATTTTCTCTTTTACCCAAGCACGTATTTCTGATAACGTCATTCATAGTAAGCTTGGTGTAACGTATGTAACAAAAGTTTTCGAAAATAATTTGTAGTGTAATTTTGAAAAAACGAAATAATGTTAGCAATTCATTTATTCCGCACTTTTTTTTAATATAGTTAACAATAAACACAAATTGAAATAAATTTAAAGAGCTATTAACTTCAATTTCTCAAAATTTTTCAAATATTTAGCTGCTGCTAATTTTCAGCGAACCTGGGGAATATTTGAGTGATCATCTTCTTTCGATAAAAATGTTTTGTCGTTGACCTCTAACCAATCTCTGGTTATTCTGGCATAGTGACAAGAGTCAAGGTCCCTTTTTCGATGTTTAACTTCCTTTATCTTTAATTCTTGAATGATGGTCAAGTGAGAAACCCGAAATCGGCGTGCCAAACTTCGAGTTGATTTTCCTAAATGATCTCCGGCACATTCTACCAATTTATTTGACTGGGAATTTGAGCTTGAGCCTTTTAACGCTATTAGGCAAACTCTGAGGCTTACCCAGTTGGTCAAACATAGCATATGTGTGTACTGGGTACGTACAGATAACGTGGTATGCAGGTACTTTCTCTTCCACGCATCAGCGGCATTCTGAATAGTCTGTGATATCTATACTGTAGAGTTGATGTTATAAGTGTTATAATTTCATGTGTTTAGGAAGAGAGAGAGAGAGCTGTGATTACATAAGTTAAATAAAATCTTTATATACAGTATACTCACGAAAAATTTCTTCAATGTCTGATTTCTTACACCTTTCTATTTATTTTATATTAAACATTAGATCACTTACATCATTAATATCGAAATAAAAATAATATCAAAATAGAAATATCAACAGTTTCCTCCATGATTATTAAAACTGATCTATTCAACAGATATGTCTCATTTGGATATATAATATGAGAAATATAGCAGAAGCTAACAATATTATGACAAGTTACTCTTTTGCCAAATTGCTTCCGTACACAATTGCTGATACTAGGCTGATGAAATCCTAGAATATCTCAAGAAACCCGAAACCTACATCCTCATAAATTGAACATAGCACTCAAAGGATAATTATGAATAAAGAAAAATCTCCAACGATGAACATTATATCAAGCTTATTGAATGTTTTTTGATATATGAAAATGGAGAGGAATTCATGAAGATATTTGGAAACTTATAGGATACCACGTAACCTTGGTATATACGATGTATATCCTAGTTGATCCAGGAATTTTCCTAACGACAAATTGATAAAGTCTTTTCCCTCTGGTAAACCCATTTCCACATAATAAGAAAAATTGAATTTATGATCATGGCGTCATTATCATATAACTTTGATCAATCAGAAAAATTTCCAATTAATATTAAATATGACATGTGAATTTCAAGGCATCTGTTTTTGTTGTAATTTTATTTAGTAGAATTGATTGTACCTGTCGTAACCCACACAGTTCGTATCATAATTATATAGACTAACATTTTCTATATACGCTACCGGGGACGTGTATTTTCGAAAACGGCCACGGGAGAGGTCCTGATTCGTGTTTAATTATCTCTCAGATTGGGTCAAGTCATTCATTAGTGGTCGAAGTGCCAATTATTCCATGTATAATTCAATCCAGATCAGAATTAAACCCTTTGATATGCTAATTACGATGAGATACGTTTTGACAAATGAACCGTATAGAATTGGCCGTCGACAGTTCGGTTGCAATTATAAACAGGTTGACAGCAGAGGATGTTTTCTCTATGTGGTCAATTAAAATAATTAAAATATACCGGTCAAAGGTTGATTAGAAAAATATTATAAATTTCGATCACATATTTATTACATAGTGCAATATGTAGATATTACTGGGTTCCATATTATTGATGAATATCCCTTATATTTGGTCAATGTTTTGGTTGATAGTGTGCATTGCAAAAGTTTATATTGGAAAAGTCTCATGCAATCAATAATAATATTGTAATTACGTCTAATACAATTTGCCGAACATTATCCGAGTTTACCTTAATAAGGTGATAATATTGGATGTATTTCCAATTATTGGTATGGTTAATATTTAATATATTTTAATTAAAGTATTTATGAAAATAAATGTTTGAATATTATTTATCTAGTTATCTGTCCAATTTATGTTGGTTTTTCTTCAGTTATTGGAGGTACTAATAACTTTCAGTTCAGAGTTATACAGTGTGTTTATGTTAGGTTTGCAAAGAGGATATAGGATCGGAGCTTTCTCAAATAAATAATAGCTTCGACTCAAATTACACCATTCAGTTGTTAGTCGAATTTTTCAAAGGAAAATTAGACTATTACGGTAGGCATGACTAGAAGAAAAATGGGGGGCACATCATTTTTCCCATGTTTTGAGACCTCCTGAACACGATTATGATGGTTTTTCGAATGTCTGTATAAATAAATATTTCGAGGGGTCACAGTGCAAAAAAAGTGGTTTTTGACCTTTGCTCACCTCTGCAGGTCAAACGAAAAGCGACTGAAAAATGAAATTTCACATGTAGGTTCAATTAGTTGCGAGATGATTTCCTGTCTAAGGTCGAAACTTTCCATCTCTACACTTCTCCATTTTATGGTCATTTTTGTTATATTTTCTTATTTTTTGGCCAGAAAAAGTTTAACTAGAGGGTTCGAACTTCGCATGCAAGTAGGGGTGATGTTGAAGAATTGTCTTTTTCAAGCTCAAAGTTTTCTTCTTCAGTTCTTCTAGCACAAAACGTTGTAATTGTTGAACTGGACCGCCTCCTATTTAATGAATAATACGAGTATGATCGTTGCTAGGGTGATTTTTTTACTTCCCATTTTCGAAATTTCTTGTCATTATGACAATTTTTTCTTTGTTGTCAATTGGAATTGAACAAGAGGGTTCGAGACCACCGGATCTATTGAAATTATGAATTTTCATTCAACTTGTGAAATGAAAAGTTATTGAGGAATAGCAAATTTTCCATATAAAGAAATAAGATTGGGAAATATTATCATTTCCAAGAAATTCATTCCATGGAAAGATTTGTTTGTGTATTAGTTAAATTCTTCATTCGACGAAAAATTCGACTAAGTGATGGAGTTCTGCTGCTCACGGCTTTTTTTCATAATCTATTGAATTACAAATACGAGGTTTGCTACTCAAGTTTTAAGATATGGCAACACTGATATGAATATGTCAAATCTGACAATGCCATCATGAAATTTGATTTTTAATGGGGTACGAACTCAGAACATATTTGAGTTGTTAACAGATTATTGAAATTTTGATAAAAAAAGGAATTAATTGCAATGATTAAGTAGTGAAAGTCATCTCAATTGTATTTTGAAATGCTGGGAACGTGGTCAATTCCGGTGCTTATTATACCTTCATAGATTATCGAAAACGGACAAACATTGATTCAAAATACAACATATTTAACAACACATTCCATAGTGCCACATTTAATGTGAATTTTCTCGAAGAGATACAACCCAAATAATATTGAGTCTGCTAGGAAGACCCCATATAACCAAAATTATCACAAAACTATCAAAAAAAAACAAAAGGAGATAGGATTGACGGATCCCATCTGAACAATTTGTAGAAGATACAGTTTCAAGTTATATTGGTGAACTCAGAAGAATTCTGGAAAAACTTAACAGGGCAGCAAAGAACGTTGGATTGTGCCTATCTAGGTCACAATATGAAATTGAGTAAAGAAAAGTAGACGGCTGAAATGGACAGAAGAATGATTTAACTTGAGCAGCATTTGGTGAGCTTTATTATAACCTAAATGATTGAACTATTTCTACACGTAGAGGCATACGGCCTGAAAATAATGACGATAAATAAGTTGAAATGGCAGTTGATGCATCAGGAAGACAGGAATATCACTATAAGACCAGCAAGAGAGATCAAAAGAGAAGTAGGGCAACACCAGAAATGCTGGATTGATGATATTTAGAGGCGTACACTGGATAAAAACGACAAAATTAGGAGGAAAAAATTAGGGAAGGCTTATATATAGTGGATTCATAGCAGTTGCTGAAGAAGAAGAAAAAGATTATGCCAAGTTATCACAAAAATTACTTACGACTATGGTATAAAAACGGGGCAAGTTGCAAAAATGCTTTTCCTTGCACGAAGCTAAAGGTCCTCTGTTGCAATAGCTCAGATACTGAGATTACTGGAACCATAAAAATGAAAATTATATGTTTGGCAAGTGAGTTGGCGGCGAACCTAAGTGATCAGCCCTCGTAGATAATATTTGGCAATGATAAATTGATGTTGGGATTCCCATGCGCGTTGTATCACAATTTTGTTTGAGAATACAGACAATGCAATTTTTACACATTAATTCAAACAATTTGTATGGTACAATAATTTTAAAGTCTTTATTATTGGCTTATCTCGAATTGTATCAAATATCATTTTATAATGAAAACAATTCGAAAAGGAAAAGGAACTGAAGAAAAATTAAATTCAACTACCTGTAAAATATCTTTATTGCTTCTCGAATTTTTCTCCCACTTAATCAACCCCCTGTTTGACACCTTATCTTTTAAATAAATTCTAAGTTTTAAACTACCCTTCAAGGGTTTATGGGGCGTAAAACTTAAATTTCAGAAGACTCAATGGACAAAAGAGATACGATGAAGTGAATTCGAAAAAGAATAAAGCAAAGTATTACTGAAAATAAAATGGACGTTTCGTAAAACGGAGTGAAATCAGGCGAAAAGTCCCTATGCAGTATAAGATTGTCTGCCAGAAACGGAAATTTCGATTTGCGAGAAGGAGGAGTCTGTAGAAACACAGTATGTAGCAAACGATCCGATGAAATTTTAGCAGAAACTGCGCGCTTATTTCATCAATTCGATAAAAAATATGAATTGAAATGAGCTTATATAAAAACTTGAACGATTGTCGTGACTCATGAATTGTCAATTTGGACTTTATCTCTAGGTACTTTTAGTTAAATTACATCATCCCATACATTCATCTGCTATTTGACTATTGGTTCCGTATTTGTTCTTGGACGGACATATGCCTGTAATTTCTCGTAAAATTGTATACTACATTTTTGCTACTGAGAATAAACTAGTAGAAAAAGAATTAGGATTAAAATAGTTCAACTCATATCGATGTAGGTAGTCCGTTGCGACAAATCGCTTTATTCTATTTTATTCATAAGCTTATATTCAGCCGATGTGATATATAGAAGATTTGGAAACGTTAACATGTTGAGCTCCGGTGCGGGCAATAGGCCCTCAACTGCACTTTCCCCACTGCCCAGAGCGGTCCTATGAACCGCACGATGTATTTTATTTCGAACCTTCTCCGCGATCCAAGGGACCATGTTTAAAAGTGTTTCACAGTTTGGTTGAACGGTCATGGGTCCTTGAAACATTACCTTATACTTGGTCCTTTTGTTTTTTTTTTTGATTCTTTGCTGTACCCCATACAAACTCTTTTTACCTTCTTTCTTCACTAAGCAATAAGTTTTAGCGTCTCTTGATCAGCAACTGCCGTAGTTTCTTTCGTCAGTAACTTCTTTGCTAGACTGATTTGGAAATCAGTATTTGGTATATTCTTTTTTGTTATTTTTTGGGCAATTACTATTTCTGTACCAAATAACAGCTCAATAGCAATTTTTTTATGCCCCTCAATGTCCTTCTCAAAGAAATGTTGTAGCTTGTCATTTGATCAGACAGTTCTATAGAAGATTTGTCTTTGTTATAGTAGGGATAGTAGTATTTTAGGTCCCGGGGAAAATTTAACATTTTGGTTGGGGCTTAACGTGTTAAAATAGTAAGTCTTGTATGGATAACTGGAGAATTGAATTACTTGAGAAGATCCCAAGTTACATTTTTAGTGGAAACCATGTGGATGCCACCAATGGAAAAAATTGAGAATGTAGCGCCAATAGTGGCTCCCACGGGGTTATCACGGCTAGTAGCTATCACGGAAATGGAGTGCCGAGAGAGCACTGAATTTCACCAGCGCCCAAGTCGCCCTGTGACTGTTTCAGCTCCAGAAACAGTGACTAAAATCAATCAAATCGTGCGTACAGATTGTCTAATGAGCCTCCAGATGAATGCCGAGACTGTAAACTCCGACAAAGAAACGATTAGAAAAATTTTACACGAATAATTACACATGACAAAAGTCTGTGCGAAGTTGGTACCAAAAAATCCCCTGACTCCTGACCAAAAGCTCTTGCGTCAACAACAGATTTCCTTAAAAAAATATCTGCTTTGAAAGAGACACGATTTGAGCCGATGGGAAGCGGTAAAGCAAAAAATGACAGAGCTCCTAAAGACACTCACCAAAGAAGACTTCCCCCACTGCTTCAATGTAGATGTATGGTGAGAGGAGGGGAGAATATTGAAGGGAAGCATTCAAATGTAAAATAATTTTTATAATAAAACCTTTTTTCGTAACCAGTCTCGTTATTTAATAGCCAGACCTCGTACAGTAGCTGTCACAGTTGAAGTAAATAAATACTGGACGTGCCAATTAACACCATTCAAAGCCCGCGAGAAATAGCGGCTTTAAAAACAAGCCAAATTCAACCGATACTTTGAATATTATTGTAAAAATTTCTTTTTGACAGAATTTATATTTTTTATTGAGTTATCTCTACCTAACAAGTGGATTAAAAATATGAAAAAATACATGCATATTTCCTATTGTTGAGGTGAATTTTTATCTAATGCAATTGTTGATATTTACATGGAGAATAGAGATTGCAACAGCTTGATAAAAATGTGCAGCATACAAAAAAAATATGTGATTTGCTTCGCATATATCGGAGTGATGCGATGGGGCATGTTGTTAGCACTGCAACATGCATGCAACAATTTAACTTGGCAAAATATTAAAACATCGATTAAGTTAATTTTGAATTTCTACATCTACAATGTTCGAAATTGTTTTGCTCCTCATATTCTGTTCATTCATTCAGTACTATTATTACGCCTCATTTGGTAGTTCAATTTTTTATCCAAATTATTCGGTTTGTCTGTCATTCTGCTATTGAAAATTTCGTTTCAAAATTTTCAGTGTTTTTTTGTCGTTTAGTATAAATATTGAGGAAATTTTATTTTTAATTACCAGAATTTCAACTCACGAAAATGCGTTCAAAGGATGAGAGTGCTACTTTGAAGGGTATAATTGGTATATACAAAGAAATTAATTCCCGACATGACAAAGAAATAATGTTTTCACCGCTTCCAGTTAATAGCTACACAAATTATATTCCAAGAAATATATCAAAGATATTAAGCAAAAGTTTGGTTATAGCCCTAATATATTCATACTCAGTAGTAATAGAAATTTTTTACATAGAATACTGCATAAAACCTGCTTTATGAGAAACTGACGTCCTTTTATTTTTAAAATGTGACGTTCAAAATGAATAATTACAACACTTTTTTGTACTTCCAACACCATATTCATTAAAATTTTCATTTAAATGCGGCGTTAAGCAACTATGATGACAGCTGCAAACTGCAGTTCAGCTACAAAAATGTTCAGCACTCGTTCTTTTTCATTATTTATGATTTCACTCCGTTCTCTATTTAGGCGTTATTGGAAATTTGTCCATGCTCTCGTTTCCTAGTTGGTTGCTGTAGACGTCACGTAATGCTGATTTTCGAGAATTATTTTTATTTATTTAAGAAAACCGTCAGTTTCGTAATCAAGTTAAGTTCGGTTCCCTTTGAATTCGTTTATATAAGGAAAATACAAAGGGTCAATTTAATGGGAATGTGTTCTATTTGTGAGGTTATGAATATATTATAGCGATACAGACATAGATAAAATTTAATGTTTCCTAATCGATAAAAAAAGCTCTAGTTCATTCATACAGATTATACTTATTTACAAATGAGAGTCCTAACCAGAATTATAACAAATAGATTAGGCAAATACTTGGCCGAACAAGTGGTCGTGTATCAGGGTGGCTTTAAAAAGGGGATGTCAACTAGTGATCCAATTTTTATACTGAACGCAATCCAGAAAAATAACTATGACCAAGGATTAAACCTGAAATTCCTCTTCGTGGATTTCAAGCTGTCGTACGATTCAATAAATAGAAAATATCCATTCCAGGCGCTAGCAGCACTCGGAATATCTAAGAAAATATTACATTTGATAAAAATGACACTGAATAATCCCCTTAACAAAAAGAGGCTTAAAGCAAGGAGATCCAACACTGCTCCTTAAACACAAATTATTGCCTACGCAGATGATGTGGAAGTAGAACGAAAAAGGATCTAGAAAAAACTTTCCTACTCTTTGAAAAGAAGACAAAAGGAAATGGACTGCTCATAAATGAACAAAAGACCAAATATATGGAGATGGAAAGGGATCTGAATAGCTGCAACCAATTGAAAGTGAAGACAGAGCAAAACTAGTTTTGATAAAATTCAGGAGTTCGAATACGTGGAAGTGACAGTAACAAACGAAGGAAGCGAAACCAGGGAAATTGACAGAAGACTGGCGAGAGGGAACAAAACGTTTGGAGCCCTAGGAGAACTATTAAGAACAAAAGATATTTTAAGAGCTGTCAAGTTACGCATTTACAAGACAGTTGTTCTACATCAAACGGTTCTGTATGGCAGTGAGTGTTGGATCATGAACAAAAAAGAAGCAAACAGAATATACATATTGGAGAGAAAGGTACTAAGAAGGATTTTCGAAGGAGTGCGATAGCAAAACGAGTGGAGAAGAAGAACGAACGCAGAGATGTCTGTATGGTCAAGCTGAGATGGGATATGTGGTCAGAGCAAAAAGACTCCGTTAGATGGGGCCTTTCTTTAACCAGAGCGAGCGAAGACAGATGGTTGAAATGATCATTGTTAAGGGGAGAAGAAGCGAAAAGGAAAAGAGAGCGTCCACGGAAAGCATAGTTAGAGACATGTAGATATTGAAACTACATGAATAACCAATGAAAACAACATAATCTAATATGTATAAATAAATTCAACTACATCTTTACTGTCATTTTGTATTATATCTAGTAGAATCGATTGTTTTTCATTTTAATAAAGAAGAAGAGTTGACACTTTTTTTTCTCAACTTTTATGAAACTATACCTGAACGTGTATTCTTTGGAAAGTGAGTGACTTGCATGAATACATGTAAAGGCCGCTTGACATGATGCATGACAATGTGCAAGATATTGCAAGCAATCTCTTGCATAATCTAATTATTGCACATACGAATATTGCACTTAGCTTGATATTATGCAAATCTCTTGCCAACGCGTCATGGTTGCCAAAAATCAAAATTCTATAAGTAATAGTAAACAATTCCCTAACCTCAAATTTTATAATCGGCTTAAAAATGCAAATAACAAAGCTAGGTAAAGTGAATAAGAAAAAGTGCATCGCTTGCAATAATCACATCTGCTGCTGCTTTGCTTTTTGAGTCTGGAATGAACTGGAAAGAGAACTTGATGGTGATGGTGGGAATTAGATGAAAGACCTTTCAAAAATCACTTGAGAATGGATGAAGAAACATTTGAAAAATTCCTAATGGAAATAAAACATAAGATAACTAAAAAATCATTGGCGGGAGACGTAATATCATCAGATTAGAAACTAATTTCTCTCTAGAATTGCATCTTGCACGTAATAAAAATGGCACCAAACCGATAATGTTGCAAGTGCGAGATCTTGCATGAAACAATCAGCTAAACTTCATTTGCTCATACTTTTGTTCAAGAAATATTGCGTCTTGCATTGCATTGCACGCGAGTGATTATTTCGATTTTTGTACGAGTATTTATTCTCTTCTAATTACATAGAATAAATAACTTTTCGATCAATCGGAAACTTCATATCATCTAGTAAATAAAATGTAGGTGTTTTACCGTTGTTTTATTGGTCAATTATCATTTTTTTATCTCCAGAATGGTAACTCGATTACTACCGGGAAATCGTGCATATATTTGTAGTTATGTGGGACGTTGTCGATAATTCAGATCCGATGCGGGTTTGGAAATGATAGTTGCCCATAGTCGGTGAGTTAATGCATCTGCAATTGCACAGATCGGGCGATAATGTAACAAGCCCAAATGATTTATGATGGCCTCACTCAAAACGAACCCTATTACATGACAGATAGTAATTGATTTCGATAGACGTTATTAGAATACGGATTAACCTGCAACTAAACAGAATCGTATTCAGTTTTAGATCTTTATAAGTTATCAAATCTTTAGTGTTAGAATGAGCATTTGATAACTAAGGTAGAACCGAGCTGATATATTACTAGTATTGGTATTCAAGAAAATTGAGTTAGATGATTAGTGCTTGATTAGTAGAAAGCTTCTTATTTCCATAAATCGACGGATGAACATTAATGTACAGAAAAGTTACTACGCTGATCATATTATTAGTTTCCGACAGGCTTTTCATGTCATCTGTCAACATTCTAGAAGAAACTGACGGATATATTAACTTAAATTACTCAAGTTATCAAATATGATCCAAGTACTTTGTACCATGGATTAATTTGAACTGATTCCAATATTTTTTAACAGAATGATACATAAGTGAGAGGTGAGATTGGTAAATTCTAATAAAAATTCACTCTCATTGAAAAATTTGATCAATTGAGCTTCAGACCTACACCAAGTGAATTATTAGACACTAGAAATGAAAAGCCAAACAAAAATATACTCCTAACAAAGCAAAAATAATTTATTCGGCTCATGAGGTGATAGCTACAGTGTTTTGGTATTCCAAAGGTGTGATTTTAATTGATTATTTAGGAAAATTCGAAGTGATAACAATCCAGTATTATGTTTGCCGATACGTTTTAATGCCGAACAACAACCGCATTTATTGGAAAAAAGAGTTTTGGTCAATGCGATTGTACATTAATAAGGTATTGTCGTAGAAAAATTTGAAGAACTGCGTTACGATTTACATATTTTATTTGGAAATTGAATGGTTTTTAGATTAATGGTTTTTAGATGAAGCTCATTCTCATTTGTCGGGACATGTGAATCGTCGCACAAATCGGTTTCTAGGCATTTCTAGATCAGATGAGGTTCAAAATGCTTAAGTGAGTATGGTGTGGTGCAGTTTCGGTTCCCTCGGATTAATGTCGGCATGTAGTGGTAAACACAACAACCTTTAAAATTATCATGTCTATTTCCTGGCCCCACAAACATATCGACAAATGTATTGATTCTCTTTACTGCATCCAGTCAATCAAACTTGTCCTGGATAACTGTGCTTCTGATTGAACTATGCTGATGGTCTGATTTATTTGGAAAAGTCTATATTCAGCATTGTTTTGTTAAAATAGTAAAACAAAAATCGAAATATTAGCAGATCACGTTATTTTATAAACATACAGTAAAAAATATATTCAAGAAAAATGAAGAATCCCTTTAGAATTCGTTATCTTCTTATCACGTAAATTCAAGTACTGAAAAATAAATAAACTGTTAAGAAATCAATATATATTTTGTACTTTTTTCGTAAATCAGTTTTCCGTCTACGATCAGTAACATTCATTTGATTTTTCCCGTTTCCAGTTGCTGTAGATTTTGTTGAAATAATAATCATTTCAACTAACTAACTTTGATTTATGTGATTTGGATCAGTTGTGTCCTGAAATATTATCATGCATGAAAATTTACTAGTTTGAATAATTTGAAGTTCGGTATGAAGGCTGTATTTCCATTTCATACTATGTAATCGCATGCTTTCACAAATTATTCCGGAATTTTATGCAAAAAATGCAGATCCATTATCATGGCACGGTTTCAATTGCCAACAATCCATGTTATTGTCTACATTCGACGCAATCTGAAAATGACATCGAATTAAATTTCAATTATCGAAAAATCGAGTAGAATGCCGAATTGAAAAACATATGAAAAACAAGAACAATGAAGAGAACAGAACAATATATGCTTCTTCTTCTTTTAATGCTTATCCATTAATGGATGTTCGCGACCACATTTTTCATGGCTTCTCTATCTCTAGCGGTATGGATCAATGTCTGAATATCTTGTATACCCGTCCACTGCCTCACGTTCCGTAACCATGACATCCTCTTTCGTCCCAATCCTCTCTTACCTTCAATCTTGCCCTCGACTATCAGCTGAAGGAATTGATATTTATGGCTTCGCATTATATGGCCAAGATATGCAATCTTTCGTTTCTTCACGATGTTAAAGAGTTCACAGTCTTTATTGATACGCCTGAGAATATCCTCATTCCTCACTTTGGCAGTCCATGGTATCTTCAGGATTCTACGATATACCCACATTTCGAATGCCTCTAATTTGTTGATGTTTTTCACCTTAAGGATCCAACCCTCCATCCCGTAAAGAAGCACTGACCAAACGTAGCACCGCACAAGTCTCAGTCTAAGATCAAGATCAAAGTCGGTACATGTAAATACATTTTTAAATTTTATGAATGTACTTCGAGCTTGTTCAATTCGGCATTTTATTTCACCGTCCGACGACCATTCTTCATAGAGCCATGTTCCTAGATATTTAAATTTTTCTACCCGTTCTATAGGTTTTCCATTAAATGTTACTCTAGATTTTCTAAACGTATTCGCTTCCCTAGTGATAATCATGAATTTAGTTTTTTTGATGTTGATGTTTAATTCCATATTTTGGCTATGTCCGCCTACTATATTAATTAGTTGTTGTAGGTCATTTATATTATCTGTAATCAGTACTGTGTCATCGGCGTAACGTATGTTGTTGACCCAGACTCCATTGACTTTGATCCCAATATCTCTATCTTCAAGTGACTCTCGAAAGATGGCTTCAGAGTATTATATTAATATTATATATATTAAACAGGAGCGGCGCCAATATACAAACTTGACGTACTCCTCTGCGAATCCGAACTTGCTCAGTTAGACCATGATTTACTTTGACTTGCGCTTTTTGGTGCCAGTACAGATTTTCGATACAACGAATGTCTTTTTCGTCCAAATCCAATTTTTTAAGGAGCTGCATAAGTTTGTGATGTTGAACTTTATCGAAAGCTTTTTCGTAGTCTATGAAGCATAGACAAATATTTTTTCTTTGGTCATAGCAGTTCTGTACAAGGATCTGTGTTGCGTCTATTACCTCTCTTGTACCTAACCCCTGCCTAAATCCAAATTGCGAGTCGCTTATATTATTATCACATTTTCTATATAATCTCTGATGTATTATTCTTAGGAATATTTTTAGGGAGTGGCTCATAAGGCTAATTAGCCTATGATCTTCACACTTTCTTGGGTTCGATTTTTTTGGGATAGGAATAAAAACTGAAGATAGCCACTGTTCAGGGTAATGACCAGTATCATATATCTTGTTGAACAGCTTGTGAAGCATGCTTACCTAGCAGTAAATCAAGAAGCAAACATTATACCAGAAGAAATGAAAGGAAATATTGAGTAATGTAATAATCAGGAGAAACCGAAGGCAAGATAAGATAGTATGTGAAATGTTGAAAGTACTTCCAAACGAAATTATACTGTAACGACAAGAGATATTAAAACGTATAAAGGACTGGAGAAAATCTTCAGAAGATTGAATTTTTTATTCATGAAAAGAGACAAGAAACAATATTATTCCGCCATTTCTTCATTTAGTAACGATATCAAATATTTCAACTGGATTTAACCAATCAGAAAAACCAACACATAGAATCAGAATGCAACTAGTGATAGTGATAATTTCATGATGACAGAAGAGCCTACACATAGGCTTTGTTGATGCAAAAAACCTACTATACAAGAAACAGAAGGATAGAAGAAAATATGAAAGGGGAAGGTACATGGAAACATAATTATAGGGGTAGAAACTGTATAAACGTTACTAAAAATTATATCCCTCACCGTTATCATCAGAAAATTTCAATACAGGGATTGAAAGTGGTTCTTTTACTCAATAATGCTAAATAATAAAACACACAGAAAAAAACAAAACGATCAAGGAAGTTATGGAGAGATCTACTAGAGGTTCGAGACAGTTACAAAGGACCTATGTTTCTCTGACAATATAGTTATCTAAAATACATACACCAATGAACAAGATAGTGGATATTATCTTGATAAATAAAAACCAGACAAAAGTTATTTTTCATTGAAACGTGTGAAATCAAAGGATCTTCTTAGGATACAGAGAAATACCTTTTTTGCTCAATATTGAGTTAGAATATACTTGATTTACACTCAATATTTACTACGCTCATAAAATATTTTAATTAATTGGAATATCAGAAGACATCAGAAGAAATCAACTTAATCAAATACCATGGACGTCCCTGACAAAATTGAAGCTGGACACCAAGCATTACATTAGTATCAGGTGTGGGGTTGGTTAAATAAATAGTGACGAAAACATGGCTAAGTGACTAAGTAACATGCAAGTGATGAAACTAAGAATTAAGAATAGCGAGCTAGAAACATCGGGTAAGAAAATTGATTTAATAGAAAGCCACTAGTAAGTGACAGATTTGATCCAAAAACCTATCTATGCAAAGACGAATCTCCCACCTTGATCTCGCCATTTTTTACTAAAATGGATGAGTAGATTGAGACCATGAGGATGATAATTTTGTCAATATTTCATCATTGAAAACTGACCATGCCACTGACGTCGAGAATAAAATGTCATCTCCAAACTCGGATATCACGAATTAAATGACAACTATGAAAAATCAAGGAGTTAGATTAAAACATTGCACATTCAAGAACAGAGGAGAAGAGAATATCGAATCCAAAAGCACAATTCCGTACGTTGGTTGACGAGTCAAGCCACGAACGTTTGGTGAGACGTCTTGGACCATTACGTTATATAGTTTGAGGAAACCGCTAGAGTGACTAATTGGTCCAACGTGAACTTAACTATTGCACTGCGAGGAGACGTCTTAGAACACTTGTACCAGCTGAAGAACTGAAGACAGAAGCGTGATGAAACTCTTCAAGAGTACGAGGTAGAAATTGCTTCGTGTATCTGAGCTAACACACACCAGTTTTCCAGCAAGTTTGCGCCACTTACAAATGTTTAGCCTTTAGAATTGGAGCTCTTTTACGTCTTAACATCTCTTTCAAATATTTGACGTGCTTGTATTTTTCTGTTTATTCCTATTCTATACCCCATAGTGTAAACAAGCAGATTTATATACTTTGGTCATCAGATGGCCACGTTGCAGCACATAAGCCAATCTGAATGGAAAAATCAAATATTTCCATATCACTGTTTTTTTTGATTTTTAAAATCCTGTGGATGCTTCCTCTGCCGCAGAGAGAAGAAAAATTGTAGAACTTTTCATTTTTTCCACCATCTATACTTTGTAATATGAAATAAACGCCTTAAGACTCCTCTATAAGATTACGTACATTGGTTAGAAATCTCGAATTGAATATTAACGTACTATTGTGAACAATTTTGGTTTAATTGAAATGGTGATTTGTTTGTTACATAATATTGTGATATTATTGAGTTTGTGTGATTCATCGATTAAAAAAATACCGGAAACCAATAAAAACCTGCAATTCTTTCGACTTATAGAGGGGGCTAACAAAGTTCGAATAAATTTATATAAGCATTATAACTACAAAATTTGAATTAGTATTTGCTATTCCACATGAATAATAATCGTAAACTTATGAAATTACATTCTCAATGGGTGCAATCATATTTGTGATTAATTCACTGAATATTTTGGGCTCGATGCCGTTCTGTTCTAAGCAAATCATGATTATGATTAAATATATTTGTATCTCTACATCTGATTTACAGTAACTAAATCGATTTGGAATATCTCGGAGATGAGTTCCGACAAGATCTCCCTGGTAATTACAAACACTCCGAATAATTAATCAACATTATTAGAGAAATTGCATTACATTTGATTTTGAATCGATTCTCACTGAAACTGACCAATTTCATAAAATACTACTTATATGGATTGAATATATCAAATATTATGATTAATAACGAATAAATATGTTTTGAGAATGACTTTCTTGAGAATTCAAAATGTTAATGATGACTTCAATTAAAATATAAGCAGAACGAACACAATCCCATGACTATCCTAGTAAACGGTTTCCATCACTTTTCCGGTCGATGAAATTGTATTGGCATTTTTCGGAGCAGCTTTCTAAGCCAACCAACAAAATTTTCCTAGAATTCGATTTTTTCCTTATGTAAGTAACACGATGTTCGATAGTATGCAGTTCAATTGGAAATGTAATACTTCCTGTGAGTATTTTCAATGAATAATTACAACTTATGATAATTTTCTTCAGAATGTCTCTTTATGGCGAACGGTTTATTTGGTAGGAACACCGATCTAAAAATCTACACATCTCCTAAATCCAAATTCACTTTTGATATCTTTAGATTGTACATGTTGTTGCTGTGAAAGTTGCGGATTGTTAACCATTGAGGACGAGCCCCTGGCCTTCATATAGTAGTAAAGAATTATTTATTCCGTAAAACCCATTATATGGATATACGTAATAATACATCAAAAATTCATGATATAAGTTCTGATTTCGCAACTTAAGGCCCATAACTCAGAATCGAGGGGTTATATAAGAAATTTCACAACATTATTTTCACCTCATCTACTCACTCCCGAATTTTTTGCATCAAGTCATGGAGCACCGTGTATAGAACGAGAATAACTAAGTATACTCATTCTCTATTTTTGGTCTACTGTGATAACTACCTTGATTTTTATAGTATTTCTTCGAATTTAACTCAATTTTGGCTTTATATATCTTATATTGAATATCTCCACGAAATAACTGGAAATAATTACATTTAAAATAATAAACCATTCATATATTTTATTGACATCCGTTTTAGAAGATTTTCTCCAAAATGTTTATTTTAACTATTTTCTATTCTCATCAGCACGCCATTCATCTTCATAAAAACATTATTTGATGTTCTTGAGAACCCCATTTTGGTATATTATTCCGGAAAATGTGTGTGGAGGATCGTGAAAATGTAGTCATGAAACGAGATTTTGCACGTTCCGGGAAGATTGCCGATTCTACACTTTGGCACTTCGGACGACAAATAAAAGTGGATTAAGGTTCCTGCTGCTCATAAACACGTCCGTAAATTTCTACATCGTTTTTAAATGTTTTACCTCAGCTTCGCGTCAAATAGTCACACAAAGCGGCGTCGCAAAACGTGCTCCTGCGAATTTAAAAAGTATTTTCACGATGACCTTAAAAGATAATTTTCCCTTAGATGAAAATACACGCGCTCTTTTTGTTTTATTAACGTTTCAACAACGTTGAATTATGAGTCAAGACGGATATTTATTGTTAAAAAATGAGCAGGAATATCACCGAAGGAAATAATGGGAAGCATTTTTTTAATTAATCTCATATATTTTTTAAGGATAAATGTAAATATTGTTCTGTTTTTAATTTGCTAGAAATCATGAGGCCTACGGTGATTAGACTCTATAGAAAGACATGCTGAGTCGAATAAGAATTTTTATCTAATTAACTTCATCTCAATTGAACATCGGATGAAACCAAAAAGTAGATTTACAATTTCTAGCAGATAGACGCAGCACTTCTAGGTATAGAACACATAATGTTCATCCAGTTATTAGCTTGGACGTGGAGGAGTTGAAATCGAAAGATACCATAAATAGGCTTCCCAAGACGAGCGAAGAAATAACAGATTTCATAATTTGTTCCATTGAAATCAAAGTTTTTGTCACCATTATTAAATGTAACACAATTACATAAAGGTACATACAAATATTGCCGAAAAAATAGGTTGATGATAAATATTCACTTGAGCTTTTCAATTATTAACATGTACGTAGTACCAAATTCGACTTATCATTTGGTTTCAGACAAGTAATATTTGCAGCACTTGTGAAACTAGGAATAGTGATACTTTCCCGCACGCGACTGCAGTTGTCCCGAACGACGCGGAGCGGAGTTCGCGCAAGCGGTCAAGTACGGGAAACGAAACTTTACGCATGAGTTAGGAACATTATTTTTTCTACGGCCGTATATACAAAAAAGTATACCAACCCATTTTTCAAAAATTATTTTATTCCAACAAACATAATAATATACAAAATTTTAACTAAAAACTACTAATTATTATAAATATTAATATTGACAACACAATTTGTTGTATTCTGTAGACTAGTAAGAATTGCCGGCCCAGTGGAGTTATTTGGTTTCAACTGGAAGGTAGATGACGTCGGTGAGGATGGCATCGGTTGCAGGTCGCATAAAGATGACGATGACGGTGACGGCAACGGTTTTAAGTCATTTGTAGTACAGAGAAACTTTTTACCATTGAATAGCGGGACCATAATGTATTAGATTTCAAAACCTTACTTAGGTCTGAAAAATACACCAGAAATACCTCTTCCTTATAAGTTTTGGCCCCTTTCTCCTTATACCATGTAACAAAATGGTCGTATTTCTTCTTATACTTTAGTCTGGATTTGGCAGGTAACAGCTCGAAATTAGCTTCATTTGCAGCCTTCAAAATGGCTTCGGGAAGTTCTTCGTCGGATGAATTCTTTAATATTATTGTATCGGATTCGGTTTAATGTGGTTTAATTTAGAAAAGGATTGTTCTTATTCGGTCACTTCCAAGACGTTTTGAACAACTTTGACGTTTTAGTAACAATTACACGCTTGGGTTGTCATAGCAACTGATATCAAACCCGGGTGGTTTGATAGTTGTTTCTCCTTTGAAGAATGTCACGCATTTTAGTTTTGAAAGTGTCACTTTCCCTCACTAGTGCGGGAAAGTAAAATTATGCAAATTTTGACCTTATTAGATAGATTTTTACTTCTGAGATTATAACTATTGTTACTACAGGTAAATAAATATTTACGAAATAGTCCATCAAATAAAATTTAAAGTTTTTCTAGCTTTTTGTAGCATTTTTAATTTTTTGAAAATATAAAATAATACAAATATTTTTTATATAACCATGTAATTGTTACTAAAACGTCAAAGTTGTTCAAAACGTCTAGAAAGTGACCGAATATGTGGAATCTTCTTCTAAATTAAACCACATTAAACCGAATCTGATACAATAATATTAATGGATTCATCCGACGAAGAACTTCCCGAAGCCATTTTTAAGGCTGCAAATGAAACTAATTCCGAGCTGTTACCTGCCAAATTACTTAGAACCGTTGCCGTCATCGTCATCTTTATGCGACCTGCAACCGATGCCATCCTCATCGACGTCATCTACCTTCCAGTTGAAACCAAATAACTCCACTGGACCGGCAATTCTTACTAGTCTACAGAATACAACAAATTGTGTTTCACACAACTGCAGTCGCGTGCGGGAAAGTATCACTTTCCGCACTTGTTAGGAAAATAACTGTTTCACAACTATTTATGCTACATTACAATAGACCTAAAGCAAACAACACTTCTACTGAAGTTCTCCATATAAGAAATATTCTAGATGTGATAGTACAATTTGATCTTTGTATAACTAGGTTAAGGACTTGTACTTAGGTACTTAGGTACTTACGTAGGGCCGTATCCTCTTTTGATCAGAGTAAAAACTATGCAAATGTCGAACTTTATCAATACATAGTTATAAATTCATTATAGAAGAATACACATTTCCTATAGACGATTATAATTATTTAGTTTCCGAAGAATATAAAAATTTTGAATGGAAAATTAGCTCATCAGTAATTCAGATGAATATATCAATAAGATAATACTTGTGTTAATATAAATACCTTTTTTTCACGACTTTGATAGTATTGTAAATAATTACCACTTATGTTAAATCAATAAGTTAATTTCTGTGACGAGTAGATCATGCTGTATTTCTAAATTATTTCATGTTACTGGGTATTTCTTTTGCTCTCAGAGACTGCTTACAGCCTTACTTTTTGATATAAACAGTTTCATTTATTTGACAAAAAAATAAAATAAAATCATACATATATTTTTATCTATCAAATGAACTTTTAAAATATTTCATTGCATGAATGACCTGGAGTTGATCTCGTTGCAAACTTCAGTAGTAATCTGCCATCATCTGAGTCTCAACTTCCTTGATAAGACTCTTCCATAGAATATTGGGATGAAATATTTGACCCTGCTCGTCACTAAAATCATAAAGTTTTTGTGGAAATGGGTCTAAAAGTGAGGGCAGGAAGTTGAGTTTTATTCCCATGCTGCATCCTAGCTCTTGCAAGTTTGACGTTTGGTTTGGTCGTCGCTGACGTCAGATTAAGAGATAAATCATAACCAAATCAAATGAGTTCCAATAAATCATTGCTTTGACAAAATTAGGGTCGTTCACAAATTATCTGTGGCCCGTCAAAAATACCAGCTTTCAATTTTTTCGTACTTAAACATCGAAACTTGCGTGAAAGAAAACTGAGACAGATAATTCATAGTATCAACTGTACTAAATAAATATAATGAGCACCTCTAAAAAGTTTTAAAATCAAGATATCTTCTGTGTGTGTATCTACGTTATGTAGTATACCTTTAGTGTTAGTGTGTTATAGTGTTACCTTTGGTAGAGCTCTCGTTCAGAGTACCAAATCAGTTTTCGACCACAGTTTGTTTAAACATTTATACCCAAGGTTGTTTATTACACCGACACGATTTTTGTTAAAGAGTTCTGTAATGGTATGGGTAGAATGGCTGATAGTCTAACTCCCAGTCATCCACCATTTGGGTCAGTCTTCAATTATTTACGAGGAAATTGCATTGTTTCTAGTAGAAGAAGAGAAAACACGTGGATGGAATGGAGGAAGATGATTATTTACTACGAATCCTACAATAAGCATTGTAGCAGAAGTAAGCAGAGTCGATGGTACCCATATCATATTCAAGTGGTTCAGCGCCTACATTCTGGAGATGGAGTGCATAGGTTGGAACTTTGTATATAAATTAACAAGCATTGACCAACGCTGTCTTCACTATTTACAGTTGAATAATCGCCATACTTTACATGTGTTGGTAAAAGCAAATCCCCATGATATTCGGGGATGTTGATTCCAGTTAAGGTTTTGGTTAACGTGTGGATAGGTATCTATTAAGAGGACAAGTCTATTTGGACTTTCTACAAAATATTTTGCCGAATTTGTTATCCAGAGATGTATTTTCAGAATGATGGGGAATCTTTCGCATTTTTTACTGGCAGTGAGATAACAACTGAATAATATTTTTAACAGGTGTATAGGTCGTGAAGGTCCTATTCCATCACCTGATTCCAATCTCGTTGACTATCATATTCGGAGACAATGAAGCAATTAGTTTACACAAAGAATATTAATAACTGACAACAATCAATTGATAGAATTGTCCTCAGAGTATCCGTGATTCAATACGTCAATTTACAATTCTGCAACAAAAATATGAAGAGGTTTTTGGATTCCATTTCGATAATCTACTGAATTGATTTATTTTGTGGAAATCACTTTTTTCCATTTCTTATTTATGTGTCTTATATAAATAGTTTAAGTTATTGTTTCAAAATTGTTGTTGGTAATAGTTACTGTTTTTTAAGTTGGTGTTTCTCATCATCATAATTAGATACTTAGACACTTTAGTTAAAATAATCGAAATGTATAATATTTGTTTAAATTTCTACCTTATTATGTCAGATATTATTATGATGGTTCTATGTTTCATAAGTTTTTATAGTTCACTAAAAATTGTATGAAAACGCAACAGTATTGTGTTAACAGTTTCATTTTTTACTTATGTAGTGTGTAAATCGCTAGTCGAATGTTTGATAGTAGTGTGCTGCACCAAAATCAAAAGAACCGTGTAAGCATTACAGCCAATAAAAATTTATGATCAATTTCACAAATCACCCTATAAATTAATACAGAAGAGGAGTTGAGACTTTTTAGAAGCATCAGGATATCCTCCCCGAGAGACTTTACATATAGTAAAAGTATGAATGGTTCCTCACGGCTCACCCTGTATATAATAAAGTCAACATTTTTATTTATTCAAAAATTTTTCTTGCCTAAACATTTTTGAGTTTGAGATAGACTGGATCCACTCATCACATTGAAAAATACTGAAATTATCTGATTCAAAGTATATTGATGTGGTAAGTAACAACACAAATGGAAAGTTTTTATCGCGATTTAGGCCTATTCCACATAGTTCAATAGCAGTGCTTTAGAAATAATTCTGCTCAATAAATGTTTTAAAATAATCCTTCAATAGTAAATCGTTTTTATAATTCGTCTTGAGCATTATCTTCAAGTTTCATTCCTTTTGTCGATATTTCTTTATGAATTTCTTATTTAAAAATTCATCTTTCTTTTAAAAACTATAAAAAAAAACTAATTTTAAAACAGAAGACACCTAAAATCAAAAACAGTTGGATGTATTAATATTTCTTTATATAAATAATGATTTCCAAATCACTTAACTTCTACGAATGTGACGAGTGAAATATTCGTGTCAGCACATCAAACGTTTATTTTAGAAATTGCCATAATGTTTTAAATTACCACACACAAAAAACTTCATTTTTGCGAAACGTACAGGAAAATAATAATTAAGCAAAACTTCTAAAAACGAAACACGACATTTACAGTTTACAGAAACAAAATCTTTGACGTCCGTTTGTCATTAATGTAAAGTGCTTGTCCATTATTTTGGCATCATTTCATCGTTAAGCGAGTCTTCGAGGGCGTACTTTCAAGTTGAATATCCTCATCATCGTAATCTCTAAAGAGCAATTTTAATCCCGTGTGCTCGGTCATTATATATTTTTTATTTTTATATCCCAGTGATACAATGAAACATCACTACTTGGTGACGATATTTTAAAACTTATATACATTTAGGTAGGTAACAAATTTATATAACATTTCTATTACAAAACGGGTGTCCCTTAAGGTGGTAGTTTAATTCCCATTTCGGTACTTTGAGTCAACCCTTGATTTCCCAAGCAATTCTAGAGTTTTAAATACAATATATTGCGAAAGTACAAGTAACAGGAGTTCTACCCTACTTTTCCAGTAATAAACTGAAAATGGATGTGGTTAGAGTGAGAAATAATAAACAGACTAGAATTTCAGTTCCCTAGGTTTAAATTATTACCCATCACAACATGTGCAGATTGTTGAGCTTATAATTATAACCAGTCTACGAATACAATGTCACATTTGATGCTGGTGATTCAAAATAGCCTTCGAATCTAGTTTTTGTTGCATCTGCTAATCCAAAAAGCTACGAAAAGGAATTGGAGCAATTTGAGAATTAAAAAAGTTCTTAAAGTGCCGCGTTAAGCATAAATTGGTTGTTTTTGTAGTTAATGACAATGGGAGCGCTGTATACTTAACTGCAGTTTTGAAGGGAATAAATTTTTATTCACATTCACGAAGAAACTGAAAATACATAATAATTTCAATGCACAAAATGTACAAATATCTAGTTTAGAATCCCTTTTGAAATAATTATAAATAAAAAATCATTAACATAAATAACCAAACTTTTATTCTAATTTTTGAATGTTAACAGTAATGGTGCAACTACTGTTATCAGAAACATTTATTGTAGGAATTACTGGATGTACTTCTTCATTTTCAATAATGTTGGAAGATATGTGGTTTTGGTTTAACCCTTGTACAAAAGTTTCACCCCCTTGTATCATTCTATTTCATTTTGCTCTCGATGGTTTCTTTCTTCTGTCCTCAATGCCATTTTAAAACATTGATATCAGCCCCAGTATTGGCCAACAGCATTGACTAAGTCCTTCTGAAGCAATGTCCTGTATATTTTTCTGGATGCTCAAGATTGAGGAATTCAGCAATTTTTTTAGGTGCCCCGACAACAGTGTGTATTCGAGCTCTTTGACCTACGTATGTTCCTTGTCTGTAGTGCTTTTAGTGAAAGGTAATTTCGCAAATTTTTATATTTTCACATCCATATACTGCACCGCATTGCTGTTGGTCGCAGTGAAAATCTGCCAAACATGTGATTTTGTGTGCTTAAGTCGAACTACTAACTGAGAATCAGTATCCTCTACATCGTCTACTTCTAAATTATAAATGTCTTCCCTTCGCTAATACTTCCATAACTACTGTTGTAAACCAAATATGTAATAAATAGATATTCAATTGAATAATCCCTGAAAAATAGAACTACTTAAACTTTTGAATATATTGGATACCATTTGATTGGATAAATGAAAGATAAAATTCCAATTTCTGATGCCGCTTTTAGAAACGCCCTGTGAGGATGTCAATATATTCTTTAAGCAATTCAAAAATCGCTTATATTCGACTTTTTAAATATACCGTAGTATTGGGCTGAAGCACAAAAGATGAAGTGATTCCTGATTTAAATATCGATCAATGTTATATATTTTACTTCAAAAAACCCCAGATATAATCAGAAAAGTTACAAAGAACTGTCAGCCAAGGTGTAGAGAGCAATATTGTTGGATATATCCGTCAAAATATTTTCGACCTGAAAGCACCATAGAAAATACAATTTCTCTGAGCACATCTCAAATGCAGTGGCATACAAAATTTTTTCAAGACATCCTTTGACTATAAATAGCGCTCACATTCGGACTCGACTGAATATGTTCTGTTTCAGCAGCCTGTCACATTCGTTAACTTCTTTTTTTTCTCTAAGTATCTCAATATATGAAGCGTACATTGTTTTACCTGTTTCCAAAATATTTAAAATTTGCAGTAAACGTTTAATGAGAGCATCTAAATTATGTAATTAGAAGTGTCAAAATACTAAAGTACATTTTTTCAAAAATAAAAACAGCTCTTGATTTTCATGAGGTCTGAACGAGTTAATGAGAAAAGTTCATTCGATATTCTGCTCCATTTTGAAATTATGATAATTTATAATTATGAGTTATCATCAATCATCATAGCAAACTGTATACAAATTTCTTTTCCAATATAATTTACATCGATATAGAGATATAGATTACCCTTTGAAATTCGTCTTCAGGGAATTCTGTCGCTTATCTTGACAACCACTCAAGCACTGTCATTTTAATATCGTAGTTGTTGACAGGGCGCTTACTGTCCAAATCGTGTGTTAGTTACTGTATGTGGGACGACTATGTTGTTTCCAACTACATGTTGTTATCATTATCATCTCAATTAGTCGCAGGTGGACGGAAATTGTCGAGAAGAAAAATTATGTTTTTAGTCAGCATGACTTTTGTTTTGAATAGTACGACGGCGTTTTCTCTTTGACAATATGGCGTTGGGTCCACTAATAACGAATTTCTTGTTTTATAGTCTCTAATTATAAATGAAAGGACGTATATAAGAAAAAAAGTCTATTCGATAAAAATAGACATTAAGTAACGAGACTGCGAACACCAATCAGAAAGTGTTACGTCCCGTCACGCAAAACAGAATACTCCATATTGTTTTACGTTTCTAGCATTTAGCATGTTAATATTTTTGGACAAAACACATTAGTTCCATTTTCTATTAACTACGTAGTACTTACATCGAAATTATTTTCACAAAAATATATTGACATTGATAAACAATGAGCGTTACTGCTACTAGCAAGTGTTAACCACTTTTCCCGTGTAAATTGATTGTTTGGAACGTACATATATAAATAATTTGTCTGCCGTTTTTATGGTTGTGCTTTTATCCTAAGGCACTATACTGTACTTGTGAAACGAATGATTCATTTTTAGAAAACAGTTGACACAGATGGAAACGGTTTTGGTTTGTATGTCGTGACGTCATTTAATACGTCCTGATACTATTGTGGGAGATCTAAATTGTTATTTTCAAATATAAAATACGTAATATGAATATGGATTTTACTTTAAAAGATAGTTTTTTTCAGGGATAAAATAGATATTAAAGAATACAATTATTTACATTTAGTCAACTAGCCTAAGCCTAAGCCTCTTTTAATTAATTTGTTGGTTAACTTTTATCTACAAAATTTTAGTATTAACGCCTTAACCAACTGTATTATCATTGAATCGAACGTAATGCTGCACTACAAATATCTTACGATCAAGATAGATCACTTTTTGCCCTTTAGCATAAGGAGAACGGTTAATTGGCCGTAGGTCGTAGTCGATGACTCTCGATTGGTGAAAGTATTTTAAGCTGTTGCAAACAATCGTATACACCAATGAAAAATGCTGAATTGACAACTGTACGATGCCAACATAAGTAGTTTTACAGTCTGCATACGCGGTATGTTATAAATTTATATAAATTTATATAAATTTAACCTGACGGCACAGAGACTTAACATGCAAATCTCATGCGAGAAAACACAAAGCATGGTAATATCCAAAGACCCAATAAGATGCAAGTTGGTAGTAAATGAGCGCATTATAGAGCAAGTAATGAATTTCAACTACTTGGGCGTAGAAACAACGAGCAGCAGAAACATAACGGACGAGGTAGATAAGCAGATCAAGAAAGCAACTAGAATATCGGGATATTATATGGAGAAATAAATATATGAGCATAGAAAGTAAGACGCGAATCTACAAGACCTGTATCAGACCCATACTAACCTATGCCGCAGAAACAAGGCAGACACAACACAAACAAAGAGAAAAATGAGAACAGCAGAGATGAAGATATTACGAACAATAAAGGGTACCACACTCCACGATAGAATACCCAACACAGATACCTTAAGAGAACTGGGAGTACAAGATGTCGTTAGATGGGTAAGAGCAAGACGCCGACAATGGAGAGACCATGTAGAACGAATGGCTCCAGAACGGATTGCCAAATGGGCCAAGACACAGAAACCAGACACAAGACGCCCAATCGGTAGGCCCCCAAAACGCTGGTACGATAGCTGGACATCGGCGTCACAAGAGGGCAGATGACAGACCTGACAGGACCTCGTCCTACTACAAGAAGAAGAAGAAGAAGATACGCGGTATGCCGGCTTCAACAATGCAAACGTGGAATTTCAAAATGTTACCTCGTAGTATTATTATTATACAGAATTACTCTAAGTGGAAGAGTGACATTAAAAGCACTAAATAAACATACATTGCCACTAGATTATCATCACATTTCCAGAAAAATGAATTTCATTAAATATATTCTAAGGAAACTATTACTTCAAAATATAAGGAGGGTGTCTCCGTCTGTCCGTCTGTTTGTAGCAGAGATATCTACTCACAGGAAACATGTAGCGAGCTCAGTTTTTTGCATTTAACTCCTTTATAGCTGTAGATGTGTGAAAAAAATTAAATTTTGAGCATTATTAGGAAAAAATCAGTTTTTATTGAAGACGTTTCGTTGCCGATTTTATTAAAGTATTACTTGACATTGACAATTTGCAAAATTATATTGATCAATGGATCGCCTCCAACATGAAAATGAAAATAAAAATATGTTTTACTAACCACAATAATTCTCTTGTTTTAGTTCGCTAGAAACTGATTAAATTGTAATGATATTTGTTGTATAATCAGTTTTGTTTTTTAACATATTCAAATAATAGTTGCCGCATTTCTTCTCAAAATAGGCATTTACGTATACTATAACGTCTTTGTCTGGAATGGAGATCTTTCACTAAAGCTTTGAGGTTTGGGAACAGAAAAGTCGTTGAGAACCAGATCTTGTAAATGCGGTGGGTGGTCAACCAATATCAATTTTAGTAATGACGATCACCAAAATGTGATAAATTGCGTTGTCCTGATGGAGAATCATTTTGTTTTTCTTCAAATACACTCGCTGATATCTTGAGGCTCAGGCCGAAAACTTTTCATACAAATCTCGTATATTCACTTTCCAGCAAAAGTAGTCGTCTTCCGGAATTACGGTCAACATTGAATTGGGTTTTAGTTTAATTTCTCATATAATGACACATATCTAATAACCAAACTGATATTCGTATTAGAATAGAATATATATACATAATATGGAAGAACCTTTAGCTAATCACTTTACAGAAGAAATTATCGATCAATACATTATACAAGGTGAGTCATGAGGAACTTCTACCGTATGTAGAGAAAACATCTCACATAATGAGGTACAGGTCAAAGTTACCTTTGTTTTTACCACTAAATCAAAAAACGCAATAAAATATAGGGTGTTCCGTTTAAAATTACAAAGTTGATGTTGATACTGAAGAATTGGAACACCCTGTATAAGTCAAAAATGAATAATCGAAAAATTCCTTTAAATACAAAGAACTTTTGTGATTGATGTTTTAATGTTTTTTGATAATTTTTACAGCTTTTGAGAAAAGTATGTTTTTGTATGTTTGGCACCCTGTACATACTACATTATGTAATACTTTATTATGTGTCGAGTCAGTACGAATCCTTAAATTAACTTTTTAAAAGGCGGTCCTGGAATTTTAGTTTAGCTATTACCTGTCAAATCTTGATAGTAGTATACTGCATTATGAAAAAACTGGAAAAATGTAAAGTCAAATTCACATGTTAATCTGTATATTAATGAAGAAGAGGAGTTGACAGTTTTTAGTGGCGTCACGATATGTTTCTTAAGGGGCTCTACATATGGTAAAAGTATGTAATTCACCTAAACGATCATAGAGGTCTCCAAAAGATGATTCCTAATTTACTGACTAATTGATTAATTTTCTTCTGAGAATCATTTCCTAATTATGTATGAAAGATACCGTCTAGTTCCCATCATCCAGTGATATTTTGTTTCTATGATAAAGAACAACTGTAATTCTCTTTCTGCAATATCTAAAAACAACTAATTCGAACCAACATTTATGAAAAGAATCAAAACTAAATAAACAGATAATAAGTATCACATCAATAGTCAAGCTAAAATGAATTTATTAAAAAATTACTTCTAAAGTTTGTTAAACTGATTCTGTTATATACATATGTATGAGAATCTAGACATTTGTTATATATGCTAATATCTAATTTATTTAGCCTAGAAAACGGTACAATGAGTCGCTTTGCTCAGAATGAGTTACAACAGTCAGTGCACACATATGTATACATAGTAATGTTTCAAACAGCGCAAATATCTGGTGGCTCAAATATGAATAATGTTGTACGTATGAAAATTTATGAAAGTTATACTTTTGAATTTGCTATTAACTGAAACCCTCTCCTATATTCATTTATTCATTTGATAGTACATTATATAATAATATTTCTCCGACAAAACATAAAACATCACCACTGCGATCCCCTTTTTCTATTTTAATTCTGATAAACTTTATTAGAGTTTAGAGTTATTGTCTCTCAGTATTATACAGTTGAAAATCAAATTCATCACTATAATTACACTTCCTTTGGTAGTAATATTCCCTGTAATTGAGCAAAATTATGATTTAGATTACATTAGAGCTTTGGGAAAAGCAGACAAATTTCCATTTATTACGCTCGAACTGATCGCAGATATCTCCATTAGTCAAATTATCACAAGATAAACACCTGGGAGGGGAGAGTGTGGTTGATATTAACATGACAGATAAGCAGCTCCAAGCCAGGCTTAAAATAGTCGTCAGCAGTTGGCGACGTTGTTGTCGTTATAGGGTTAGGGGAAACACGTTGAATATTGTAATAATTTCCCATGTAGGTCGTAGGGAGGCATTATTTAATGTACCCATGGAGATGACATCGGTATGATTGTTTTTCATCACGTCTATTTAAAAAGAATGAAGAGCTTCAGTTATGTATTTATAATGAAAAATAATATTTCTGAATATCACTGTTCCGTAAGGAATTTAGATGGATATAAGAAAGAAATGATAACGTATATCATTTTGGGGGCAATTGGGGTTATTACTTCATCCATTAGTTTTATAATTGTATCACCAACAGCTTTTTTATATTAAGAAGATTTAAATTATGTTGGTGGATATAACTTGAGTTTTAATTCTCTTTCATACATTTAACGTAAATCATTCCAAACCCACTAAATTAAACTGTTCTTTTACACCGATAGAAGACGAAGATTTCTGACAATTGAAGCAGCCATTCCACATTCTAGACTTTTTCACTCATGTCTTAGAGTGTTAGAAATCAAATCTTCTCCTTTTGGAAACATGTGGAAAATCAAATTTAATCTCTGTTTTTTAGGTCTGATAGGTTTATCATTTTGCCAGATACCACAGTACATATTAGACCTGGCATGGAAACCTATTAACAGTTTTATCCTAAAAAAATATTGTTTTCTCTCTCATTTACCTTTTCAGGTTTCAGTGTAACTATTTCAATAAACTTTAATTTGAATTGAACTAGAAAAAATATGAAACGGTTTATTTGGCATGTATCACAAACTTTTCTGCGAGGGTTGCTACTCAAGGTTTAAGATACGGCAACAGTGATATAAATATATCAAATCTGACAATGTCATTATAAAGTTTGATATTTCTAAAGATTAACGTACTCATACGAGTGCTATGTGTCGTGTACAAATATTTGAAACATTCATCTTCAATTATTTTCGACGTGGATGAAACCAACAGCAGTGTGCGATGTACTCGCTTAGACTTTTGGTGATGAAGCACCATCTCGAGTCACCAGCTTTCGTGGTTGCACTTTGCTACAGGAAGAATTTGGTGAAGATTGACCAAAATCGGCTGTTGTGCCAGAAAATATCGATGCTATGCGTGAACTGATATCGCAAGATCGTCATGTAACATACCGTGAGATTGAGGCTTATTTGGGCATTAGTTCCACTCGCGTACACTCAATCATTAAAAAAAAGCTCCTGTCGATTGGTGCAATTCATTTCATAGGATCACAATCTTTCATAAATTTTACAAAAGGCCATTAAGTCTTTGTCGTAAAAAAATAGGAAAACGAAAAGAATTCAGTAACATGAGATAAGACCACAGGTCTGAAACAATCGAATAGATTTCTTTATTATCCTACCAACTGTTCTCAATAGGCCTTTTCATTAAGCGAATATGAGCTAAGGAGAGTAAATAGTATGATTACTGGACACTGTCCAATGAACTATTATCTGACTAACTATTTTGTCATTTCTGCGACAGGTAGGTAAGTTACTTCGTTGCGACTGGCGAACAGTTCGAGTTTCATAAATAATTAGATTAATAGGTCAAAGTAATAACGAGGTTGGTTCACGACCTTTTATCTCTAACTCATTTAATCTAATGAAATTAATATTAAACATCGTCTACAATAGATGTTATAAAATAACTCCAACTTTAGAAATGGTTACATAATCGAAGATTCAATTTGTTCTGAAAATACAGAGTGTTCCATTTGAAAGAAGGAAGAAATAAAAAGTTTCGAGCTTTCGTCCACTCTGTGTACAGAAGAGAAAATTGTCAAAATTCAATCTAATACGGATATAACATCCTACAACTAAACTATTTTGAGTAAGACAAAATTTTTTAATTCCCTGTACAGTAGGCTATAGAGTGTTGAGTTAGTAAAATTTTCACTTGAATGTGTCCAAACCTATTGAAAACCTTCTATCGAAAATTCTGTTCAATTAAGAAGAAATATGAAATTGGTGAGTGTTAAGTTGATTGAGTTAAGTGTGCTTTCGATAGATATATATCCAATACTAAATTTCCAAACGTTAAAAATTATGAATTAAAAAAAAGATTAAAGACGAATTCAATTTTGCACTTGTTTCGAAGTAATTTTCTCAATTCTTCATTTAAACTTAAAAATTGTTCTCTCTTCACAAAGTTTTTGAGCCATTAATCCCTATGAAAAATGCGAAACCATAAGCCGCAGCATTTCGAACCAAAAAACACGCTGTTGATGAATTACATGAGGAAAATAAGATTTTTTTGTTTTAGCATCTTTACATCTCTAATAATTCTTACAAATTAGAAAGATCAATTCACGTACATTCCAACTTTAAAATTATCGTTCTAAGGCTTTAGCTCACATTTTTGTACTGACGTTCACCGTTTCCTCTTTTCTTGTTTTTTATTGTAAATTATTATAATTTTTCCATTTAATTTAGTCTTAAGATGAATTCCGATTTCCTTCTAAGCGATTTATGCGATTTGTTTATATAAAAATTTGCTAGGTTTTGCTAAATTAGACTGTTCCAACTGCTCAGGGAATGTAAATAGAAGAGCGCGAACCAGAATTTTCGCTTGAGATGATTAATGATCTTGAACTTGGGTTGTGATGCTCGCGAGAGACGTGCTTGGTAGCTGATTTCACAGGCTTGCACTTCTCTAAAGCAAGGAGTCCTGATAAATTGAAGTTCTGAGAATCTGCAGGAAACTCGGTGTTCATAAGATATGTCTGCTGTCGACTAGGTCGCAAAGTTCGGAAGAACATTTGCTGTGGTAGTATCGATTAAACAAAGTCAGGTCGGCGACCTTTCTTCTATGCAATAGGTTTCTGGTCAACTTTGGATAGAGTCGAACTGCTCTCTGTATTAAGTCGAGCTTCTTCAGGGTATCTTTGGAGCAGAACTCCAAATATGCGAGCAATTTTCCAAAGAAGGACAGGACATATTGGTTCCAACGTCAACACCCAACAAGCGAATATGCGGTGATGCTGATATGTTTGTCCAGATAGGACCAAATCCAGGATCAGTTGCAGTTTGTAAAAATAGCGGCCTAGGTCTTCTATCCCATTCCAGAATATTTTTAAGATCGCTATTGATGGTTGTGATCTATTGTTAGTCAAATTTATTGGGGTGGTTAACGATACCAGCGTCGGCGAAGCTATATATCCTCTTCGCTGCTTTGTCGAGTAGATCGCTGAGGTACAGGAGAAAGAGAGTAGGTGACAAGATTCATCTCTGGGGAACACCATCGTTGACCACAAACGTCATCGATAGTGCCCTGGATGGATTGGACAAAAAAGTTACTAAGCCAGTCGATAAGTGAGGACGACAAACCGTACGATCTTAATTTATTTAGAAAGTTGTGATGCCAAACCTTGTCAAAAGCCCTCGATATATAGATATTATGCTTGAGAAAACTCACATAATTCTGGTCGAAAAGTAGCCAATTGATCAACATTAGCTATTGAAGGAGACTAAATTGCATCCCTATGAAATGATAACAACTCAAGAGAACATGATTTCGATAGAAGTTATTATCCAATATCCTGGAATAGTTATTGCTTCTGCAGGAATTGCTGGAAATCATATTGTATGTCCCTTTTTTATTGATGACAACTTAATGGAGATAAATATTTGGAACTGCTCCAAAATAATATAGTGCGAACTTTGACAAACTTATATCCTGATCTGCTTGTGGTGGGTTTGCCAATTTTAACAAGATGGGTTAATTTGTGAAATAAAATAAATCGCATTTAATTAATTTTTATCATAAAACTTCATATTTCCAAAACAGTTGAAAATAAGTATATGATATTGTACATGAATTATGTCTAGAGTTTTTTGAAGAATCCAAATGGTATGGGTATTTTCACATGACACACCTCGAAATATCCGGAACGTACCATATTTGTGAGAAATAAAGATACAAAAAGCCAATTTTTGAAAATATTTCAAAGTACAGAATCGTGGTAACTTTAAGAGAATGGGCGTGTTTGCAAATATTTTCCTAATAACTAAGTTTTTTGTTTTAACATCGTATAAAGGGATCATCGTCATCTACATAAATGTTACAAACAGCTGCCGTTTTCACGGTCAAAACAAATGGAGCAAATAAAAATGCTTGAACGGAGAAAAATGTGATAAAATTGGAAATAAAGGCTCATAAAAATAGCTCTTGTCTTAGAGGACATACTTTTGTCTTCGTGGTCGGTTTAGCAGATCAGTATACCGTATCTATCGGTTATACTAAGAGGTGTTTTGGAATATTATTTGCGCGGAACAAAAAAAAATGAATATGTTCTCTATTTGAGATATAGTAACGGAAAAAACATATGAAAAGCTACATACAGTTGGTGGTTTTCGATGAGAATCAATAACGGTTATGTACTGATAGTTTCCAAACGTTTAGTACATTTTTGTAGCTCCACGAATGACATAGAAAATAGGAATGTGTCATATCATTGTATAAGCTTTATAACCAGATTTTGATTAGTTTCTGCATCCATGCCTTGAAAAAATTTGTTATTTGGATTCAAATTATATGGAAAAAATGAAATATAATTCGTACATAAAATTTATTCGTTAAAATCAAAATAAGTGATAACCAAAAAGGTGGGCTGATAGAAATGTGGAAAGGAAGATTATACTTTTCTGAAATAAAAGAGATAAGCAACAATATTTACAGTGAGATTTGATAAATTCCATAAAAGCAAATTTCCTGAGTACTATTTCTCATGCTAGCAAAAGATACAAGTATTCTTATTCTTTTGAATATTCTGTCGCTCAGTAATTGGACAATATTCCAACTGATAATAAGAAAAAATCATAACAAATCACTAGAATCGGTATTGACCAGAGGCTCCCAAACTTTATTAACCCTTGGCTCGCTTTCTCTTATAGTTAATTGTCAATATATCTTACATAACATATTAAATTCTCACACAACATATTAAATAAGATTGCTAGTGTTTTTATAACATACATACAATTCTGGATTTCAAACTTTTCTCACAGATTGTTCAGTTGCTGACAAAGTTTACTAGATTTACCTTGTTCTTACAGAGATCAAGAAATCACGTTTAACAACGTACAAGAGTTGTAATAATACATGATTTACTGTCAATAAATATTATACTTGAAACAAACATTAGGAAAGCACAACCCCCTTTTTTAAGAAAATTTTAAAACATAACGGAACATAAATGGAGCGCAAAAAATTATACAGAAATTAACAAAGTCTATACGTTTTTGTTTAAATGGAAGGGATGCGCTTGTTCGCCTTTTATAAGTTCATTGTATCTGGGAGTGAATTTTGATAAAGTCGAATTTCTTTTCCAATGTAAAGCTTTGCTCTATACTTGGATATCATCACTGCAATAGCAGAAAAACTACACTCGCAAAGGTAAAAACTGGAAAACGGAATAACAGCACGCAAAGCCTTCTTACTCATCACTGGAAATTCGTTTTAAATGCCACTCCAAAACTCAAACAGGGATTGGGACTAAAATTTTTATTTCAATGACAAGTCCGTTGAATTGTCAATCAGCTATTCTGCTTCTTCATTACTGAAATATTCAAGCATGTAATCTGCAATTTAGACAAGTGCTCACTCAATATTCCTTCTTTCAGGGTTACATTGTTTTAATATAGGAAATGATTCAAAAATCCATTCTTCAAACTTTTTTTCCAAAACATAAATTTCTTCTTGAATGCTTCGATTTTACTAGTCATTTGAAAAATATCTGTAATGTTACTATTAAAGTTAATGTCTGTCAGGAACGCCAGCATCGAAAGTAGTATATATATATATATATATATATATATATATATATATATATATATATATATATATATATATATTATGTGATGTAATGACGTGAAGCTGTTAATTAGGAGATAGTGGTGACAATTTATATATTCGATATTATGTTCTATTATCTAGAAACGGTTTCGAGACCTACATGAGTATATGATTTCATAACAAAATTCTTGTAATTGATACCAACTTCATAAAAATTACTCCTCATCTACACACATTACAGTATACGGTATCCGGCAAGACTGAAGCTGTGGAATATTTCAATTTGAATTTATACTGATTCATTTATTATTACATCCAATATATTTGTCTTCTCTATCCCTACAACGATATCTCCATCCCTTTACAGAAGTAAAAACCATCATCACATGTTATAATTCTACCAATTGATTTATTTTCAATATTATTAGGAATATTTCAACAAATGTGAGCATTTCAGTCACCATTTTGACAGATTTTCTTCCTATGCCAAAATCTTTAGTTAAATTTGCTGTTCAGTGAAAGAGTTTGAGTTTGAGAATATTTTAAAATAATTGTCATAAAATGTTTTTCCATAAATTTATATTGTTACATGAAGTTTATTGTCATTTGATTTGAATATATATTCATTGAAAATGAGAAACTAACTTGATCTAAGGGCTTCCATAAACCAAACTCTTTGATATATTATAAAACAATTCCAATAATCTGGCTGTTTGACAACAAATATGTGGTAGCATTCTCATCAAGCTGTTGACACTTGTTTGCTTGTCTGCGATTTAAGTGAACGGCTACGCGTCATTGAGTTAATTTATCAAGTGCCTATGAAAGGGATTATTTTGCAAAGGGGACGCTCTGAATCGATACAATCTAGATGTCTGTGCATATCTGTTACTCAAATTTTCCATATACAAATTCCAATATTATTGTAGAGAATTGAACTGTTACTCTATCTATCAAATGAAATCTTACCTCATTGTTGTGTCAATTGATTTTTGTTGAAATCAATTGCAAATCCATTCTCGAAGCGATGGTTACATTCAATCCTTCCAAAGATGATAATACGAGGGTTGCTACACTATTGAGTAGCACTTAGAATTTAAGGATTTCCTCGTTAGTTGAGTTAGATTAGTAAGAAAATTGCTTTTCCATGATCAAATTGTAATAACAGAAAAAACTCGATTAAGGTATTTTCTTACAAACAATTTTTTTTTCTTTTGTGGTCAAATATATATAGTAAGATGTTGATTGATTCAATATGCTATACACAAATACGGTTTGTTGGTTACCGTAAATTTTTAGTACTTAAAGATAGTACAAATGTGCTTTGATTTGCTCACTTTATTTATATGAAGGTGGTCCCAGAAGTACCTTACCTGTCCGTAGAGATGGCGATAGTTACTTGAAAAATACCATTCTATCGGAATGTACATAATCTATACAACATATGCTTCAAACTTGAAGACACCACGTTGTTTGGCAACCATCAATAATAAATGTTTTCAGTGAATTTGTGAAGAATTGGTCATCGTGAGACAATACTTTTATTTGAAAGGCGCTAGCCCGACTATATAAAAGCTGAACTATATTCTACTCTGAGTGATACTGTTCTTTCGTTATCAACGGTAAAATATTGGGAACCAAAGTTCAAAAGGAAGCCATACGATAGGCGAAGACCAGCTCGCAGTGGTCGACTCCAGAAATGTTGAAGAAAAATGACAAAGCGGTAGTGAATGATCATCGACTGAAAGTGCGCGAGCTAGCAGACATAGTAGGTATTCCAAAAAGTGCACTACATCGCATATTAACTGAGACATGGAAAAGTTGTGGGCAAGAAGGGTGCCGCGTTCAATCACAATGAATAAAAAAACAGCGTCTATCGAGTGGCAATGTTTCATAGAAATAAAGCCACATTTTGGCACCGTTTAATAACCATGGATGGAATGTGAGTCCATCACTTCACACCCTAAACGAAAGAACAATCAAAACAATGGGAGAACTGCTTCCAAAGACGGCAAAGACTGTTCCATCAGCAGGCAATATCATGGCGTCTTGATAAAAGTAAAACTATCAATGGCGAGTATTATGCAAACTTATTGATATGTTTAAGCGAAGAAATCAAACAAACCGGTCTCATTTGGCTAAGAAGAAAGTGTTGCTTAATCAAGACAATTCACCAGCTCACACATCCCATATTGCAATGGCCAAAATGAATGAATTGTCCCTCATGCACCCTATACGCCAGATTTTGTCCCCGTTGACAAATAAATATATTCCAAAATCCAAAATTTTTGTTTTTTCTTTGTTGGGCCAGATACTTCTGGAACCATCCTGGTATCAGTAGTTAAATTTGTAGTTAGTTGTCTCAGCCCTTCTTGTGAATGTATGAAGAGATTATAGAAGTTGCTATCTCTGCTGTTTCAGTTTGGTAACTATTGAAATAGTAATGTTATTGTATTTTTTGTATAATTTTAATAAAAAATTGATAAAATCTTCATTTTTACAGAAGATGAATTTCAATAGTTAATTAACTTCAGGCTCTTATCAAACCTTGTATAATATGGTTTCAACATTATAAGCTAGCTAGCAACTTAACACATTCCTATTAATTATTCGGTGAATATTTCTGAATATCTATGAATTTTTTGAATTGTTTCTATCCAATATTTCATCATTATTTACTGAAAATAAATTAAAGACCCGTTCAATCGATTTTTTTTTTCTAAAAATTGATCTAGTAATTACACAAAATGCTATTTTTCTTTGCCTTGTTGAATCCAAAGCATTATATGCTACTTTGTCGGTATTGAAAAACATTTCATCTCCCGTGGTTGAACGCTAGAAACTCTTTCCAATATTGGACAAACTTTGTTGTGTTTATATAGGTATCGAACTATTTCTAACATCGGCCACAAAAGTCATCGAAAAGGCAGCGAATGTGTTTGTTTTGTATTTTCTAAGCGAACTTTCAAGATGGTCAGTTGAGTTTGTTTCACAGTCGTAAAAATAAAACGACTCAAACTAAATACATCTTTGTTTAAAATGAAAAAATATATATGTAATTTAAGGGTAACAGTGGTATATTTACAAAAAAATAGAACTGAAAAAGTTCTACGTACTGATAATATTTTATGTAAGATAGAAATGTAGAATTCTCATTGAATTTAAGGCCGATATATCATGGATAATTTCAATAAAACATCGTGAAACATTAGAATATGCTCAACAGTTTCCCTGAACTTCTACTATCTTTTGGATACTTTACTTTGTTGTTTTATTTTTGTTAGTATTTCAATCAAACCAGACCTTAAATCTCCAGATGTGTACATTTCTGCATGGCTAAAAGTGTCACAGGGCAGCCGAAATCACCGACGAATGAAAATAATTGTCATTAGAGCTTTCTTGGCGAACCTGAGACAACCCTCATTCCATAACATGATGAGAAACTTGGAACATCGGTATGAATTCTGAACTGGGCGAACATTAAAATGATTATGGGTTCAGTACTGTTTAATTTGTGGTTTACTTTAATACCTACAGCAACGTCAGTATTACATTAAGTTCATTAATCAAACTTTGTTTATATTATATGTAGATATCTCTCAAATGAAAAAATGCTGAATCAACGAAACTTGCTAATTTAATAAATCAAAATAATAATTTCAATATATTAGGTGGAAGTTGAATGGAATATGAATTAGTTTTACGAGTTATGCTGAGATAATAGTATGCGTACAACAATATATCCCCATATTTATTATAAACACATATTCCCTTGTAGACATGGCTGGTATAATTAACTGTGGGTGAGGAAATGCATAATATGGTATGTCAACAAATGCCCATAGTGTTCATTTTTATACGGAGGCTTTTCCCAAATCTTTCCGCTCTTCTTGTACCACTTGAATTCAGTTTCATTCAAATATTTTCAGGTTAACCTACCATCTTTATAGAAGTCAATCACTAGAGATTTATAGTACTTTTTCTACGGTGGTTAAATTGTTAGTTACCATCATATCTCTCAAGTAATCTCTATAAATTTCACATTGTACCAGAAATACTGCGAATTTGTATGACAATGACGCGACCTTCAATATGCAAGTCGTTCTTCGCTTTTCAACTTCCATAATATCTGCTTGAAATCATGAGTACGATGATTAGATTTTGCTTTTACTTTATTTTGTCAGTCTGGAACCTTCTCATATGCACCTGATATTTATTGTCGATTTGTGATGTAAAAGTCATGTTACGTCTTTGTCAAGTATCACACAAATCATTTTATAAAAGGGTCCTTACATGCTTCTTTTTTATACTTTAACTACGTTCAGTATATCGTTTTTAATCACAAACTATTTTTCAATTTTTTCAACGTTACATTAGTTCATAAACAAAATAAAAAAAAATTAAATACCTAAATGACGCGCCAAAACGCATTTGTTGTCACATGAGTGTGAGTGTGACGTTGCGTGACGTAGAAAGTAAGTAAACAGAGGTTAGACGTGAATATAGTTTAATGTTGCTGGAATTTTTTTAAAAAAACACTCGCACGGCTGTGAGTATTAAATTTTGTAGAATACAAAATGACGTATCGTTGGTGCATTGTACCAGAATGTACAAACACTTGTATAAAAACACCAATTTAAGTTTTCGTGCAAGTTTCAAAGCTATAAGAAGGGATTATGTGAGCGCCAAACCTAGCAGCCCAGTAAATATTTGTGAAATTTCATCTATTGATATTAAAAATTGTTAACTTTCTACTGTAGATTGAAACAGATTTGGAAAATTATATGATGTGGAAACTAACACAATGCAAAAAAATCTAAAAAAACTGCTGTTCCAACTAAATTCGATTGCCAGAAAGACCGGTAAAGAGCATTTTGTGAAACATCTGGTCCGTTGGCATAAAAGGGACAAAAAATCTTCGAAACTATCATATTTATAACCACATAACCACAATAAAGTTCAAGCAAACAAATGTGATAATGACGTTATTATTAGAAAGACTAATTAGAAGTACCTACTCCACGTATTTGATTGATTGATTATTAGCAAAGAACGTAGCAACCATGAATCCATCTATCTTAGGTAGATTGACCGATCTAGCTTCGATAAATCGTATCTCGGCCATCATTTCAATTACAATAGTTTTCGAAACCCTTACAAAAACACAAATCGCACTAAACAACCTCCACTCATAATAACAGAATGACATTTGAAAGGCGACACGCGGCGACCATGTTACAGTATTTACTAACTTTCTACGTCACAAACGCAGTAACCAATAGAAACATGTTTTCTGTCACGTGTTATTATTCAATCTTCATAATACGTCTCAAACTTGTGATACATTTTACAAATATTTAAAGTTGAAGGTAGAATGAAAGATTTTGTTGTAATATAAAAATTTTTGAGGTGAGGTTATAGAATCCACTGGGTAACCTCGGAAGATAATGCTTAGAGTCTGCACTGAAACCTACCGACTTGTGAAAATAAAATTCAATTGGTTTATCTTCAATTATAGATTTATACTACATATGAATTTTTGGTAATCATGTTAGTTTTATTATCATTCAATAAATTCATGTATTGAAATTAATCTTTCATTGAGAATTAATTATTAATTGTGAGACAAAATATTTATCCTTTATTGTGCTGTAATATTTAATCCATTAGTTAATGTGTCGAATATTCCTACCAAGTCAAATGGAAACTATCAATTACCAGAAATGGGAAAAATCTATTCAGTTCGTGTAAGTGCTCCGGGATTACTACAAATTATTAACGCATGAATACAAGACACAATGGAGCTTTAATTTTAAAAACCACTGTAGTGTTCCATAATTAGTTGTTATCCAGAATAGTGAGTCATCTGTGTATATTATCGATTTTCACCCTCAACGTTATCGTGAAGCATGTTTAGGGACATATTTCATACGATACGTGAATGGGTGGTTTTTTACTATTATTTCTATTTTCAGTTTAAGCTCTTTATTGTTAATATTTGATAATTAAATTCCAACTCATATATAATGACAGATTATCTTGAAAATCACGAGCGCTCCGAGAAGTTGTTTGTTTCGGAAAAGACTTCTTCATTTTTGGTCACTGTTTTTTTCAAGAACACACTCATTAACAAATAGCAAATTATTTACTTTGTTCAATAATAGTGCCGTTATGCAGTGTTAAATAAAAGTGCCCATTTTGAGGCTTACTTATTATTATGAATTCAACAGTGTATTGTAGTACAGTGAAATCACTTCACAAAGAAGAAGAAATATCAGGTGATTACTACTTTTTACCCATAAAACTAACAGGAAACCAAAAGAGCTAGGAACTTTTTAATAAGGGAGAAATTCCCTCCGGCAATGATTTCGCCGTCGGCTTTTGTAGCAAAATCTCGTTAGGTACTGAGTTCATTAATCAAATTCTGTCCTGTCAACATCACTCAAAATTCCTTGTCTTCAGAGATCTCTTACTCAAATAGAAGCAAACCTTTGTCTAGCAGCTCTTTAGAGGAATGTCCTCCTCTACCTGCTGTACCCACCATCTTGACGAACAACGTCAACTACGTCGAAACTCTTGATAATCCAAATCAAGAAGATTTTTCTACGAAAAAAAAGGCTCAAAAGGTTCAGTTGGCCATTCGGTTCATTGAAAATATGCTCTGGAACTCACCACGAAATAGCTGGAATTCATCTCGTGCATTTTCCATAAAATCTTACTCATCTAGGATTTCGCGTAAATCCTTGTCGTCGACGGCCTCTCAGGATAATTATACCTTTTAAGGCACCATGCTCAAGACGAATTTAAATGAATTAACTTTTTTAAATAAATTATCAACTAGATCCAATTAAATTACATCCTATAATCGTATTTGACATATTCAAAGTACATTAGATATTCGAAAACAAATGTTTCCTTCTTCAATAATGTCACTAAAGTTATCAGAGCAATATAACCAGACAGGGAAAAACAATAAGCATAAAATTAAGTGTCTTAAAAACTTTATTCTAAAGTTTGTAGAACAGCCTAACACCAACAGTCTCTATTTCTTCGCCAATGATAGTGTTCTGATGAGAAAACTCGGAAAAAATTCGAAAAATTCATTTTGTTCTACACCTTTTAATTAGTATTAATCGATTGGTCATTTTGTGATGAACTCGAGAAGAAATCAAGGCCAAGAAACTTAAATTGTTCCACAAAATTTAGAACTTGGAATATCAATTAAATTTATGTCTAACTACGGACGATTTATATAAACATACAAAGAAAGCTGATAGTTAGAATGCCGAATTTCACTCACACAAATGTCTTTTTTCACCTTTTTAGAATTTTCGCATTTGTTTGTTAAGACGGATTTTATTTAGCTTCCAAGTTTGATTTTTAGTTGTTAATTGAATACGAGTACATTTTATTTTTAAGAAATAGCTTTTTGTACTTCAAATTCAATTATTTTGAAATGGCTTTCGCATAAAAAGTAAACTTAGCATGGAAATCAAATCAAAATCTTTATTATTTCAAGAAAATAACTTTTCAACTTTGGAATCGTGTAGATACTTCGCTTGCAAATTTCAAATTCACAGCTAGAATCAATTGAAGAAAGTGGCATCAGTATGATTTTCAAACTCTAAATTTTGTTTACAATCTAGTGCTGTTCTCATATTACTAACCATGCTCTTTGTAAAGTGAAGATGAAATGGAATTAAGAGCAAAATAATTATCTTCCATAGACGACTAACTTTATTGGGTACATACTCCAAGGTTTCCATTCCCAAGCGAATTTATCAAACGTTAAGTTCAATTCCGAGACTTGTACATATATATCTTGCACAAACTTTAATTTACACAATGGTTTGGTATCGCGGCAACTTAAAGTTTAATTCCTGAAATTAAATTACACTACTCCTTTTTCTCTTTTAGACACTGAAAATCTCTTGTATTCAAGAGTATTAGTAGGGTCGCTTATTTCCTCTTTTAAAGTTATCAAATTTTGTATCCCCAGTAAGACTTAAATTGTAGGGCACTATAATTGAATAGTGTAGCAGAAAGTTACTCCAGAAGTACATGCGATAAAGAGTTCGACAGCCTTTTTATTTTACTATGATAATATGAAATGTTTTATCCTGATACTTGAAACTAACATATTTAGTTGTTTTTGACTGATTTTTTTTCTTTTAATTAACGTATCTCGACAACTAAGATCATTGACACATTTTATGATATTATTATTAGCTACGACACCTTAACATTGACATTAACAAACTGTTGGAATTACATACAATAAGAATTTATATTTTACTATATAGATGTCTTACAAATATTGGATGAGACGTGGTAACTGTTCCACGTTATTTAAACTTTCTTGGAGCTGGTGGCTACGGCATTTAGTGGAATATTGTGGATAACTTTTTAATATGTGATTGATTGTCAGTGGTATTTTGCAGTGCTGACATTTGGGAGAATCAGAAGCGGCTATTAAATGTCCGTGAGTCTGTAGAGTAGAGATACGCATTTCTGAAGTCGATGGACCATCGAATTTCATGTAGGTTAGTGTTGCAGTGGTTTGCCCATCGGTAGCGAATAGAACGTTTTATGCTAGCTATGACATCATAGTGGATTTGTATCGAGTCGCTGAGGAAGTTAGCCGTCGAAGCATTTTTTGCAGCTTGAACTGCAAGTTCATTCATATGTATGAAGTGCCAGTGTAAAATGGTACCGAGATTGAAGATTGCAACACGGTCATTGGAGTCATGAATATTCTGATTCTTAATTATCTCCTTTGGAATAATGTTTCCTATAGGCTGGTCCACTATTTGTTTAATTTCGTATAATAGTTCAGTTGTATCTTCTCTGGTAATGTCTCAGTTTTAATGAGTAATATTGTGTACGTGATTATCTAGACATTAGTTTCTGAGTCATCGTGAATGTGAAGATTGATTTTTTGTATGGTATTTCATTCATTAGCCACTTTCGATTAAAGTATTATCAGTATAAATTAACACAAAAGAAATCGCAATTAAAAATTGATAATCACAAAGTTGTTAATACCTTGATTAGAATATTGACTTTTAATATCATAGGTCCCTTCTTTATTGATAGGAAACTTATAGGAGAAAAATATAACAATATTAGATGCATAGAATTTGAAAATGTTGTTGGCGGAAATTTAGATCAGGGATTGAGAGTAAAAATTTTTACTCAAAAAATGATGGAAATGATTTACTAGACGAATATAATATGGAATTTTTGAAAAAATCCGTAAAAACATAAAATGCAATCCTTTCATACTCGATGCTATGGAGATGTATTTGATTGTGTTTTGAAAGACTTTTTATTTTGTGAATTAACCCTATATGAGGTGAATTGTTTCTGAATTATTATAAGTAATAAACGGGGCAGACAGATGAAAAAATAATACAATGTACGCAATTAAATTAGAATATATAATTTAATAGAATTTGGACAGGTGATGATATAAGAAGTAAATTGAGATGAAAATATAGTAAACCGAAAGCAACAATAAATGAATACGTCATAATAAGTTGAATAAAAACAAACTGATTTATCACTTAATAGAAACAGTTTCCGACGTCTTGGATAGAAGAAGAAGATTGATTTCAGTTCTTCTAATTTGCGGTTATATAGAAATAAATGAAATACATGCACCTACTTCCCATTCAATACATTAAATTCAGTAACCAGAAAAACTCCAAATCTGTTTGATATTAAAGGTTCCCAAGACTTCATATATACATAAAGGTTTCATCAAGGAAAGCTTTTTTTACTGGATTTCTGAAGCTTCGGCGATGTTTACCATAATTTCTATCGAGAATTTAATACGTCTTTAGGTGTGTTTGCTCTACTTGAAACAGATTATGGAATCACTTTGAGCCATAAGTTAATTTTACAATACAGATTCTGGTTGAATTTTACATAGTTAATGTTTAGATTGGATTAGAGATTATATACAGCAAAAAATATCTTTGAAATGAGATTGAATATAATTTGAAACTTGTTCTATAGTAGTTTCATTACCAATAGCTCACAAGAGCTGGTAAAGAAAATTGTTGGAACAGGCGCTTCACTTTTGACGAGTCTCATCAGAAATTCTCAGTTTCAGGATCAAACAGAAGATAGAGTTCTTTGAGGATAAGATACAAAAAATGGTGCCACGACTTGACAAATGGTTCAAATGTTAATGGCGGGGAAAAAGGGATATGAAAAACTCAGATTTTTAAAGAGCCACTCACATTATTCTGTTAGTTATTGAACGAATTTAGCTTTTCTTTTTAAGTGGTTAAATGTCACCTACAAACATTTGACAGTTTGCCGATACCAACGAACACCGGCATATATAGTCGAGTTTTTGGCACTAAAAATAAGTATTTCGCTCTATTCAATTTATATTTAATTTTATAGAAATATGGGGAAATGGATTGCAGATTGAGTTTGTTGCATATATTTGGCCTCGCAGCTGCGTAAAAAGTGATTCGCAAAAGCTTCGATATTGTTGTTATTTTAAAGTTTAGATTTTTTGAAGAATAATTTATATAGACAGGTGAATGGGTCTTGAAAGGGCTGACTTTTCTATAACCTTCTGAATGAAATAAAATAATAATGATTCTGTAGTTGAAAAAGCAGTCAATGAATTTTTGGAAGAAAATCAGTTTTTGAGCAAACCTGCACTTTCTTCAAAACAGTTTAAAAAGCAAACGCTTCTAATGAGTCATCTCCCAAGCACTTTTTGTCACAACAGATCAGGAGAATAAGCTTGTGTATTATTTGAAGACTGCTTCTAAAATATGTTATCGATTAACAAGACAACAAACTAAGAAAAGCTGGTATTTGATTAAGTTACGGAAAATCATTTTAGAGGAATGGAAGAAAACTACTAAGCAAAAAGGGATCGTGACCTAACCTTAATAAAATTTCCGTTCAAAACTAACTTTTTCTCCCACTTCAATGAAAGTAGACCCCTAAAAAATAATTCCTGCTGGGAAACCTCTTCGGCGGCAAATTTCACGTTCATTCCTCAACTACTAAACTGTAGAGTGCGTTGTAAGGACTAGGCCTATTGTCTCTATTTAAACTGTTCTCACATTCAACAATCTCGATGCTTTCAAATACATTCAACAATTTATGATTGGATACATTTCTCAATAATTTAACATTATACTTATATTTGTTCCATGATTATGACTGGCAGAGTGACCGTCACTAATCCATTTTTCAGTGCGTCCATATTTAAATGAGCTATGTGCTCTTCAAAACAGACATTAACGGATTTCTTATACTGCCAATATACATCTTGTCACAATTATTACAGCTAATTTAATAGATATTACTCTTTTCCAAATGTAGTACTTCATATTTAGGATTAACCAATCATTTTATGAATCATAATTTAGTATTAAATAGATAGGCTAATAGGTTTCAATTTACTTGCAGAATCTGAAGACGAAAACTTGGTTATCGAAACGCACGTCAGACAGTGTAGTTGTGATTGTTGATATATTGTAAACTATACGTTCAGAATGTATTATTGTTATAATATATTGTTTTAATTTAATCACTAAAATACTTTCCAACTTCCAAACAATTTGAGTTTTAAAATTTTTTTATCTATGAGACCAGAGCGATCAAAGTATTGACACAAGTACGACTATAGAAAAGGAATCACAAATATACAGAGAAATCTATGTTGGTATGGAGTCAATTGAAAAAATATAGACATACAAAAACTGTCTGCGTATCGCTGTAAATTAAAACAATTATAAGAGAACAGAAACATAAAAGATCGTGATAGAAACGTAGTGATGAGAACTAAAGGACTGCGATGTCCAGATTGACGGATTTGGTTAGATGCTGTCTGTTTTCTGATACATGGTTCATCTTATTGAAGTAGTATTTCACACGACAGAAATGTAGGACACTCGACTGGGAAGTTCTAGCCCACCAGTTGTTAGAAGTTGTCCACAGTTTTCCTTATGTAGAACAATAGAGATAACATCGAGAATGGTGTCGCCAAGTTTTTTGTCAGTAAACCACAGAAGTTGTACACTGATTTAACTATGAAACTCCCCAAAAATGTCAATGGTAGACTGTGCTTCAATAACATGGATTTTAATTAGAGGTATAGGTAACTTTTTTTAAAGACTTTTTTACTTATTACTCTTGTTACTTTTCTACAACTTTGTTATGATTCATGAATTTTGCTTGGTTTTGTTCCATAGATGGTAGTTTACTGTTGAATGTAATAATCACAACTTCAAGTTGTCAAAATGTCAAATTCTAGGGAATTGTCACTTCCACAAACATTAATAAATCCATTGGTAATAATAATAGAGTTCCAAAAAAAAATTGAACCATTTTTACAAGCCAATATGTATGTTGCGCTTTAGGTCAAATATTTTCTCGGTTTTTTGATTGATTATTGTGGTGCAACAATAACCTCGGCTTCATATTCACTACCGATATTTATAGAAAGTAAATTTTCGATTACATATCACAATTCGATTCTAAGTAGAATGATTCAATGATTAAAGTTTTGGCCTGCATTGCTTTCTAGAAGCTATAATAATAAAATCGTTCAAGGACATTTCGGGTGATATTTTCTTGTATTCACTGAAAAATTTTTTCAAATTTATTTTTTTCTTTGCTTTTTATGTGTAGGGGCTCACACAATTGCTACTTCATGTCGATCCTGTATCGGCATTCCAATTTATTTTGCGTAGATTCTTTTCAGTTTCATAACAGTTAAGTTTTCTGTTAAGCAAAATTTTAACTGGAGTCAGTTGATGAACAATGGAGGAATCACTTCTTTCTTCCAATATGAAATATTTTATATTATATTATATACCTTTTTCTAGTGCGGCAACATATATTTTCCTATTGCTTCTAATCTGACCACGGAATGTCAATATATTTTGTCTCCTCGTACAACAAAATCCACTTCTTCACTTAATTAGAAGTCCCAAAATAAACATTTATAGAATATTCAACTAAACGAAATATTAGATTTTGTGACTTTTGACTCAAGCATAAGTGAATCCAGTTTTCTATTCTAGATCGCCCTTACGATTGCAACTATCAATTGTTGATGCTAAAATCCATGTTAAGCTATGAAATAGTTGAAATTCTGACCAAACATTTCGATGTCTATAAATTTCTACATACCTATAGTTATTTATGATAGTATTAGATAGTATAGTTTCCAAAATGGTATCATCCACCAAAACTTTCTGGTGAACTTGTTAAATAAGTAACGCCACTAAAATAAGTGGATGGAATCAGTACTAGGTAATAACAGTATTAGATTTACAGCAGTTGTAGTTGAATTGCTCGCTCACAAAATCAGAAATTCTGTTACAGTATTTGAGGTTGTAAATTAGACGCACGATGGAATTAATTTTTATTCCCTGTCCAAATAAATAAAGCAAATTGGTAGCGTTAAAATTCCACACAAAATAGAGAAGATAGAGTGCTGTTGATATTGAAATTTAAAAATAGAATAGACCTCATACCGAGACCCTATTATGCTCACAAAGAAAGTTTTTATAATTCAAAATAGGAGCACGAAGATGAATCATAATAGTTGACATATGATTTATTCCCCTTCCTTTATAATACAGAGAGAGAGAGAGAGAGAAATGCTTTTTATCAAAAAATTGTTTCGAATGTGTGTAGACAGAAGCTTGTAAAAAACTAAGGAACAAACGTATAAATTACTAAATAAAGACACAAATAAAATAAAATCTAAATATAAAGTATACACTTGATTACAATGAATAATAAAATTACTTTTGGAAATGTACATGTGTAAAGTCTAGATAAAAAAACTAACTATACAGCAATCCAAAAATATGTAATAATTTGTATTAATAATCAATACAATATTAAACCAGTGCGCAGCATCCTTTGAATGAATTATTATTATTAGAATAAATGTCGTTTATAGAGTAGAAAGCACTTTCCAGTAAATATGTTTTCAACTTATTGTAAAATGCGGGAAAATATATTTTGATTTGATTTCAATTGGCAAATAATTCTGCATTTTTTGCATTGTAAAGTATTGAGCCCTAAACTAATTGGTAACGTGGTAGTAGATAAAGGTCGTGCTCCGCATACCTGAATGTGCAATAATTTATCTAAAACTGGAGAAGCTTCGTTACAAATTAGGCATCGGATTCGAAGATGAATAAGGAAGGAAGAGTCAATATTATGAATCTTTGAAAAAAATCTTGGCAGTAAGCCTCGCTCTTTAGTTTAACAAATATCCAATAGCACCTTTTGTATTTTGAGAATTCGCTCAATCTGAGTCGCACCACACGTGCCCGACAAGTAAAGGGCAAAAAGACATACGTTACCACTGATGTCTAAGTAGGCAATATCATTGATAAACAGAAGAAACTGAATACGGCGTAGTATTGAACCTTGAGGCATTCCATTTTTTTTGGCTTGCAAGAAGATATCGTTTTATCAATCCTTACAAGTTGACTGCTATTGGTAAGATTGACTTAAACCAAGCGACATATATTTTCCTGAAACGGTAGTACTGAAATTAAATAATTAAAATATTATAGATTTTCCCCTCTTGATAATGATTTCAAAGTGAGTGCCGAAACGTCGAGGGTTTTCAAAATTCCAACGTGATTCAACACTATTCATAGAATAGAAGAAGGTGACTGATTACTCATCACAATATAACAAAGATTCCTGAACGTTGGGAATATAAAATTCTTATTTCAATATAAAACGTAAACAATGCTTAATGAAGATACATTTCTAAGCTAGTGATCAATTTCAGTTGATTAGACTAAATTTATATAAATCTGTTCGTCTCTCAAACACAATGCAGTTATGTTCCAATTTCTAAAACGGCAAATATTTCAAAATGAAATGCATTGTATTAAACTTATATAAAGTCATGAAGTTTCTCTTTCAAGAAATTCAAGCATAAGATAAAATGATTTCATAAAATAAAATTGAGGCAGTTTTCGTTTGTCTCCGAATCGTATTACCAATACCCAAAGATATATAACTTTATTTTTCAAAAATTTTTATTGGAAACGTTTTATTAAAGATCCAAACTTAAACAAAAGTTACGGGAGAACTCTTCAAAGCTCAGCCATTTAGAAAGGCAAAACTTCTGCAATACACAAGGAATGAAGAGAGTTAGAGACATAAAGTAAAAGAGAGAGAGTGTAAATGGAATGAAGTTTGGAAACGCTGTTTCTCGATAATATATCTGATTCAAACTCAATCATTTCTCTGGTCCAATCAGAATTAATTGAAAGACATTTCGACGTTGCGTATTTACATTTCAAAGGGAATTTCGTACCTTCTGTTCAATGCGAAGATTTTTGTACAAATAAAATTAAAACATACCAAATCGCTTTTTGTTCCCAATTTCCTGAACCGCTCGAATACCACTGGACCGGAAAACACCAAATTAAATAAACTTTTTGGTAATACATTCATTTTGCTCATTTGACGGTTAAACTCTTCATCCGATAAGATTATAAGTTGTACACTGATTTCGATTCACTATAATCGCGGCACCCTTGTTAATATTTAGATGATAAATGAAATTTTAAGGCTAGATTTACCAACTCTAAATACAGTTCTACAACTATCTGATTCATTTCTTTTTATACGAGGTTTGCTACTTAGTTTTGAGACAAATAAAAACAAATATTTATAATTGGATATGGCCTTATTGTTTCACAAAATATTAAGATCAGTACACTTGTATGTGTTTGAATAAATTTTTACATTCCATTTGAGGTATCTCCAAAATATGTGATTTGAACGCATCCATCGTTTCTTCAGGTGTAGAGAAACGTTGACCTCGTAATTTATTTTTGATCCAAAAGGTTTTTTTTTTTGAAATAATGTGAGAGAGCTCGCATTGTCGTTGTGGATAATGATTCGTCTTCTGCGATTGGTTATTCTGATTTTTTCGAAAACTTCTGGCAACAAATGCTAGTGTACTATTTAGAATTGACTTTTCTACATTCCTTTAATGAAGTAGTGGCAACATATCTGGTTATTCTTAAAAAACAGGCGATAATTTGCGTCCAAGTGGTTCGTACGCGAATAACTTTTGTTGAAGTTGTTTTTTGGATCCACACAGAGTGTTGTTTAGTTCAGATCACAGAATTCCTTATGTGTTCTGACCCATACATAGCAATAACAACCATTTAAAAGATCTGACCTATACATAACGATAACAACCATTTGAAATAAATTAAATTCGAATTGGCCATTTATTGACTGATTTTGATCAATACATTATTTGAAGGTTTCAGAAAATAAATTCTGGACTACTTCTCATCAAACTAACTTTATTGAAGATTTTTGACATGGAAAGCGCAGATGATATTAGATCGAAATATTTTATAGTAGAATTTCTTGAAATTCAATATATGTATATGTTAATGTTATATTGGTAGGAACTGAGGGATTTAACAACTCACTGTGTTCATTTCCATATTCATAGAACATTGCAACACTTCGTTTCCTTCTAATTGCAAAATGAAAAATATCTACAGGTAGTGTTTTCAAAACGAAATGAAATTTATAAAGACAGTAGAAATTAATTAAGAAAATAAAATATTCCATTAAACTCACATGCTCCAGGAATTTCGAAACAGAATTGTTTCTAACTTACTTTAGAATTCAAATTTTCTTCCTGGAGAGTTTTAAGAGGCCTAAAACAAAAAGGAAAACAAAATTAATAAAGTGCTTTCGAGAATATGAATATGGTTTTTGTTTAAAATAAACTTATCTTCGAAATCAACCCTCCTCAAGTAATTTTCTACAAATTTTATCGTTTTTAATGCCATTAAAACACAAAGCGGAGAAGATGATTAAGGAAAAGTATCGTTTACTCAGCCATTTAATTCAAAGATGTTGTAAAATAACTAAGATAATAGGTTTTATGTATAAATAAAAAGTTCTGGGGATAGGAAAATATTGTTATGTTTCTCTTATCTCCTAATTTAAACGTTTTCTATTAGTGGGGTGAGCTTATAAACACCAACACTAGACTTAACTAACTTATACAATCATCAATTATTCAATAATGCTTAATTAACTAACATAATCCACTCAAACTCACCGATTGGTGAGCAAATTCGTTTTTATAACCAAAATGAATTTCTCAAAAATTCTAGAAAATAAAGAAACAAAACAAATAAATACAGAGATCTGTCTAGAAAAAAGTTCTAAAAAATAACAATAACAACTCGCTGCTGTTTATGAAAAAAGGCATTTCAAAGGCGCCGACAAATATCAAACGAATCGGCATACTCGCCAAATTTTAGACTTCCATTATAACTGGACAGGACCGGCTTCAACGGCCCATGTCATGGGAGAACAATATAAAAAAATTAAAATTTCACTGTATAGTATTCTTATATTGTAGAATTTGGAGAATGATCGGAACAGGTGAAGATTTTTCGAATATTTTTCTTTATTTTCTCAAGATTGGGCTGTTTTATAATGTTAGATTATTAGTTATTATCCTTATCCAACGATAAACCACTATATTCTCGCAGAAAACTTGGATAGTACTATTGAGGAATCGTTTCTTCGAAACTGGAGTAAATGTTGAATTCGATTTCAATCACCATCTAGTTATATTTGAAATAGACTGAAGACATACCTTGGTCTATCTCAATATCATATCATTTGTTGTGTTCTAAGAATAGTTTAATTGCAAGCATATACGTAGTAGCAAAATGTGGAAGACACAATTTTCTTCCCACGTGCAAACTAAAATTCATAAGCTGAATAATGCTAGGAAAAATAAGATATGAAGGTTTACAACCTGTTAGCTGTTTGGCTTGACTTCCTGCACTATTTCGACCAATAGAAGATTAGCATGGAACGATGTAAGGATAGAGAATATGTTTAAGGTGCTAATGAATAAAAATATATAATAACAAAATATATTGTTTCATATCACTTTTTTTCTGTTATCAATAGCCACACTTGGTAAGTAGTTACGATAATGTGATATTGAGGGCGAGTCATAAAAGTAAATGAGAAAAACATATCCTCGAACCTACAATTAGAATCGTTATGAACACATCGTTGGAAGTAAGACCAGATGTTGAGATTAAGTAACTTAACATGTTTCAAAAATGAAAAACTGCTAAATATATAAACTATATCAATAGTTTTAATGAAAATTGGGAATATGTACTTCTCGCTGAAGAAACAAACTTGAGCTGATAAAACTCATCATCATCTTCTAAAGATTGAAGCCTTGTCGTTCTTCTTCAACGTCAGCTACTTCATATTGTTGTGGGAGATCTGAAAATATAGTTTTCTTGAGTATTATGTTCACCTTTTTGTATAATTTCTTCTCAATTGTACTGTTGATGAAGTTATTCCATTTGCTAGCAAAACGTGAATGTTGTTTATTCAGCCATACCTAATATCGCAATACCATAATTATTAAGTGGGAGGGTTGTCTGGAAACAATCTGAATATGTTTTATGTTTGACGATCGTATGATTCTTGTAAAAATCGCAACACGACTGAGTGAATGATAAAGGAACTACACACTTTATTTAGACTCTGTACCATCAACTATGATCGTTAAATCTTTTGCAGCTGAATTCAAACGTGGCTGTATCAGCTTGACTGATGACGAGCGTTCAGAACAGTCAAAAACTACGACGACCAGCTATCGAAGAAATTCACCAAATGGTACGATCGTCGAATCAAGATTAGAGAGGTAGAAGAGACTATTGGCATATAAAAAACGCATTTACCCTATTCGCGCGACAAAATTTTTGCATTAGTTTATTGCTGTAGATGAATCCTGGATCCACCACTAGAATTTTGAACTATTAAAACAGTTAATACAGTGGATTCTAAATGGAGAACCTGCTTCGAAAAAAGTAAAGACGGTTTTATAAGCTGGAAAAATGATGGTGACCGTTTTTGAGAATGGTCAGGGGAATATGTTCAATGACTATCGTCAAAAAGGTAAAATAAGGGAGGGATATTACGGATCATTGTTTGATAATGTGAAGGGATAAATTACTAAAAATCGACAGTATTTGAATAAAAGAAGAAAGAGATTCTCCAACAGGATATCGTACATTTTCACATTTGGATTATCGTTTCGAATTGGTTAACTACCCACTGTATTTACCAGATTTAAGCCCCGGCAACTTTTTTTTGTTCTCTAACCTCCAGGCTTCAGTTTCACTGGAAGAAGTATGTAAATCTAAAAGGGTACTTACTATCTTGGAAAATATGATTATTATGAACAAAATGTCCTGATTGTTAGATCCGAGACTTTTTATACCACCCTTTATACCCTAGACTCTATAGAAAGGAGCTTTTTGCGGATTATTGATTCCATTATAATTGTTACTTAATCAGAAAGGTTTATTTCGTCATGGATATGATTCTTTCAATATCTTCGTTTCATTTGTTTCATGTTTATAATATTTACAATGATTTATACGATATCTAAGAGCTTCCTTATTTTTACCCGACTCCCAAGAAGGGTTATGTTTTTAACGCGTATCTTGTATGTATGTATGTATGTAATATTCTTTATTACCTTGTATATCTCCAGAACCGCTAAACGGATTTTCACATTTGAGGTATCGTTAGATTCGTTTCATTAGCCCAAGTGTTCTTAGATAGGAGACATTAAAAAAAACCAAAATGGCGGATTTTGGTTAGGTTAGGCCATATTGTGAGGTAAAAATTTTTTTTTACTATCAAGCATATCTAGTTGGGTATCAAAATGAAGGATTTCAAACACTGATTGTAAATATGCATATAACTTGCAGTTTTAATATTAAATAGAACGATAAAAAATAGCTAATTAAAATAATTCAGACTTGTGCGGATAGATGGCACCACAAGGTTTTAAGACGCGGTATCGTTGTGTTTTCTTAATATTACTTATTATGAAGCATCGGTCAGCGCGCAACAAACAATTCGGATAGATGGCGCCACTAGGTTTTTAAAAGGTATCGTTGTGACTTCTTGTTATCTAAGACTAATATATTTACTACGAGGACGGATCTACGTTGTTACTATAATTATAATTGTCTTGTGCGATTTAAATATCTTCATTATTGTGAGTTGCCCCAAAATATGGTGCAAGCTGGAGATACAACTTTTGTGGACATATTAAACAGTCTTAGCGTTGGAGAACTTAAAATGCAGCAGTTATCTATCATAGAAAACCGCAGAGTACCGTTGATAGGGCCATTTGACGATGAAGAAGCTGTCAGTATTTTCCCAACAACTAGACTGGTTGATGCATATAACCACGAGAGGAATACTTACCTGAAGATCCCAATAAAACAGGTGGTATACCATACCAACTCAAATTAGGTGTAGGCTCTCGAGCCATGCTAAGACGGAACATCAATGTTAACCATGGGCTGATTAACGGTGCTATGGATGTTATCCAACGAATAGATTGGCCAGCACTAAGCAGTGAGCAGCCACTAGAACTGCCACAAGCAGTATTTGTGGAGTTCGATGACCCAAATATAACAGGGAACCGACCTGGTATTAGAGTCCGGATAGAGCCTTGTGCTACAGAATTTGATGCTTTACGTGGTAAAGGCAAGATCGAGCGACGAATGCTTCCCTTAATTTTATGCTGGGCAGTGATGGTGCATAAATTACAGGGCACAACTTTAAACCGAGCAGTTGTAGATTTAAGTAGAAACTTATTTGCAAAAGGTCAAGCTTACGTTGCTTTGAGCAGAGTGAAGACTCTCTCCGGACTTGCTATTAGTTCTCTTGACCCTAAAAAATTGCTTAATCAACCACATGACATAAACTCATTCAAGGAATTAATCCGGTTACGTAATCTTAACTAAATAAAATAATAATTAAAAAAAAAACAAAAAACCCGCCTGCATGGATAACTACAATTAAAAACCAACTGAAAAGACTGAAACAAGATGAAAATTCAATGATAAGGTATTTTAAAAAATAATGATTAGGTACTTAAAACCAGAAACATAAATTGAAACAGTACCAAACATTATAAACAGAATTGCAGTCGGAGGCATGAAATTGAATGCTATGATAAATTATTATCTCTTTGTCCATGCCTCCGAATGCAATTCTGTTTATAATGTTGCAAAAAAGTGAAAAAACTACCGTGCTGATATTTCTAAGTGTACAATATGCAGATACATTGGTTTGGTACTGTTTCAATTTATGTTTCTGGTTTCAAATACCTAATCATTATTTTTTTAAAATACCTTATCATTGAATTTTCATCTTGTTTCAGTCTTTTCAGTTGATTTTCAATTGTAGTTATCCATGCAGGCGGGTTTTTTGTTTTTTTTTAATTATTATTTTATTACATATTCAGTTATTTGAAAGTGACATGTTATGTGGAAGTGGAACATATCAATTCAGTTTCGTTAAAAAAACCAATACTAAAGATTTCATTCCTTAAAACTTACTAGAGAAGAAGCTAAAATTGTTTGAGAAACATCAAATTCTTGCTTTTCATATATCTAGAGATGACCTAATGCATTAGAGTCACTATGCTTTTTATGTCTCAAAACTTTCCACAAAAATACCTAACAACATTTCTCGCCGCCACCATCGCTAAACAGAAAATTTTCTGACATTTCGCAAAACTAATTCCAGTAAATTCGTTAACTCATTATGTCAAAGTTTAGAACGGAACAACGAGGAACATCTAACTTATTCGAAATTTCGTTACCTGTATGGCATCAAAGATTCCAGAAGTATTCCTACTACCTAGAAGTTTTATGAAATGTTAATGGAAAACTTTTTGCGATGTTACAAACCATTCTATTTTCGTATAGAACGAAATTACTGTAGGTGGAAAAAAAAACAGAATTTACCGTCTCGATAATTCAAGAAAACGCTCTTTAAATTTAGAACGATTTTAACTGAGAACATTATGCAAGTGTGTAATTGACTGATACCAATAAAACACACAAAGTATAATATTGAAGCTTCGAATGTTTCCATGAAACTGGTGTCTTAACATGGAATTCCGTGCTAAAAGGAACGGAGAAATAAAATACTTGTTAACCTCATTATTTTCTATTCTCACCACATTCGAAATATTGGCAATTGTTTGATCATTACATTTTTTTACCAACCAATAATATCAAAAACTAATAAAAACAGTTTCAACTATTTTCCAGGGTATGTAAATTTTATATGTGAATTCCAAAATTATAAATAGTTTAAAAGTTATGAATTTTAGATATATAGATATATGATTGTTCAAGAGTCTCTTTTTGTGAGACGACTCTTGTAATAAAAATACATTGAGGGGAACACTTGGTTACCATAAGTGAAGGTTTTCTCCCAGTAATTCAAATAGTAATGATATATCTTTCGAAAAAGTTAACGATAAATATCATAGAATGTTGAGAATCACAGTAAGATTAAGAGGGTTCATTCACCACCTGGTATTGCCTGCAAGTGCACTCGTTTTATCCCATATCCAATCATGTGTTAAATTTCAAACTTGCATAGTCTTTCTAAATAAACCAAATTTACCAGGCTCTCAAAAAGAACTGACTCTGTTATTAATCGATAATCTAAACTTTTAAAACGTTTGTCGATTTATTAAAAACCGAAGCAATACTACTACTTTTTCCGAATCTCAAATTGCTAGTTGAGGCTAGGTATAGGTTATCAAGTTTCAATTAATAATATTTTTCAATTAGAGTTTCTTGGTAATTAGTTATAAACGAATAATTGATACTTAGAATCATGAACGCATACTATCAAATTTTTATTTAAAAAAAATAGGCTTAGAACAATAAAGAATGAAAAATACTGGTAGGTATTATGGTGAAAAAAGCGTCGAGTGCTAGATGTACAAGAAATATGGAATAAAGCTCAATTTTTGTTTGCAAAAACGTATATGAAATTGGGGTACGCCATACCCCAGTATATCAATCTCGTTCTCTTTTTTCAGTGTACCCGCACATTGTTGAAGAGTTGAATATACTAAGTGATGAAAATGTAGATGAATGAAACATGGAAGTTTGCAGTCCAGATCTCTCTTTCAGTGATCAATGTTCGTCGTATTTATTTGAACAATAAAAATCAAATGATTTGAATCTCGTCTCAAACTTTGCTGTCAATCAAGCCGCATTACTTTAGGAATGTAGGCGAGGAACCAACGGTGAAAAACATTGAAACTTTGGAAATTTTTTAATCAACAATAAGTTTACGATTAATCGGACTGATGCAACTCCTTCAAAGACCATCTTCTGAGGATAGTAAAATTGAAAGATTTTTCAAAAACACTTTGAATTTGAATTCAAGCTCTACTTACCCTCTTCTACGAAATCTTCCCTTTGCCTTTGGGGGTATAAACTACCCCTTATTGAAACAAATTTAAAATCTCAGATTCTATGTATGTTTCGTGTAAAATGAAGTTTAAATGTATTATTCGTGATTCTTTTCACATTCTTAAACACGTTTATGATCAATCGGATACATGCAACCCTTTCAAATCATCCACTAATCATATGAAAAGTTCAAAAATAATCTCAACGCTTTTTTTATAATTAAAAATTATTCAAATGCTTATTTATATTGGATTGAGAATATTTCGTCAGTATAAAAACAGATAAGAGTTGACTTTTCTACTTATTTAAGTCTTTATCAGGATATTTTGAGTACCAACTTTAGAAAAAAACTTTGTTGAGTAAAAGTACTTAGGATTAGTCAATCTATCGACCTACGAGATTATTTTGATTAGAATAAATTTTCATCTACAAGAAGGGATGCATTTCGCCCCCAAGGAAAAAACACCATCCGGCACAGAGTAGATTTTGAAGAAGGTATACCAATTTTCAAGAAAATCGACCTTGATTATCAAAATTCTATGGGAAATTGACTGGTAGCTGGCCAAATGGTAATTGTTAACATCAGATACAAGAATATCTGTACAACGAATACGAAGCGAAAAAACTTTTCACTCTTATTCAGAAAACATATTTCTTTGTGAAAAAATTGAGATTTGGGTAAACTAGACATACACTATGAAATATAAAATGGCGCCTTTTTATTTACAAATTGGTGGCTCATTCAACAATTCCAGAAGATATATATATGAAAATATGGAATAAATATTGGATTTAAGTGGAATTAATGAGCAGACTATTTGGTATGAAAGGTGGATTCAGCAAGTTTTCCTGCTTTCTTTGCATAGGCGCAATAGATAAGCTTCGTTTGTTCGAAGATAAGCCAAAATCAATAGAATGTTTGTGCGTGGTAAGCTAAATGTAGCATACACGCCTCAAATCATTCCCAGGCAAGTCAATTTATTTCCTTTATGCATTAAACTTGGCTCAATAAATAATTTTGTGAAAACGATTTATGAAAATTGCCATACAAATATATTTATCATCAGCTCAGTAAAAGTGTGAGTATTCTTGTTCGTGGTCAAAATACATTAACAAACATCGCGAATAATCGTACAACCGTTTACATAATTTCTCATATTTTTATGAGCTACTTTTCTAAAACCATCATAGATCTTTCATTTAATCCATTGTGTAGTATCATATTATCGATATACATTGTTGTCTATTGTATATCATCATATTATTCAGTGTATTAATACATGCTTTTATATCATATATTTGCGGACATGATGCTATAATAATTGAACCGATATCCTGCCACGTGCACTTCCTGACGTCACTTCCTGATAGAAAATAAATTACACGTCACAGATATTAGTCTAGTAAACACATATATCTGCCTGTATATCTACTGAACCTGTATCGCAACGTATGTTCTGATTAAACTCATGCGAAAGCACTGATTTGAACTAATGAGATTACGTGCTGCGACTTCCATCGGTCTCGCATGAAAACGAGAACGACAAGCAGAGGGAGATGTTACAACGGCTATGATGAATGAATAATACATTGATATATTCACACATATATAATACATAATGGTTGCTATGAGTATCTCATTTTTTCTCATTTCAATTATAGTCTTCCTTATAGAATTATATCTTCAGAAATTTAATTCCTTTCCAAACTTTCCATATTTTTTAACAGAAATATTGACTAACGAAACTTTCTCCACAAAAATTTATAATACTATACATTAAATACTATACAAACATAATTCGTATTGATACGAATCATAAATTTGTAGAAAACTTAATAAAAGTAGGTCAACATTGGTCAATATGCTCCATTATAATAATAAATTTGAGTTTATGTGGATAAATTCACTCAAATACTTCAACAATTGCTCAAAACCCGATCTGTTCAAATTAACAATTGGAATTTGGTTCCAAAATTGACCATCGATAATCAATATTATCAATCAGAGTCAACAGAACTGATAACTTTAACTGAAATCATCTGGAATAAACGCTTGTTGAAACTTTGAAAACTTCACATTCGAAACTTTTGATTAAAAATTATTTTCTTTGATAGGCCTTTCTTTTGAATATGTCTTGTTGTATAGGAAATAGTTTGTTCAATATTTGTCTGAGATTTTCTGCACACATAGATACAATTTCCTTCTTATAATAAATGATTTACAGGTCAAAATCCCGATGCTAAGAAGTCATCAGTGTAAAATTGAGAGACAAGTTATTTTTGTTCAATACTCAATGTTTGCTATTACTCATTGTTTCAGAGATTATCATTTTAAACGGATGCATTCTTCGATGAATTGTTGACAAACAAGAGATATTTTCAATTACTTTCAGTAGTAGATTATAGATTTTTGTTTTTGCAATAAACTTGTTATCTAAGAAAAAATGTTTTATTTTTCCCTTTACATATTTAGTCCAATTTTTTTGAATCATCCAAAAATGGAGCTTAGGTTTCACAATGACACATTCTTCTCTGCCGCTTCGTAGCAAGCCACTTTTTTAAGTTTGGTAACAGAGAGTATAATAATCAACGAATATCACATCTTTGGTATCCCAAAACACTGTGTTAGTCGTAATTTTATTGGTATAAATAAACAGTTTTGTTTTCTTGGTAGCCCATTCTTCGGATAATATCGCATGTTATTCCATTATTCAAAAGTTGCCAAAAAATTTGAGTATACTACTATTTTTGTGAAAACAATATCTTCAAGACTATAATGAAATATCAATTGAATCGATGTGAATGAAAATATTTCTTGATTATATTAATTTTGAAATATTTTTGTTGAATGTATATGAAATAGTTCTCCTATCATTTTGCATCAGAGATATATTGTAGTCAAAATATTGCACAATGATAAACTCCAGACGTTTCACCTGAAACGTAAATTTATGTGAATTTAGGTTGAAAAGTTGACGTCGACATGTAAAATGAATGCTTCAGTCGAAATAAATCATTTCTTTGATGAGTTGAGATGATAACCTTAAGGAACAGAGTCCACTTGAGTTTAAATCACATGAAAAACTCCTCATAAAAAGTTCTATTCCATTTAAAATCAAAAATACAATCTTCACATATATTTTTTCCAACGACATGGAAGGTTCTTCAAGAAAACATTAATTTCCCCCAAGACGGAAAGTTATAAAGATGAATTGGTATAGAGAAATTTTGATCAGGATTTAAAGGTACGTGTATAGATGAGGAAAAACGATTTTTTCCTCTTTTAACAAATTTAATAGGAGTGAATATTTCACGCTATAAATGAAAATGAATTTTTTCAAGAAATTGTGGCAAAATTGAGATTGTTTTAATTTTGAAAAAAAAGTTAGAATGTATATTAAATCATTGAGAAATATCTGCAGATAAACATCAGATATAAAAAAAATAGAGATTAAATTCTCAACTTATTAAAATATTTATATAATATCAATAAATAATCTAATATTTTGCTATAGAGGAAAAGAAAGAGTTTGTAATTATGGGAATGGAAATTTTGAGATAGAGTAAATAATTTAAATTGAAGTAATATATCCCATATATGTAATTGTTCAATTACTAAGCTGACAAACTTTGTGATGGAAACAAAAAATGATTAATTGTGCCTCTTTCCATCTTTGATCTTTGTGGACTTGACGTTACACATACATTCTATGTTCCAAATCTGAGTATATTAGTACATTGTTAATTTGTATTACGAGTATATATTGAACGAGTGTAGCAGAAATTCGTTTTAGTATGGTATTATCTAAGCCTTGACAAAATTCTGGTGTTAACGAATCCCATATAACTTTACGTTTCAGCTTAGGTACCTATTGCTCTCTTTTTTGGGCTTCGACATCCTTTTTTTCACAATATATCCATTGCAATGATTCTTTCTGTCTTTTTCTAACTAACATAACTTATTTAATTCACCGCATTTCTACCTTTTATTATTTTTCCATACTATCTTCTTTGTTATATACAACAAATTTTTGATTTCTTCTGCCGGAAGTTAAAATCTATTTTTCAATGTAGTTATTCTGCTTTTTTTGCGGTCGCTTCATGTCTCCCCCCATTACAATTGGTCTTCATGTTAATCTTTATCAATAAGTCTGTGATGCTTCGAACCATTCTTTCCCACTCCTAATTTTTTGTGAATAGCTTCGTTCGCGATGAATAATTTGGACACATTCCGAATGTATTCTGAATTTTTTGGACGTGTCAAAGCATGAATGGCACATGCGCCAGATTAAAATCTTTACCTATGTCCAAAGATACATTGGACGTATTCAGAAAATAGAAAAATATGTTAAAGGATTCTCCATTTTTCTTGCTTATCTGTTGATGTACGTGTAGACGTAGTGTTAGAAGTTTTAAAAGGATCGGTTGAGTAGAGTTTATGTTCCAATGTTCACATTGAATTCTTTCTCAGTTTTACGCGCAGCTTCTTTGCTGGCTCGAATTCTTCATAGTTAATCAGTTAGTCTCATCCACTGATGAACAATTGGGTCTGTAGGTATGCTCATGTCATTCGAAAAGGACATCCAAGATTCAAAATGAATGTTGTTACATTTATCACAATTCTATACAAACGAAAATTTGTTTATAACAAATTTGACATCTGTACATAACCGCTTAATAGAAAGTGTACCTGTAAACTGATATATTTGATGCGAAACAAAAATAAAATATGATTTAGGTCAGTTTACATACTTTCAATGACCCATAGGAGTCCAAATAGGAGTATCTCATAGCTACCGGCTAGATATAAAATCAAATATCTAAGCCAGTCGTTTAAAACGCTGTGGCTCCATTAGTTGATTGATTTCAAATTTATATACAATCCCATTGACATGAAATAAAAAAAAGTTTTAGAGCTGTCACGGCGACCACATAATCTGAAACTGAGTTAACCATCTTCCTTAACAGTCTTGAGATTGCTTCCATCCATATCGACACATTGCAAATTGAATCGACATCGCACACAAATTATTCAAATTATTTATAGTGAACCTCAACAATCTCTTCATTTTATTGGTATCAATCAGTTTAGCAGCTATCGATTTGGATGACCAATAATTGCGTCTATGTTCTTCTGATAATTTTGTATGTAAAAGAAAAGATCGATTTCTCCTAATGGGATTACGTGACAAAAGTTTAATAGTCTCACACCGAAAACAGAGTCGCTACACACGGGGAACAGAATAATGTGTCATGAATAAAACATTAAATAAATCCAAATTGATGGAGTGTATCATGTAGGATGGATTTTAAGAGACATTTTGGTGGTAGATCTAACTATTTGTATCTACCAAGATTGTGAGATTTTTATCGACCATATAAACGAGTTTTCAGGATTTTATGATCGTCACAAAATTATAAATACATTTTGAAGTGTTCAGTTTACGTATTGGATCATGTTTTATTGCACTGGATATGGTGAATCATCTAAAAGGGTTTGAAATGATGCTGTAACGGTTAGCAATAAAAATATCGTTCACGTATAATTTGAATCTACAAATTTATGATTATTCGTTCAATATAAACTGGAAAATAAACCACTTGGTTAGTTATGACAATCGGTAGATAGAATATCATCTGATCTAGGTTCAATTTTAAATATCAGAAGTATATATCTCAATAATGATAGTTATGCAATAGCTTATTATCTGGAAGGTTTTTCATCTTCTTTTACCTATGCTCACCGATAACTCTTGGTACTCTATAAAGTCTTCTATATTAAATTGCTAGCGCTGTCTTTATATGTGTAACATTGATATGAAAATTGGACGAAACTTTTCAAACAATCATGTTTTGAGTATGTTATTTATTTCGTTTCTAATTCTCTGAGAACGTAATCAAAGAATCGCGCGTTTCTTCAATCTCATTAGCTACTCTGCTTTTACTACAGTTTAGTATTCGTGAGGTGAATTTATAAACACTGCCTCTTACGTTCTTAATTTATTTACACACAATACAATACTCCAAACTTAAAATAATTTAATTATAAATATCACTTAAATAATTTCTGCGATTAATTTTACTAATTCTCTCTTTTCACTAAGACTATTATTTAAAACTAATCTTACTGCGTTCATACAAATCATTTATATACCTTAATCAAATTCTATAAAGTTCTAGAAGAAAAAGAAGCAAGTGCGACCACGATTGAATTCGGAAAATAAGCGAAACATGGTTACTCGAGGTGGTGCTTTATTTAAGTCGAAACGCGTTGATTGGTACATTGCTGTTGGCTGAACCCCCGTCGAAAGTCGTAGAATATCATCGTACGAAAATGTTCGTGATTTAATTCCATTTTTCGACCAAGATGATTGTTTCTGTAAACAAGTCAAATGCAATGTCGATGTTACGATTAATATCAGTGTTGCCATATCTCAAAACTCCCGATGCAGTTAAATTTAATTGGCCACGCATAGATTGTTGTTTGGATCGCTCTGTTTGTTGGATAGATTTAGTATGGCAATCTGTATCTTTTAGTACAAATTATTGCGATGTATTGAGTGTTGTATGCTGTAGATAGCCTGGATACTCTTCTTCACGCAGAAAGCTGCTGTTTTTACGTTTTGTCTAAATCTCACAAAGTAAATCGCCTGAAACAAAATTGTAGAACCTCTATTTCTAAACAAACAAGCTTAATAACTGCATTTTCTACATAATGCTGGAAAATCGTGATTTTTTGTGATGGCACACCAACTAAAGCAATAAATAACTTTGGTAAATACAAGTCTTCAGCGTACGTAGTTTACGATGATAACACATTGAACTATAATGATATAATAAATCTCAAATATTTGTTCCGTTTTGATGTTGAAGTCTTTTTATATCTTCAACACCGAGGGTGTGTCCATTGGTTGGAAATTACCGTCACGCATTGCCGATTGCCCCGAGGGCCCCACAGAGCAAATCTTTTACGGATTTCGGACGACAACATTTTTATTGCCAGCTGGGGACGAGGAAAGTAGAGGACGGAGAACTCCATTAACGCGACTCCTTTTTTTTGGAAGACAACGGGAAATATCAAAAGTTGATGGTCAGTGGAAGAGTTTCGACAATAAAAAATATACCATGAATTTCCGGTTTATTACGTTTTACATGGAGTTCGTGCCAAATGGATGTATCCTGAAGGAAAAGATGGATAAGTTTGATATTATTTCAAGGATTATAGCTTTCATTGGATTACTCTGCCGCTCAAGTAGGTTTTTATTGAGAGATATAAACATTTCCGTTTCCTGAATACACAAAAACACAATCGTTTTTGGTCGAACAATTTTGTATTTCCAAATACGTGAATGGAGATTATGTAACCAACAAATATTTAGAAAATCTATTGAATATACTAATAAAAATAATACGATACTTCATATACAGAGGGTTTTGTTGTTATTCATTTTGATTTTAAGTCTCCTTTCAATGAAACAAGTGAAAATTTTAACGTTTCGACCTATTACGGTCTTTATAATTTATTCTGATAAAATCAAGACAATTTATCAACAAACCATATAAAAAAGGTTCAAGAAGTGAGGAAGTAAAGAAATTTCTTTGGAGGATCCTATGTTCAAATACGACGACTTTTCAAAGGTACATAGTACAGGGTCACTTATGGAATAACACATCGGACGATTGGCTCAACAGCTTTGTATATCCGCACTCGTCTGTTGGAATTTTTCATGACCATTCTACATAAATTTGGTTGAATTTCCTATAGGACCTAGAAATGTCTCATGTAGTAAGTGAAGTGTTTCATGGGCTGTAAGGCCTAAAATGCACACCAAAAATGGCACGTTGTGAATGCATTTGTTTTTCGACAAAAACATGTGGGTTCTCAGAACCGCAAAAGCGGTAATTTTGGCGATCAAAAAACCCATCAGCGTGAAAATGTGCTTCGTCGCTTAGGAAAATTTTGCTCTAAATTGATGCTCAATAATCCACTCAACGTACTCTCTCTGTATGCTCGTTAGACTTCAGTTGCTGTGTTCATTGAATTCTGTAATCTAATTTTATTGAAGCTTAGAGCTTATTGAAATTTGATATTTGTGGTTACAAAGTCAAATTGAAGTTCCTGAATTGTTACCGACACTCTAAAGCGATATTTTGATATTGATCTTTTCACAGTTAAAACGATACTCCGACCATTTTCGTATGAAATTTTCGAGCTGCGGTCGACAAGCATTAATTATTGTTAAAATGTTGTTCAATAATGAAGACAAGTTGTTCTATCTTGTAACCCTCCAATTTTACTAACCCTAAACTGTCAGCAGTTGGTGAGCGAACGGTACAGCGTTCGTTAAATAGTGGAGATTTGACGTTTGAAGGTAGTATTTCTGCGTGATATATTGAGGTAATAAGAGGAGTAGTATAAAACCAGTCTAACACCAGCACTCGCCAATTATCGGACTGCCTTGGAACTTCCTTACATCGCTATTTAAAATCATTAGGTAAGATCTATAAATTAAACGAGAATCAAGCCAAACGTCAAATATAGGTATGTAAACAACTCCTTGCTCTACCGAATATTAGATGCATTGTTATTTGCGATGAAAAATGGATTCATCTAAAAAACCCATAAATCAATAGTTAGACAAAGGACAATGACCAGAACCCTTCGGAAAGAGCGAAGCAAGGTCGATTCGAGCAGAAAATCTTGTATTTGTCTAGTGGAATTGTAAAGGTGCTGTACTTCGTAATCATTCCAGATAGAAGTTCAAGTTATCGATGCCGAGGAATATAGTGAACAACTGATGTTGTATCGTGTTTCATTGAAGAAATATTCATGATTTCGTTGACTGAAAGCAGACTCACTTACAAGAAGACGTTGCTAATCTACATACTGCGAAAGTTAGGCGGAATGAGATCGAAGAACTTGGTGATATTGTACAACCCACCCAACATTAGTCTTGATCTTGTATCATCAGATTCTTATATATTCGAATCTAAATTATTGCATTTGAATCGAAAAGATATGTTGAAAAGACAGGGTGACAAGTTTTTCCATGTAAGCCCAAAGAATGGTTTTGGTAAGGTCTCAAAGATCTTACTTGGTGTTGGGCTAGAACCACAGAATACGCATGGGATATATTTCTAACATTGAGGCTTTAATGATGCATGATTATCTAATAAGGCATTGGTAAGATTAATTAGTTATTTGTTCGTTCCAGATATTCTGTGAGAAAAAAGTTCCCGTATATTATTTTTTCCCATAACTTTAAAATAAATAAAATTAGAAACTTGCAGTGTAATAGTGTTTAAAAATAAATGAGTGCATTGAAAATTCTCATAGAAATAGTGAATATTTTGAAAATACCAAATAAAGTGAGAAGTTCCCAGTAATAATTTAAATTTAATTCGAGTTCAATCTTCTGTTGCTATTTCTTAGGATATGTTCATTATAGATTTAACTACAAAAAAGCTCCGTCTTCTTTATTTTGTGTATTATGAGAAGTATTTAAAACTGATTGTAATAATAGAAATCAACCACAGAACTTCATTCTAGATACAACGGAAGCCAATAATTAAGTTAGAAAAGTCGTTTGATGTAAATGCTGAAAAACGTTTCAGGTTTTTCGTGAAATGACTCGATTTTTCCGTCCTAAGCTCTGGCGGTTGTTAAGGGTCCTTGATTAAACAAAAAATGCAATTTCTTCGGCTTTTCAATTTACTTGTGGCCCACATAATTCATTTAAAGGGAAAATAAAGGAAGAAAACCTTTCATTTGTGTCATTATTCCTGTTACATACAACTTTTTCTGGCTCTGTAACATTTTCTCTCGATTGTGCTATTTTTCTCAGTTCTTTAGAGCCGTCTTTTTTATGTTCGCACCACGATATAATGAAATAAATGCTATAAAAGAGTTTTTTGTTGGAAATTTGAAAAACTTTGAACACATTATACTTTTATTTTTCATTATTTCGATGCTATTTATGACAATTCCGACTCTTATATGGATTTTTTAATGGATAAACTAAAAGAGCACAAAATTTTAAATTATAAAAAGTTTTCAAAGCTGAAATATAATATTTGAATCACAAGCCAAGAAATTATAATCATGTGTATCAGTTTTTTATATTGAAATCAAAAAACCTATATATATCTATTTTCTATCATTTCACTGCTTTAATTTAGGGTCTCAAATGAATTTACTTGGTAGACGAACAAATTAGACGATACAAATTTTATCTAAAAAAAGTTTCAATTGATAAAATATGATATTAGATTAAGAATCCAAAAAAATTAGATAAATTGGAAAGTAAGTCGTTTTTAGCTGTGAAATAATCATCTTATAATTCACATGCATATTTTTGTGGATAGTAATAATGTTATCGTTTCTATTCTACATTTGGAAGCATTCCAGCATTTCAGAAAGATTTAGGAGAAGCACAGAAGATCTATATATCAATAAACAACAAATCTCACGAATCTAGATGGAAGATTGTGAAAAAAATGAATATAATTGGACCCCGTTTTGTAACAAGTAACCAAACTTCAATTGTATTATTTTAAGTAAACTGAGAGAAGCTTTTCAATTTAAATATTTATTTTGAATAATATTTGTCAAAAAATAAGAAGTTATTTAAACAGGTATAAGTAGAACAAATCTTTTAATGTATATATTTGGAAAACACTTTCTAACTCACGACTATAAGTTTGTACATAGAAGAAGTTTTAGCTTTTTAACTCTACGATAATGCAACAAAATCAATGAAATCTTCGGGTCTGAGTAATTTTCTCTTAGAAAAATAATATTATTATTTCTTTTGTTTCTCATTTTGTTTTATTGTTATTGAAACCTTCATATCCTTCTTTATTTGGGGACAGCCTGCTGTGGATATTCTCTGAAACAGTCTTTCATACTCTAGAAAAATATGATTAGTATCACCGATCAATACGTTGTCGCAGCTGCAAAATGGCAACGTCAAATATCCATATTTGAAATATTTCTATATGGTCAGTTTCTAAAAGTGGAAGCTGTTCCGACTAAGGAAGATAGAATGGCAACGATTTCTCTATCCTCCAAGGTTTCAGCTTGGATCTGCGCATTCTCAAGCATGCGCATTATAGATAAAGTGTCTAGAACGAGAAAGAAAATAAATATTGTCGGCACCGTAAAGTAGGGACGCTTTTTCCCATACCAACTGTCCATATAGGCGTATTACATATATGCGAATACCTAATTTATAAAGGTGCACAACCTGTATAATTTTTACTGTAATCACTGTATTTACTGTTATGTGTGGAATACTATTTTGTAAATTTGGATGAAATTGGAAGTTCTGATATTTTTCTGAGGTTATTGTAAACTTCACTCCATCTGTTTCTAATAGATTTTTTATGCTTCCTAATTACATCAGCTTGACAGACAAACTTTAAGTACAATTCTAATTTGCAAGATTCCTTTGCCTCGTGATCTATCTTATTGTTACCTATAATGCCACTGTCACATTTTCAGGTGATATAATCAGTTCCTGATTAAATTTATTTCAAAGTTGTCACTGTAGATTGAAGAGGAGGCGAAATGCGTAATAAGAAGTTGAAAATAATCCAATTGGATGTTCAATTTAATTAACTGTGAGAACGGTTAATGTAGATTTACCGTTTGGTTTTCATCGTTTTTCGCATATGTTACGAACAAAACCACTTTTTATCCAGCGTCAAAAGTGGGACTAATCTATGTTCATTCTATTTGATTCATTAGGTCTATGTTCATTCTATTTGATTCATTAGGTCAAAATTATAACTGATCAATTATGACATTAATTTTGACATCAATTTTGAATCAGTTTTGACATCAATTTTGATATCAATTTTGACATTGTGGGAATATTGAATGCAAAAATCCTTCTCTTTTAAGTTTTAATAAGATTTTGGACGTAAAGTTTTCTAATTTAAAACAATTGGTATTTCCCAAAATAAAGAAAAAAAAAAAGGTTTTTCAGCTACAGATTATAAAATTAGGTATATGTTTATGTATAGAATGGAGAATAAAATCCAAAATGTATTAAGTTTAGGTAGAAGGTAGTCTAGTTCTCTCCGATTCTTAGCATTGTAAGGATATATCTCCAAAATTCTAAAAGAAATAAAATTATCTTCTAATTGATAACGTACTTAGATTTTTTTTTCATAAATACACTGTTACCTAATCCATAATCCCAACAGTTTCGACATCAATTTTGGACATCAATCAGACGACGATAGAAAAGTTCTAAATTAAAATTTGAATTAAACTATTCATCTACTCATTATTTCCATTCAAAATTCACATCAGCAACTCCTTTTTAATTTTAAATATACGATAACACCATTTACAATTAATGTTAACGATAACTATCTAGTCAAAATGCAATACCACGGAACATGTATCTGTAATCTGGTATGAATTGCAATAATTCTTGAAATCCGAAACTAATTTTACAAATTAGTTGAGTCTGTTAGATATAAGAGTCGTAAGGCAATAAATCGAGGTATTTTAAATTGAATAGAATTGCAAATTTGTGATATATTGCTTTTTTTGGAAAACGTGAATTCATAAATCCATTCAATACAACGTATCAAATTATTCAAATGATTAAAATTCTGTAAGGTGTCCTTTTTGTCCAATACACAATCAAAAAAGGACAATTGAGATGGTTTGGCCATGTCTTGACAATGAAAAAATGATTGATAATAAATATTATATGAAGCACGAGCTAACAAGAAAAAGACAGGAGGAGCTAGAGAGAAGAAATTAAGAAGAATCGAGGAATAATATGGCAGAAAATGGAACAGATAGGGATAGGAAAGAAAAGATACAAGTGGAAACAAGAGTCCACGGAATGACTCAACATGAACACCAATAAATAAGCCTCTAACACATAGAAAAGTAGAAAGGCGTCAGGATTAACCAAGTGAAGTTCAAATCTCTAGTTTGGAAGTAATGATTGGTTTACAATAATTATTATCACCTTTTTTTTCTACGCTAGCCCATTGGAAATCGGATTAAACATTTTTTGCTTTAATGTCGGAGTCACAATTTCCAGGCCTCATGTGTCTAAGGGAATAGCGAAGGCCTCATATATCGTTAGATTGTTACGGAAAAATTCAAATCTCAAAGAATACAACTTGTTTTGATAATATAAGTTCTGCACAGTTATTTGTATGTCAGGATGTTCTTGATTTGTGTTGCATCCACTATATCGTTGAGTGGTCGATTTTTCCATGAGCTTTAACTATTTTTCATATAGCGAAAACTTTGCTTTGAATTAATAGGGACAAATGCTTCAAACTATCAATTTGAACATGAGGTTTTATTAACCATAGTTTAAGTTTGCTACTCTGTTAAGCAGCTCCTACAATTTTATCCATCTCAAAGTAGTTATAGGTGCAGTGTGGCTGATAAGGTAAACGAGGTCCGAAACAGTGAATCAACTAAATATTTTTTAAAATGTTAACATGATGCGGGCAGTATACAAACCATTATTTGTCTCCGAATCAAATTCAGCTTGTTACTTGATAGTTTCGAGTGCTGAAAGATTTTTGATTTGGAGACAACTGTCGTAGAGATGATGGTACTTCATAATGAAATTCAATTGTATGATACTGTATTTGATATCTGAATTTCACTATGTCACTTCAAATAACATAAAACGTCATACAAATTAGAATAAAGTGAGTGAAGTTCACTAGAACCATATAAAATTTGGTGATTTTAAATACTTTACTATCGAGCTAGGTGTACATCCAATTTGAAATCAGCTCTCGATCTCCAAAGTACTATTTCGTGCATTAGATTCAAAAATAACTATAAAATACAAACTTTTATGGGCATAGTATGACATTAATTACACTTTGGTAACATTTCGAAGATAAGCATAATATTTGGTTATCCAACTCGATGTTTTTGTTCAACACGACCCTAATGAGGGTCGCTAATTAATTTAGTTTTCATTGGGGCCGCAACTTGGTCAATTGTTTTCTCTCGTCTTCGTCTTACTTATTATCAGCCGGGATTAGAGGGATTCTATAGTTAAATTAATGCTTTTAAGGGTAATTACACCAGGAAAGACAATCAATCATTTGTACAGGGTGTTGATAGGATAATAAAGAAACCCTACGATCAGTGATGGCATTTAACTAATCAACAATATAAAATGCTCAACAATTACTAAGTATCATAGATATGTTCCATAATATTAATAACTTTTTTGTTGTGGTCATCATAATTTTCAAATAACTTAGGAAAATTTCATAATGGAATAAATAATCGATACCAATCGAGAAATTACAATACAAAATTTGACGATCTATCGCTAGCACTCCTAGCTATTAGACTTACTTTGGATAGAATATTCGATAGCAGTTTGAAATAAATTTCTTCGGTCTTAACATGTCTTATCATCTATATATTTGAGCGATCATTTATTAATACTATCAATTTTCAAGGCAATTGTGTTCTTATATCTGACCTCGTTCCCTCCACATCCGGATAAGTCCATCGAAGCTACTCCAACCTGGACCAATTCGTTGATTAATAATTTCTGTATGGTCGAGTTGAGGTGTTACTTAGCCAAATGCATTTCCAATGCTCCCTAGTTAGCTATGTCTATTAAGCACTTCTTATCTGCCAACGAGGCATATATAACTTTCGTTCAATAGTGTTGTTTGAAATGATTGTACCACCAGTGGTATCACGCACAACGACAAGCATATTAGATTGAGCTACACCTTGCGAAATACACTGGTCATGGTCGTACGCTTGATTCAAGATGTGTTGTTACCATTTACAATGAACATATAAGACTGTACCATTTGTCGTATAGAGATTCCACGCCACTATTTGTATATAATTCAATCGTAATTTGATCCACTTTATAATCTGAAGCTTCTGGGCGCGTTCTAAAGGACTTTGTGTAATATTTCAGTGTTCGATTCTCAACTTTTTACCAGAAGCATAGATGAAGCAAAGTAAGGAAAAAAAATCATTTGGATAAATCTGACATTCTGATAAGTCAATGATGTAATGATTTATACAATTTTGTGTAGCCCCTGTATATCTAGAAATTTTCACGCGTACGTGTGTGTTTGTTTCATTAACTGATCTTTTTTGTCCTAATTACAGAGTATAATTGTTTTTTACATTTCTAAATTGATTAATAGTGCACTTACTACATATAGAATCCCTTAAATTCAATCTTAACTTTTATTTTAGGACATTTTTTTTCACTTTTTTGAATTTAGAGCTAATAATATTCGATTTATTATCCATGGAACATGAATTAGAGTACTGTAGATTTTTTTTTTTGATGAACTTGTTCGGGTTTGCTTCAAATTTATACCAAATAAAGTAAAACTATGGTGTGAGACAAAAACAAGTACAAAACAAACCGTTTTAGAGTAAATTGGAAGATTTGCTCCTCTGTTCATTACAATAATATATCTTAGATAGAGATTTGATTCGATAAGGACGAAAAACTGATGCATGAATGCATATATTAACAGCGTAGTGCTAACTATACAGCTCTGGAAAGTTCAATTTTTGGAACTCATTTTATTAAGATATATAATTTTTGAAACTTTAAAAGTCCACATATAAGAATATGGAGAATTCAGTTTTCATAATTTTCTATGTATGAACAAGCAAATTCATTCTGACTCCACTACAAGACATCGCAATTAAAGTTAGAGCTACATAAATATAGTGGAAATGGGTTGCCAAGCGTAAGAAAACAGACGATGTGCATTAAGGAAATTAAGTATATTCCTAAGAACTTCAACATAACAATTCCAAAGAAAATGCAGAAATAATGACAGAAGCATTGGTTATGATTATGACTACGTTTTTGTGAAACGTTCAGAATAAAATTGTTGTTAACCGGATGCTCCTTTTGGAAAAAAATTGATGTTGAAGTTATGAAGTAGATAAGGAGCGAATTAGTATTAATATGAGATTTGGTAATTGAATAACAAGAATAACACTGCAGAATATCGACTTTTGATTTCATACGTTTCCACTTATTTCAATTTTCATAATATCAAAGATTATTTTAATATTTTTTTCGTTTTTAAATGAGGGTAATCTAGATAGAAATCGTAGAAAACGTATTTTCTTCCCGGAAATACAGTTGAATTACTAAAAAAGACACATATAGAGTTCCTTCCATAAATTATGAGTTTCGCTTGAATAATTCAATGTTCTACTATTACATTTAATCTTCTTAAGTTAAAAAAGCTCGAATAGAGGAAACGGTAGTGCTGATTACTTCATAGTATTGAAAAGCACTGTATTAGTAACAGAAAGTTTCAATGCAACTGTTGTCGCTAGTGTCGTACTTCTGTAGCACTTTTAATTAAATAGCGTTACCTCGAAAGTCACAAAATGTCTATTATAACATTAAGTACACGTAAAATCAAATTATAAGAAGTATAGAAAATATATCAGCCAAATCAAGGAAATTATTGGAAAGTTAAAACCGGAATGATCGTTAAGTTTGAATAAAAATTGAGATACTTTTGAAAATTCAATTACAGAAGGATTACTTAAATTCTCCAACCGAGCTCCAGTGAATATACATCCTTGAATTTTATCACGTGGTACCTATTAATAGAATCTGCGGTAGCTTTAGGAGATCTCAAAAATTTGTATTCGTAAATAAGAGGATGGTCCCAGAAGTATGTGGTCCAAGAAAACACAAAAACTTTATGTAGCCTTCACCTTCAGACATCACTTCTTCATTGTTGGAGAATCTTCTACCAACCAAGCCATGCCATTTTTTCAAGGCTGGTAACATAAAATAATCTGAGAGGGCTGAATCTGGCGTATAGTGTGCATGAGGTAGCAATTTAAACTTTAACGGATATATGAGGTGGTGCGTGATAAAACAACACATTTTTTCTAGCTAAATGTGACCATATTGGATTGATTTTTGATTTCTATACTCAAAATAAAAATTTCAAGTCGGATGAGATGATTTGAAATTCTTATTTTTTTGTCAAGTTAACGCACTCGACTGACGCATGATCCCCCGTCTACTGCATAACTCACGGTTGTCTTTTGTGGCTAGTAAACAACGATATCGTATGATAATAATATCAAGTGGAAGGATATAACCTGACTCCCAGAGCACAACGCAAGTATGTGAGAAGTACGGTAGTTTGGATTTTTACGTTTAGTAATGTGTAAGTGAAGGTCCTCAGTTTGAATTGTGGTACATTGTCGCTCTTCATCGTGAACACGCTGCTCTTCAGATAGCAATTCAAATTAGGACTCATTATACTTTGTGTGGAATCGAAACTTAAGCAATTTCGCGTTGCAGTAACTCTTTAATGATCCACTGCATACTTGTGTTTTATTATTTTGCATTTTGAACGTCTTCGCAAAATAATTTCATAATATTATGTTTATTGAATTATCGCTAACGGCACATCCGGCGAGAAAGATCTATAAAGAATGATAAAGCATCTAATCGAAAACATTCATGCTTACACAACGTCCTCATTTTCGGTGAGTTGGGAGCAGTCATAAAATTGTTTATCACAAGTTGTTTCCGCGTTTTCACGGTTATGAAACATTCCATGCTCCCACTGGATACGTCGCTTTTCAAAGGAAACCCCTTTATATATGAGAATAATAAATGCCATAAACATTTTATTCAAAATACACAACATTTTAAACGTTTCGGATGGAAGTTACAAGCTAAGGTACATTTCCTCAGAGTCAAATATTTTAGTGACGAATTTAATATAGAAGGAAAATTGGACATCGTAGAAACTTTAATATTTATTTCCAAATGAAGTAATTCATACAAAAATGGGTTGAGATAAGAAAAGTGTGGAAAATATTAAGCCAAAACCAAATACATCAATTCAAACAAAAATTTATTCTTACAAGACTGTTGTTATGTCAAAAAGCTTGGATTTTCTAATATTTTTGCTGAAACACTTTCAAATGGGTAGCTTAGCTTTGATTACAGAACTTTCTTTCTACTGTTACAGATACTGCTCAGCTGAAAGTGTATTATGAAACGTTTCATTCCGACTTATAAGTATATTTTAGTTTGTTAGTTTTTCGGTTGTGACCGTAGATGATGCAATTCTAACCGGTTGGATATGCGAGTATTTTGGATGTTGATACTGGAAATAATCGTTCAAAATAGAAAAAATCTGATTTACACATCCTAGGGCTTGTGTTTCAGTCTTGCTTTTTGTACATGAGGTTTGATAGTCCTCTATTTACTTATTATCATGAATCAAATTATGAAAAAGTCACATGTTCTTTGGATACAACTTCTAATAAGTTGTTTCTATATTTGTTGAATTACATCAAACAACATAAGATTCCTGTTTTAATAGTTGTATCTTCTCATCGAAGCAATATAATCAAAACAATAGTTGAAATATGTAGGAACTTCAAATTGGCTTTGATCTTCACAACAAACAACATATGAAATATCGTGAAGTTGTTAGAGCGAAGTATACTTGTTAAGTATATTAGAAGGTACATAATTTTATTGCCTGGAAGTCCGATTTTGAAAATTTGCTATGATTGGCATTTTATTGCTTTGTGATTCCTTTTTGTATGTATACTATATTTCTTTTTGGTAAAATTTTCATTCTTGAATGAAAAGAAGTACTGATCTTCAAATAAACTGTTGATATGTAATAAATAGGTTCGAATTTTTGTCGACATTGAGGAGAGAAAACTAAATGAGACAATAAAGTGAGGAAAAAGTTGAAGATATGGTTACTGAACACACTGTTCACACTACCAATACACCAAAACTCACAATTACACTGTCTTCAGAGACTGAAGGTAAACTTCAGTTTACGATAATTGTGTAAGTGTAATTGTGAGTGTTGGTGTAGTTTTACACTGTCTGATGCGCCTTTAGCAAGTTATCGTAAACTGAAGTTTACCTTCAGTCTCTAAATATGAATATACCAACGATTCAAGAAATTCCAACTTAGATGTGAAGATATATTCATCTTAACATTAAAGAGGATTGACTTATTGATGTCATCAAGCTAAAAAGTAAGTGTACTTAAGAAAAGTGATAGACAGCTGTAATGATAATTCACCTCTACGAGTTAAATTCACAATCCATCATAATTTGAGTTACATTATGTGATATGTGACTTTATCTTAAACAGTTCACAGGTATCTTTTGGAGTCCAAGAAAATTGTGAGCTGCATTATTTTGCTACAGCCCCTCATCTTCCGTTCGAAGAAATCATGACTTCCTTGAAACAATACATTATAATTACCTTGCATGATATTACAACCAGTGGAGTTAATCGAAGGAGTCAGGCAAGGTCACAATATATCTTCCAATTTATTCAGTTGTTCCTAGAGGATGTGTTCACGTAATTATCATGGTAAAAGATGATTATAATAGAAGAAAATTCCAATTCTCTGCGTCTGTCTAATTGAATTGAATATTGAAAATTATTGAATACGCTAATATGAAAAATATTCAAGAAATGTTAATCGTTGAATCTAACTAGAACACAACATCTTCATGGAGAAAGAAAAACAAGCAATGGAAGTAATAAGAAGAATAACAATAGACAAGTGAAAAGACGATATCAAAATACTGTACGTGGAAACTGAAAACAAGAAACCGTGGGATACAAGAATGCCAAATAATGAAAAGAGTTTATAACTAGTGGAAGCTTAATCAGAAGATGGGATAACTTACGTGATAATCTTTCGTAAAATTATGAATCAAAAGTGCCATTATTTAGTGAACTGTGAATAACATCCACATTTTCTGTTTTTCCGAGTTTGATTTGAAGAATATTTGTAAGATGAGATTTTTACACATATTTATCATCATTAAAATTATTGAAAGTTGTTGGGAAACACCTGGAAATAGATGAAAAAATATTCACTTGTTTTGATCACATGCAAAATCTTTTCTTTTCAAAAGAAAAAACTAATCCAGTTTTTCTTATACGCTGGAAAACTAGATAATCTTTAGAACATTATCCAACTGTTGTATTTTTATCTTTTGAATATGTGTTGACATCCTTCGGAAAGGATATCTTAATTTTTGTACGGACAACCTGCTAATCTCGAAAGTGCTATTTTATGTACAGAACATCAGCGACGTTGTGAAAACCGAACGAATTCCCCCGGAAAAACATACGAAACGAAGAAAAATAAAAGCTGCTTAGGAAAAACACTCATACCGAGCAAATATTTAGAATGTGAACGCTGTGAATGCTGGTAAAATGCCAACCTTTAAACTCCATTATTTCTAATATTTTTCTTTTGGAGGTGAGAGAAAATTACACAAATATTAACTTTTATTCAATTCTCTGGATTTTTCGAGATAATGAATTCCGGATCCCTACAGAAGGAATTATATTAAAATACATTGTTATGTAGTAGATAATTTCCATTGCTGGGATGAAACCACTCGTTTTACATTGAATTGTGCACATTATCATGGGTCATCAATTCTATATTCAACAATTTTTCCAGACAACATAAATATTATAACTTTTAATCATAAGAAAGTATTCGAGCTTGATCTGACCGAAAAGCGACTTTCCAGAGGTTGAAATAAGGTGATTACTTCCGCCGTGGGTTTGATCTCATTCCCAATAATTTTATATAAATCTGAAAAAAGTATTAGTTAGAATACTCAAATAAAAAAATCCATTATTTTGTTGCATAAATATGGAGAAATAAGAAATTTGGGTTTTGATAGAAAACTTTTTTTACTATGAGAACAATTCAAAAATTCAACGAAAAGTAGTACATATTATTTTGAAAGTTGGTTCACATTAACTATGTTTTAAAAAACTCTTCAATAATTACGATCATAGTGAAAGGGCGAAAAGGCACTGAAAAAAATTTATGAACAATTAAGTTGAAATAGTGGGGGTTTTTTATTCGAATATCTTAAAAAATAATAGAAATATTTGAATTTTGAAATCCACTGGCCTTATCGCATACGGAGTCCATAATAATCGGGAGGTGAATGTGATACAATGTGGATACAATGAATTTTATTTTTAAATATAACAAGTTTTATCACAAAGATTCACTTGTTAAGTAACTTTTTGCTACTCTCCAGATTTTCGTCAATTATTCCAAGAATATAGTTATCCAGTTGGAGCTTAGTTATCTGTAGAATATGGAATTTATACATTTCCATTTTCCAAAGCGTAGAAAAATGCATATGTGGCATTGGTACCACAGACATATTTGTTAACATAACGGAAACAGAGCTTGTGCTACTCTGAAATTTTTTTGTTTGGATTCTACATCAGTTGTCAGATTCCATAGGGAAAATTATCTATACTTCAAAAGCCACTCAGAATAGTCATCTCTTTTCCAATTATTTTTTAGAACAAGTAGCGTCAATAAGCACAATATTATGGTCTAAATAAATTTAATTTATATTCGAAGTTCATTTCCACGTCATGTAAAATTTATAACGAAAGTTCTTAGAAACTTTTTTTTTACTAAATTACCTAATTGTCTGTAGCAATCCTTCAGATTACTTGAAGAACACTCTGTAAAGATGTTTCAGACGTTTAAAACTTATTTTACCAATCGATAACTGATTAACCTAATGAGTATGGTGAATTAGCTGTTACATTGCGAAGTAATAATTGATTTAATGCAACCATTGCTCTTGAAATTATTCTCTCTTTTTTACATATAAAAAATTGATTTCCAATCCTTTGAGTAAAGTGTATGAGATTTTTCGGGAAGAGCATGAAATTTTTCGTAACACGCAAAACATTTTGCTAATATTACTAATATTTATTAAGTTCCGTAAAATAGATTTATCATCATCGTGAATGAACAACTAGCGATACTCTTGAACTACGAAATATGATGTGTGGTGGCTCAAAACCATGTAAAAGTCGGCTAAAATGATAATGTCTTAAATACGCATGAAATCTCTGAAGTAATAGGTAATTAATTAACGTCATCTAATTAAATAATTCAAAATCTATTTCCACCCAATTCGGTTATAAATGGGTTCAATCAGCTCGAATTCGATCCAATTCAATTAGTAATTTAAATTACAAATTAGGAATGGGCAGGATTCGAAAAATTTCTTCTCTCCAAATCTCTTTCGTCCAAACATAAAAATGTCATTTGTCTGAAGTTGAGAAACTACAAACTGGCTGTAGAAAGTTTTGGAATGTATCCAAACCTTCTCTGTTGAAAAGTGGAGAGATTCGGAATTGTAGTTCGCCGATGATCCCCGATTCTCTAGAGACTTCGACCGCAAACGGAACTTTCAATCCATCGCTGCGAGACCGTTCCACAAATGATACTAAGGGATTCGGAACGAACGCAATACTATAACGGCCACCGACGGACAAAATAAAATTGGTGTTTTCTTTTTTATCACGTATAAATGAACTCGATGTATAAAAACAACGAAGTTGGATATATTTTTTCATTTTGTGTTGTTGTGTATTTGGGGATGGCGGCAGATAAGTCAAATAGATGCGCTTTTTGATGTTGTGTTCAGTTCGGGTCTCTACTCGAACTACAGTTTGTTATACCACTCTGATGAGACGGAATATCGTCGAAAATAGTCAGTGGTTACAACCCTCTTCTTAAAATTGGGGATGTTGATATCGACAGAAAGACCGATGAACATCACGCTTTTCAAAATAGATGTAATTCAATATTCGCCGAGGCGTTAGTCAGGAAAGTAGTTGTTTTTTCCTTCGAACAATGGCAGACCTCATTTTCGAAATATAAGTCAGTTCGTATTCGAATTCACAAACTTTCTATACATATTCCTTTCTATCAACCACATTCTACTTCCGTACTATAGATTTTGTTTCTTAGATTAGTCTTAGGGCTCTTTACTATCTATTTTTAATCCCTATTGAGCCCCAAATTTCTCTGTTATATTTCCGTGACTCTTTACTCTATTCTGTTAGTATTTAGAGTTATTTAATGTCGTCTGACTAGCTTCACATTTTTTTTTTTGGAATTCTTAGTTGGTTGAAGATAATACATATTATATTTCTATCTTTTGTGTCATGGCCCTGCTTAAAATCTATGAAGATAACATTCAATGTGTTTCTCTTAACTTGTTTCTCAAAATTTGGCACACCATATCCAGAAGTGATAATCATCTATAATTTTTATATACATTGGAGAGACATATAAGTTCAAAGCTTGTCTACCGCTAGAAAAAGCTACTCAATTTGTTTGATGACTGGAAAAATATAATTTGGTCGCTCTTTCAGATGTGAGTAATATTTTTCTTCAGATTCTCATTATTATTCGTACCACAGCACTAATATGAGGGGTCTCATCATTGATGTATTTCCATATGAAAAGCAGCTCTCAATATTACAATTCGTGAAAATAGATTTTAAAAAAATCTATGGATATACAAACTAAATCGCAATATAAAGTAACGCTGAAAATTTCAAAATTGGAGGATACTCATCGAAAAGATTAGTTAGGCACTAATTACATTTTGCTTAAACTGTATAATGAAGTTATTTTTTACTTGGCAAATTGTGATTTTATTTTCAACATACTTTAGGAGGAGAGATTAGTATAATGTGCTTACCGATAACGGAAGTTCTCGAATAACAATGGCAATTCAAAATCGATTTTCTCCTAATAGGTACAAAGTGGAGATTTCCGCCAAAAGGATCAATATCGCGAGCTAGAAATAATGAATGTGAACCAAGGATTTTATATCGACGAATAAGCTATATTGTTTCAAATAAAACGTATCACTCAAGAGAGAATGCCATAGTTTCGGCTCTACTCAAACAAAAATTGTTGGTTTTTGAACTAATTGAAAATTATATACGTATCGTTTACCTTTCAATAGTATCTTTTGATGTATATTCTCCATATCTATAAAGCTGTGTCCACACTATATCGATTGATATCATTTGACTTTGTCGATCGACAATGTCGAACAAATGTGGACGTGTCGAACGACTTTGTCGAACCATGTCGTATCGAGTCGAACCGAACTCGAATCAGGTCGGTCCGGATCAAAGGTAGTCGAATCGAAATAAAACTCACAAGAAAATTGGAGCGGTTGAACCAATTTTATTGACAAAAAATAAACAAATACTTACATGATCAATGACAATTAGATAAACATTTACAATGAACACAAGTTAGTGTTACTGAAGAAAACTATAAGGGTGCTACACTCAGCTTGCTCTAAAATACTACTAAGAAGAGTTCCATAAAACGCACTATGGTCAGGATCTGTGAAATACCGAGCCATATCCATAAGGTCTTTCTTTTTCTTTTTTGGTATAGGCAGGAGTGCTGAGTAGAGGTTGAGAAAACATGAACTGAAACGGATCGGAAACACCTGTTCTGAAATCCAAGGATACGATGTTTTGTGTGTTTCTCTCACAAACAGTGAAACTGGGTCATCGGCAGTTATCTTCATCCAGACGTATTTTGAAATCTTTTTTTTTGTACACATATAATTATAGCATTTCTTCTGAGAAAGTCTTGTATGCTTGGTCTGCTTTGCTTTCCTCTCTTCTTCATTCCGAAAAATTCAATCTTCTCTCTAATGTTCCATCTCACTGTAGCATCGATCGCATGACTACGGTTCAAGTGAGTGCCCCTCTTATCTTTGGGGTATAGCTGCCCATCTTTAATTTTTTGTTGTGAAATTTGAATTTGCCAGATGATCATTATGTCATGCATAAGGTATGACAGCAAAAAATTTTAATGCAAGCTTAGATATTATTTGTAACATCTTTCATGTTACTTTAATATTCGGAGTCACAGAAGCTCTGCGGAGGGAGGGAGTGTAACGACATTATTAATACCGGAAATATTTTAATTATCCCAGTACCTGATACAAAAACTCATGTTCAACGTCGATTTACTGTTATTGGTGAAATATATGACAACAAGTTAACTTGGTAAACATTTATAAAAAATATAAAAACCAACGACCCACAAAGGTCAAAGCAGATCATTTCTGTTTGCAGTATAGAAATGGAAAATGCAAAACTCAAGTTGTAGGTATCAATACCTTTACAGAAATTCCCTCGTTTATTGGAACATTTGAATTTACGTAATCCAAAAAACTACACTGGCTATACATTTCGACGCTCTTCGACGTCTCTATTAGGGGATTCCGGTGGTGATTTAATTCAACTAAAGAAGCACAACTAGTTCGACTAGAAGCAGCATTGTAAATGTTTCATCGATGGATAATCGTTAATTTTTTAATACCATCATTCTATTTATATTCCACTGAATCGAATGTTTCTATTTGAAAAAATGTCAAAAAAATCTTAGTTATCCGCAGCTCTTGCATAAAAGTGCAACTTCAAACTTGTGTATCATAAAAAAATATTTATCGAGAATATTTTCAAAAATGCACACGCCTACACTGATCTAAATATAAACTATCAATAATACGAATCCTCTTATAAGGGTTTTATATTGAAATTTACAGATCTCTTGGGCCTTTTATATCTAAAACCTTCTATGTAGGACCATTCATCTTCCGAAATCCTCTGATTGAATTAATTGTTTTCAATGTTCTGCTGAATGTTCGTTCGTTTTTGTCTAAATCACTATCGGCAATCTCCAAGTAACTATTATACCCTTCTAGGGTATCCACGGTAGGAGGGTAGGTGACAAATAACAATTTGTGTCCGAGCAGTAAATAACCCTCGCTGGATGGGTGACATTTATTGGATACTTTCTTTTCAGGAAGTTCGTATGTTTGTACCAAACTTGGAATATAAATTTGAGAAGCTTCGGTATATTCAAAGTAAGGACGTAGTTCAACTACTAACAAGTGGAAAAATATTGTTGTTGCCGAAATTAACCCTGCTCAAAATTTCATTGCTGTTTTAGTAGTTGAAATATAGTTAGTTCGTTAGAAAATTTTCTATCATTTTGTTTTGTTATCTATTATGATGAATCAGTAATTTTTTGTACCTCACTTTACTTTTGTTTGGTTTCACCGGACGTCATCACCATAAAATATTTATAATTACATCCAAAACTAGGGATAATTCTATTTTTTTCAAATTATAGTCCTAAGTCCAGTCAAACTTTCATAATTTTTTATTTCTGGTCAATAGAAATGGAATCAACCTAAATAAGCATAAGTTATAGTTAAGTAAAAATTATATGTATGGAATAAATACAAGACCCCCTCGAACTTTTTGAATAACAAAAGGAATCGTGTGGCACCTTTTTGGAAAGGGATTTTATTCATCTGTTTAGTAATATAAAGTTTTTTTTTTAAATTTGGTGCAATCATAACTGAGAAAATTGACTGTTAAGTTGTAAAATTTCAATAATGTCTCTATCACAAAACTTTACGTAGACGGAAAATAATAAAGTCGCACAATATTTAGAACGTATTTTACAATTTTACAATTACAATTAAATCAAATTATATGTTCAAAATTATCACCATTCGCTTCATGATAATAACCGAAGCGATATTGAAATTCTCGTATAACATTTTGTATAACCTCAGGGGTTATTTGTTAACTTCTTCCGTCTGGTTTATTAAAATATACCTTAGGAATAATTAGAATAGATTAATGAAAGTATTTTCGTATCTGTTCTGCTAAAAAGGAAAAAATCTTTGAAAATACTAAAATATTAGTCAAAAACTCAAATAAAAAATTGATATGAACCTAGTAGGCTGTTGTCATTTAGGCATTTTAAGTTACTAAAAGATGTCAGTACATTGTTTGTGCGCGTTTTGAATTTAATTATGGCTCATTTGTCCGAGACTCAAAGAATAGACATTTTAACATTTTAATTATGATTGGTTGTGGTAATGAAACAAGTATTCAAAAGGATGCTTGTGAAATTTTTAATAATAAATACCCTGGACAACATTTTTCATAGTCTACAGTCCACAGAAAATTGAAAAAGAGTGAAACTGGACATGAATATTGAAAAATCAGGTAGAAATTTTCAACTTTCTGATAGAAAAAAGTTCCAAGTATTCAAAAGCTCATAGTCTGATTGCCTTCTCACAGTAAAGTTAATTCTTTCGTGGGTAATCGTAGTTTAAACATAAATGTATAAACGTCTACATTATTAGTTGTTTTTCTCTCCGTGCAGAACCGAAGTTTTAACAATAAAATATGTCAGGTACGGTTTTTCATCAGTTACAATGCTTTAATTATCATTAGCGTGATTATAACCAGGTAAAATGTAATGTCTCAACTAAGATGTGATTTTTAACGGTCGCTCTAAAATAAATAAACTCGTTATCAAAACAAGCAGTTCGTGTAGATTCCATTTTAGTTACATTGTTCTGTTATGTTATGTAAATGGATGTTGTCAGAAACAAGGAGGCAGCCGATGGGAAAATTAAATTCCTATTATGCACTTTATTATGTATGCGAATTTATTCTGAGTCAACAAAGATTAAGGTGAGTACTTAATAAAAATAATAAATGTTTAGACAGTAAATATGCCATGTTTCATTGAAACAACAACTGAATTTATTACTTGTTCCATTCGCACTCACGTTTCATGAAAATATTAAATTATACGCAATTTTATTTACTATGAAGGATATTCGAATAATTTTTTGGAATAAATTTTAAAACATAGTGGAAGTACAACTTTGAATTGAAGAGAAATTACTGTGCGAGTAATGTCAATAGATCATAATTGAGGAAATCCAAATATGCAAATGAAAAACCAAAAGTATGAGGATACATATGCAAACCATTCAGTGGAAAAATGCATATAAATGTTTAAAATGTATAAAAAAGATTTCTCACGCATCAATTTATTGATTCACTTTAAAAAATACAAACTTTTCAATTTTTTTCTACACAGGTATTAAATTGAACCTAAACATGCATTGAATAGTGTACCACTGAATGTTTTACTAAGTTCTTAATTATGAATGGAAAAATTTCTTTTCACATCAACTGATGTAATAGGGGCGTTGTTATAATTACAGATTATTACAGGATCCTAATCAAAAGAATTGGTAAATACTCATCATGAAATATCAGCTACTTGGCTAAGAAATTAAAATCCACAATTTTTTTGAATTACATTTTCGATTTGCTTTGCCTGTGACATTTTGAAAAGCTGCCTCAGATTGTTTTATTAGTTTTAGACTTTGGGTTAATGTCAAATTAGATTCTTCTATTAATGTTATTTGTCTAGAAACGAAGCTATAATTACTTTTTATAAACGAAAGTTGTTTTATTGGGAAGAAAAATCAGACAATTCTGAAATTAAATCTTTCCGTTGAGAAAAATTCTCGCGAAAGAAAAAAGCAATTCCTAAACAAGTGTCCTATCTTGTTATAATAGCTTGAGGTGGAAGAGAAGTGATTGGTAAGTTTTCTTTTTAGACCTGAACCCTGATAGATTTTTTCATGTAGGAAATTAAATTATTTATAAGAGGAAAATTTATTTAGTAACCTCATTCAAAGCATGAGTAAGACATGTTACATGTATTAAGATTTAAAAATTTTGTGTAGCCTTTAACCTGTAGCTCTAGTTAATAATTAAAAAAATCAGCTAGCTCTAAGTCAAGGGAAAAGTCGTCAGCTGATAAGATTCAGTAGGTGATAGATGCTGTTGCGTTACACCTTTCAAGGTACCAACTGACAAACTTTCCACTGAGATATAGCAAGCTGACATTAATTTTAATTTTTTTTCATTTTCAAATAAACGATCACCAACTAAATTTTTAGACTTTGCTTTTCTTTCAAAATATATTAGATAAAATATAATACAACAAATTTCTAAATGAGAGAAAATGAGTGAAAAAAAGTGTGGGAAGCTTCCACTGCCCACCCCACCCACGAAGTCGCAGCTGACAGTCGCGAGTGTTCATAGAATAAGTCCCTGATGCATTTTACGAAGCTTCGATTGGGAGGGATTTGGTCATGAAAATCTGTCACTGGCTCCTGGACTATTAGTGCATATTTACTAAAAATTTTAGCTTGAATTACCTCCAAGTATAAAGAACTAACGTGTTTTCTTCATTTATTTGGTAAAATGAATATGTCTATTTCAAATATACTTCTGGAGGAGAGATGTGAAGTTTTAATTACGCAGCTTTGTCAATGGAAAATTTGATGTCATCATTTCTATGACGTAGTTATTTGTATGACCTAATACATACTGAGGAAAACTGATTTTAAGAATAAAGAATAATGAAATGCTTCAACACGACAGAGCACAAATCGATGTTGAATCTTCAAATGTACAAAATAAATGAAGGCCGACACAAATTGATCTATACCCTATGTAGACCGCCCAACAGATATCATGGTTGACAGTTTGAAACGAATTATTTCGAATATTATACTGGGAATACTGATACATTGAATTGTTTAACTTTCTGCTTCAAAGTTAGTTTCTTCTTGAGAACTGCAATAAACATCTATGTTTCAGAATGGCAGATTTCTTCAATTTGCCAAAGCTCTACATCTTTCAGAATTTCATCAGTTATGCTATTTACTAAGGATATAAATAAATATATGAAAAATATATATAAAATATGCAGAAATGCACTTTGAATATTTAGATTTCCTTAAAAATAATATTAGTTTGAGTTGACATAAAAATTTTTGGTTTCTGAATTCTTTGCAAGAAAGCTATTGAGTATTTCATCAGCTATGGTACAGTACAAAGATATAACTTACGGCATCTTTTCTCACGTAGAAAGAACGAAGTTACTGACATACTTAATAGATAAGAAAACAAAAAATCTTGGTTCTATTTTGGTGTGAAGGCAACCTTCGAAAAAGAGCTGTAAAATAATAGGATTTTTATGTCTCATAATATTTATTACATCAACCTCCAAGTAGCTGAGAACGAACCGAAAAACATAGATCAAGGTTTTCAAAACGGAATCTGAAGTTACGTATCAATTTCGATTGTGGTAATAACACCTTTAGATGGAATCATTTTTATGAAGCCAAGACCATAAATTATTGAAGGCAGCTAAGATGAAATTTCTACAAAATTGTCGTCAATATCATATGTAGTAGAATCATTTTTTTCCATGTCGTTATCAAAATTAGTATGAAAGTCAAAAGCTGCAAAGGAATAATCTCAGACACAATTGGTGATAAAATACCTCATAGTATCTGATGTTTAATAGCTCAGAACTTGAGATCAACGCTGAGGTGTATCTTGTTACCTACTCTCTTTCTCCTATACATAATCTATCTGGTGTCGTTTGACTCTGGAGCTCAGGATTTGGTACTGTATGGACACAAAACATCATCATCACCGCAAATTCGCTTGTTGGGTCTTGAGGTTGTTGTAATATGTCCTGGTATAGTCACGTCACTCGGCATTAGCTAAAACAACCCTCTTTAAGACTGAAAAGCTATATACTTCGCAACAACTTCTAATCCTCCACAAAGTCCAGATTCATCTATCATTGGAATATTGCTTACACATTTGGAGCTAGGCTCTCAAGCATAGAAGAGAGGTCAATCTATTTTATCGATACTACCACGGCTACCAAGTCTCTTCTTTCCTGAACACTACAGTGTACAGAAGTTCAAGATCAATATACATAGGAATCTCCAGCAGTTTGGCCTATTGTGTTTACTTTTTAGGTAGAAAAGACGATATCATATGTTTCCCTAATTTACGTTTCCATTCAGTATTAGCCCATCATATTCGTAGATATATGAAAATATTAGTGGTATATACATTCAATTCAATTGATCCCTAAATTTTTAATACGAAAATCTAATAAAATCTGTACAGAACATGCGTTGAAATGAAAAACTTTGTTGTAAATTGAAATACTCAAAAATTCATCAATATGTGTATTTTAGTGATCCACTGAAATATAAAATGTTCACACCAGCAGGTTTTTGATTCCTCAAGCGTAACTTATTTCCCGCACTGAGGGGAAAATTGGTTTTCATCAATATCAATGCTATAGAAGGATTTTATTATTCGTTTTTCAATTAAAAAACCGTATCTACATTCAAGATAATCGGAACAGAATTAATACAACGAATAGCCAGCCACATTTACGATAAAAATGAAACGTTCTATAGTTCAATCAGTTTCAGAAGGTCATTTACATATCTGTATATTTTTAATTAATTGATATCGCAGGAAAGAAACACGTTGTTAGATATTCGATCTACTTATTAAAAGCTTCATGTTCGTTCATAAATACTAAGACAATACTTCTAAGCAAATATCTAGAGGCAGAAAAGCAGCTTGGTATTAATAGACATTCATTTAGCAGTCCAATAGCAACTTAATCTAAAATATGTTTTGTTTCATTTCCAATATGCTAAAGTAATGTAAGGCTCCATCAGTTAATTATTTCTAACACATAGAATTTCCATTGAATAGTGCGCAAGAGATAACTTTCGAAATTACCTATCCATCACCATTACCATACACACATTTGTTGAACAGAAAAAATTCAAAAAAACACAAATACAAAAAACTATTCCTCCGAATATTTTCAAGTTCACATTGTTGAGGGATTGAGTTCATTCAAAATTTTTTGATTCCAGTGTTTGGGAGTCCTGAAAAAGCATAGAAAATACTTTCGTGATGAATTCTTTCAGCTTCTATTGATATTTATCTGCGATTTTATAATTCCTGTCATGTTCATTAATCGATAGAGTATCATCACTTCTATCAACAAAATTTCTTCAGAATTCAAAACACCTGATACAATATCTATGAACATTCGTAAAAGTCCTCTAGTTTCGAATATTTGTTTCAAGGGTTTCCAAAAGCGATCGATACCAAAAATATGTGGATTCATGTAAATCATTCTATGAAGATGGCAGAAATCAGGAAATTGCGGCAGAACCCATTTTTTCATGAAAAAAATCTCGTTTTACAAGGAATATGTCGAAACTAGTAGTTTCATTTCAAACTATGATTATTTTCCAGATTTTTCTCTCCATATGAATAATTATACTAATAATTATTTCTAGTTATAACGGACGTTCCAAAATTAAATAAACAAATCAAGTTCTCGATTTTTCAAATGGATATGATCATATAAGACAGGAAACCTTCTTTCAAGTTGACCTGATTTCCCTCTTATCAAATATGGGGAGTTCTATTCAAAACATAGTATTTATCTTTATTTTGTTCTATTACTTTTGGGACAACCTGTATAGATAGAAATGATTTTAGATGATAATTAGAAATAAGACTTTTTGCCCAATAGAAATCGTATAAATACAAATTGTATTAGCATTAGTTTTTAATAAATAATCCAACTGGCATAATTTTCCTCACAATTTTCGTTGTTTGTAGTACTCCCTTCCCTCTGAATACTCGTACTTTTGGGTTTCCTCTCCGTCATTCAGTTTATCTCTTACTTTCTTATTGTATTTTCAAAGTATATCTGTATCTTACAATAATAATTGAAAAAGATCGATATTATCATCGGCGAATCAGACCCAAACATAATTCATGTTGATTACAATTTTCTCCGGGACTGCATCGTTTTAATTAGAGAAGATTGTAAATTACACGTTATCGTGATTTTGCTATACTATCTTTATTGGAATAAAACAAACACTTCTTTGATTATTAATATTGATCTTACGGATACAAATAAATTGGGAGAGTTATTCGAAAGTCTTTGCCTTCTGGCTTTATTTGAAAAATTATGTCGCGTTTTAGAAATAATGATAATTTTTTTATGAAATGTACTTTCTAAAAATATGAATAATATCACTAATCATAATTTATCAAATGACAATTCATGATTTATACTAAAAAATAATTAATGCTAATAGAACCTTTGAATGAAATAAATCAAGTAATTCCAAATCATCAATCGTAACCAATATATTGCAATTGTGATTGTTTAATCATACGACAGTTGCCTGAAAAGCTCCTGAAATCAAGATGTCAGCACTTATCTTATAAACAGAGACATATATTTGCGCATGCGTTGATTCTCACGAAAATTTTACTTCGATTTTTGTTTGACAAACGTGTTAGTGCGTAGTTTTGAAGAGTTTATTGGAAAAAATTCACAAAATGGATGTGAACGGCCAAGGGACTAGTTAAAGAGACTGCCGTATCTTTACTGAAGAATTCGAAAGTTATCTACGAATTGGGTGCTGCGTTTGCCTATTTTTGACTAAAAGCGCATTCGAATTTACCAGATATGGCTGCAGCGACTTTTTCGTATTTCTTAACCTCAAATTTTCACTAGCAGCAAAAAGATTCTCATCAGACGAGGACGTTATCATTCAAAAGGTATCTAGGGTTCAGAAGATAACGATATTGCTATAAATATTGTATAGTTTCAAAACGAGACTATATTGAGGAATAAATATTATTATGGATACTATGTCGACACATTTCAATGAAGAGATCAATTTCATGTAAAAAATGTTTGCCTCTTATAACTTCACGCCAAGTAATTTACGCTTGAAACAGATCAGTTGAATGGAGCGGATAGGACAATTTGTCTAATTTTTGTACCAAGAACAGCGGACAAATGAACAGACCATTGATGTGATGGAACAAAACTGTTTTCTTCAATATATTTCTGAAGTTGAAATGAATAAACATAATATTGCCCTGTTATCGTTTCTCTTTTTACTGAATACTGAATAGTTTTCGCTTTCTTAAGAGAACGTTTCTCGGATAAAGTCCACTGTTAGATAGAAAATAGATCACGTTAGAGAATATTCGAACATCTATTTGAAACTTTGATCAGTATACGCAAAATATGAAGTTTGTATGTTGGCAATGACGACTGAAAAGAGTTTAAAAAAAGTTGTTTTCAAACTCTTTAACGAAGTGGAATAATCACCAAATTCATCAAAAGTACACTGATTTTGAACAAAATAGGTACTTCATAGATAGTAGAGGCAGTCGGCAACCAACGTAATCAAAAGCTTTGAACAGAACCTCAAATTTTCACCTGTTATTGCTTATTTTTCGAACGTTTATGATCAAATATTGTAAATTTGAAACGAATATTTCAAATAAATGTTGTACTATTCGAAGAAAGGGAGATGGGTGTCCAATGAAATGAGTAACTCAATGAAATACTAACCTGCGTCCAACATATTCATTGTGAATCGTACTGTTAAGCAGTAAAAAGAATGGACGCGAGCATGACGGGCTCTAGACGTTCATAAATGTCAAAGCATGCAAGGATTGCGCTTGTAGGGAATCATTTTCTCATTTTAAAATTCCATGACAAAACTAGCGATCCAATCGACAATCAGGTTTTCTTACTGAATATTTTGTTGAGTCTCTGCTCAATAAGTTCAAAAGTTGTTCATATAAACCACGATTCATTCTTCTACGTTTAAAAAATTCGTCTGGATCTATTTCGTTCATTTCTAGTAGTAACGTAACTGTAGATATTTCTATCCTAATTTAGGTGTCTCACTCCCCAACGCCGTGTCAAATGACGCTTTGTATATATTTCTCCAAGCATTTTACATTGCAAAGTACGTATATTATACAACATAATTAATTTAAATTCGTTAATCACTGTTCAAATTTCTTTATATATATATATATATGCACTTTTAAGGTTATGTTTACTAGCAAACCAGCTTTATGTTCGCGTTCATTCTGTGTAGCTTTAAATTTGTGGTTTATTTCCAACATTTATCAACGTTTAGAGCGGGTCATATTCGCGTTCATTCTGCTGTGCAATACTTTAGTGAATACTTTGATGGTAATATTTGCCGTTACCTATATTTGGTAGATTTTTTTTTATCACCAGTAGCTTCAATTCTGTAGGATGATGTTTTGTTTGTATCATGCGAACAAGAAAAAAACATTCCAGCTACTTTATTTTTTTTTTCTTGATTGAATTGCCAATGTAAGCCCCCGCAACAGATAACGATCTCTAACCTCCATGTCGTTTTATTGTAACCAAGTCATTACCTGCATTTGCCAAATGAGTAACACTGGACCTCCGAAAACAGTGACCAGTATAGAGCTCAGAATCTAGCAATTTCAGATAATAGGCAATTAAACGTAGCATTTTCCAATGGTAATTATGCAAATTAAACTATAAATGCAATGGTCAAAACGATAAGTTAATATTTAGCATTTATACGTTTATGTAGTGATGGGTCTCAAATTAATATATTTTTTTTAAATTCCAATCCATAACTCCTCTCTAATTGCAAAGATTTTTGACATTTTGTTTATTGTTTTATGTGAAGATCATCTATAGATATCATAGCGAGCTCTTCTCATCGACAAGTATCAGCATAACCGATAATAATAACTAATCATGGCATCATATGCCAAAGCCAAAACTCAAAATGTTGGAAGTTTTACGTTCATACCCGTAAAATGTTTTCAGTCTTGAATATTTCGATAAATCAACATTTTTACCCACACGCAGGAAGGCGTTCAACTTCGATATATGGACCACAAGGTGGATGATTTTTTATCTTTACTTTTTTCGTTACTTTATAGCACTCCTCGCTGTTCTCATCGTGCTCTAAAAAAAGCGTGCGAAAAAATAGTGTTTTATAGAATTTGTATGATAAGTTAATTGAAATATATTCACTTTATTATTGAGGGCATGAATTTTGTCAAACATTTCCAGAGTATTTCCCAGAGAGTTCATTATCCGTGTTCATATGTTCACTATTGATAGTAGAGAACCACATACCAATCATTTCATGGGTCCGAGTATCATTATGATAATACTAAAGGTACTTTTCCTCAGTTTTTCCACGTGAGAAATAATGGTTAATTACTATGTCTAATCACACAGCGCCAGTAATATGGTTTCAAATTCATCACTGAGTATATCAATTATATACTTGGTAATAATCGCTTTATTTCTAGTAATTCGTGACACATACTTTTTTGAGAGCTCTTGGTTTGAACTCAAAATGAATAAAAACACTTCATAAGTAAATGCAGAAAAGAAAATAATGAATATATAGAAAACGCTATAAACGTACAGCTATCTCGTCAGCACTTCACTGATTCTCTAGATTCCACTATACTGATTTCATTCTGATATTTCTCCAGGATTATAAAAGTTTTCGATTGTAGTGTAACGTAGCATAGAGGGGCCCATAAAATAACACGTTATCTTTCCGTCAACGGTCGACAAAGGTATAAAGCTATACGTTGGATAATAAGCACTGTTATGAGTTTGGTAGATGCAGGATGGCACCAATAGAAAGTGCCAACAATATGTCTGCTATAAAATTTTATTTTTGTGAATTGATAGCTGCTATAAAATCTGGTTCATGTAGATTGAAAGTTTCCAACGTAAGTATTTCATCTATTTATAATAACACTTTGATAATTGTGTTTCATAATATGGAAATTGAATTCAAAAATGTTATACTTTAGAAAACAATTATTTCATGTATCTGTCTGCGAGAAAGATGTGAATTAGTAGATCAATAACATTACATCCTATTCTAATTCTGAATAGAAAGGGAGGGTTTCCGTTGAGGCCTGCAAACTACTATGAGCGAAAGAAAAACAGAACTTAGAACTCAAGATGTAGCCTTGAAATTGAATAGATTATTCCCGGTGAGATGGATAAAATTAATACGGAACTAACTTTACTCTTGAAACGTGACATCCATCAACAAGATAGACCAAATCCCAACGGCAAGTAGGAAAAGGTCCCCCAGAAAACTCTATGGCAGAAGCTTCTCAGATGAAATTTGAACTCAGTGGGTTCTGTCGGACGAGGATGTGTCAATTTTTTTGAAATGTGGTATTTTGTCCCGTTTCCACATATAAAATTAACTCGGGTAATAGGTTCAACAACAGTTGACGTCATAGTCAACTCAGCAGGTCATGTTTCTCTCAAGGTAATCCAATCCAGGACATATATATGAATCATTTTTCGGTCAAAGCTAAAGACGATTGGTGACATCGACAAACCTGTGTCGGTGTCAGAGATTGCATCTACTTTCTACTTAACTCTATTTGCTCTTAACAAGAGCAAGATCCCAAAGAAAAAATCTTGTTGCCAGTCGAAGATTCCGATAGATTGGATAATATGCACAAATATATCGACAATGGATATGCGGTTTCTTTAAGTACGACAGCTAAGATCCCTACTTCACGTGCGAGCGATTTGAAAATATGGATAGTGATCAACATGAAGTGTTTGATGCTGATAAAAATATCGATCCTGATGGTGTTTAGCTTTTTTATTATTGAGAACTTTCTACTATTATAAATGAATATTTCACTCAGTTTTGTGCCTTATTCCCGAAATATAAGACTAATTTATATTTTTGCGGATTGTCATGAAGATAGTCATTTAAATAGAATTTTCAAATCTTGGCCAGCTTGGGCACCTAATCAAAAATTAGTTTTCTTAAAAAGTAATTATATCATAAATGTGTCTTTTTATGTTAGGCGATGTCGTTTAGTCGTGTGGGTATATCTAATGGTTTTCAGGATATTCTGCAAACCGCTTTTTGATTTGTTCAAAAAAATGTCGCGGAAAAGTGCCTGCTATGGTACCAGATACTAAATTCGACGGCTACTAGCTACTAAACTGGTTTAATTTAATTTTTGGTGTATCTACGCTGTTCTTAGCACTTCTTTTTTTTCTAATTTCCACTTACAGTAATGTCCAAGTTATTTTAGCTTTGATAAGACTTTTAAAACAAAAAAAAAAAATATTTTCCAATTAGTTCCGGTCTCTAATATTTTTCACCATCTTCTAAGATGATAGAAATAAGAGATGTATAATATTAATTGGAGGTTGGTCATATTACCAGATATTACGGTACAAATTTAACACCGTTAGAAAAAATAACCTGAATAATTTCAGCAACTTTTTATAATACTCATATATATAGAAAGTAATTTCTTGTGTTAAATTGCAATTTAAATGCTTCGTACAATGATCGACTTTGGATAGATTAATATTATTTACAGTTATATGTTCTTGTTGAAACGTTCTCTGCTTCTTTCGAGATATATGTGTTAACGATCTTTTATTTAATCATTTTTTCATCGTACTACATCATATTCAGTATATTTGAGTTGATTAATTTATTTACCAATGTTATGTTATTATAGGAGTAATTGAATTTTTCGAAACGTTATTTACAACGAATGGTTATTCTATGTTTCCTATCAAGCAAAGTGTGGAATAGCCACCAAAAAAATTTATTGCAACAAAACAAAATTTCTTGCTTCTAAAGTCATATAAAAACCAATGATAAACATGAAAGTCCTACTATTCAAATTTAAAAGAAACACAAGCCTGCCATGTAATACATAGAAATAGTTGTAGTCCAAGAGCCCATGAACGGCTATCTGTATAATATGATAATGATATGGTATAATGCTGATAAAAAAATGCCTCAATGCCTTTTTTCAATGATTACCTCAAAGAAAAATTTTAAAGTGTTAAATGAGTTGTAATAATGAAACATTCATCTAGATCATAAGACTTTTTTAGCAAGTATTATGTTGATGTTAAATATCTCTTGTAGCTGCTCCTATGTTAAATTTCCTCTATCAAGAGCTGCAATTGCTTGTTGATATTCAGTATTCTTCCACCAAGTTCTCTATAAATTCTTATGGTGTCAATACATCTTCCATTATCTCCAGTTTCATTAAGCAAACAAATATTAGAAGAAACATTCTTTAAAGGTGCCATTTTGCTACTCCTCCTCAAATTCTCGGAATTTGAATGAATCTGTCAGGTACCCAGAAATAATTTCCTCGATCAACCAATGCTTCGTAAAAAATTCCATAAGAGCTACCATAAATTTTGTACTTATTGATTTCATTACACAATCTGACGATCGCATGATGCTTTATACCGTAGGTATCTTTATTGGTCAAAGATGACACTAATTCGTAGGGCCGAAAAATTTGTTATTCTTTGAAGAAATTTCTTTGAAATATTTCCAAAGGTTTTGTTCATCTGTATAACATGGTTATTTACGATTAATATTTGGTTCAATATAGTTTATAATTACGGATTTGTCAACTTTATAGACAAAACCATCTAGAAGATACAGAGCAAGAAGTTATAGGAAACGATACAATTTTTTAAAAGTCTATTTAATGGTTAATAGAAATTCACTACAAACGTCTAATAAATCTCGCTGTAACTTGATCTTTTAATGTTTATCTCCACTTTTTGCTGACTTTTTCACAAGTACGCTTGAAAAATGTGTATCGAAGTCTTTGTGATAGTTTGTTCAACTCTTTTGGGGTCAGATGCAGATTCAAAAATAAAATACTTTTAGAACTTCTTTTCATAGTTCCCAAAATTGCCTGCAACAAATTAAAATGTATGATAATGATTTGTTTTTCTCATTTTCCGATAATATTAGTTTGTGGAAGACAAAGATATATTAATTTTTGTAAATACAGTGAAAGATTGAACCATATTGATATAAAACAGCGAACGTCTACCTTTACTAATATAAGGTTTCAAGACTATAAAAAATAAAATATATCAATGGAAGATTTATTCGATTACTTTTGAAAATAGCATTTCCAAAATAGTCAGCCACTACCTATGAGATGGTAGGTATAGGGCATCAATATACAAAAACTCAGGTTTAGTCAAATATTTACCACTTAATGACTATTCATGGACTTTTAGACTATTGTGTAATAGAACGTTTAGATATCTAACCTACTACATACTAGAAACGGTTTTGAGTATATATGTGGAAAGAGGCATTGGAAAAGTGTATTGCAAATGTTTAGGATAATTGTGAAAAAATAATTGACGACTGGTTTACTCGAACACGAAAAATAGATATTGAAGCAGTAATAATAAACACTAGTAAGAATAATTCAGATTCCGAATCGGATGACCTCTAAAGCAAGATTTTCTGCTGCAATTCCACAGTTTGAGTTGAATATTCTACTATAAACAGTTAAGAGGACACCCTGTATAAAGACTAAATATTTTGTTACTTCTGTGAACTGCATAAATATGTACCTACTTATATAAAATTCCAGTTATGCTGCAAATAATCAGCTCTCCATTGATGGTTAATATTAATTCTCAATTTTTTAACTCATTCATTACCCAGTATTTCGATATTTTCATTTAAAGAGTTTTGCTAAATATGTGCATGTTAACCGTGTGAATAAAGTACAGACAATTGAAAAAGTTAATTTTCTTTCTTAATTACAAAAGCCGTAAAACGCTGATGTTTGGAATATTAGTCATAAATTATATCTATTGAGTTCACATAACTTTTGAATTGATTCCGATGAATATTAGAGCTGATGAATAAGTCACGTGATGGAAAACTTCCGACATTTTTCTTTTATATTTACATTTACTAAACTACCAAACGATGGTAATTAACGAAATCCCAACATAATCATTTAGAAAGAAATCAAGCCAACTCTTAAAAATATACATACACGAATAATTCTCCACGTTTCAAAGGTCGTAATTAGAAAACTATTAAAGTGAGTACGTTAGCAGTTTAGTTCAGTTTTTCATATAAAAAAATTTCTATGCGATACGAATTTTATTAGCTTATGTAGTCATCAAGATATTTTTCTGTATGTAGAATCACACTTTTCTATAAAGTGAATTTTCTGTATGCTTATTTCCATGTATTAATTCATAGTTTTTCAACTTTCAACAGTCATTTGGAGTCTATTTATTAGCATCAATAGCATTTAATAAATTCTCATCGAATGAGATTTCTAATAAAAAAACGTTGATAGTCCATTTTTGATTGTTATATCATTTCAATATCATAGGACAGTCATGGACAATCTCCTAGGGATGTAGTGAAAGTAGTGAAAGAATCGTATCAGTATATATATAGCGGACTTTCCCAAATCAAATCATCAGTTGATTCACTTAATCACAGCCTTGTACATCTACCTAAACATTGTACAATGAATAATTTTGTAAGTTTTTTTTATTTTTTGAATATTTTGCATGAAGTGAAGTGAGTGTCTTTTTGGTTAGGTAATTTCTGTGAAATTCCAAGCTACTACATAATTTTTATCATAAGTTTTTAAAAAAATTTGATTGATAAGTAAAATATCTCAAAAAAAGTTTAAACTTTGAAAATTCCGTAAAATCATTTTAAATTATTTTCTATAGATTCAAAAAATAATGAAATTTGAAACAATGCATCACAACTATAATTTTTTTAATGCATAGAAAATTTGTGAACGTTTATAATCATGTTAAAAATTTGTATTTGCTATTGGAAATTGTTTTATCATCTCTGAATTATTAGAATGATACAATTTTTGATGCATCGATTCTTAGATACTTCCGAAATTACTATTTTTCATTAAGTTTCCAAATGTAATTATAACAAGTATAATTGTCAAAACACAGATGTATTTCAAAACAGGAAAATATAATAAATTGGATGGAGTTACAAACTCAACATTTCTATTGTGATCGTGAAAAATATTTCAAATGACATAATTTTGCATTTGCATTCAAAATAACTCAATTTTCATCAATAAGTAGTAATATGCTTTGTTTGGTGTGCTGAATTTCGCTGTAAATAGCGATTATTCCATTTTATTATAATTCAAAACAATTTTACAATACTTGGAATTCAATAATAATGCTTCTTTCAGCTGCACAAAAATAATAATTCATTTGGAACAATATTTAAAAATAAATACAAAATTTACAATGAATATGTTGTATGTTTTTGCTCATACTATGTAAATTCATTTCATCACTCATTATTATATTTATAATTACACAAAAAATTGTTACTTGATTGATTAAGTGCTAAATTTTCCTATTTTCAAGATTGCATATCTATTGTTCTGGAAAATTTTTCAATATTGATCAACATATGTAGTGAAAAATAAAATCTCATTCCTTCTTTGAATATTTAGAACTATATACCCTTAACATGAAGCTCCTGAAAAAATCGTAAAAAATAATTATCTAACATGAAATTTTTAACGCTTTCTAAAGGACCAATAAAATAAATTCCATATTCAATACAGTTTCAAAACGGCGCTTCTTATTTTCCGAGAAAAAAAGCATCTACAACTCTTTTAACTAATGTTATTAAAGCGACAAGGACAAAGGACTTTCCAATTATTCTCTTACCTTCGTCAAAATAAGTTATAAACCGACAGAAACAAATCTCATGCGGTCTCTCAATTAAAACCGAATCAATTAAAACTTATCAGAGTAGTGACAATTTTACTGAACATTTCATTTACAATTTCAAAGCAAGAACAAAGAAACATCAAAGGCATCTACTGCAATCAGTGTGAAGTTAAATAAGCGATGCATTTTAATATTAGAGATGGGACACAAATATTTATAAACTTGAATGAGAAACTTTTTAATTAAAAACTTCCATCTTGATTCAATTGTTGAATTGAAATAAGTATAGTGTATATGTTCGCATATTTCCTGCAATGAACAATTTTTTTTTTCATATAAAATGACAAACGAAATATCTTGTTGGTCGAGAAATATTTTCCACATTTGTTCAGAGATTATTCAATTGTATTTTTTCCACATTTACGTTTTTGCTTTCAAATGAAAGTATTTCTGACTTTCATGATGAATATTTTTCATCAGAGAATTCTCATAATAAATATCTTTCTCCAAGTCGATACTCTCAAAAATTAACTGTTACATCTCGTCCTTTCCTACACTTCCGTTCATATTCACAAATAATTAGAAATTTGATATTAATAATGTATTTGTTCGAGTCGTCTGGTAATTGGTTGACTTTCATTTTGTTTTCATATTCTTCGCTTCCTGAATTTGCCTCCGTACACAAAATTTTTTGTTGCTAACTCGATTCAATTAATCTCATGGTTTACTTCACTTTCACCAATCTGCTTTCTTTATTTAAATGTGAAATTATTGTTAATTTATAATATCTAATGCTGTTCTATAAAAAAGTTATAGAGTCCGTTTTTAATGGCTGATACACATATATATCATTCAACAATGGAATATCCCCTACTACATTTAGTGTTTCAGCTTTTCAAAAGGGCGCAATATGAACTGATATATTAATCTCATTCCATGTTTCTCGTTCAGCAATACCTAGTTCGCACTTTGTGAAATAATTTCCAAACCAAATTCAATCACTCAGATAAAATCATACAAAATACAGCCGCTCATTTCATTATTTTTTTTCAGTTGTGTGTATCATTCTTAGTGGCTATCGCAACCGTAAATGCCGGCTTCGCAGGCAGTTACGGAGGTCATGAAGGTTATGGTGGAGATGGAGGTGGACACGATATTTCCCATACTGTAGAAATAACAAAGCACGTACCTATTCCTGTTTACAAACATGAAGCAGTGCCAATTCCACACACTATCCCTGTGCCAATTCCAAAACCAGTTGCTGTACCCGTTCCTCAACCCTATCCTGTTCACGTGAAAGTACCCCAGCCTGTTGCAGTGCCTGTTATCAAGACTATCACTATTCCCGTTGAGAAACCAGTACCTTACAAAGTAGAAAAAGAAATTCCGTACCACGTTGAGAAGCCAGTACCAGTTCCAGTAGAAAAACACGTACCCATCAAGATCCCCAAGCCAGTACCCGTCAAGGTACCAGTATACAAAGTAGTCTACCATCATAGCAAACACTAAGTGAAAGACGCAAGACTGATACGTTCTCATTTCTTCATCTTATTTCATCTTCTTCATCATTTTTGTTTTGTTTTCTTGTTGATTTTAATGTTAATTTAATATTATAGAACTTTTTGTTGAATAGATTTGTACTTTTATAAAATATGTTTATGATTTTTACCAATTACCTGAAATCCAGAAGCTTCCATCTAGAGCAAATAGAGTTCATTTCTAACACTGCAGAAAATAGATATTGATAGATATAAAAGAGAACCCATAATAATCTCCTTTTTCATGGAAACTTCCACATCTTATATATTTAAGAATATATTTGACCAATGACAATATTGGTTAATTTTAGAAATTTTCCATCAAATGAATATGCTCTTTTATATTTTTTTGATAAAATTCCAACAACTTGAAGTCACCATCTGAAGCTGAGAGCATGTTTCCTTGGATATACTCCTCAATATCTGGTCACTAATTTTAATTAGATTTTGAAGCTATATATTGTATGGAAGTAAAAAAAAATGTATCATGTTTGTTGTTTATCAAACAGATTCTAATTTATCAGTTTGATTTTTCCTCATTGCAAATGAAAAAGTTGAAATTGATATTTACAGTTATATCAAATTTCCTCAAAAATCAAGATCTAGTTGGCAAGATACTATGAAAATGATAGAATTCTGGGGTGTTGCATTTTTTCTTTTATCCTCATACACATTAAGATAAAATCATCCTCAAGGGAAAAACTGAAAATTTATGAAAACTAGGCATAAATTGGGGCTGATCCCATCTCTTCGCCTTTGAACCACTGACAAAACAAATTGGCAAAGATACGATTTTCTCCACATTTCATACATCTCACATTGTTTGTATAGTACAAATTTTATAATCCATATTTAACACACTTCCATTGACCAATCAATTTGAAATTTTGCTTGATAACTAACTCCCGATGACGATATTTGAACCAATTAAAAAATCAACACATCATTTTACCAATTTATCGAGTTAATATTTCACATGGAGAAATTCTATCAATAGTAAACTATTATACTTTCTATCTATATAGATTGCAATAGATGGCGATGTTAATATTAACAATTAAGAAATAAATTTCGGTTTTCCAATAATTATCTTTGATATAAGTGATTATAATCAATTTTGTTTGGAAAATAGCATAAATTGCACTATGCCTACTAAGATCACTAGATGGATCACGAATACAAGAACTGGATTCATCGAAGCTAACGGTGAAGAATCCATGCAATGGAGAAGCGTGTACTTGGATAGAAAGAGAACCGTTGTGTATAGGTGAAAGATCTTGACCAATTTTCAAGCTTCAAATGTGTAGCGTTCGAATATTGAAGGAACATAAAATGCATCCCTATATAATACCAACCCAGAAGCTTTTGGAACATAATATCGATAGAAGAGCGTATTTTTGTGGAAAGATTATGGTAATGTTAGATAGTGATGTGATCCAATCAGAAGACGTTTTGTTTTTCGATGAGAGCACATTACCACTATTGATTTGATAAGAATCTTCTCTGAAAAATAAGGAATTATTGAAAATCATCTCCTAGGTCCGTTTTAGACTAAGGGCAACTTTAATTGAGATAAATATTTAGATCCGCTCCGTGTCTTCTTTGAAAATCTTATATCCTGATCCAGTAAAACTACAAGCTCCTGCTAATATAATTTGGTTTAATCAAGATGAAGCACTGCCCTATTACCGGTTGTACCAATAACAAATTTTTTTTACAACTGCTATGAAAAGTGACGTATTTCTCACAGCTAACAAAACCACACATTGCTCACACTGTGAGAAATATTATTTCACTTTGTTCACACCACATACCTTGAAGCGCCGTGAAGGATGGCAATCGAGTACAGTGGCAGAAAAAGACGTCGAAGAGTCTATTAAAAATAAAATTAACGCTGCTAATAAAATCGTCAACTCCATTGAAAAACCACTCGAATCCTTTACAGAAATGGAGACAGAAAATACAATAAATATAAAAGTGTAAAAACTTAACAATCATCTTCCACTTTAAAATAATATAATTAAACAGATAAGAGGATACTTTAGTATTATTTTGGTTCCACTAATCATGAAAATAAACAGTGAGTTCCATTACTTTTATTCAACTTATGCAGTTGTAGCAAAAGTATAGTGTGCAACATGTGTGCAACTCACTCGTGTGTTTGCGGCATTCGCCCTTCGTGCTCGTGTCACGATCTTCCACACTCGTGAGAAAAGTTGAAATTTTCGCACTTGTTGCACAATATACTATTTCTAAATAGGTAGATAGGAAGACGTGAATTTATAGAAGGGTCATCACGATCTCCTGACGATATTAGATTACAAATTATCGTATAAGATTAATCACGCTTGCGATTTCTATACCAGATTATCATGTTTCCAAGACGTTCGCGGCGAGCATTTCGAACATCTTCAGCATTAACATTAATGTAATCTTTGTACACGATGAAGAAATAATCAGTATTACTTATTAGATCTCTAGTGTAATGTAGCAAATTTGTAAACTGAAATAATTATATCTTTTTTAAATAAATGCGCATTTAAAAATACAAATAGACGTGTCCCAGTAATTTTTCCAACACGCCATCATTTATTTATTAATATATTTGGACTTGGTAAACACTACTCTGAACCTAATAAAGCGCACCTACAGAAATAATCCGAATTCAATAGAGCTACCTCTTATCATTAGAATGTATCGTTTCGAAATTTTTTACCCCAAACGTAAATCCACAATGATTAGATGGAATCTGCAGTATTATATGAAAGTGAAAATGTGATTCATAATAAACTTACTGCCGAACTAAACATGAAAACATTGTCTGCAGTAAAGACACCTCAAATGTTAAGAGATGCAGACTAGATAAAGAGCAACATTAGTAACGATAGATGAATCGTGAAATCATTCCTATGCAAAAGGACTGGAAACTTTGGAATTTAAGATGCAACCTTCAAGAGATAAAGTCATGATAGCTGTAGTTTGGTATGCTTAAGGTGTAATTTTAGTCGAGTTCCTGCCACAATTACAGTTGTTTATTGTGCCAAATCAGATCCAGAATTATAATAATATCTTAACCCATTCTTTATCATGAGTAGGTTAAGGGCGGAACAAAGGGTCAGTTCCAGTATAAAAACGAGACATTGTATAAATCGTGTGCAGCTTCTTTTGAAAGAAAAATATCAAAAATGTTCTTTAATGCTAAAGTTTTCAATTATACACCTGTTGATGGTGAAATAATGTTTTGGAAAAGTTGAAGTCCACTGAAAATTATAAACAAGCGGGGTATTAAATAGATTAATACTAAATGCAATATACTGATATTGACTGATTCGAATGGGTTTAAAAACAACTCATCCATGTAAAAACAATTCCCATATTTTTTTGTACATTTAATCATTCTGTTTGTAACTGTTAATTGTTTTTAAACATTGTCATCCGATTGATGGAAACAGTTTATACACGGAGGCAATTGAATTTGATTATTTCACTAAAATAATCATTGGAAGTGATAAAGAGATGAAAACTAATGTTCGAGTATAAGAACGAGATCTTATGAATTAGGCGAAAAAAAGTTCATATATATATATATATATATATATATATATATATATATATATATATATATATATAGGGCCTTTTTTCAGCCTCCGATAGACTATAAATAAAAGACAAGTTCATATAAAACATTTATTTTATCACCAAAAGATTAGTACACTTACGCTTACTTTTCGACATAATCACCGAAGAGATTGAGACATTTGTCATATCTGTGGACAAGCTTTTCAATTCAAAGAAAGTTGCTATCAATGTAGCCTAACCGTTCAGTAGCATTAGAGTACAAAACAGATCCTGAAACTTCTGAAAATTCGAAGACAAAGCAGTAATGGTGAATCTGCGGTTTTCTTTAACCATTCTGTCAATTCGTTGCACCAGGTCATCTGAAACGACAGATTTGCGTCCTTGGCCCCCTTCATCTTGCACATCATTACGGCCATCTTTAAAGTTACGACATTATTCACGCACAACACCATCACTCATGAAGTTTTCTCTATACACATGACTAACTCTCCGATAGAGCACCATGGCCTGTAGAAAACGAATCACATTTCTCAATTCATACTTGACAGGAGCATCAATATTGGCGGACATGTTTATGTGGCTGTAGCACAACGCCGACTGACGCCTGAATGTCAACAATAGCGAAGTGTGTAGTGCGAGGGCTTCGTAGTCGTCTAAAGCGTATGCACGCGTAGCGTCTGCACGGAGCGATCGGAGATTGATGAAAAAACGGCCCTCGTATTTATTAACAATAATGCGTCCGAGTTTTCTCCTTGTATGGTAGATACACGATACTAAATTCAAACAAATCGAAGAGATTTTATGAAATTGAAATTCAAATGGTTAAGTAGGACACTAAAACTGTTATTTCTCCATTCTTTAGTTGTATTTGTCTTTTGGTTTGCATGCGCACTTCTTTTTTCACTTTCAATTCACTTCTCCTTTTTTTATCAATCTACATCGTTCACTTCTCGACCTTAGTATATTTATATGTATAAGAGAGCAATTGAATTTCAAAAAAACCTTAGGTTCATAAAGAATTATTTCAATATGAAAACTGACCAGTATGAGTAGAGCTACTTCTTACAAATTCAAATCAGAATCACGAGATGAGCTCTCGCAACCAGCATTTACAATGAGTGGCTCGATCATTTCATTTCATTTCATCAGCCTCCAAAAACTGTGTCATCAACACTCTTACATAAATTTTTGTCTGTAAATGATTTAAGATGATTTCATATTGATGTATCTCTATTTTAACTGTTGAAGGACCATTCTTTCGGTGTTTATACGACCCTTCCACATTTCTATAATCACAATAGACTGCACATTGCAAGTTGCAACAAAACTTAACTCAACTTGATCCTCTTCATTAAATGGAAAAACATATAAATGTATTTTAGGTGAAAATTGTTGGGAAGAGATTCTTCTAGCCTTTATCGATAAATAGATACTTACTTTAATAAACAGCGATTTGGCCTTATATCCCTTTTTCTACTGTTTTGTACAGCTTATGGTTGTAAAATACCATTAATAGATCGGAAACTTGTATTATTAGCTCGGGTACATTTCTGAAAATTTTATTCTGTGATAATATTCAAATTGACCATATGAAGTTTTCAATTAGAAATTGGATTAATATTAACTCTTTTCGCTTCTTTTACTTAGATTGTTGCTTAGCGACAGTACATTTATTTTCATTTTCATTCTAATCAATCTTGTGTCCACTCTTGTCTTGTCCCTCAATTTCCTAGCTTTCTTGATAAATAGTCGAAATTTTTGGTCTCCTTCAATTAAAACTTCGTTTTAAAACAGATAAAAATCTGGGCGTTTCGACCTATTGCGGTATATAAAAATATTTCCATAAATAAGCGGTTCGCTTTTGATATGCCATAACAGTCATTGGCTACCAAATCAGAGTTAAATTATGGATAGTCGTTCAACTAGACCTTCTGCATGGTGAAAAAAATTGTCGTGATAGTGATTGGAAAATGGGCTTTTACGTAAAAGAATTAGGCAACCATTTCCCTCGATGTGCTCTTTTTTAACTCGTTGTTAAAGAAGGACTCAGTTGATTACTGTTTGTTTCGAAGTCGTATGCAGATATTATACACAGCATCTGAAGTAACTCTTTTAACATTTGTTTCCATATCTTGTCTGATAATGCCACCTTGTTTCATCTATCAGTTCAAGAGATACTTTCTAGCACGATGCCAGATATTCGGAAAAATTTAGTCCTGGTGGTTACGTTTAATTTCAATACTATTAGATGAGGCTCCATTGCTTTATGATATAGAAAGTTTATTGATCCATTCCTGTTGTTATAATTGACAGTGTTCACAGTTCAAGAGCTGCATCATAGAAACACTGATATGAATAGGTCAAATCTGATATTATCTTTCGTGCAATGATTTTCTTTGACTTTCGACGTAGATTAAACTAACAGCAGTGTGCCGAATAACTCGCCTCAACTTTTGGTGATGAATACCATCTCGAGCCATCGTATATCGCTTCTTTAGGATTCAATCCTGATCGCACTTTTCTACAGGATGAATTTTGTGAAGGTCGTCCAAAATCGACTGTTGTACTAGAAAACATCGATGTAAACTGATCATGGATCTATGCATATAAACCCGAAAGCAAACAACAATTGATTGTATGTGATGATTGTTATTTAGATGTTGTTCGCACACGAAGCACTTCGAAGCAAATGGTCCCCTGTTTTGTCGGAACAAAAACGTTTCTGAATAGACAAAACAGGATCATTCACCGTACATTCCTTGCTTGGCACCCAATGATTTCTTCTTATTCCCGCAAAAAAATGTTGGTATAACATTTTTCTACACCTGAAGAAACGGTTGATGCGAGTAAATCGTATGTTTTCTATCTCAAAACTCAAGTAGCCAACCTCGTAGTACATACAATCAAACATTAAGAGGAAGAGTTATAACAAATCCGTAACTAAAAACCATTGCTCCTCTTAATAAGCATCTGTAATTTGACTCCCATTGAAAGTGTAACATATTCTGTAATTCAGTTTATATGTGAGATTAACTTGGATTACAATCGAGCTTTTTATGAGCATTAAGCTATCGTGGCATCAACACTGCAGATAGTTTCCTAATATATAACTACTCATGCCAAATACTGCAAATTATTTAGTTTAAATATTTATATGATTGACTTTATCGTGAATTTTTAATCAATGATGTATAAGAAGACTTGTAAGACCACTTTGTCAACCATTTCAGGAGAGATTCGAATGAATGAAGTTCTCGAAGGCTTAGAATAAACCGTTTACACATGGCCACTTTTGAAAGCTGAGAACCACTTAGTAATAATTCCATGAGAAGGGATTACTACCATGATTTACTGAATGTTTCTCTATTTGCATTTTAACGTAAAAAGTAGTGGTAAATTCTCGAAATAATTCATCCGTCATGCTGATGGGAATTTTAAACAAGTGACATCAGAAACATGGCGAAACGAACAATATAATAATCATTGGGGAAAATTCGTCTTCCTCTTCCGTCAAACCGCCCTCGTCGATTTTTTTGTTATAATTACGCTTAAAAGTGCGTTTCTTTGAGAGATAAAGAGTTGATTTCATTCAAAGTATCACCAAGAATGAGAGAAAAGTTTTAAAAAATTAAGTAAAAGGTATATAAATTCAACCATATGTTTCTAAATGTTCTTGATTTTAGGTCTCTTCTGTTTTAAAATTAGTTTTTTCTCATAATTTTTGAAAAATTGATAAAAAATTGATGTTTCGACTAATATTAAGTTTACATCAAAATATATATTATTAAAAAAACTAATTTTAAAACAGAAAAGACCTAAAATCGAGAACATTTAGAGACATAAATATATTAAAAGGTCTAAAAAATAAGAAATTAAAGAATTTTAACTATATGGTGACATCAATTATTATTATACATAATTAATTATACATTTTCACTCCTAAACGTTTGTATAATTTCAAAGAAGAAATTTGAATTTTGAATTAATAATTCTAGATACTAGTTTTATGATGAAATTTTGTATATATACATTAGAAATTTTATTCGAAGATCAAATTAAGTACGAGTGATCGTAATATGCGTGGAAAGATGAATTTGTCACAAATTATTTTGTAGATTAGATATACTTGTAACGTAGAAAGTAGATAAGGAAAACATTTTCTGAAATAAAATCAAGTAGTTGTGATGATAAAGGAACCAGAATATATAACTGCACTTTCCAAAAATTCCATCTTAACAAACTAAGAAGATTTGCATTTTGCGTTAGGTACATTTCCATTTCAAACTCAATTATTTAAAAAAGATACATTGGTACTTTGGATCTATGACATTTGAATTAGGTCAAGTTAGATACTTTTTTTTGTGCTAACCTTCTATAAAGAGTTTGTCTATAAAATTTATGTTCTAGTAAATTTTACATGGAATTCTTATTTTTACAAAGTGCGTTTCTCTGTCAAATGTGACATATTTATTTCTATATAATTTTTAACGGAAGCTTCAAATACTACTCCAAGTTTTTTCTCTCTAAATTGATTTTAGGCGAGTATAATTCCACCTAAGCACAAATTTTATGAAAGAATGGTAGCTCTTTGTTTCCATCTGCATATTCCATTCTTCTATCGCTAAATAATATTTACAACAAATTTGAGAAAATATAATCAATGTGAGCTTATTAATGAAAAATATCATTAGATGTTAGACATTTGAAGAAAATAATTATTTGCAATAAAAAAAAGCATGAATGATTCATTTTGAAAGGGAGATGAATAAGTAAGCCAGACACCAAATTTGTCTGAACTGAACTGGATTCCGAAACTTTTATCCAACTTTGATCGGAGATATCAGGATTGTTACAAAGCTAACAAAGATGAAGCTCCTCATAGTTATTTTATAGTATAATTTCATCTCTTGAGATTAATTTTTTTCATATTCTTGAATTACAAAAGATCTGATGACTTTTCACAATATTATTGGATCGGTCTAATTTATTTTCAAATCAACAAGCCGCATATAAATGATTATTTTCAACGAACAACGAATAAGCTGAAATTAGATACTTAGTAATCAATTTAGCTCCCCTTTTTTTCTGTCTTCGCTGTAATCGATTTTGTGTATCACCATCTTAACATCACACATAAAACGCACAAGTAGGGTGAAAAGGAGAGATGAAAATGGAGAAGATGGTTTATAATCCTATTTCATAGAATTTACACACTTTATGATTGATTTTACTTTTTCATTTGTACTTTGTTTTGAAATATGATCTATTTCGAAATTGCCGGTAAGGATAATTAATTAGGTAATCTAAGAAAACAATTGGTCTACAACAAAATGGGGTAAGTAATCGACTTTCTCGCATGTACCGTGTTAGCTTTTTTGGTCTTCTCCGGTAGTGAGTGTTTATTTTATGGTGTTAAGAGGAATTCATCGATAGTTTTTAGATCTATTTCAGTGACATTAATATAGCGGAAATTGAGTATTTTTGCAGTTTTTTTAGTAAGCTTTCAAGCAATTCAAAAAATTTTAAAATACTCAATACAATTATGAGTGACTACTTTTTAAGGTTGCAAAGTGATAACTCTAAGAGCTCTGAAAGACAAACATAAAGCTTTTTATTGAATTAAACGAGCTTTAGTCAGAATCTTGTTCATTCTTCAGCCGCTTCCGATAAACTTCTCAGGATATATTTATTACTTACCTACACTCCTACACTAAACTTAACAATGCTATTCCAAAAAGAAAACAACAATGTCATGTTTCTGGGAGAAAATTGCACATTTATTGCCCACACCACTTATGCTAAAAGCTTTTGTTTACCGCATGGTGGCCAATTTTGAATTGGCAGAACCTCATTTTGATAATTCGTTCGATTGCTCAATTTTGAATAGAATTCTCTACTGTTATTTCATTATCAGTTTCCGTAATTTTTCTGATATCATCTATCAAAACTTGAATTCTTCATAACGATTAGTTTAATAATTTGAGCTTAATAGAAAGCAAGATAGAACAAACGGAAGAATTACATATGAATTAATCGATTTATACGCTGTATTCAACTCAATGGACTGAACAATGATTTGGGATGGTATGAGGAAAATAGGAATCCATTAAAAAATATGTATATAACAAAAAAATATATAAAAGGAAATATTTAAATAAATGGAAGAAGATCGACAGAGGTCAGGTGTAAAGCAAAGTCCTTTTCTGTACATAATGGTCATGAATGAGCAGAATTATAAACTAGAGACAAACCTAGAACTGGTGGATGCAGATGATATAAGAAGTAGATATAGGTACAAAGACACTAGAAGAGCTGACAAAGAAAGGGAATAGACGGAACATTGAAAAGATTTGATGATAGGCATACAACACAATAATATACAATAGAAAACAAAATAGATTTTCCAAATGGTAGGGACCCATCAAGAGAAGAACAGCACAAAGCTTGCTTAGAAAAGTGACACACGCAAAATGGCATAAGAAAAGAAGAAAAGAATAATCCAATAAAACTTGACTCGATCAAGTAGCACGTTGAAAAGAAAGTAAGGAAAACACAATACGATAAATGACTGAAGTATCAAAATATCGGAAAGACAGGGAAAATGGATAAAGGGTTAAAAGTGATAAAGGAATCTAGAGAAGTTATGGGAATAAATAAATATGGAAAAAAATGATTTCGACTTTTAGTTCAGCATTATTTCTAAGACAATATAATGCGCTTTTACTTAGCGATAAATGACGCACTCGCATAAAAACTGCATGAATGTTTTGGTGATATATAAATACTCTATTTAACTGCGATTAGCCGTTATTGTTGCACAAAAATTTATTTATTAAAATGTGACGCTTCCGTCAAAGGACCGTTGTATCATCATCTATTCATCATAAAAAAATTCCTTTTATCGTGTTCTGTAATTCTAAAAATACGGTTTAAGATGACTAAGAGGAAGTAACAATTTTTGCACAAGATCTTCCTTTGGAAAAACTCGATTTTCAATGCAACTCAGATACCAAAGTAGGTAATAACGAAACGTACCCTAATTGAAAATTCATCTAATCATCAAACATGACATGAAAATTCTGAATGAACCAAGTTATGAGGAAACTCGACATTCTACTGAATCTACCTGTAAATTCTTAAAACTATGTATTACAGTTTATATATCACTTTTCCAAAAATATTCCATAAAACTTGGAAGTTGATACTATAGTACAAAAACTCATCTAAAGAGAAAAAAAAAACAAATATCTTGGTTTAAAATCCCTTCTACTACTTGGCTCCATTATGATGAGTTTCTATTCCCTTGGGTTATCATACAAATTCAAACGTTATGTTTCTAGAACATTCCTTACTTAGGTAATTATTCATATATCCTACATTTTCACTTACATTAGTTAATTTTTTGTTGATCCGTTACGGTTCAAACTTAATTATATCTCATTCTAATCGACGATGGTAGATCTTGATTTTAATTATCATATCATCATTTCTCTGAACTAAAACTAAAAGTTCTGTCAATGGACGTATTGTAGGTAAGTGAAAGGAGAATGGGAATGTAAAGAAGTGACCGTGTAAATTGAACTCAAACTAATAGACTGTGAACAATTAATATTAGTGCGAAAATAAAAAAAAATTCGTTAGAAGTATCTATTTTATTATCTATTGAAAACATTCTTTGTCAAATTTGTTCTTTCTTACGATTATTATTATCTGTGCTCTCTAAGTACATACGAACTACTTCGAACCACCCATTTGTTCCGTATACAGGGTGAGTCATGATGGGGTAGGATATCATGTGATTAGTGAAAAGTGTCAACACCTTTATTAATTTATTGATATTAATAAATTGACCATTAATTGGCTATAATTTCACACAGCTCATTTAATTTTCTGAATTTTCTCATGATGCAGTACTCTACTATTAAGCATTAGACTGGTGTTAACTAAATTTAGAGATTCCAAGGCCGGTTTTTTAAAAATCAATTTAGATATTCCTATTGAATATTGCACCCTGTATATTATTTTTTCAAATGCAATAAGTGATTTCCAGACTATATAAATATCCAATGAAAACGACATATACGACAAAGTTATAAATTTTCAACTAAAATGATAGACTGTATTGAATTGCAATATCACCAAACAACAATAAATAGTGACTAATAAGAATTTTTAAGCAATAACTAAACATATGTAGCTAAGACATAGAAATAAGAACTGAAAAACACTTATCGAAACAAAATAAAATAATTGAATGTAGATTCTGAACATTTTCTTGCCTAATTTCAACTGGGGATCGTTTCTAATAGTATTGCCCGAAAGTATAATTCTATCAATTAATTCCAGTAGGTTATTGATATTCTCTGTTTGACCTAGTTGGTTCAATCCTCAACGAAATAGGACTTTTACGTCCCGACCACCTTTTGTCATTAACATTGTTATATCTACTAAAAAGTGAAGATCAACATAATATTCTATAGAAAGTCCAAATAGATCTGTTCTCTTGAAGGACCATCGAATAGTGATGAACTACTAATTAAATAAGTCATTTATGACTCTAATCTACACGTAAACCGAAAACCTTAATTGGGAACGACATTCTCGAATAGCATGGTGCATCTGCTCACACCTGTTAATTGCTGGTATTTTTTATCCCGTCTCTTGTAAATTGGGTTTCATCTGTTAATAGCGTCCGATACACTGATGGTCGATGATTGTTAATCTATCTCCAAATTCCAACTTATGAATTTGATCTCCAGGATTTAGTCACTGGATTATTTGAATATGATATGAAAGTGCCATTTTCTCGCATATAATTAGAAACTAACCCAAATTGTTGATGCTTGATCACTGGGAGTTTGACTCTCAGGAGATATCCTCACAGAACTCATAAACAAAAATTATGTCGGCATATTCTGTGGTCGAAAATTATGTGGTATTTGAAATGAAAGTACACATCAATCTTGATTTTAAGGCTTTTTATAGTTGCTTGTTAGATTTATTTGGTACAGTTGATACAGTTAATGCTTCATTATATGATACGTCATAATGCTTATTCTATGTGTGATAAGATTTGATCATTTACTGAAAATTGAATTAAAATGCCACAACTTTGTAGCATATATCGTTTTCATTGTTAATCTACGTAATTTGAAAATCACTTTTGCTTCTAAAAAGATATTATAGAGTTCAATATTCAATACGAATTCCTAAATTCATTTTTCCAAAGCCCGTCCTGGAATTTCTACGTTTGCCAAACACCAGTCAAATAGTTGATAGTAGTGTAACACATAATGAAAAAACACTAAAACTAATTGAAATTTATGGTCAAGTTCACAAAACACCTTGTATATTAATAAAGAAGAAGAGATGACAATTTTTAGTATCCTTATGATATCCTCCCTGAGGTAAAAATATGTAAAATTCATCACGAGTCACCCTGTATGACTCAAGATCAAGTTATTTTTTCTTTTAGAGCCCTAGATGAGTCAAGCGGAATGAGTTGAAATCAGGTTAGTATAGATGACTTCCTAATTAAATAGTTATTGATTGGTGGTATTCGAAACTCACCTCCGAAAATATTGTACTATCCCAAAGTACCCAGGCTCCTTACAAGTTTAAGAGTTATCATGAAGAATTAATGAAATTTAGAAGCTGATTGAGAGTTGCGAAGTTCCATACTAGTGATGATTAGTACTACTCGTTAAATATGACGTCTAAATTGTGATGAATAATTTCAACTGGAACCCTATGAAAAGTGATACTTCTTATCAAAGTCATAGAGAAATATATCCAATGACACTCTTCGTGTTTATGTTTATCATACTTATCGAAATTTGATGTAATGCTTAATGTTATTTACAGATTGAGAAATCATCTACATTAATATTTATTTGGAACGAGATCCAGAAAGTGGAATATATTATTTTCTCTTGTCATATCTTTCAAATGTTTCTTTGTGAAATCGATGTGAAACTAATTATTCAATATTGTATATTGTATATTGTAATAACCTGTAGTAGCACATGTTGGTTATGGTACATGGGCGATTTTGATTATGATTGGTGATTAATAATCATTATGCTGTGAATAATTGATGATTTATTCAATTTTTAATCTCACGATAGATTATGAATTTTGATTTATCCAAGATTATAAGTTGGAACCAGGTTCACTATCCCAAGACGTTCATAATAGAAAATCGGAGAGACAGAGAGAAATTTTTTATGTTGCAACTCCCTAATAGAATATTCAAATTATAAGATTACTCCCGAGTCTTGTTTCAAATTTAACCATCTGGAAGAACTAGCTCGGTATCATGTAGATGTCTGAGTGGACAAGCGCTGTTGTATTAACATGAAAAAATAATTTATCAAGTTTTTATCCAAAATTAGACGATAACTGAACACAAATGAAAGCGGCTTTAATAAGATGAGAAGGATTTGATACTACCATTCTCTCTCAATGTTTCCTTTTTTATGGATAAATTGCCTAGTTGAGTATACATTTTCTTGATATGAAATTCAGGAAAAATCCCTTCTTATTTTACAATATTGATTCACTTTGTATCAGTCTCAATAAACAGAAGCAATATACACTCTGACCAGGAATCTAGTTTTTTAGGTTTTAATATTTTTTAAATGGATATTGAGGAATTATTTTTGTATTTAAAAAATCTCGAATACCTTCTATTATTTGTGAAAATCATTGTTCAATACAATAATCGTTATCCCTTTTCTAGCAAACCTCTCCAATATAAGTATTTTATCTTCCGAAGAAAAAAAGTTATCTGATTTTCCATGCTATACTGATCGCTAGAATTACATTTCTTGTCGAAAAAGACCGTCACGTCTTTTGCCAAATAGCAATATATCAAGCACATCGTGTCGTTTCCAAAAAACTACTCCACGAACTGGAATTTATCTTGAGCCGACTTTTTCGGCAATTGGGACAAAACTGCTGAATTTTCACTCAAAAGAAGTCAATGAACATTGTATTAATGAGATTTAAGGATATTGAGACTACTATAAATAAGCTTCAATAATAGATATATTCAATATGATCTCTATATATGAATCAGAAATTTGATAATTCAACTGATATTTCGCATTATAATCAATCAAATATAATATTATCAAAATATAATAAAACATAGCCAAGTACTAAATAACATTTGAATCAAGATACCCTCAAAAAATATTTCTTAGAACACTCACCATGTGGAGAGGAATTTTTGGTTTGGTGTGATACAATCTTAAAAATTAAAATTGAAGAGACTATTCAAATTTCCATCTAATATGAAAGGGGATACTGGTTCATATTACATGAAGGACTAAAAAATAATCGTGTACTGTCGATAAGGGGACGCCTTTGGATCTACCAGGAAAACTAAATCACGGATCGTAATATTTGGCGGTATTCACTATATAAAAGGAAATGCTGAAACAGCTCGTTTTTTAATATATGGGTGATATATTTGTACGAGTCGTACTTGGAATTTAATGTTACCTTTTGAGGAAGGGGCGTTGTGGAATCTAGAAGAAACAAAGAAGAGGTACTAAATACACGTTTTAGCAATACAAGAAACAAAGCAAAAACGTGGGCTCACAACGAGTAAAGACGGTTATTTTAACAGCGAAAATGATAATAACGGATTTTGTGGAAGCCGGATTTATAAAATCAAGAAAATTAATGAAAAGTGTCATTGAATTTAACGCAATTTCCGAAAAACTAAGTAGAATAGAGTTACAGGGCAAATACAGGAAAATAACAATAGTAAATGGACAAACACCTACCAAAAATAAAGAATTGACAAATAAATATGAGTTTTATGAAGATATGGCAAGCGCACAAGAGAAAACCTCAAGGTACGATATAAAGATAATGGTAGGAGATATTGATGCAAAGGTGGGAGTAGAAACGATATAAAAGAAAGTAAAAGTAGAGAATAGTAAGCACGAAATGGAAAGTTACATACTGAATTCGCTGTTAAACATGATATGCACAAGCTTTGACCGTAGAAAAATACATAAAATAAGAAAAATTTCACCAGACGGGATAACTGAGAACCAGATTGACCAAATGTTGATAGAAAAAAAAACATTGAAAGTTGGTGAAAGATGTGAGAAGTTATAGAGGAGTGGACGCGAATCAAGATTACTTTTTAATAGTAGGAAACATCAAACAACAGCTACCAAGAATACCGAAGATAAACAATATAAAGAAGAACTTTAATGTGTCAATGTAACAAACGGAAACAGCGTGAGGCAGGTTATTCAATAGTATCTTAGAAATGGAGTGGATGCAAGTAGACAAATTAATGGAAATTATGGAAAAGTAATAGAGAACGATACAAACAAGAAAGGGTGGTTAGATGAGAAGTGTAAGAAGAAACTAGAGAAAAGGAAACTAGTACGTCTAAGTACAATACGAACTAAGTCGACAGAAACCGAGAGAAAATACTATAAAGATACTCAGACAAGTACAACAAGCTACAAAATATTTAAAAACGATCCAGAAGCGAAGAATTAAGAAATTTTTACACAGAGCACAAAAAATCAAGAGAGAGCGCAGTTAATTATTAAATACCCCATATCAGGGACAACGGGCAAGGCAAGGCTTTTAATAGATTCACAAGAAAAAAAAAATAAAAAAATGGGCTTAACACTTAGGAAGAGTATTTTATGAACAAAGTACGAATCTGAACAGAAAAACGATATGGACGAGGAAATATAAAAAGAGGATTCCATAGAGGAACTAACTAATAAAGATAGAAAACTTGCAAAACAATGAGTTTTCAGGAGAGAATCCAATGCCAACAGTTATTATCAAATACAAAAAGTTACACAGAAAATAATATGCTGAATAATACGTAAAATTTGGAATCTATAACAAATTCTTGCGAGATGAAATAATGAAATAGTATACTCAACATTCAAGTAGGGATATGAAAGTAGATGTGACAATTATACAGGAATATCACTCCTAGATGTGGAGGGAAGTTATGACTCAAGTTGTGAGAAACAGATTTATTGAGTACCAAAAAAGAAGAAGAACAACGGAGTGAAATCTAAGCCTTGTTACGTTCATAGATTTCGAGCAAGCTCATGACATAGTAAATAGAAGTAAAATGTATGTTACATCTTTTCTACTCGAAATCATGAAATCATTTTGAAGCTAGTAAAAATAACATCAGTTAACTTACGCAGTAGAGTAACGAGTGACGTAGATATTTGGAATTGAGAAGGGATTGAAGCAAGGAGATCCAGTGGATTTTAATCTGGGGTTGGGTAAATTTCACGAGATAGTAAGATAAAAAAAATTGCGAAAGGCATCTTGTAAACTAGAAGAGGCTTCAAAAGATATGGAATGAAAATGTACCAAAAGAGAACAAAGTATACGATGCTAAGACAGAATGTGATTGATAGAAAGAACTACATGGAGATTAAAGCGAGAAAGGACAACAAAACTTGAGATAGAAAAATATTGCGAATTCGAATACTTGGGAGTAACACAAATGAAAATGAAGATCCGACTCAAATAAATAGAAGAATTGCCAAAGGAAGTGAAGCCAAGGGGTCGTTTAGCAAGTTGATAATATCAAAGGAGTTATCAAGAGCAGCCCAAATTAGAATATACCGAACAATAATACGACCAACTGTTACTTACGGAGAGTAAGATTGCCATACTAAAAGGATACCAAGAAATATATTAGCGAAAAGGGTCTTTGAAGAAGAAGGAGGAGACCAAAAAAATGGATGGATGAAGTTGTGAAAGATACTAACGACGTAGAACTGAATTGGGGTACAAAACAACCTGTAGAGAAGAATTATGAAATCAGTTGAACACCGATGAGGAAAGAAAAATAATACATGTGCCTTGAAGGCCTGTAGTGCTGTAAATATAGACAAATTACGAATTTATTCTCGACAATGTGACCTCTGATCTTCTGAAATAGTATCGTGGGCTTTGAAGACATGTAGTACTGAAGTATATATTTGTACGATACAGACATTCGTCATTCTGAACTTCCTGATTTCAAGAAGGGAATAACTTTGTATATCATATTGTAAGCAAACCTTTTGAATATAGTATTCTGGAGAAATGACGATCAACTGCGTCTGTAAGAAAGTTTCAATTAAATAAAAATTGAACGCAACGCTTATGGTTTGCTAATATATAATTTACAAAAACAATATATTGATAGAGATGCAACGAAAATCAACTAAAAAAATTTCGATACATGTAATATTTCCAGTTATTATCGATTTGATAAATTAGATGTTGTCTACTGAGGTTCATACAATTGCAAAGTCTCTGTTGAAAATTATTCGAACGTATTGAGAATTTTCATTGCTTCTGAGGCTCAATGTACTATTCGTCGTTTTAATCCCGGTTCTATACATTCTGCTCTCCAAATAACCCTACAAAAAATTGAGTGGCGTTCAATCGAGGGATCTTGCAGATCCATTGCCAATGAAATCGTGATTCAAGATACTGTCGTCATAGTTTCACTGTAATGGTTAGTGTTTCGATTATATCGATGATCAAGAGTATCCTCTAATTATTCGAGATATGTTGTTTCTGCATTCAAATTTCAGCAAGGTTAATTTGAGAGTATGTTAGGTATATGCTGCGTGGAATAATCTAGGATTTTCGTCAGCTCAGTAACGGCAATATTGTATAAGATGTATTGAGTGGTATCTCATGATTTTAATTGATAAATGCATATTTTTACTTATATCCATGATGTGAAATGAAAATACAATTAGTTATATATTTATGCATAGCTAGTAATCAAATTAAGTTTGAATAGCAGCTCACTTTTTTGAGGTGATATTAGACGACTCCATTCCGTTTTTTTTACAGACATCAACTATCTGGAATGAAAAAGGATTTTTGTAAATTTATTCATATCCAAATATTCCATGAGAGGATAATAAAATTATCGAAAATAAGAAAATAAGTCATGTTGTTTTTTAACTAAAAATACTTAAATATGATGTACTTGAGTACATCTCGATTATTTCCACGTATTTCCATATGGAAGATCAATTTATTCTTTTTCTCTCTACCATTCTTTCTTACAATAATGTCATTTGTTGCATTATCTAGCTCGTGGTTCTTCTCGCCATATTTACATGAAATATTGACTATTTTTGTTATGAAAATGTGACTCCATACATTGATTCTTGTGTCGTCTCGAACACAGTGTTTTACACATTGTTCTTTAATTTTCCAGAATCAGTGAGAAGAACAATATGCTTCTTAATGTGAAATTTGGAAGTTTCGGTTCTGTGTTCTTTCAACCAATCAACTCTCCCCTTAGTGTGAGAATTCAAGAACTATTTTTTAACTACATAGGTCGATAAAGTTATCGCAAATGTTAATATATGTCTGGCCCAATGAGCATCCATTTTTCTCTTCAATTTTCGTTTCCATAATTTCCACTCCACATCACTCAGTTTTAATTTTGGTGGAAATGTAACAATAAGTTAGTTGAGTTCACAAACAACGTTCACAAATAAATGAATTGGAGGAAAATATAACGCATGAGAAACCGTCAAAGAAACCAATTCTAAGTTACCCGTACTAACTGATAGACTTCGCTCTAAATTTCTCGTTCACTTATTGTCGTTTCAAACACGTTCGGTAATAGAATAGCTCATGAAGTTTAGTGTTGTATGGGCCTTACGAAACCGTCAATTGAAATTAAATTCTATCAAGTGAAAGGAAACCATTGACCGAAATTGAATCGGACGCTTCTATCACACCCTCCGAAATTGAGATTTGTGGAACATACCGCTTATCCAGCAGTTATGCCAACTTTATTGATGTTACTTCCGCACAGGTAACGATTTTCGAGCAACTCAATTGCGGTTGGAGGCCCCTTTTACATACTGTAATAGATTGTACTCAAGTTAACTTCCTTTCGCAAAACGAATCTCTTCAGTATGCAGTCGCTGCCGAATTGATTTGAATGATGGCCTTGGCGTAAATCGGAACTCGATAGGGGCGAAAATTGTGCATTCGTGAATATAAACAGTAGAAAGGAAATAATAATTCTGTTGCTCACTTTTACTATTCTTATTCAAATCCTTGCTGGGATTATATCTATCTGGATTTTGAATAGTTCGGCCTTAATATTCGGCCGAGTACTTTATTAGCAAGTCACTAACATATGTATGGCGTGCGATTGTACTCGGACACACAAGGCAAGTGTGTACATAAAACTAACATGTTTCTTCCGTTTGTTTTGTGATTCCTGTTAAAATTAAAATAAAGATTAACGGACAACAATACAATTTTATTGAGCTTTACATAACTGAGGAATGCTTGTGGAATGTAAAATGTGATGATTATGAAAATAAATATAAGCGAGAACCTGCAGATTAAGAAAACCTTCCAAAATTCAGTACTCACACTTAACAATTCAAGATGTGAAAGATAAAATCAAAAACATTAGATCGACTTATTATCAGGAGTTAAAAAACGTGAATACCAAATTTTTTGCTAGTTATTCACGCGTATTTTGCTAGGCAGAGTACAGTGGCATATCTAAATGAGCCTTAAGGCCGCTTGAAATGATACAATACAACGTGCAATGCAATGCAAGACGCAATATTTCTATATCAAAAGCATGCGCAGATGAAGTTTATCTAATTGTTTCATTTAATATCTTGACATTATCGGTTTTGTGTAATTTTTATTGCATGTTAGTTGAAAGCTAGTTACTTTGGCTTAACAAATCAGCTGACTTTTATAAAACTTAGCTTTGTTAGTTCCATTGTTAAACTAGGTACAAAACATTAGATAAAATTTGAGGCTAGGAATTTGTTTAGAGAGACTTGCATGCAATTTCTTGCACGTATTGCATTTATGGCAAGCAGCCTTTAAGTACCGTAAAACGCTAATATTCTATTCTCTATTAGGTATACATGTATTTGTAATGTTATTAGTGTGTCGAACTAAGTATCGCGCAAAAACTGCAATTGGACGATTGTATAATTTCTTAGGGAACTAAATTTCGACTTAAAACGGTCCCACTGAAGATTGCAACCAATGATGAAAAATCCTTTGACGAAGTAATTTTGCATAAAAACCTTGCACATCTAATCGTGATACCGCATATCAACATGATGGAGGATCCAATTGTAATATAATTGAAAAGAATAATTTTCATCAATATAGAATAATGCAAGTACAATAATCATTTCAAGATCTTGAATGGAATTATGTGAAACTATAATGCGGAAGGTAGATGTAGACCCTCATGTAGAGAGAGAGAGAGAGAGGAAAAGAGAGCGAAAGATGCTTTATTGTCAAAAAATTATTCACAATTTGTAGACCTTGATAAATATCTAAAAAACAACCACGTAAATAAGTACTGGCTGATGTGGGTTTCGATAACCAAGTTATCGTCTTCGGAGTCTGAAGATGTTTTCATGTTTCTTGTATCGCTAATATATCGATTTAATATCTATCTATTTTCTGTGTAAAAACTTTCTTCGGGCCTTATTCCGTTTTCATTTCCTTTTCCATTGTCTGGTCTGAATTTCGTGTCCGTCATCCTAGTTATTTGATAATATATTTCGACTCCTATTTTCCAGCTGGTTTTCCTCCATTTATGTGATTTTATAAATATTTTCTTTCATCCAATTTTCACATTTTTCCTTTGTCCTTTTCTTTCTTTGCGTTGATTTTTTTCTGTATTTGGCGGCCTTTCAGTGACAAGTCATCCTGTATATACACCTTCTCTTCCTTCTTAAAAGTTAACTTCTGTTTGTTCATAATTACCCGCTTTTTGTCCTCTTGATTGGCCAATCTGACTAGGCATATATTTTCTTCTAACTTCGCTTTCTACTGTGTTCTTTACATTCAATTATTTTCAATGAAGTTTGCCATTCTAATTCTTAGTTCTTTTGAGTTTCATTCTTACTGTTTCGATGACTACCTTTCCTTATATTCCAAACGATCCAATCTGTTGTCCATATCTATAATACTTTTTTCATTTTGATATTGACCTCAATTAGCTTTTTGTTTCCTGTCTTCAATAGCTTTATATCTTTTCTTCAATCTCTTCGCTCTTTTCTGGTTTTCCAAATTTCCTGAACAATTTCCTCCGTTTTGTCTCTTATAAGTTTCATCACGTCCATAATTTTATCTATAGTGTGTTCCAACTTTCTTGGGCTGCTTAACAGCGATCTCCCTATTTTTTTAAAATATTTATTCTTCAATTTCTCGTTTCCCTCTTTGCCGCTTTTCCTCTTTTTATAATATTCATTATCATATCATTTTGTTTAGTTTTCTTTCCGTTGATCTTTTCAAGTCCATATCTGGATTGAATATTTCGTTCACCACTAATAAGTTCTAGTTGATCCAAATTGCTCTTAATTATCTGGAAAACGAAGTTACGGAACACCAATCAACTCGATATCAATTGTGCATTTGTTACTTAAAAATCCAAATTGATGGGTAGTTAGTACTTTATATTTAAAAAGCCTCTTTTGAACAATATTTCAATGATCTTATATAACGTGGGAACGAGTTCAATAGGGCGATAATTCGCTGCTTGATATTTATCTCATCCTTTATGCAGAGGTATAATCATTGTCGACTTGAGGAAATTTGGAAAATTTCCATTTTGGAACGAAATGTTTTGAAGTGGTGAGGTGATTTAATGTGCATTCCAGCAGACTTAAATGTAAGCCCATTGGTACCAGTTGAGAATTTATTTTTGATATCTACGGACATAAAGAAGAAACTGTGTAAATTCATATTAGCATCAGAGAGATATGAAAGCGGATGAGAAGATATTATAGAGCTCGAGAAATTTTCAGCTACATTCAGCATATTAAGCATTAGCTTGTGGACAAGGATAGTTAGGATTTTACAAAAAGGCTCTTTCAATAACTAATATTAATTCCATGTCCGAATTGTTTCTATATCTTATTTAAACATCTCGAATGGATATTCCCATATCTAATTTTGCAAACATACGTACCCATCCGTTTTAATTATGAACCACGCATTTCATGAATACTGAAAAAATTCGGAGCGGTTTCATTTGCACCTAATGAAATCAACGGTATAATTGTTGAAAGGTTCAAAATGAGAAAAACCCAGAGTCAGTAGACCGCTGCAAATTGAATTTTCTTTGTTTTATTTCCGAGTTGTATATATGCGATGTACTAAATACCATTATTCTAACAAAATTTCTCACCCGCTGATTATGCTGTAGTCCGTAGGCTTATCAGATTAGAATAAAATTGCCATTCGACATGCAACAATCCGAATTCAAAATTTATAGAAATTTATTCGCAGATTGGACTTGTATGTATGTATTTAATACTGGATAGTAATTTAAACTGATTGAAATATCCACAGGAATGATGAATATAATTCAAAACAATCAACTCGATCTGTTCTGAAATTCGAAAGCTTTATCAAGTGAGGATAGGTTTTACAACCGTGTTTTATTATATGTTACTACTATCGCTTTATGCAATTCAGTAATTAACTCTTGGTTTCGATTTATCTTCTTCTCATTTTTTCACTATTTCAATTATTATTATTTGCTTCCCCGTCCTAGTTGCTTCATTTTGACTAAACATTCCTATTCCTACTCTGTTTATAATGAAGTTTATGTCTTTAAAAAATACCAAATTCAGCAAAATTGTTAAGAAATGTATCCAATAACAAAGGGCTTATTTCTTACACTCTTTTTTATGGTTTTGTAGTTAATAAATAAATGTAAAGATTCTCACCAAGGAGGTTTTCCCGCTGTTATTTTTTGCGGCAGAAAGTCTATTAGTGGGAAAATCTTGGGGAAAATAGGTAAGTCAAGTTGATGGGCTTTAGTTTACCTTCAGTCGCCGTAGAAACGCGTGTCAGACAATGGAATTGTGAGTCTTGGAGTAGTGGTAGTTTAAACAGTGTGTTCAGTAAGCTTTATTGATATTATTCCTCCCAATCAATAATAGGATCCAGAAGCTTCTTATTTCGAATTTTTCGTGCAAATTTTCAATAAAAACACGGTAGGATTTAACAATGATAAAATACTCATAGCTTACAATAGTTTCATCATTGAAGTCGATTGCAGACAAAAGGTGTTAGAACTACTACGGTGGATGCGTCTACTAACTACTTATTATATCATATGTAAACTACAAACATAATCAATTCGATAATAATTCTTTGATACTATATTATTATTTCAATATGCTATGAAAAGTTCTTCGGTATTATGAAAACACCACACTTATCTAAATTTACTTACCAAAATAACGGAAACAAATCAATCGTGAAAGAACGATTAAAATGAGGATAAAATTCAGTTTCATTTATTCAGAAACGTATGGGGGAATAAAATTGTATTTTAATCACTTCAGTCTCATCACCGTTAGCTGTATGACATCTTCAAGTAATTCCAATTATTCACTACCACATTTTCGGGAAATAATTGAATTAACCACGAACAAGGCGTTCCTGTAACCCCTCAAATGCATTCATGTTGTATATAGTATGAGGTTACATCTAAAATTCAATGTAGGTCAATTCTCTATACAATATATGGAGTTTATTGTAATTTACCGCGAGGTTTATATTGGGATCTTGGAAGTAAGTTGGTTATGACGTTTACACTAAAACTCTCATCTTGAAAGAAGAAAAGATTTCAGTTCTTTTTTCTACCAATAAAGATATACAAGAGAGCAAATTAACTTAGAAGTCATAAACGAAAAAAGGATAAGCGTTTGTTGATTGAATACTCTTTTTGTAATAATATTATTTTAGCAAGAAGTAATGGTTGTGACATTTCATCAGATGCTCTTGTTTATTTGGGTTTTTTTTATCCAAATGAATGAGAGAGTGAAAAAAAATCTGAACTGAACGTAACAATAAAAGATACAAATTGAATTCATATATTTTGTGATTAATTCTCAAGTTAGTTAAATTATATATAAATAAAAAATTCAAACAAAATGTGTAAGTATTTATGTGAAAATACCACAAGAAAACCCCTAATCATTCAATTGAAAACCTCCAATCAGTCAGTGGGTATTTCCTCAATTTTGAATGAGAAATCATATTTCATTCTAAGTAATATTGCTTTAATTTATCAACGGAATATCCATTAGTCAGGTCGCTGATAATTGATAGTCTTTTTTAGAGTTTGAAATCCTCAGCTGCACAAAGAAAAATCCTATAAATGACGCGTCGCTTCAATCTCCAAGCGATTTATTTTTCAGGCATAAATTAGCATCGAGAAGGTTCTACGTAAACTTTCATAATAGTCGGCAGGACCTAATCCTCTTGTCGGCTGGAATCCTTCTATCCATCTAGCTAAGGAAATACATTTTGGCTCCACTTGAGGCTTGCGGTTAGGCCAGTAAATTTTATTCGTTTTTTTTTTGCGGAAAATGTAGATTTTTGAGATAGCATTCATTGTAAGGAGACATAGATTTGTTTCTAGTTAATTTTTTTTGGGTTCGTATTCACACGCAATAGTAGTTGTCACAAAACGAGTCAAACTAGAACCAATGCTGAGAATTAATTCAAACTCAGCCCAAAATTAGGTGATTGTGCAAGTCATAGCAACAAATTCTCTCTATAGAACGAGAATCTACACATCAGAGTTTCATTTGAGGGTGACAGTATACGAAGTCTCCTTCTAAAACTATGAACATTTGTTAAAAACCCTTCTCTTATTTGTAATCTGTAGAATTTATAATGAGCAAATGGTTCAAAGCAATATATAAGTTATCTTGTAGGAGAATTACCCAGTGGCAATTTCCTTTCACTTCATAAAATATAGTACACAACACAACAATATTTTAAGAAAATCCGTCAGGCAGATCACACTGTAGATGCCTTCAAAGCTTTCGCTGGGTGGAAGGTCTCAATAGAGATTGTATTAGCTTTATATATGAAATAAAATCTAATTTGATGGAAGTTTTTGTACTGTACTTTACTGTACTGAAAACTTTCTGCAAATATTTCTCGTTTTCGTGCCCCTCTCTCGGAAATTGTGCAATTACATCTGAATACAAGTGGATTTAACGCAAAACTCGCAAAATTATGAGGAACAAAGACCTCATAGATACCAACATGTCCGTATCCAAATAGAACCATTGAAATTATAAGGAATCCAATGTTAACCTTTATGCTCATGGCTTTTATGGGATCGATTTAGTTGCACTAAAAAATGACGGCTCGACAAGTATTCTCCGTGATGACTTCTATTTCTTGATTGATATTTTCTCTTAATTCTGTCGGAAAAGCCGGTTTATTAGCTTAAAGTTTAGATTTGACTTAACCACACAGGAAAAACATCCATTGAAGTTAAATTGGTACTACTAACTATTGTCACCTTTCCTGAAGATAAATTTTCCAAGAAAAATATCAAGAACTCGTGGCACATATCTATTGGACGTGTGTCAAGTTTCTCCGCTTAGCTGGAACCTCGTTCTTTGGTTATAATCATTGAAGTATTCTAGAAAAATTCGTTTAACATCTGCACGTAACGCACTGAATTCTCTGTAATTGTGCTTCCCCTTCAGTTTTAAAAATCGCTACCCATACGGTCACTTAATGCGAAGTAGGGGTTTCTGATGTGTAAGTTTTGGATTGGTTGCACTCCAGTAGCAAATCTGCTTGTCCATTAAGATGAAAATCACCTTCATCTGAAAACAATATGTTGGTAAAAACATTGGGAAGCGCTCAAACCTCTGACCAGCATCATGAGGTTCCAATTATCTCGCCAGATGCGATTTTGTGGGTGCAGGATCAAATATTTGAGTGAAACGTGAACTAATTATGATCTATGTACGTTTGAAACATCAGTACGTTTCAGAATAGATCAATCAAGCCGTTCTTCAACAGACCGACTAATACTGTTTACGTTTTCGACCGTCTAGAAGACTTTGGACGCCCGGATTTTTATTTACCCAGTGTTGATCCGATCTCTTCAAACTTCTCGATCCCTTTTCCAATCAGTGGAGTGCCTGGGACATCATTTAAGTGACGAACATTACGACTATAGTTTTCTACGCGCTATAGTCACCGAATAACGGTTTTTGCTAAACTCACACACGCACAACGCAAGATTCGCTTCCAAGAAACTCTCCATAATGATTGAATTACCAAGATTGACCAATGACAGACCTTCTGCGTCCTTCCTAATAACTGCTTTCACGTAATTAGCTACACGAAAGTGAACTTTCCTTTGAGACACATTGTAGATACATCCGAGTCCAATCTGCCAATAAATTTCTATGAGTTTCGAATGAAATGATAGCTTGTGGAATGACACTTTTATTTTAATCTAATGAGTTCACGGGATACTTAGAATAACTGAGATATTTATTAGAATAATGGTATTGAGTACACCCCATATATACCACCCGAAAATGCTAATTAAATTTAATTTACTTTGCTACTGACTCACTGTTTTTCTCATTTGTCACCTTTCAACTCTTGTAATATTCAATGAATTAGGTGCAAGTGAAACTGATGGGCGTAAGATATAAAAACAATTCGGAATTTGAATTGATTTTAATTATTGAGAGAGTCCACTGTAGAACTGCATATATGAAATCTTCTACATTATTTCGCTTTGTGACTTATACCTATAGGAAGGTTTTATTTAATTATTAACGTAGTCAACTTCGCTATTCAAACTAATTAAAAGATGTTAATAGCATTACCCCCCTTACTTTTTTCCTTTTTTCTGGTTGAAGCAGTTTTTGGCTGCCCCGAAAGCTCGTCGTTAATCTGATACGTCCACCATTTAATTCAGCTGCTTATAATTTCACGGTCGTCAATAGTACTGCTGTCTCCGCACACAATATCTAGCTCCTCTTTCATTTGCATAAGTATTTCCCATTTTTATAAGATTATTTACAATTACCACTTATTCGATTGTCAAACACTGACAAAAATTATCAAAAATTTTTGTGAGAGTATCTATTTCCCAACTAATATTTGTAAGTATTGACAAGGTCCTTTGTATAAGTGAAAAATCAATCTGAAAAAAATGTTATTGTACATTTCATTATTATTTCTTGTACTTGGTGGTGGAAAGGATCAAATATTTTATTGTCTTGAGTAAAAATAATGTTTTTGTTGAGTATTATAGTTGTTTCGCTAAGATTTCGCCTAATACATTCTTCAATTGATTTGATTTGAAATCAAGGGATACAAAATTCATGAGAAATTTTTCCAATAACACTTTTTGGTTTAGAAATTTTCTGTGATCCTTTCTTGGTGACGGGATTTTTATTTCAGAATTTCAGGCTGGAGGGTTAACTGGGATTGAGTTGAAATGAAAATGTATATTTAGAGTGTATCTGATTGGTGTGACACTTTTTTAATCAAACAACAAATTGTGAATTATCGGCCATTTTTAACAAAAAAAAGATCAAGTTTGAAAAGTATCGACATTTTAAATATGACAAAACGGTATCGGTTGTTTTGGATTCAAATTTTCAGAACTCTGATCATATTTCATACATGAGTTTACACAAGGCGTTCCGTAACAACAGTTTTTGTTCTCGATTTCAGTTTTGTTTCCGCTACTGCAGTGAGAAGGCTCTTTGTAGGCGAATATTGTTGAAAAAAGTTGACTATAGTTTCATGAATGATAAAATATAGAATAACTAGCTTTTACCCGCGGTTTCGCTCGCATTGAAGCCGTTTTAGTATCAGAGATCATTACAATAGAGATAAATCGATCAATATGATAACTTATATTATTCCTGATTAACTTTAAAAAATTACAATATACCATGAAGTTTCAAAAGCTTAGAACTTATTGAAATATAACAACAAACGTTGAAGCATATTTCTCTGTAACAAAAATAAATAATATTGAATCTTAACAATTTCAAAACAGAGCTCAGAGTATTAATCTAAGATATTTATGCAGACTATAAGTTTTTCAGTCGAACGCAAATATGGGTAAATTAGACATTAGACATTAGGCTTTTCTAAATGCACTCTCCATACCTCTAATATCTGCCTTTGTGCTTTGTTATGTTTTGAATTGGAATGGAAGTTCAGTGGGAATAATCAGAATCATAATGAATAGCATCAAACTAAAAATTGATACCTAACCTCAAAAATTCAAATAGATTTATTCACGAAAATTACGAAGTGGGCGACATCTGTTAATTTTCTTTCAAATAGAGGTGAACAACAAAGCCAGAATACTAACAAATTTTGTTGTTTTATAGAAAATAGAAAGTGTTTTTTAAAATTTTAGTCTAGATACTAAAATAATGTACCTGTTTAAAGTGCTTTTCTTATAGAAAAACAACCACACATTCATAAGATGCATTTCGAAATCAATAAAAACGTGGTAAAAATTTTAGTGTTACAAATGTTCTATTCTAATGGCCAATAATATTCTTGTGTTTATTTTTGGTAGTTTCATGTAGATATGCAAATCTCGTCCGCCCCTACTCACACGAACAAATACATTTCCAATATTTAACTACATCATTAAGATTAATTGTTATCTCATGAGGCTGGGAAGTTAGACCTGACATGATACATTATTGATAATATTTGAAAATCCCATCGGAAGTATGATAATGGTTCAGACAGAACAAATCCGCGGTGAACGCAGTGCCCAAGCGTTAATTGATGAGAAATTCAATAGAGTTCAACAAGCATATGTTCACATGCTTTTTGACCCTGGAGAGATCATGTTAATACCAAGGAGAGCTCAAAGGGAGATTAAATATCCGATATTAACCAGTAGAATGTCTTATTAAGAGAACAAGGACAGATTTTTCAGAATATATTCATTGACTTGATAGCCGATGACCTCCATTATGTATGGAAATGGTTGGAGGAATCTCTGAAACCAATAATAATATAGTATAAAACATTTTTATATCAATAGAAAGCTAAACACGAAGCGGTTATTTGATGCCGAAGAGAGTTTCTAGATCGTCTATAGAGTGCATGTTTAAAGGAAAGTCAATGAATAACCAGATAGATCGGAAGAGACTTATGTCGGAAACACAAATAATACAAGGGGGAAAACGTGTAGTAATCGATTAAAAATTAGCAAGAAATAAATTGAATTTGAATGAAAATGTTTTTAATAAAGACAAGAACTACGAAGAAGGGAAGTGAGGTTTGGTGAGTACACAAAATACATTAATTTGAAGTAGAAATACTTAAAACATAGAGATAGCTGTAAACTTGCGAAAGCATTCAAGTGAAGTCCATTTCAAATAATATTTTCTCCAAGAAAAAATAAAAGCAGATATATGAAGTATTAATAACGTAAAAATCAATCGTCTGAGGGTAGATCCAGAGAAGATTTATTAGTTATCGCTATTAACAATATAAAGAGATCAATATTTGTCTAAAATAACCAGGGAAAAACTGAAAGAAAACAAATAAGTTGCAAAAATTTTGGAATAGGTCGATAACAATCAGTTATAAGGAAAATTGCCAGTGGCGGAGCGTTGACAGTGCAGAAGAAATTGAAACAGTAAGAAGAGGAGATGAAAACAGCTTAAGAATAGGATATGCTAAAGAATTTTGCAGAAAGAGCAAATCAATTGAAAGATCATAAACCAATCAAAGAAGAAATGAAGATTTACTCATAATGATAAGAGAAAATATATTCGGAACGCACAAAAAATATATATATACAGCAAATAGAAAAATGAGATATTAGGAACAGAATTAAGAGAGAGATAAGAAACGGAAAGGAATCTGCAAATGAAGAACTGATTATTGAGGAAAATCCCATACAACCAATACAATCTATTAAATGAAGAAATGAACGTATCCATAAAGAGTTGGAAATTAGATGGAAAATGAACAGTGCTTGAAAAATGGGATATGAGTTATGTTGTATAAAGATGGAAGGCATGGCAAATAAAAGAACAGAAAATGTGTTTATTGAATCTGACATAACAAAAGAGAGGCAATTACTTAAGAGAAAATGCAAAAGGAGTAAGTTGTAATGAGCAGCAAGTGAAAATAAATAACAGAGAAAAGGATTGAAAATGGAGAGATATTAGTCAAAATTATGGTTGACGAATCAGGCTACAGATAAGGACAAGATAATAATTACAAAAAAATAGGAAAAGAAATATAACAAAATAAATAACGAGAAATGATAAAACTGAGCTAATAAATGAGATGGAAAGAACAATTAAAGAGTATCTAGGGTTAACAGGAACGAAAAAGAAATGAGAAGTGATTACATTGAGTGAAGAATACTTGCTGATGTAGTAGGAAGTGACAAAAAAAGAACAAGCCAGAGCGCGAAAAATTAAAGATGGGAAGGTAAAGTATATAACGAATGAAAATTTCATAAACTGAAGACTCCTCACGGTAATATGAAAGAAGGAAGATAAAATGGAGAACTACTCGTGGTTATAACATAGAGAAGGCAACAGAAGTACAACACAGATTATTTGAGGAGCTACGAGGGATAGTACACGATATTGATATGACATATAATATTAATGAGCGACGCAAATGATAAAGTGGGAAAAAGAGACATAAAATAAGAACGGATAAATAATGATAGATGAATGAATCAACTCATTATTGAAAATACACTATATCGACATAAAGAGATTCATAAGATAAATAGAGAAGTCGAAAGTAGTAGAAAAATCTAGAGAAATCCTTAAAAGTATTTAGAAAAAGTTAAGGTTGTCAAATTAGAAGACGTTCAGTAATTGGAAGTGACTACTTTTTGGCAATGAAACGGAAATGGATAACTAACAAGCAGATAGGCACAACCAAAAAACTCTCACTTCACGAACAGAAGTCAGTCTGTAATTTTTTGTCAGCACAATGTTCACTAAAATAATATTTTCTAAAGAAATCGGCATATCGAAGCTGGCTAGTACAGATATTGTTAATTATTGTGGGTTATGCTTAAAAAATACCCCAAGTTCTTTACGATAGAGACGCACGAAGAAATTTATTGGTCAAGTGACGCACAACATCGAGCGCGAGCGTTTCAAATAACTATACTATACTATACCGTTTGACGGCATAGAATAGCAGAAACATCACATCAGGTGGTACCGTATGCAGATGTTGGCCTGTGAGCCATAAAAGAGTATTGACTATTGAATAGCATGAGCTCAGGAATATTTGTATAATTATTTGAGGAGCTATTGTTGATAGTAGCTGATCACCAATTGTTATTATTCTAACTAATACGACACCTGGAGAATATTCTGAAATGTTCAATAAAACAATTGTTTCCCTTATACTAATGCGCGTTCACAATTCCTTGCTCAGCAAGACAATGAACGTCCTTATGATATATGTCGCAATGGAATTTCGTCACGAAGTTGACGTTAATATTTTTCTTGCTCCTGTCACCAGATTTCCATCATATCGAAGGAGACTGTCCAATTCACACCAACCTCCTCGTTCACATTCCATGAATTATTGATGAATCGTTTTCTATACAGCGTTGTACTGATCTGAAGATAAAGCGTATTATCTTGTTATACCGTCTGAATGTCACCAATATGATGATATTCATTCTTCTAAAATGTTGAATCTGATCATTATCCTCAAATTTATTATGAACTTCCTATAAATGGGGAATAGTTGATAACTAATTATCTGTAATAACGTTATTCTTTTAATGTTTCTGGACATAATTAATATCAGAGAGGTAATATCTCCGGATTTAATAGATATGTTAAATAAAAACACTATACAATAATTCAACCAAACTATCAATACCAGGCATATTGAAACTACAATATCTACAATTTTCATATGTTATGCATTTAATTGAAAATGTTAGGGAATCACCCTATATAATAAGGAATTTCGAGTGTGTATCGTCTCAAATTAACGATGCCACATTTAACCACGACAAGCGTTTAAAAACATTCAAGCGAAAAGCTGGCCTAATGGTCTATATATAAAGGCATTTAGATAAATTTTGTTTGAAATATTAGGTCCAATATGTGTGTGACATGAAATAATTTAGAATACTTTATCGTTCCGAACGCCAAGGCAGTAGAGACATGATAAAACACATCTCCACGCCATCAACCATTTTAGCGAGGGTTAATATTTATTTTCTCCAGACGCAAAATTCCTGGGTTACTTGCCGTCGTTGAGATAGAATATTGACAAAATGAGATCAGATATTGGGGTTGATGATTGTATGCGATAATCAAATTATAGAGTAGTTGAGTAGATGTTTTTGAGTAAATGGATAATAAGCTTCTACTTCATATGTTTTCATGAGCATTTAGTATCAGCTTCACCTTTGAAATTTGATTCTTGATATAGATTTTCGATATATGTGAAATTATTACAATGAAACAGAAAATACCAGTATATGAATAATTTATATAATGTAATTTCAAAAACTGATATTTGCAATGTTTATCCCTAATCTGTAGGCAAACCCTCATACGGCTTGCTCTCATGCAACTAGTACTTAAACACCAGACACATGATTCACTCATTCTTTTTTTTAATTCAACAGTGTTCCCATATTGAAATCTCATGGATCTTAAAGCTATCAAAAATCATTTTGGAGTACTTAATTGAAGTTGAGTACAGCTTTATAGATTGACTAATTTGTGTGAATATAAGTTTCTATGAATTTTACTATCCTGATTTCTACACTTGACAAGAAAGGCTCAAAGCTATGTATTTACCAAGAACCGGCGAATCTCTAAAGAACCTCAAGCTGTCATGCAGGTTTTCAAATTTTCAATAATTGAAAAACATATTTAATGTCGATTGATCACAAGTACCCGTAGAAACTTTAACTAAATAATAAAATGAAGAAGGACTGAAGAATATTTTGAAGTGAGGATTGATTAAACTTGTGGAGTTATCAGATCTGCAGCAAAATACTGGTAAAAGCCAAATCTCGTTTTTATATAATGTTTTGTTGGGATTCAGGTTGGAGTTTGTCACCCAAATACATTTTTTAAATAAAATATAGTTTCTTCTTCGTCTTCCTTCCATAATAGGTCTAACGCCTTCTTTATCTTCGATATATTTCCTAACCCTGGCTCTATATTGTCACTCCACCTCTTTGGGTCTCCACTCCGTGTACCAATTGGAAATTTATCTCTTGCTATTTTTACCAGTTTATTTTCTGTCATTCTACTTACATGTTGGTTCCATTGATTTTTATGCAATTCTTCGATGTTATCTATGTCACTAATCTTCTGATGTTTCCGCTTATTTATGTTATTTCCGAGATCCGCCTGGGAGTTTTAATTTTTGTTTCGTTTCGATATTATTTCTGCCTCACCGTTAATTGTGAATTTTCTTAACGATTAACAGACACTAACAATTTCAGCTCTGCACAATATGTCTTATGACTCAAACGTCTTCTTATAATTACAGTCAACCATTGTCACCCCATGTTTAGAATAATATTACCAATAATCTGGCAGGTTGTCTCTTCTTTAATCCTCTACATGAAATGTACTAGATATGCTTATAAAAATGCTGGTCAATTTATTACAATTATAATAGCGTCGTTGGTATAACATGAGGGCTAGAATAATCGTGCAAGTGCTCATCCAACGCATTCAATTCTAAATTTGTTCGTGTCTCTCCACAAATCTCACCCCATGACAATAAGTAACGACACAGTAGGAGTAAAGTTGATTTGCTCACTATATTCTCCACTTCGACAATATAGTGTCGAATTCTAGCAAAATTAATTTCGTCTATAACTGGAGCTTTCTTCGTTCTGCTAGCTGTTGTATGTATGTATGGATATGGGGTCTCGTATATACTGCGACCCAAAGGATGTATTGTGCCCCCATTCTTGCTGTGATACTGGAGAACTCTGTTTTTACAGCTGATCTATCAATCCCACACCTTCAGAAAATTCTAGAATGTGGAATGGCTTTAATTGCCAGAGATCTTCGTCTTCTATTGCATACTCTCCCAGGTGTAGTGCTCTGATGTTCCTGGACATAGATTTCCTCCTCTATGCAACAAAAGCTGCGCGCTCCATTATCTACTAGGTCTAGTGTCTTCAGGTCTTTGTTGAGGCACTGTCACCGATGCCTCGATAAAACTCCTGTTAGTATTTGTAGATTGTTCTAACTTGGGTTGATACATTCAGCAGATCTACTGTAGTAATAGTTTTCCAAAAGTCTTTGCCTGTCTCAGCTCTTGTAGGTTATCCCAATAATTGGTTTTGCTTCTATCTACCTTGCGACCTGTTAATCCGGCCCTGTTCAGTGTTTTTCAATAGTTTTATTTCTGGTATACCTTAATCTTGTTTCTGGATGTTAATGATATGAGGCATTCAAAAATTTTGCAAAATCTTAGTATTTAGAAATATACACAAGATGTTATGAACGAAAGCTTACATTTCATTCTTATTTAAAACTAAGTTACCGAGCACGGTATCTTAATAATTAAGCTATAAAAAACGGGTATGGAATTGAAGAAATATTTGCTTACAATCTTCGTCAGATTTTATTGATAAGAATAATGTGAAAATCATTATGCAACACATTAAACAAAAAAGTCAACGGGTTGGTCTATATACATGTTAGACTGTTGAAATATAAAGTAGTGTTCTAAGGTTAGACTACACATCACAGTATTTGAATGCCATGCCACCGATTATAAAAGTGAACTATGAACTTGTTCATAGTTGAGAATATCATAAAGGCAACTATTTATCGGGAATTGAGAGAATATGAATTCAACTGGAATTTAATCGGCGTTTTGAGGGCTGATGTAGGAGTATTGAGAGAACTTTGTCAATTATGTAGTTAATAGAATATGTCCTGAATACGACCAGGCTAAATTCAAACTAATACTAGCTACTGTAAACCTTTAAAATGAGAGTTGACAACCCTATGATTATTTTGGAATATGAATGTCGTATTAAGACATGGACTATTATGATGGATTCTACATTTCGTCAAAATGTAGTTCCGTTAAAAAAACAATGGAGTCCGATTTTAGAGACTGAAGTCTCAACATATAATGTTAGTAAATAACAATAGTTAAATGCTGAGCTTTGTGTTTATTAACGTTTGCTTCTATGAATATTCATTTTCAGAATGATGAAATAATATTTTAGCTACTAAAATCATTCCAGATTAAATTTGAACAGTCCGTAGTGAAATAACAGTGAATTATTCACAAAGATAAAATACTCTTTCCTATATCGCTCAAGTTCCAAATTAAATCCTTAATTGGTTAGTGTTTTGATTTCACTAAACTTCATTTCATTGAACGCAGCTTTTTTCCATTTCCATTAATTAGTTATCTAAGGAATTTCTTGAGTGTCAGAATGTAGAACAGATTTTAGTGATTCCGAACAATATCAGCAATAATTTCAATGATTATTTCCTTATTACTGTTAATGTTACTGGGAAACAGCATTGAAGAAGTGTACTGCTAATTTATGGATCATGGAAAGATGGACTGGTAATTGGAAACCCTTATTTTTGACACTTTTCTTAATAGATCACGTTATTTACATTTTTTGAGGTATGAATTACATCTTCTAATAGAGGTTGTAATTACTATTATTATACCTTCTATCAGAATTGGTAATCGGAGCATTACAACAAACATTTTTGGGGTCGGTGGAAAAACTTTTTTTTGTAACTAGGCCAACTACTTGGCGCAATGCGTTCAGGAGAATACGAAATCCCATTCAGATTATTTCAAGGGTTGCAATTGATACTTCTATTCAATCTATTCACTGATCACCTTGATTATTGATAATGCGTGAAGTACATACTTAAGCACTAGTACGTAAGGGAAGTTACTATTAAGGTCTTCGTAGCGTAGGGGAGATCCCAGGTTCAAGTGCGTCGTTAATATTAGTACATATTATTAATAATTGAATTCGTCTATTGTTTTGTTAATTTCTTCCAAATTTTCTAAATAACAATTATCATATATGTTTTATTTGGAATCAATAAAAGCGTTATAGTTTCTTCCAACGAAAAAAACTTTTCGTCTCATGTGATTGTCGCATTCGCTTGAAAATATTCATATTCGTCAATGAAAGACTACTTTACACACTTACATAAATAATTATTTTGCGTTATTTCTGGTCAGAGTTTGATTTAGTTTTATATACAATCAACATTTGTTGTCAAATTTTCCAAACTTACAACAAAAACTTCCAGAATTATGTAGTGTGCATGTTTTTTATTATAAAGTCAAAATTATTAGTATTATATTTGTAAAAAAGAGTTTTAACAGGAAAATCAAATTTGGACTTATAGGAGTTTTTTTTAGAACACAATTCCCTTATTTCCTTTTTCTCCCACCTCATAGATTAGTAAATAGACTAAAACTTGTGTGTGCAGAATTTTTAGAAGAATATGATGATTATTTTTGTTTTACTTCTTGAACGGATTATTTCTGTAGAATTTAGTTATTTAAAGATATTATAAAAGTATTTACGAACTCACATACTCATTAAGATATTCATTGCCCACACTACAGTTAAAGGTATACGTATAAATCTAATATCCGATAGATAAAGTAATATTTCTAGAAAGTTCAATATTGGAAATAGATGAGAAAAATATTGTTGATATAGTGAATTATTCATAGAAGTTAAAAAGGTCCTTATCTACTGATAAGAAATACTTGTATCAATTTGTAACTGTTGATAAAAAAATAGAAGCATTCAGAGGCAGATGTTCTTTCTACCAGTATATCCCAACTAAACCTAACAGGGTTTGATATATTCGCTACTTGTGATGCAAAATTATTTTACACTAGTCATATGAAAGTTTATGTTGGGACAAAAATATATATTCCACTATAGATGACAGTACCAAAACTATAACTGAAAGAGCCTGTTAGAACCTTCATAATTCGAACAGAAATATCACAACAAACAACTGGTATACTAGCCCTGCACTCGGTATAGAACTAGAACGAAATGGTCTAACCTTAGTTGGAACTAAAAAGGGAAGGAGAAAAGATATACAAGGAAGGAGGAACCTCAGAGTAATATTAACAAAAAAAATTGAAATGTTGTATTGTATTCAATCATGAATCACGGCGATGATGTTCATGAGGAATCTGGTAAACAAGAAATAATATTACAGTATAATTCAACGAAAAGAGTTGTCGATACTGTGAACAAATTGTGTACACAGTATAATATAGCACGTTGTCAATGAGGATGGCCCATGTTGATATTTGACAGTTTGTTAAATGTTACTAAAATAAACGCGTTTCTTATTTATAACTGTAACAATGTTAATTTGACAAAACCAAGACGACAAATGGTAACAGAACTACTTTTGCTTTGAAGTATAACTACTATCAAAAAAATAGATATGTGATCGTCATATTTCACCAACTATCAAAATACGACTGAAAGAACTGTGAACTCTGCAAGATTCACAAGAGAATGAACCAGATCAAAGAAATTCAGGACAAACTGGATGAAGTGGTGACTGTAATTGGAGACAAAGTCGAGAAACAGCATATTGTTGTGAACTATATGCTAAATTTTTGTGTTTAGAGCATGTGAACCCTTTATGTCCAATAGCTACTATTCTCATAAAAGTATAATGATAAATTTATTATTTTATAATCGAACAAAAAAATACAACCGTATTTGTGTAGTTTTTTCCCAGTTTCCTGATTGAAAATAATGTAAAAGGGATGTTGTCAAGCAAATGTCACGTATTTGTGATAAAATGTCAAAAAAACTCGTAGTTTTAACAAACCGCTTATTAGTTGTCAATTATGTCTTTTTTTTAACCGGTCAGTAATGGACAAGTTCAACCTGAACTTACCGAAGAGTTAAATGATTTTGCTTCTGGACAATTGACAAAATAGCCTAAATACCCATTTTTTAAATTGTAAAGAAATTAGGTGATATTTATACATATTTCAGAACAAAAGAGGAAACAAAAGCTACTCGAAAGGAACAGAATTGATATCGAAGCGCAGTACCAGTATTTGAACCCAAAATAAAAGTGGAATATTGGTGGTATCTGGTTGATGCTGTCACATTACAAAAATAACCATTTACTCAATTATATTGATAGTTGCGAAGAAAGATCTGTAATCACGTAATGCTAATAAACCAGAATAAAAAGTTTTGTCAAAAGACAATAAATAAGAGAGAGTAATTAACAGAAACAGTTTATAAGTTTATAAGAAAGTAGAAGAATAAATCGTGTATTAAGAAATAAGTTATGAAAATGAAGCTAATAGAATTATTTATGAAGAATGATCATTAAATTGATGATATCCACAGAATGGGACTAGAGAGGAAAGTAGGTGATGATGATCAAAAAAATACGGGAGGAATGCAGCGAGAATATTTTAGTCACATCTAGTCTTGGGCTATTCCTACTAGGGATAATGGATAAATCTTGCGTTACAAAATATTTTATGCTAAACAATTTTGAGTCATTTAAATATTCTCGCACATTGGAAAACTTTTTTATAAAAACCTATTTATTCAACTTTTTAGAAACTGATGGTTCTGTATGATCAATGTCTTCGCCTTTTTAAATGAAAATCTTAAACTACAAGGTATGATACTAATTATCCCGACTTTGCTCTAACAGATATCATAATTCATTGGATATTTCGATCTATATACATATGTGCCCTGAATAACTTATTGCATAAATCGTGTAATCTTACTAAAATTTTTTTAGGTAAACTAATCGCTCTGTGTCAATTATAGAACATGGTTAGGACAGAAGCTTATTAAAACTGTTAAACATTGTCTATTTGAAAATTTTTTAATTTTTCTTAGTATACCATATTAAATGAAATTCTTACATTTTTTATTCTGAATAAATAGAAGGAAATATACTAGTCATCAGTTTAGAATACTTTTCTCAAAAAACTCATCACAACTTTTTCATACTTGCTTTCATTGAAATGTATTGATTATCATATTTTTAAAAAAGTTTATGTTCAGTCATACAGCTTCCAATTGAAAAAACATTGAATTTTGTATAGAAAAGAGAAAGTTTTTCTATTTTTTTTTGAATATTCATGATTTCACACTGTATAAAAAAATGTTTTTAACAGATAATATTTTGAATAGATTTTATATTCCGATAAATATTCAATGATCGATAAAAATTTTCTTTATAAAATATTCCAGAATTCCTGAGAAAATTATATAAAAATTGGAATGAAATACTTTCCAATTGAAAAACTATTCATTAATTCGAACGTTTCGAGTAGAAAAATGAATAGAATTGAGTAAAAAAGACCGAAACGAATAACAGAGAACAGAAGAAGGTCATTGAACTAATTCAACCATATAATAAAATAGAAACATACCCGCAAACTTCCCAAGTCGACAAAGTTCTTTTGGGGACCAAAAAAGCGCCGCAAGGAGCGAGAAGAACTCACAAAGGAACATCGGAACATGAAACGCCTAAAGGCGTAAAGCGCAACTGTTTACCATTGTAGGAAGTTTCCACGGTAACGGATGAACAAGCATCGCGGCGCCACTTCCGGAGCTCGGCGGATCGCTCCAGAGACGGTCTGCAGAAGACTGAAAGTTGCGGCTGTGTAGAGTTGCGGCGAGAGATGACTGGGAGTTGGAAGTTGGGAGTTGGATATATCGCGCATGTGGAGGAGTTTTAATAAGGCCAGGAAAATTGGAGAAAATCGAAATTGTTATTCATAGATTGGAAACGACTTTTTGTCGTTTTATATTAAAATTACATTGGAATTTTAAAAAATTCACTTTTCTGATACTAATAGATGAAATTGTCATAAGTAAATAAATATTAAAATTAGATTCCTCTTAAAGTAGAATCCAAAACAAATCAAGACTTTATTTTTATCTAACACGAGACAATTAGTTGATAGTTTCCAATATCAAAAGAAAACTAGAAGTGGGCTCATTTTGCAGACTCAATAAACATATTATTGGGCGTATAAAGCAAATTTTCTTTTGAGAGATGGAATTATAGTGGCAAATATGGCTCTGTGGTGAGAAATTTTTAGTTACATTATTCCTTTGAGACTCAATTCAATTTCCACTCAATCGATTTAGAATACCTTGTCTTTTATATACGAGATTGGAAAGTACTGATACAAATTGAACGTTTTTCATACCTTGACGTTTGGAAAATTTAGATTTTCGAAAAAATCTCTCAGTCTATTATAGAAATTTCAAATTCCGCCTCATCCTAACTTTCCTTTAAAATTTAGGCAATAGATATTTAGCAGTATCGAAATCGTTAAAAAACAGCACGAATATTATTACTTGTATTCGTGGGTAACTAAAAAACTACACTACCCATGTAATAGCGTCCTCTTAAATTTTCTCTACCACAAACCCGGATACAATTGAATAATTAATAAAAATATCGGGATCCTTCTTTTTACAAGTTACCAGAGGTGAAATGAATCCTTGTTGTACACTATTCGATTTTTTTCTATTACTATTTTGTATCTTATGGAGAGATACAATATATTGTCCATAACACTTAGTTTCTGTGGTACATTAAGTACGGACCTTTATTTAAACAGTAATTTATTACATAATTACACATGTTTCGTTGAAAAGAATTAGAAAGCGTTTCTTACCATACAAAAATAACGTCTTTATCTTCATAAATCACTTATACGTATTGACAATTTTTGAAAATCGAGTATATTCAAAATAACTCATTTCATTTGAATGTGAATGTGATTAAAGCTGAATTGTTATGTGATAATATACGTATTATCACATTTTCCAACCAAACAGAATTGATTAAAATCTAGTGAGAATAATGAAAAATAGAGTTTTTTGAACCTCTGTTTTTTGTTAACGATAACCCTCCATGATACAAGATGTCTCAAAAGAAAGTTCACTTCTGTATTGCTTAGTGCGTGAACCTAGCTAATCGAAGGGCGCGGGAAGTATGTCAATAGGTAGCCTGGCTCTTTGGAATTTAGTTACTATGGCGACTATAGCACATTTATCACCGTAAGCAATCAATAAATATTAACAAAAATAACAAATATCATTTCGTTCAATTATTTTGTCCTCATTATTTCTTGAAAATTCTTATAAAAATTGGTTTATGATTTGAAAAATGACCTTAAATGACATGAATAGACGTCAATTGATTGTCATTTGATGTTGATCGATGTCTTATGATAACTATTGATGTCGATTGATGTCAATTGATCTAAAAAAGGTACGAATTTTCCATATTGTGAAGTGTGGGAATCGCGTCACGTCTTTTTTTAAAAGTTGTGATTTCCGTGTCTTTGGCGAGTTAGTACTATGTCTTCAGACGGAAGCGAGTATATGCTGACTGGTTTAAGAACGTCATATCATGTACTAAATCAACTCTGAACAATCAAATATCCTTTGCCGGAACTGGACTCAGGCGTGAATTTGAGGTCGGTGCACTGGAAGCTTATGGAATAGGTACTATGGCAAATTTGGATATTCGATATCAAGCTTTTCTCTTTGTAATAACCTATATTCATTGACCTACAATATAAGGAATCAAATTGGTTGGCGGGTTCTCGTCATATCAACTACAGTAGGCATACTTATTCTATTTCATTTCGTCCACTAAAAAAATGGCACGCTACAGCTCACTCAACACACTTGACGAGCCCACTGTTAGTTTTGATCTCCGATTACAATACCAAAAACATGTAATAAGTGTTTTTCACATTGTCAGGAAATGGTCTAACATGTGACTTCACCATAAACCGTTCCCAAACGTCTAATTTGATTATCTCTCATAAAATTCACTATCTTATAACAAAAAACAATCTAAAGAACATATTGAAAAGTGATACGTTTATGAATATGTTTTCTATTATTTGGAAGGTATTAGCTATATCAAAATAATTGAACGTTTTACAAAAATGGTAAAAATATACTAGTATACTTTTCATTTCTATTAGAACTGAAGACAACGGAAAATTGATGGTAAAAATATTCTTAAAACCGAGTACAAATATCTAAACAAAAGTTCGAACCAAACCTAAAAAATGAACCGTATCAAATTTTCGTTTATGCTTGTTTGTGACACTTGAAAATTTTGCCGAATTATGTGGTTTAAATTTGATTAACATTATAATGGAACTTTCATGCATTAAATTGCTTCACAGAGGGCGATATAAGAAATTAGTACAATCCACGATTGCCAGTAGAAAATTTAAGTTTAAGGGAACTTTTTAAATATAAACAAAAGCATGTGCAGCGTTTCTAATATCCAATCACTAAAACTAATCCATATCAATGAATTGTTCTAAATTTATAAAAAAAAACAGAGTTTATCGGAGCAAAGTCAAAATTTATTACAATCTAGAAGGAGTTTACGAAGAAAGAAGCAATTCCAGCTTTGTTTTTAAGGGATCTAATTTTAGAAAACTATCGATATAGGATTTCGTAATTGAAACAAGAAAGCAGTGTATTAAGTGTTTGGTGTGCCGTATAATACGAGCTAGGAATCATTGGTCTTTTCTTCATGGTAGGAACGTTAAATCAGCATTAGTACTCACAAGTCTTGCATTCAAGAATATTAGACAGACTCACTTTTCTAAAAAAGACAGGTGCCCTTCTCATTAAAGACAAAGATTAGCTACATAATCAGTTTCATAAAATATGGTTTGATACAAAGAGTGTAACACGGTAGATCTCAGACCTTACAATAACGCATTTTTTGTATGTGGAAGGGAGAACAGATAGTTTATCAATGTTGGGAATGATAGAGAAATATATGTCGCGCAGTTCGATCGGTTAGTAGAGATTAGTGAAGGAAACGTATTGAAGAATTCAGAGATACAAGAGCGGGATAAGTGGAGTCTCACATTCAATCTAGTGCTTTCTACTCACTTTCAACTTATTTCAAAATTTGGTATATGATCGTGGAGATTTATTCTAAAAACATTTCGTATTAGCCACATAAAAGACACGTTTCAGATGCGTACTTGATGTTTCAAAACTCGGATTATGCTAAAAATAAGTTTTTTAAAAAGCAGGTCTAAGCTTGAAAAAATAAAAATTGATTTTGATAGTAGTTGAAAAGTCCAATTTTTACCTGTTTCACAAACAAAATGAAATAATTTATAACAAAAATGTCATACAACGTTTTTTGTGAAACTGGCCTATTTTGATAATAAAATAGGCGAATTTGGAATGACAATAAACTTCAAAATGCATTTTAATAATCAAATAATCACGCGCAAAATATTTTTAACACGCTTCCTCTTAAACAATCACTTTTAACACTGTTGGCTGACATTAATAGTGTTAGTTTTAATGGCAGCTCCACAAACAATTGTTTAAATACTTTCGAAAACTTAAGGGTAAAAAAATGTACATGTGTTATAGGGCACAAGATTTTTCACAATTTTGATTTTGGAGTGCTCTATGTTGCACTTGCAAGCTGCGTTGCAAGGTCCACCGGAATTTATTATAAAATGATCGTTGGTCAGCTATAGAACCAGGATGAGCTTCTTCTGACACATCCGGTATCACATATTTACTAGACGCACTTGTGCAGCATACGAAGTTTGTGTTAACTCCTCTCTCACAGCCAGCCACAACACCAACTGGAGATTTTTCTGTTTCTACTAATACTTTCTGACATTTTTGAATATATACAGCTGTAAAACAATTTTCATCCAGTGCTTTTTCCAAAACCTCATAAAATTTATCAACGTTGGCCTTCTTAAATCCTCTGCGTCGTGCGATTTAATTAGATTCTTGTTGTTGATGAGAATTGAAGATAGCGTTGCATAAACGCATAGAACCATTTCTTATCAGCTATTATCTTAGTCATATTGAAGTTATATCTTAATCTTTACGTTAGGTAAACTCGAATGCAACTTTTCAAACCTCTGTAATATTTATGCCATAGAAGATTCATTCTTATATAAGAATATACTTTCGCAACGTTGCCTCCATCTATTCACTAATTACACAAAATCGCTCGATTATTTTAGAAATTCGGTACTGACGACAAACTCCATAATAACCTATTTTTCCGCCCCTAAAGGCTCTTATTACTGTTTACGTTTCTGCTTCACTCCACTGGTCATACTTCCGTTTAACACTTGGAGCTTCCATTTTCTATATATAAACAGTTCTGTGTCTCCTGAATCGTACCCGTACAAATCAACAAACTAGCAAAATAAATTATCAGTGGGCTTTTAAAAATTAAAGTTATGTTCAATCACGTGGAATGTGAAGTGCGGAATATCACAAAACAGGTATGAAGAATCTTTGACACGAATTATTCCTCTAACCACAGATGCTACTCGAAAGAGATCTTGAATATTATATTATATTAAATAAATAAAAAAACAATATATTATTATTGTTTATTTAGTTGAGCTTACTAAATCTACCGAGATATGTCTCGCCAATTTATTTGTTAAGTATATAAGTGTGGAAAACTTACGATTTAGGAGACTTCCCTAGCTGACACATTAATTAGTACATCTCTATTATAATCACAATTACAATTCAACACTAAATTCAATAATGTTTTTGGTTTCCTTTTTTTTAGAGCTCGTATCTTAAGCCATCTAAACTTCATTTAGAATAATTAAAATTAACCAAGACTAATCTCTAATTAACCTATGAGCTTATCTTGAAGTTATAATGTTTCAACTTCAATTTTTAATAGATATATTTAATAAGCAGCAGAAGAAACAACTTTTCAAAGTACTCACCTCGTGTATGCAGATAGAACACTTAATTTGGAAACTTTGCAAATTAAATTCAAAGCCTTGCAACTTTTATTCAACAGATTTCAGTTTTCGCGTTTTACATTTTAACCTGTTTAATTATTTACAAAGTAAAGTGCTCCACAAACAAGGGTTAAAAATGATCGAATTAAAAAGTAAATATAGTAGTTTCCATCGTCCAAGAGGATAGAGCAATTTCTCTCTTCGGAATAGGAACATAATGTTTTGACAAGTTGGAGAAAGTTCAAAATTTGATGTCAGCCTATAAAAATGGAACTCATGATGGAATTCATGATTAATTATAATTTTCGTTGTGATGTTATGAAGGATAGTACTTTGTTATGAAGGATAGGCTAGGTTAGGTTAGGTTAGTTCTCCTAATATCCTTCCTAATCAAATAAATTACTGGATGTTTGGGTCATAGCTGGGTAATTTTTCATCAAATTTTGTGAAAAAATATGTTTTTTTGTGAAAAATAAGAATAAAAAACAAAAAACTTGTTGTAAAAGTTGTAGATCTTTCCTTTATCTACAAGTTTGCTATATGACTTTTTTCCATACCGAAAATTGAGATAAACCGGTTTTTATCAGTCCAAACTAACGCCCTTTCCCTTCTCGACCTCAGATTATATTCTTCTTGTTTTCCAATGAGTTTCTACTATCACGTTTTTCGCTTCAAAAATTATCAACCCTGGTCTATCCAACGAATGTTTGGATATCTTCTAACGTGATGCAAGTGAGTGTTTCCGTAGTAGATGAAACTACAGTGAAAATTCGCTGAGGTTCTCATTTCTCAAACCACATATATCTTCAGCTAAATGTAGACATCTCCAGATTTGTTTTTCAACAAAATTTGCTCCAATTTACATCGTTTTTAACGACGAGCCACTGTAAAAACTCAATTTCAATATTTTTATTAGTGAAAATAATAGAGACTGAGTTATATTAGCTGCCCTTGTTTCATAATTTTCTTATATTGTATGAAATAAATCACTTGATTGTATGCAGATTGACTTCTTGTTGATCTCTGTAGGGTGAAAAACAAATTAAACCATATTAGAAATATAGTGGACAGAATTTATTCGTAAAAAAGCCTGATAATGTCTTCGTATTTAATCAGTATCTTTTATTTAGCAGAAAGTATCCAGCTGATAAAATTAAGCTCATGGAAGTGAATTGGAATGTTATCAAATTGAAAATTAATCCGACCTCGTTACATATAAATTTTCATTTTCCGATTTTATTTGTTTGCAAATATTTTCTTATTATTCGTGAAAAATCAATACGCTTCTTATGTTTATTAATTGCTAATTCTAGGGAGGTACCAGATTGATATCCTGACAACAGACCAGCGAAAATAATCCTTGGCTACAAATAAATAAGAAAAGTATTTAAAATATATTTGAATAACTCTTTATTCTGTTGCTGCAATTCTATGTATATCGTGATATACATGATTTTTGTACCGAGATTAGCGCTGCTACAGAAAAAGAACTCATGTTCCAAAAGCTAAAGACTGTCATCTCTTCAGTCTGAAGCCTACTATTTCGAATGCCTGTTTTCTTATGTTTTGCCGACCTAAAAATATATTTTGTAAAATTTATTATCAAACTTGGAAAACCTGGAACTGAAACACATAATTTATTGAATGACAATTGTATGACAATTAATGTTTGTCACATCCACGCGTTTTCAATATAGCCCTCAAGTTGTTGAAGATGATGCACGTTCGGTTCACCCTTCCACGTCAAAAACGGATGAAAATATCGGTTATCTTCTTTGATCTGATCGTCACCTAAGTATTCATGCGATTGCTGAATCTTCTATAGGAATTGCGAAATTTTGCGAAAAAATTTTACATGAATATTTTAACATGCGTAACACTGGTGCATAAAATCCTCACCTTTGAAGAACAAAAAGACATTAAATCTGCAATAAAAGGAACAATTATGACTATGTTGAAGCTGGGAAGAAGAAGCGGCACGCGTCCTGAAAAAAGTCACAGAAAAAGACTTCCTACACTGTTTAGAACAATGAACACAGATCATAGGAAACCGTAAATAAAAGAACGTTTGTACGTTTATTTCCTTCTTTATTCAATACATCAACGATTGCTATGTGGGCATCTTTCATGATGTTATCAACAGATTATTTCGTAAGTACATTATAAAGTTACAAATACTTATTCGACCATTAAAATTCATACTAAAGTTATGTGGTTAATAATTATTTGGCACTTCATTATAATGTGAAGACATCGGCCCTTAGTCAGCTTGAACGATACTAAGTAAATTCTTTTAGGTGTTGCATAATCATAGAAAACTGCTCATCATGAAGCGACTATTCTGAAACAATCACCATTTACGGCGTATTCTACAATAAACGGTGATGTTAAATTCTAATAACACCGTCTACTGATAACAAAGCGATTTAAACTAAAATGGTTCACGTTAACATTCGGCTTAAACGTTTAACAATTCGTCATTGTTGAAATGTTTGGTTTAAAAATTCCTATTTCGTTGACAAGTATCGATACGCATACTGGATATGTGTGTGTGGAGTATTCAACAATCCGCTTATGAAAAATCCCTAGTGAAAATGCATGAACACACAATGCGGCCACGGAAGATTTTTGTCACTTATCGACATTCCGGAAAAATGTTTTGATCAGATACCGGAACTTTTGTGATGATTAATTGGAAATTTGCTTCTAATCCACGGACCATTCGTTGATAAGGTACGAAGTTTTAATTGAATTCATTTCAAAGAGGAAGTTGGTGCTTATTAAAATATTGTCACGAATGAGCAGAACTTGATTCCACTGTTTCCAATTAACAATTCAAAATAAGAGCAGCAGTTTACTTTATAATAAGGTATTTATCCGACTAGAATTCTTTTTCCGATTTTCTTGAAACATAATGGTTAAAACAAGGTTAAGTTTATAAGGGTAATCCTGACGAGGACTACACAAGGAGTACATCAGGATAACCCTATTTGAAATAAATTAATTTTCCATCAGGTTTACCATACATGGAACCTCTCAGAATAAAAAGAAAAATATCGGTTATCAGGTTATGCTGACGAGGTTCACAGTAGAAATACATCCTATGAATTTCAATGGAACATAACTCTCATTTTGATTTTATAAATCTTTGCGTAAATAAAATTGTTTGTATATCGTTAACATGAGAATATGAATATATCACTTCCATTTCATCAGTTTTTATATTGGAAGCGTCGAATCTAGCGAAAGTTCTCTTTTTCAAAGTTTTTGGTTTACATCTGGTTATATGACCTTACTACTACTGTCAAATGTTATATATGATAACGACGTGGCTTGTTGTTTATGTTGCCAAGTTTAGGTTGCCAGCATGCAGCTGTGAATCTTTTTTTCTACCAGGTAAAAATGCTGCTGAAACTGTTCTTCCGGTGGAACTAGCATACAAAACTGAGGCTTTGAGAAAACTCAAGATTTCGAGTAGTTTGCATTATTATAAACTGACGACATGTCACCGCTTGTTAACTCTTAACCACCAACCAGTGATCGCTTCAAATTCTTCTTTGTGTTTTCCCCTTCTCTTAATCCTGAGATTTCAGCGAATCAGTACCTTCAATCCACATTATCCTCCGTGTGCTTCTAGACTCAGAAGGCATTAAGTTAGTTTGTACTGCTGCTACGTGGATTTTAGTTTTGTCACGAGTCACAGTGACAAAAACGATCACGTTTTGGTAGATAAGCGCGTAGAAGAATTATCATAAAGGCAGACCTGGAGTGGATGCCACAACTTGTGTAGTAGCCATTCCAAATCGCTTGAAATAACAGAAATTTGAATAGCGTTATTCTTTAGTACTTCTATTAAATAAAACCACATTGTGATGAATTTATACAAACAGAGATAATTTCTCAAAATAACTATCACAATGCTGGTCATAAATTCGTTTATATGTTAATGAGGATTTTCAATTGCTATGTAAATTAATGTATTACATTCTGTTCGTTCGGTGAACTTAAAGTTCTGATTACACAAAACAAACAATTTCTTATTAAATAGAATGAATCAATTAATCCTTTACAAAATGTGGTTACAATTCCAATACAGAGTAGATTTATTTGGTAACTCAAATGATGATGATCATCATAAAATGTAATTATTTATTGAAAATACTTACTGGATTATGCATTAAAACACAATCAAACATTTCTAATTGAACTGTATACAGCCGAACATTATAACTTACTTAAGTTGGTTGGACCACAATTTATCAAATACAAACAAAAAAGCCTATAATAAATGTTCGAAGTGGGCACCTTTCGGACTCTACGGAGGATATTTCTTTGAATTTGAAAGGGCATTCCAAGATTTTGGCTTATAGCGTCACGATGAAAGTTTATTTTATCGATCATTCGGTTCCTTATGTTTACTGGTTCTGGAAATATCAACATTTTAAGATATCCAAAAAAAAATGAATCCATTGTATTTAATTTCTTTGTGGAATAATCTTTCAAGTTCAAAGAAATATCCTCCGGAGACTCCGGAAGTGTGTAGAAGTGAAAGGTGCTCACTTCGAACATTTATAATAGTTTTTTTTATTTGATGAGTTGTAAGTTAACCAACTAAATTTTCCTATATTTAAATTTTGTTCTTGAGCAAGTAACAATGTTCGACTGTATGCAGTTCAATTAGAAATGCTCGACCTAACCTAATCTATACCATCTTCCTGCTAATTCATCACTCCAAATAGTTGCTTTCTTTCTGAACATAGCTAGTCTCTTAAATTTTGAGTTACAGCACGTGGTCTTCGTAGTGCTTCTCATAAATCTAAATTGATGGATCGATCTTGACATAATTCGCTACCTCAGAGCAACAGTGAGATATCTTCATTTGATTTGATATTTTACAATGATAATATTGTTTCACAAAATAAGAATAGGTATATTTTTGCTATGTACTTACTCGTATTTTGTATTCAAATCATGTAAATTGAAACTATTATTAATACCTAATAGTCGGCCACACAGAAAATGAAGCAGACAATATTCGTTCTTGTATTGAAAGACAATTTTGAAAAGTGGGCCCATTTTCATTCCTAGTGAAATATCAATGCTTGATAAGACCTTCAAGAAGACAGAGGAGCCCTATAATGTGAAAGAAATGGAAACATCGGACTTTTATGATTGGAAGAAGTTGTCTGAGAATTTTGGTAAACATTTTTATCTAAACACAGATGATGAGAAATGCACCTGGAACGATGTAAGGATAGTTGAACTAAGGAAACGAAATGAATATTCAATTTTTTATAAGACATCTTATAAAGATGAATGTTTCAGAGAAATTTATATAATAAGAAAAACTAGGAAAAGCACAAAGGAGTTAGTTTTGAAGAAAGCTTACACCGAAGCACCTTCAATTACAGAAAATAACAGAAAAGATATAATTTCATTGTATCACCAATTCTTTTTTAATTTAAAAAGCTCAAAAAAGGTCTTACAGCTGCCAACTGTGATGAAAAAACATTGAAAAAGACAAAGAACAAAGCATAATTATAATAATACTATTTTATATTCAATTTGAGAAAATAATTGTTGTAAATATTAATAAAAATAATATCATTTTTGTACCAATGACTACATTATTTTATTTATTTATTACCAGTACACAGTTAGTCCCAAATAGGCTAATAATGTATTTCATTTGCTAAGACATGATCTTAGAAAAATTAGATTTTTCAGTGTTACAGTGAGACATTCCTGTCAAGCCTTATTATTAATTTTTTTTATAGCTATAATACTAAAATCGAAAAATATGCCAAAACGCTGTTTCAGGAACTACCAGACAGCATATTAATATTTTTTCCATTTTTAATTGTTGGTACTGTTGGTACTGTTGCTCTGAGGTAGGAATATATCGTTATCTCTGTGGACCCTGGGGGGCATCCCATATCCGATGAAGAATTATTTCAACAAGACATCCGTGACAAATGTGGACATTAGATCCATTATCGCGTGAACTTTTACCAGTTTTAGTGCTTTTGGAACATTATGGGTATTTTTCTCTTAAGAGGTAGTTCAATACTCCTAACATATCTTGTTCATGTCTTACACTAGTCTCAATAACGTTGAAGATACCAATACCATGTAAGTGCTCTCTTCATTCCCAAACAATTTTCTTATAGCTAGACAGGCTATAACCTTTTCAGTACATTAGCTACTTTTTGTCTGGAAATGCATATGAAACATTTAGCAAAAGCAGAGAAAGTATTTTTGATAATCATGTTAAGTTTCTATTCTATTCCTTGCCTCACTTGCATATTCCACTATTAATAGTTTTTTCTTCATTAGGCATGACTTAAAGTACCTACGACTCATCAATCTAAACTGTTCCATATTTTTGCGTCTTTCTCATCGATTTATTGTTGTTCCCTATCCAAAATCTTCTCCAATAATCTGCATGGACAAATTCCAATATTCTTATTGCTCGTTATTTGACGTGACTGAAACAAAAAAAAACGCAAGTATTTATGTCGAGTAATTTTTTGTCTTGAAACAAATATACACGTCCTCTAATGATAAAATTTATAACTTCTGTTGAAAAAATTGAGCTGTTAATTCAAGAGCTCAAAATCAGTTGAATGTATTCTTCTTATATGTAGAGAAATATTTTCGCTTGTAATGAAAAGATCGGTTTCAGTTATACACACGGTTACTTATCGGTCAGTATTATCAGCGAAACCTGAGTATTTATTATACATGTGACATTTAGTCGCATTTTCAATCTATTTTCTCTAAGGGTAAACTTACAGTAGATTAGAGAATTTTGATTCACAGCTCGCCCTATAAGTCACTAAGGATTACGCCGTCTGAAAAGGGTTTTCTATTCAAGCCTATATATGTCGCAAACAAGAACGAGAAGATGTTATCTTCATTAGAGTTTGCTTTTTTGATTTCGGAATAAATTGGTTATTTGATATTGCATAAGGCACTATTCAGCAACGTATTTTGGTATATATAAAATAGTAAGCCTAGAAAAAGGTCGAAATATATTTTATTGAACAATTTCGAATAAACAGAGTGGAAAATAAAAAGGAGTATTCGTGTGTCCAATTTTCAGTCAATATTTAAAGGAAGTTTAATTTTTTATTACCAAAATAACCAATAAATTGACTAACCAAGTTTACAAAATTCCTTGCTTAGATTCATTTATCAAAAACACCAAAACATAACACATTTCGGTAGTTAACACACCTGTTGACTGTTCATTCTCAATAACAACAGTTAAAAACTGCGCTGTGACGCGACAATTTTTCTTTAAATGTTGAAATAAATACACAAACTGAAAAGACAATATGTTTTTAAACAATCAAAATATGCCAAAAGCTGAGTTTTGATTTAACGGCTAAAAACGAATAGATTTTAGTCAACGAAATACTGCGCTTAGATTTGGAACGCTAATACCTTTTCAAGCACTAAGTGACTATAAGTCAAAAGCTGAATTTTGGTCAGATATTGCGTTTGAGTTTTTATTTGGAGCCCCTTAAATAATAAAGGCTTGAAGAAATTACGATACAAAAAAACATTGGAACAAACAGTGGAGCCATAAAACAAAAAATTGAAGGAAGAAGATAGAAAGGGTTAAGCACTTAACTCTAAAATTAGTGATGTGGCAAAGGTAGATGTAAAGATCATCGGGCAGACCTTTGTGCTCCCAGATATCAAGGAGGCTGTAGAAAAATGAGAGCTTCTGCAAACCCAACTTAACAACAAGGGTGGTTTTTTAGACGAATTTCAGATCAAAGTAACTGAATTAATGAGGATGTAAATATGCGTTCTTTAGCATGCTTCAAGAGCTGACATATAAAATAAGAGAAGGATTCTCAGTGTCAGTGCATACAATGAGAAGAAATGTAATAGAGAAAATATAGAAATGAAAACATTACAAATTGAGAATGCGAAAGTTCGGCATAAACAGGGGACGGGTGCCATAGATCTACTGTATAATATTATAAAAGGAGAAGGGAAAGAAATGAATTCAGTAAGAAAAATGAAAAAAATGCAAAGTGCCCCCTGGAGAGAAATATGGATGATGCGAAGTTAACCAATTTCCCAGATATTTGGGAACATAAGTCCTGATGTGTTAATAAAGCATAAGAAACTGGACCAAAATAATTATGCGCAAGAACCGATAAGTGTTTCAAACGTTATGTAGAAGCTGTGTAAGCGAATCATTCTAGATTTCTAGATAATGGAAGCTTAGCAGAAATAATATGGCTCCCGAAATGAGAGATCGGCGACACATACAATAAAATGGATCCAATAAATAGCGAGTGACGCAAATTGAAGATCTTCAAGAGAGATATTCGCATTGGCAACTCTTATTTTGCAAAATGTGGAAGGAAGAAAGGGAGAAATAGTCTGAACGTATACAATACGGTAGTAATTATTTTGAAACTAAAATTCTGTTTATGGGAAAATTAGAAACGACATCCAAAAAAGTCGTCAAGGAAAATGTAATGAGCCCCAATTTCTTAGAATGCTTGTAATGAGCTGCAAAAAAGAAATATAATAAATACGGATACTAGATGCTGAAGACAACAGAATTACGGCAAAACAAATTCTAACGTACAAGCAGCAAAATATGAATAACCAAGTAGAAAGGAAACGAATAGCTCCCCGACAGAGTTCACTTTATGCTAAAGGAGGAGCTTTAGTTCGAGTAGCGCATTACACTGTCTACAGTGGAAAAGATACAATAAATAGTGTATGTTGACATATTTTTCTATATATTCTTTATATAACATGATATTAATAGTTAATAACGAATATTTATCATAATTCTGAGATACTCAGTATATATTTTCCTCATATATGAACTCTGGCATTTCATATTGAATGGCATTCATCGAGAACGGAGAGAAAATATTATACTTTCAATTATTTGCTATCTTTCCAAGTCAAATCCAATATTTTTCTGAATAACCCGAAGGCTTTTGGAATAATATCTCTTCATACCCGACGAAGAACTATAATCCTGACACTGCACTACAGTTTACAGATATTGACTAGATTAGTTTGTTCAGACACTTTTATAATAATAATGAAATCTTTGTTCAAGTAATTACGTTTTCTTATAATGAAATTTGTATCAACAATATACTAGTTATTAGCGATTCGAATTTTTTTCAACAGTAAAAGCTGATTATTGATGTTTTTCACAAATATTTGTTGATTGTTGATTATCAAGACTTGTTAGATAATTTTTGAGGTTACTTATATTGTATTTGGGTCTTAAAATTTCAGATATTGTTCCGAGTAGCAGAATTGATGATGATCTTTGTGCGTTTAAAGATGCTTATGTGTTTGATAGTCAATTTGCAATTTTAGTGGTCACATTTACGTTGAGGTTTATCATCGAATAAGTACATATGGATCAGTTGCTTATGGCCTAGAGGAGGGAGGCATTATAAAAACTTCATCTCTACTATTTTTCGATAGCACTGAACATGGTTTTACGGGATCTTTCACTTCACGATGCTTGTATGTGGACGTTGACCTTATGTTCCCCAATTCATTGATCCCTTTATGTAATATGCTTAATTTAGATAGATGAATAATAACAATATGACCAGTAGCTCCGACAAAATCGTGAAATTTGTGTATATTTTTTCCATTCAACCCTTTTCATCTTTGTATCATACAACTTGTACAAAGTAGTAAGTAGAGATGTTTAAAATGAATCAATTTATATTCTGTTCCGATATCCATTAATTTTTTTTTCTGTTTTCTATTAGAAACCACATCTAGAGTGAATTTAGAAATGTATTGATATTTGTATTTTATTGATGATAATTATTCATTTAAATATATTCAAATATACTTGTGTTCAATGAAAATTACATGCAGGCTAAGTTAAACCTCAAATTAGAAACCCAATGAAAACTAAAAGTGATGACCTTTATCTGTTTGTATTGAAATCGTAAGCTTTAATTTATTTCTCATGATTTATAATTATATAAAACGTTTTTATAGTTCTTATTAAATTAAGTTTTAGCTTTGGCTTTGTATCATGAAATACGCAGAGTTTGAACAACCTCTTTAAACGTCTGGACTCTGAGTTTATGAAGTAGGAGGGAGGCGCAGCTAAGCCTCTCGATTTAACCTAGTTAGGGAGACTATAATAAGTTGAATGGGAAAGATATACGTGTAGAGAAGAGGGAAAAATAATAAATATAATATACTTGGCTGCACACAATGTAAGTTGATTTTTTCAAGCAGAAACTTAGATATATGCAATTTATTATATTTATTGAACAATATGTGTTCCCATGAACTCTCAAATCTATTTATATTAAATAACAAATTCATAGATTTCATCATAGGAAGGAAAATATCAAGGAAAATATTGTAAGTAAAGTGCATAACAATGCACTTGAACAAAATATAAATGAGGAACCATTGTAAAACAGAGAAGAGGAAATTCGGAAGTAGAAAAGAGGAAAATTAAAACTTACGAAATCATAGAAAAATGCTTTATTGTCAAAAAATTTGTAGACAAAATCTTGTAAAAACTGAAAACAAACATAAAAATAACTAAATAAAGATACACATAAAATAAAATTTCATTATAGAAAAGAAAACCACAATGAGTAACAAAATTATAAGTGTTTTTTTTTCAATTCCTTATTTCGTAGACCTTTTGATATATTAATGCTTTTAAATGTTCTTGATTTAAGGTCTCTTTTGTTCTAAAATTAGTTGATAAAAACTGATGTTGAGCCAAAACATCAATGTTTTATCAATCCTTCAAGAATTATTAAAAAAGCTTATTTTAAAACAGAATTGACCTAAAATCAAGAACATTTAGAAGCATTAATTATGGGTAATAGTAATATAGAAGTCGTTTACCAAATAAAAGATGATATCTATTTTGATATCAATGGACAAGTGATTGTGCTTTTTTTTGCATTGTAAAATATTGAGCCATAAACTAATTCTGAACAAATAGTAGGTGTTAGGTCGTGCTCCGCGTTCCTAAGTAGACAGCCGTGCTTACGAATTAGGCAAACGGATTCAAAGATGAATAAGGAAGGAAGAGCCAGAATTTTTAATCTGTTAAAGAAGTCTCTGAAGTGAGCCCTCCTGTTCAGTCCGAGTTTAGTCATCCTTAGAATGTTTTAATATATGACTGCTGGCTATAAACAGAATCAAATTAACTGCAAGTAATTTATTATGAAATGCACGTGTTGAAATTTCGAATATAGGATAATGATTACACTATCAAGACACGATTTGTGTAAATTTCATCTAAGTTAGAAAATAAGTCTCCTTAAAATAACTTAATATTTTTAATCTAATAATATTACCACTAATTAATCAGCAAATTTCCTTTTTATAATAGTTATAGAAATTTCATCTTTTGTGATACTGTTGTTTGAAAAATATCATTTCAGTAGTTTGATTTTGCTTTTTGTTTCTGTGTGTGTCTGTAATCGGTATGTCAATATGGGTGTGGCTACTTTTCCATATATTTCTGTTTTCATTTGTTTTTGTAGGCCGTTGTTGGTGAACAAGTACCAAGCACTGTTGCTTAAACAATAAACCCTGCTATACTCTTACCGTCAAGCCCTCTCTTATTTTTTCTTATGATTTTGTGAAAACCATCCGCATTTTTTCCCTTAGGAAATCATTACTTGAAGATTTCCTTATCCATATGTCAACCTCTTATTTTATTTATAGTTCTGGGTAAGCAGATATCTCGACATCATCATAGTGTCATCAGCCTAGAAATTGCTCTGTATATTAATACAGAGTTGATGTAACTTAATAAAATATTTCTGTTATTCTGTAACAAGAAGTAAACAACCCGAGGCTCAACTCAAAATAACACCTCCATACTCCATTATCGTTGTCAATTCAGGCGGAGAAAATATGAAAACGTTTTTCCTTGTAAAGTGAAATGAATTCGCATGCCACAGACGAGGGCAAAGTGCACATCTAGACGACGTAAAGAATTACATCGAAATACTTGCTCTCATAATATAACTCACTGTAGGCCAGTTGAAAATATACAAGCATGAATCTGAGCCCTCGCTTCTCCAAATACAACAATATAGTTTTCATTTGGAACATGTCAATGGAAGCTTATATTCATATGAGGTATAAAGAACTAAATATCAAAATAAAAGAATTGAAAACAAAATTGCACACATAGGATATATATAAAAGTGAAATTTAATCAATTTTTGTACAGAACTTATTATCTGAGAATGGATTTTTATAAACAAAACCTCTCGAACAAAAAGCGCTCATAAATGATTCATAGCATTTATTGAATATTCATAAACTGATTTATAAGTATGTGATCAGCATATTATAATAAGTATTTCTCAAAATCCTCTACAAAAACAACAAGTCGAAGAACTTCAAAGATTTGAATTTCTATTCATCATTTTCATTCATTCATTCATTCATTTCTATGAATCAGGATTTCTATTCTTTGTGAAAAGAAAATAAATTATTATACACTATTATGGAGTATAAGTATAGAGAGGACCGAGCTAATAAGTTGAAATTTCTGCACCCGAAAAACAGTTCTAGACGTCATAAATCATCATTATGCCGTTTTCTTGGATTATGGCTAGTGCTTTGTGCGCTTACAAATCCCTTTATTGAGGTTAATTACTCTCCTTGTTTTTTTTTGTTAATGTTTTTTTGGTTCCGGCTTTTCAGCTTCCTCTATCCTTTTTTGTGTCTGTATTTTCAATATATTTCTTGGCATATTCTTTATTTGGTTCCTCCAGGAATTTCTTGGTCTGCCTATGCCTCTTGGCAATAGAAATATCTATTGTGGTATTATTCACGTCACCAAGAGAATATAATTCAAAGAATACAGTTCATTCCTCACAGAACTTAATATTCTTTTAATTTAGCAAATTTTATAGAAGTTGTTTCAACGAATAACTTGCATTATCCATTTCTATCATACAGTTTTTACGAAGAACATCTCCTCTTAGTGGTCAGTACTAGTTTTATTTTGTCAAAATTAATTTGGTGTTTGCCACTCATTGATCCTTGTTTTATCTAAATGAAGTATATTTCTACTTTGGTTTCTCATTTCTATTATAGTACTCAAGTAATTTCTTTCCATACTACAATATTCGTTCTTCCTATCAAAATAGACATCCTGGAATGCTTTTTCTAGCGAAAACCTAAGTTTCTATGGTGTGTTTTGACTCATTTTAAGGTAATCCTTATCATCTCGTACCGCTTTGTCAACTGTCGGAAATTATTTTTCCAAGAATTTTGAAATTTTGGTTTTCCTGGAGCTTTATAAAGTGTTCGAAACTCCCCAAATTTCTCTCTGTGATTTGTAGATTTCCCAAAACCAAGCGTACCACTAACTAATTCTAATGTGTCATCAGTACTAATACATAAATATTTGTCTGTAAATAAGTAAAAACAATTGAATATTAATTTTTCTCTTGGGGGACTGATTTTTCGACGTTTACACGAGTTTTTCATAATCACAATGGAAATCATAATAGACTGCACACTGCACCTCTGAAGTTGCAGCTGAATTGAACTGTAAGAAAACACAACATGGACTTCTTTACTGTATGAAAAACCTAAAATCGTGTTTTAGGTGGAAATTCATTTTTTCATGATATACCATGCAATCTACAATACACAGTTCAAGTTTTATTAGCTGAGGTACATTTAAAAATTTTGGGAAATATTTAGATTATTCCGTAATAATGTTAACAATAACCGTACTAAATTTTAGGTTATTAAGAAGGCTTTATTACTATTTCGTGCATGAAAATAGACTATAGGCGAAGTTGAGAAAGAAAGTTGTCTAAGTGAAAAAACTATTTAGTAGGAATGTCATTTGCACCACAATACAGCTATAATTTTGGAAATAACAAAGAAAAAACTATTCAACAAGTTGACATTGGAAAGTTTTAATTCGAGAATATGGTCTCAATAAAGAGATTAGGAATATTTAGTTATAATATATTTTTCAAAAATTTACTTTGAACAATTCCTATGACCTGTTATTAATGTTATAATATAATTCCGTTATTAGGTTATCATTTGATGTTATCATATTTTACCAATGAGAAGTATTTACTACAAAGTTTTCTTTCAAGTGAACCCACATTAGTTCCTAAATATCTGGAAATACATATTGTTGAAACTATTAGGAATGATAGAAACGTGAAAAAATAAATTTTGTTGTTTTAATCATTGACTGGTCTACGAAACATTCCTCTCAGTGATTTCATAATTCAGGCTCTTTTTGTGTAAGTTTTGCAAAAATTGCATTCATAAAATGACATTGTAAGTTGTATCGGAAATGTTGAGTACCATGAAAATATTTTCTAAGAGTTCATTTGTGATATGATAAAGTATATAGTTCTTTTTACTGTTCGAAAGTTCTAAAAAGGAAATAGTTATAAAACGTAACGCCTTCAGAGAACCAATGAACTGATAGCATACGTATCAAACTTGAAATGAATGTATATAACATTGCTCGGTCGAGTTAGTCATAAAATTAAGAGTTTTTTTGATTTTATTCTCATTATTATCAACAAAAAGTCGAGGATTGGCCTTTAGAATATCTGTCTACTCTTCAATCATATAAGTGGCTATGTCCATCTACCAACCAATCTTTAAGAAGATCGAAATGCGAGATATGTCAACATCGATGTGAATATTTCAAATCTGACATTGTCTTCATAAAATTTTGAATCTTCAATTGTGAAAGTACTCAGAACTTGTTGTCATACGAGTGCTATTTGAATTGTTTTCAGATATTTGGATCATTTATTTTGACAATCGCTCAAAAAACCTCATGTCGATTGGTACACAGAAATGCTGAAAAAAGTCGTTCGTGGTGCTTTGAAAGACGTCTATAAGATGGTGACATGTGACACGAATCATGAACCTATGCATACGAACCCGAAATTGAACAAAATTTGGGTCTTTGAAGATGAACCAAATCCTGTTCGCGCACCGAGTACTCCGAAAAGTCAGGGACACCAATCACAGAAGACGAATCATCCTTTATCACAACAATGCGAGCTCTCACACATCAGTTCAAACAAACACGTTTTTGAAGAGTCACAACACTGAATTGATGGGTCATTTGCCGTACAGTCCTTTTTTGACACCCAATGATTTCTTCATATTCCCGCAGAAAAACCGGTTGATGCGTCAAATCACACGTTTTGAACGTACCTCGATCGGAATGAAAAAAATGTTTATACAATTGGTTCAAATGGATTCAAAAATGTATTGATTTGAATGGAAAGTATTTTGAAAGCCATATTCAATTATAAATATTTGTTTTCATTTTCTATCTTAAAACTTAAGTAGTACCCCTTGTATAATATTAAATATTGGAAGTGATGAAAATTCGAGATCGTCCCAATTGAAAATACTATATGTAATTTTAGTGTAAGTTTGAAGAATTAATTGATTCAAACGGAGTTTAGCAGAATATTTAGGAGTTAGCTCACGAAAATCATTTAAATCCTGAGTGCTATAGACTATAGATTTTACTATAGATTTGAAAACAAAAATGAATTTGATAATTGAGTTAGTTGAAACAATCAATTGGAAACAAAGAGTCAGCAGAATTATTAGAGGTGGAATACTCGTAATTACATTTGATTGCCTTCTACTGAGATTGATAAGCTTAGCCCAATCGAATAGTTTCCTGACAGTTTTTTTTTACTCAATTGATGAATAGAATGCGATCGACGAATTCATTCGACCTGAAATAAATCAAAAGTATGTATTGGCTGTTGACGTGTAATCCACCATTATTTATGTTGCTAACTATTTTTGTAATTTTTCTAATCAAGAAAACAATGATATGCTTTTAGATATTGCTACTCCCACATAACAAAATCTTCTCTCCCTCTCGTCTGCCTTTTTTGAGCCTGCTAAAGCTAATGCTAATGATAATAAACATTTGATTTCAGTATAAATTGATTCACTTGGAATGATTTGTAACGCTGCCTTCCGGTCTACACGGGTCAATGTTAATTTTGTCCAAACCAACAGTACTGTACTTTACAATTATGTATAAATGACCCAGAAATATAACACAATAAATTTCGGTGCTAGGATGTTCACGTAAAACGTCCTTTAATATATTTTCTCATTTATTATTTTATTTACGTTGCCTTGTTTCGCAAAATCTCTTCGGTACTTAACAACATAACCCGCTACTAAACTGGAAACGTCTGTAATACGATAAGCTGTATAAGTGAATGTTGAGTGGTGTAAATTGATCCAAAAATCGAAATAAAGATTCGAACACGATATCTGTAGCGTAAAGTTTTTCTCATCGTTCCGCGATTCCCGCTACCCTTCGATAAAGCTAAGAATTTCGACGTTTCGTCAATATAAGACATGACGTAGATGATGAAAAATGATAGTGAGAAGGCAAGCAGATATTTAATACGGGTCCATTAGGGCTGCCGTTATCTCCGCAGAAGCGTTTAGAGAAACTGGACTGAGATAGATCGGGTGTTTGAGACTAAAAAGTATTGATGGAAAGTCTTTTCGTGTCAGCGGAGATATCGCTTCTATGTATTTTGTTTCAGATTTTTGGGAACCCACACAATAGATGAATATACGATGATATATTGTGGAAAGACACGGCAAATTTCTTCATGAAATAAAGAGTTGTCATTACATTGCATATTCAGTATGATATACGATATTTGTATTTAGTAGGAATTATATTTTTTAAAAATTTATTTTCCAAGCACACAATTATAGTTGGTGGTAAGTGGAAGAAATCGTTCCATGTTTGTGGGTTAATAATGAATTCATAGCAGCAATCACATAATGAGTATTCTACTATAATAATTGATGGAATTAATCATTATTCATCTTGTCTTATTCTTTTCCAGAGTCGTATTGAGACTCCGTATTCTCTTCCACTTCTGTTCTGCACAAAAACACATTTCCTCTTGTCATATTTCTGTCAAGAGCTCAATCCATCGTTGCATGTGTTATTGCAGATATAGTTAATACATCATTCATCATTATCTCAAATATCCAATTCTAATTTTAATCTTCTTTGATATTTATGCCTGAATATCCATACAACGATACTTTATTTCACTAATATTTGCATTTAATTGTTTCATTTTTTTCAAATTTATCTAAATCATGTAGTTTAACTCTCATTTGTTTTTTTTAATCTCATACTTTTTACCTTCACATTTCATAAAGATTCTAAGTTACCAGAATATAGTGAATTACTCAATTTAACTTCTATATTTTTATTCATCTTTTATGAAAAATAAGAAGCATCAGGCTCAAACTGTCTTTTGTCCCATTACTTGCCATAAGGAATTAATTTGATCATTTTTTTCTCAACGGTTTCAGGAATCTTACTTTTTTGCTTGCGCTGTTACGTAACTATTCTTATTGATATCTCCATTTCTGCTAAAGATTCTCTTTTATTTTTCTATGTATACTAAATAAAGCCACCTCCAAATCTATCTATGCTCCTAATTTTATTTTTCCAGTCTTGTATATATCGCTTATTTGTCTGACCGGTTCTAGCCTACATCTTAAGACTATGGTGTAGAATTTATATGACAATTTGACCTGTTCCCTCGCAACTTAATTTATTTTTTTAATGTATTTAGTATTATATATTCTCCTCTGGAATTTTTCTATATACCATGACCTAAATTCTTCACTTATTAATTACCTCACATTCCTTTTATATCCACAATACTTCATTTTCTAATCCTCTTTGGTCATTAACTGTACCCCATCTACTTTTTCTCTTTCTTTGTTATATTGGGAAGTCTGGTTGTATTCAGCTTTTATTTTATGAATTTTGATTTTTCGTCTCTTTCAATCCTTTGTTATCATTTCTTTTTGTGAAATTCTTCCCCATCTTTTTATGTTTAAGTTCTTATGTATTTCTTATGTAATATCAAATTATCCGTCTTTGCATGAGCTTATCCAATTTAAATTTAATTATATTTGTTTTGCCGTCTTACTCAATATTTCTTTCAGAATATGTTAATCATTCTCAAGAGCTTATTTTTTGTATCGTTACTGAGTTTATCAATTACCAGTTTGTTTCGTCTTCTTATTTTTGTCAGGTTTCTTCATTATTCAATTTATATATCTACATCTTCTATCAACAAAGGTACTAATTATAATGACGATGGAGTCATGTTTGATGGTGATTTATTAGTCTCAAAATAGTTCATTTATCACGTACAACCAATAATAGAAATCAACAATTCTTGGATCAAACTAGGTTCCTAGTGAATTTGGAAAAGGTCTTTTTTTGCAGTCAATGATCAATTGCATTCTTTTGAGATACTTGTTAAAATCTTGGCAGACAAAACTTGAAATATTCGAGTCAAAGTGATGATTAACGCGTTATGATACGAACTCAATGGTTAATAGAAATAATAATCTGGGTAAAAGATTCTCCAAAGCTCGTTTATAAGAAAGAACAAAGAAAACGGGTTTATATGTTTGAACCAAATTTTAATGACTGAAATTAAGGTAAAACTGTAAAGCATAACCATGGATAATGAGTAATGAAACTTAGTGCCAATAATAATGAATAATTTTAAAGTTATATAAACCCAATTTCAATTGATATAGAGCAGGGTGCGTTAAAAAAAGAAATTGCTGTTGTTCGAGGACACCAGAATGCCTACTGAGAGATTGAATATTTTCACAACGCTAAGATAATAAAATGGACATCTGATTGAAACAGTCCAGTGTCGTTCTTGTCTAGAAGCATCTCCACAAAAACCATTTCAAATAATTAGAGTAGTTGAATTGTCAGTTTTTCATACAAGCTGTCTCGCATAAGAACCGATCAAGAGCAGTGGTGTATAGGAGGAACCACACGATTATAAAATCTCCAACGCTGGTTCTACAGTTTCTTTTATAAAAACCTAGCATCAATAACATATCCCCTTCGCTGAATAAGAATTTCTCACAAATTTAACAATAATTGTAACAATTTAATCACTAGAAGAGCTGAATTACAAATTGTCAAATTTGGATGGATAAATTCATATCGAACTTTCGACTTTTTGTAACATTTTAAACATTGTAGTAAACATGTCTTTGGTCATGAAAAATAGTAAAAGTAGAAGAAATTTCTATGAAATGTTAGTTCACCCCCAATCAACTCCCAGATTAGTTGGATCGCCTTCGACTTACCATTATTTAATTCCCTTAGCAGTATCATACAGTGTACCAAATTTGGTATTTAGGAATTGTAAGGTTGCGAAGAAATTGATTTTTCTTAATTTGGGGCCTTATATTGTGGTCCTATAATTCTATAAAAATGCACCTGGTCAAAGAAGTAAATTTGCTTGGTGTTGGTTGTTATGCGCGACACCTTGTATATTAATAGCACAAGAGCCTTGTTAGACAGTTTCATATTCAAAAGATTCCATAATCAAATAAATGGATATGATATTTTGTGTATTAATTGATTGGATCTTGTAGTTTAATGACCCAAAACTAAACATGTCTAAGCAAAATAAAACAGTAAGATATCGCAAGCATCTGTTCTCCATCGAAAAACCATGATATATGGATACTACTCTGTTCAACATTTTTTTATTAATCTTCCCGTACCACTGTTTGAATAAACGATCATTTCCTTTCCAACAAACAAATTCTCAATCTATGTTATGCGATTCAAAAGAGAGAGACCCAGAGAAAGACCAGTAAGCCTTGTCGAATCCCATTTATCTTTTTGTCAAATCAGAACTGCTCCTTCTGAGAAAATGTAAAGCTTTATTTTCACCTCATTTCGACATGGATACTTAATCAAATATTCAGAGAGCATACAATAGAGTATGTTTTCTAATTTCGACATTTCTGGGTTTCCCCTGGAGCAATAAAATTCAGAAACACTCAACGTTGTTTATAATAAACGTCGAAGGATTTTCGACTGTGTATTGTGTTGAAATGTGTTAGCGAGTAAACGGGCGCACACGTGTATATTTGTCACATGAGTATCTATAGAGAATTTATGTGCTAGGGTGAGAAAAATTATTTTTTTTCCTCAATTCCAATTATTTAATCCTCAATTAATTATTGTAATTGATTGTTAATAGTGTTATACTTTCATACATATTTGATTTTGACTCACTCTCAACTAACCTATAAACATTTTATGTCGTTCATAATCTAACCAATGAATATTCAACTTCATTTATAATATAGTTACTGCTGTATTACAATGTGATAGTTATTTTATTCCATGACATAACCAATGCTAATGTGGAAATTTCAAATATTGTTTACAATCCTAAAGTGATGATAAATTAGATAAAAATCTAATGTGCTCCCATATTCAACTATGATACGGAGCCAGTCCACTTAAAACTGAGACTAAGAGATTTCATTTTTTATTAACCCATCTTGGCTGCCCTCACACGTAATTATCTACCGTAAATCCCTTTGACAAATATATTTTTCTATTGATAACAATTGCACTCCGCAACATACAGATTACTCTCTTACTCAACAGTATTCTCATATTTATAATACATTTGGTACACTAGTTACCTTTCTCTTCACGCAATTAATTCGCTTTTGATAATCTCACTCCACCAACTTCAAACGTTCAATCTTGTCGCTATTCCTCCAGAGTCAACTAGAACACTTCAATATTGGAATGATAATGCAGACGTAATTCATGACTTTCAATATAGTATCCATAGTTGGATTAGTGGTGGACCGTTGCTTACATATGCTTTCTGATAGGGCAGTCGTGCTCCACTTAAAACTACCAAATGCGATCTCTTTTGGAAAATTAATCAGACACTTTATCTTGTAACTTTAAACGTCACCAGGCAAACGGTGAGGCTTGTCAAAGTGTTCGAACCTCGCATGTGTGAGTGCTGGGCATTTACCGATGACGTGATCCGCAATTCCTCTTTTTTCCATGTACCAGTAGTATATCAAATTGTCCGTAACGCCATATAGTCTTAGATGACCAGACCTGCCACCAGTAGAATTTCGTACCTGCTTAAGTTGAGCCTCAACGTGTCTCATAACAGGTTTTCTCAACCATCATCGCCTACTTTGCGAGCAGATTGGCTACTGAGAGACGTGATAGCTTATATATACCAATAATGGGTTCTGAGTCCAATAGTGAATTTACTGATCCCAGCTTGGCGAGCGAATTAGCTTCGTTATTGCCCTTGTGGACTGAGTCATTCGGTAACTTAGCGAGCTGAGTCTAGCTGCCATAAAAGCTTTTATAAGACTTATTCACAATAATGTATAAGTCTAGACTACACCGGTTCAGCCTCTATGAGAAGATGGGGAATTCTTTGTTTCCATAGTGTCTATGGAGAAGAGCGAGAAAAATGACAGATTTTAAGCAGAAATCTCCTCTGGTCGAGACCTTTATTAGTATTGCGTATTGTTTTCTGTCAAAAGTGATTAGATATTTACCCGTGGCCTACGTCAATATCTTCGCGAGGTCTGTTATCTCAGTCTGCATTTCGTCAATGATATTCAGCATTTATGCTGTCCTCATTTGAATTACATCATTAGGACTAAAGGTGGAAGATCCAGTTAGGCGCTAGAGAACTCTGGGATACTTAGGTGCATGAGGTGATGAACTCCATACAGGTGCACTCTAATTTTTATTTTCTCTGGTAAAAAAAGGAATCCGCCTCTGAGACTGGCTTAACCTATCCACTTGTCGCCAGACCCTGGTACTTATATGAAGGGTATATTTAGCTGGAACACTTTGTATAAGCATGGTTTCGCTATTTAAATTCTGTATGTGCTGAAATTATTAATATGAAAATTGAATACCTCAGCTTTCAAATGTCTAATACATGTAATTCATTCCAATCAAAGTTTTTATTGAGCTACTTATTAAGAATTGGTAGTTTTGAATTAGAATAAAATGTTATGGAGACTCAAATAAAATCATACCACTGTTAACTTGCTACACAAAAGAACGTCTTTGTATTGAATTAGAATTTCTGAAGAAACAAATTCATATTCGTTTTTATACCAATTCTGAAAGCGTCGAGAACATTTATTAAATTTACTACCTTTTTCCACCCAATGCGAGACATATCGTAGAGATAACAGCCTATATAAACACCGTCAAGATATTTTGGTGGAAAAATAAATCAAAAAGGTCTCGGAAAGTCGATTATTTCAAACGGTATTGTCGTCTTTATGTTTCTACTCAATTTAACTAAACCGTATCGGGTTCGGATGTTGATTGGTTGAGGGAATTTGATAAAATCCATACAGTGTCGTGCTCCACTTCATATATATTGATTTTTCGAGACTTAGTATTCGATTAATATATCAATACAACTTTCTACAAATTACACTCACAACCACACTATCTTTCGATAACCCAGTTATCATCTTTAGGGAAACTGACACTACCTTGATCTTTCTAATATATTCTAAATTTTCCCTCCAATGAATCTCTTCCCGCGAGAAACAATTCTAGGGGGAAAACCATTGCGGCAGGAAATTTTGAGTTCATTTGTTAAGTAATGAACTGTAGAGTGGGTTGTGAAAAATAGGCGCCTTGTACCTATTAAACTATTCATACATCTAATAATCTCAATATCCTCAAATATATCCAACAATCTAATGGAAGGTAAATTATCTAATACCTAATTATTTTTATACTTTTTCTATAAATATGACGGCATTATTCAATGTTTTTGTCCGTTCATATTTTTAATACGCTAGGTGTTTTTGAAACCGAACTTAACATCATATTACAAATCCATTGTTTTATACTTAGGATTACCCAACAAATGTAAATTTTTCGGAGTATTGTATCTAGAAACTGATTATAAACATACTTTTTTGGAAATATTTTTTAATCGTTTTGTATTAACATAACTCAAATAGACAATAACAAATTTCTTATATTTTCTGCTTTAATTTTGGATAAGGTATTTTCCTGGAGATATTTGATAAGCATATGACGTTTAATTAGCTTTATTCATCTGTATTAACAGTTTAGAACTCCTTATGGTTCATTATGTGAAATTTAGTATACACAAATGGTTTAACCTTTATAATTTTTATTATAATGATATATTTTATCATCTTAATATATTTCATTTGATTGGAATAATTATTGTCTTACAGTTACTGGCCAAATCATTAGTCGTACTGTAAGATTTCATGTATAATATCGATTAACGTTTTATTGCTTTAAATTGATTTATTTTTTATTTTCATGATATCCAATTAATTATAGATTAAATTAACATGAATGGAATAGCACAAATTGTGAAAATAGTATGTTTAACAAGTTTTTAAGAGAAATGAAAATAATTTAACTAAAAGTCAATATTGAGTTGATTCATTTTTAGCAGCTATAAAAGCCTCAAATCTGCACAGCATTCATCAATACAAGATTGCATTTTCTCCTGCATTTGAGGATGGAGATTCCACACATGAATAATTTTTTCCAGGAACTGGATTTTGCTAGTGATCTATTCTTTACCCACTTCTCATCTGCTTTTAGACATCTTTAATTGGATTTATATCAGAGCTATCATCCGGCCAAATCAACATAGAGATATGCTCTTCTACCAAAAAAGTTTCAACAGATGGACCAATGTGGTAGGAAGCTCCATCTTGCATGAAAGTGAACAGTCAGGGTGATACTTTTCTCATCGACGACTGTGCAAAGAGCTTCATTCTACAAAATGTGCTTTCGTCAATGAAGTATATTTGTCAAAAATGGAAAAAGTATATAATCCTTCATGATTCGTTATTTTATTCAACTGAAAATGATGATAATGTATCAATTTTTTTATAAATTACGATATATTACCGATCTTTGTTTCACCATTGTTTGGCCCACTTCACTTCACGGGCTAACTCTTCCCACGACAAAATTTTCTTTTTTTATGCTTCACCAGCTTCACCAACCTTTAGTCTTCCTAATATTTGCCGGTTTGTAAATGTTTTCGCATTCTCAAGAGCCTTTACCTCAGCTTCTTCACTTGGTGGAGCTACCCATAATGAAAACAGTGCAACTATTTTGATGAAGACAACACACTGTATATAAAATGAACTAATAACTGAGTAAGTTGACACTGACAAACAAACAATCACAGTTCATAAAGCCAAGTCCGTACCTGACGTCATTCCTTTAAATGTTTGTACTTGTTAACGTTGCTTTATCACTTTGTTAACACAGTGTTGCCATTTGTTAAGATTAAAATAAATAGGTATTCTACAACAAATATTTTAAATAAAAATATAAAACTATGGCATTATAACTGTAGAAACCTAAAATTATTAAGAAACAAATACAGAGCGTTTAATAATTTTGCTAAGGACAGTAGTTACTAAGCTACTAGATATCTATTTAGTTAATATTATCTCAGCTTTATTCTGTTCACAATAATGAAGTTCGGAATCATGGAATTAAAAGAAGTTATAAAGTGATAATTTTACTTGTTGATCCTTATATGTGATAGAATTATACAGAAAACGGAGAGATTAAGTGTGAAGACATTCTATCACATTACATAATACAAATCGAAAGTTCAAATAAATTATTAGAGTAGAGAAAATGAGGATTTATTACCTTAAGAAAACGCCTTCCCTGATATTGAGGTGTTACAAATTAAGAATACATTCTTTGATTTGTAATTAGTCATTGGCATTGAGGTTTCAGATGTGTTTCCTAAAATTAGTTAGATTATCGTGAAAGCTACAAATCTAAACTTTCCCACAAATTGACTAATATCATAATATTTTGAACTAATCAAAACTTGCGTTCTGTTAAATTTATATTTCCAAATTTAATTTAACTTTTGTAAAAACATCAGTTTTAGATAAAAAAAACTCATCTAATTTATCAAGTTATGTATTTCATAGTTTCATGGAGAGATAATTGAACATTGGATATAAGTTCTGAATATAATGTGTGAGGAAAGTTAAAGCTAAGTGCCGCAAGCACATGATTTTACATAGAATATAAATTCTGTATTTGAATTTTAATAGTGACATCAAAAAGGATGAATTTATATGATCGATTATATGGTGATATATGATAGCTTTACATTATAAATTGAATAATAATATTAGACATTTTAGTTACTGGTTTGGTTGGTGACTCAGATGTGTTTCAAGCTAACTAGCTGACAAAATATCTGGAAATCTCTTGGCATGTCAATGTTTCAAGTAACTTGAGCTTTGTGAATCAATTGGGTTAGCGTCTATTGTAGATGAATTGTAGGACATAAACTGAAATAAAGTCATGATCAATTACCACTCAGATCATTAATCAGTCTTGCATACATTTCAACATCAACCTCTATATTACTTCATTCACCGTAATGACGACTTACCTTTCTATGTACGTCCAATCGCAATTCATTGCTCATTACAATATCACAATATATCTACTCAAACGTTAACATTATTGATCTGCGTTAAATGGACTGATCCAATTTCCTCTCCAAACCCTTGGTCGGAATTCGAAGCTTAATAGTAAAACGAACTCGCAGAGCTATCGGCCTCAACGCTTTGATGGTACTTTTTGTTCAACATTTAGTAGTCCTCCCCTGTTCATCCACCTTTTTTCGCACGCACACGACACACATTGAAGTATTTTTACTACGACTTGTAATTTCACGATAGGCTACAATTCTGTCTCTGTTCAAATATCTGGCATGACCTATCAATTCGATGTTTTGACTGTTCATGAACGGCTTTGTTGAAACTGATGTGTGAGAGCTTGCATTGTCGTTGTGGAGAAGGATTCTTCTTCTGCGATTGTGTTTTGTTGCACCAATTGATATTGAAGTTTTTTGCGCGATTGTGAAATTATGCGGTACAAATTGTTTTGACAGCCAAATATTCATGTAATATTGAATAAATAAATAAACTTTGAAAATATCACAAATAGGGCAAAAAGGAAAATCGCAATAATAATTTTAAGAATTCGAAGATAAAACCTATATCTCATGTTATTACGTACTAGTTTCCTTCAGTTACAGCTTTGTGGATTAAGATACTCGATACACGGGTCGATACTTGATTTGCTAGAGAGAAACTTTATTCGAAAAATTATTACATTTCATAAATCTAACAAAAAACGAAATTTATGACAACATACTGGAACTGCATAATAATTATTCCATGTGGTAATCAAAATTATCTCTATATTGTGTAGTTGGTATTAATCAGATTATTTTAGTTCTATATTGATGTATAAATTGAACAGGAATTAATTAAAGTTTGATAATAGAGAAGCCTCTGAAAAATTATAGTATATACATCACGAACTGTATGTTTTGATAATTAAAACCAGTTTGAAATTTTGTTAATGTTTATGTACACTGTTTATCACAAAATGAAGTAATTATTACGTTAAAGCTATGATTAGAGCTGAACTAAGTGTTAGGTTCTTTCCAAAGCCATAACAATGGTTATAAATAAATACATTTGATATAATACCATACTTTTCACTTCCCATTTTCCAGACATTTTGCTTGTTTAGACTATTTCTTGATAACATTAAACGTGCGCCTTAGACAAAAGAAGGTAGTAAGTAGAAATACAAACTTGAAATAGTTCATAGTCTATAGTTTCATAGGACCAGGTATTACTATATAATTAGTTTTATACCTTCTGGCGTCATCTCGCAGTGAAGTTGTACGTGGAACAAGCAGTTCTAAGCCTACAATAGACCTGGGTTTCCTATCTGTAACCCCTGGAGGAGAAGGATTAGTGGTCGATGCACCCTTTTTTCTCACACCTCTATGTTGATACAAACCTTGTTAAAGACGGACCATAACATCAACAAAGGTGGAAACCAATATTTTGCAGTTGGTGATTGATTCAATGCAAGGAGTACTTGAACATGTGAGCTGATTCCTCTGATTCCACAGTGGTTGGAGGAGATAGGGGAGAATATGAAAATGCAGTGTTCCTATATTTTCTAAAATCCATGGTGTTTCCTCGAGTAGCTAAGAAATGATGGTACTCTGGCATTTTACTAGCTGCCATCCATCATTTGGCTCGGTTGCTTCCATCTAGGATAAATCGTCTTAAAAAGGAGTTTTTATTTGCAACGATAACCTCTAATCATGCCCATATACATGAGTCCAAGGAAGAGTGGCCATAAGATATTACAAATATAAGGGGATGTCTATATCTCACAAATAGAACAAAAATAGAATACAGAAAGAGAAAATTGGGGTAAGCATTGTATAAACTTATGCACAAACCCCATTCAAACACAACCTCTTCTGAATCGTAAATTCATGACTACAAATGCAAGCTGATAATTTTTTTTAACAAAACCAGGTTGTTTCCATATCCATATATACAGATTTTCTAATCGTTTTTTCGTAAAATGTGAAGGCTTAACAATCCATAAACTTTTGTGCTCCATATTTGAACACAGATATATCAGTTGTAAGTTCCCTTCATCGAACGAAATATTCACAGCAACTAATGAAATCTTTTACAACGGTAGGTAAGTAGTGATGCGTGCTGCATAAATGTTTAAATTCATACACTTTGAGTTACGAAATAACTAGTTATTGTTTTAAGTTACTTGCTTAGTACGAACCAAGCACTAGAGTTATATAAAAGCAACAAGATCGGAGGAGTGGTTCGCAAAAAACGATTTAGTTCAAGAAATAACTATACTGACATACGGTGTGAGAGATAATGGTTGATTTGACGAGAAAAAAGTAGATTGAGGAAATATGGCAAAACTCTGGTCCTCAGCATCCCTCGTCTACTATAGTTCAGTTTTTGGTACAGGAATTTGGTAGCTGTCAATGCGGTCTTTCTTTGGTAAGTTATTCTGGTTATTGTGAACCTCTGGTGCTTGTGATGAATAAATAACTACATTGCAGCAATGGATTACGTTGAAGAATATTGAAGTATTAAAGTAAATGCAGGAAGTACCATCTGACGATGACGATGATTAAGAAATTAAGGAGGATACAGGAAAAGTGGAAAAGATTTGGATAGCGATAAAGAATTAGATAATATGTTGTGATTGTTATTTGTTTGCTCGAATAACTTCTCAGTGATCCAACTGAAAAAGTTATACAATTGACTTCAAATTTCAGCAATATATTTATGATCGATTTTCCAAAATATAACTTTTTTATATATGAACACAGTACATATTTCCGCATGTTTACGTGTTACTCTTTGACCGTAACGGTCCCTATTGTCCTAACAGAAACAACATTTTTAGCGGAAAGTTTTTTTTTTGCCTGGCAACGACGATTTGTCACCAGAGGAGCGTATTCTGCTATGTCCATTCTTTATTTTCGCAAAATACACACAACAATACACTGTAAATCTAAAAGGGCCACCCATTGAAAAAGATTAATTATAAAGCCATCTTCGGACTATTCTTTTTAGTCACTTGTTTTAGGAATCCACATATTCCATTCATTAGTTAAATGAATAAATTTTCCTTTATATGGAAACATTATCCTTATAAATAAGTGTTCATTTTCATCAAGTTGATAAGAAGCCTCTTTAGAGAAAAGTTGATTTCCGTATGAGTGTGTATAACCTAATTGTCACGTGGTTGTTGATGATATAATTTAAATGGGGAGGTTTAAATCATGAAATATTTCTACTAGATGTGTAATTGCGACCAATTACATTAAATATATACATGTCTTGCTTATGATTGAGGATAAAGTTAAACAGAATTGTTGTTATGAAATACCATAAATTTTACCGCTCAATTCAATTCTGTAAACCAGAATTGATATGAAAAATGGATATGAAAGCATGTAAGTTATACTGATGCGAGAAATCAGGAATTCATTTGATCTGCAATCTTTCTAAATTTAATAAAGAGTACGATAATTTTTTTCAAATACTTTGCACGAAATTTTCTAGTATTTGAACTCGAATACGTACTCACAATTTTCAAATATCTATTTCCCTTCATCATACAGTCGTATCGTATTGGAATATTTTCTGTTACCTCAAAAATCCAAAATCCTTCACCCTTGTTTGCATTATCAATGAGGAGGTATATTATTGTTATTTTTCTAATCAGAATGCAATAGATCACAGATATCTATCAACTATGCAGAAGCTTACATTCTTCTGTAACCAACAAAAAATATATATTTTTTCAAATGAGAACTCCTATTTGTTTTAGCGAATTAAGGATGCTCACATTTTTTCTCAGGTTTTGAAAGATGGTTACGTTACGTTGTACAGAATGGTTCAAAAAATTTATGCGTGAATCGGAGATAAATGAGTATTTTTTCTGTTGGGATTTCGTGATAACGTATTCGGTATCTTCGTATTTCATTGAATTTTTTTTCTTTCAAATGCAACACGCGGTATTTACAGTACAACAGGTTTATAAATAAATAGCTATAACATTGTCTCAGTAAACATTAGCAAAAACGTCCGGTATCTATTGTTTGTGTATTCTACCTCATAAAAATAACTAACGAGGGCTGCTAATCAAGTTTTGAAATACCCAAATGTAAACTAATAACAATAATTGGATACGGCTTAATTGTTTCAAAATAATCTCCATTTAGAATCAATACACTAATGCATGCGTTTGAACCAATTGTCGAAGCATCTTTTCCATTCCGATTGAAAGAATCAGCCACTTCTATAGGTGTAGAAAAACGATGACCTCCAAATTTATTATTGATATGCGGTAATAAGAAGAAATTATTGGGTGTCGTAGAAGGATTAATGACCCATCAATTCGATGTTTTGACTGTTCAAAAACGTTTTTGGTTAAGCTAATGTGTGAAAGGTCGCATTGTCATGGTTTACAATTATTCGTCTTCTACGATTGGTTTCCCTGATTTTTACGAATACATCTAGAAAACAAATGCTGGTGTATCATTTAAAATTGAATGTTCTACGTTGCTATGATGGAACGGCGGCGACATGACCAGGTATTACGAAAAACAGGTGACAATTTGTCTCGAAGTGATTTGTGCGCGAACAGTTTTTGTTGGATTTGGCTTAGTTTCGGGTTCATATGCATAGATTTTTCTATGAACGATTGTCAAATAATTCGATAAATATAAAGAAAACAAATCTTTTTAACACCCAAATGTTCATGCGTTATTGAATATATTCAAGTGTAACTAATGTTCTAGGATGCCTCAATTTCACGGTATTTCATGTGACGATCTTGCAATATCAGTTTACGTACAGCATTGATGTTTTCTGATACAACAGCCAATTATCGATGACCTTCACGAAATTCAACTTGTACCGCGATTGAATTCGGAAAACCAGCGAAACACGGTAGATCGAAATGGTGCTTCATCACCAAAACTCGAAGCGAGTTTATCAGCACACTGCTGTTGGTTTCATTCGCGTCGAAAATCATCGATAATCATCGCATGAAAATGTTCGCAATTCAATTCTATTGTTTGACCAAAATGTTTTAAGTATCAGTTAATAAGTCAAATAGCAATCGTTCTCAGTACATTCACCATAAAAAATGTCAAACTGTATTATGGCAATGTCAAATTTGAAATATTCACATCATTCTTACCTCATTTCAAAAGTAGCAGCACTCGTATTTGCCACCTGCAATCCACAGTGTTTTTTTTTAAAAACTGAGTATTCGACATAATTAGAATGTTTTTACTATAAAAATATGTGCATAATTTAAGAACTGGATGTATGTAACCGAAATTGTTTGCTCGCTTCTAATCTGTAAAGATTTCAGGCAGCGCATTGGTTTCAAAAATTACCAATTAGTAGGTCCTCACTTTTTTATTGTCCTATAAAAAGACAGGTCAATTTGGACTTTCTACGAAAATTTTTACCAAATTCGCTGGCTAATGCTACCACTATGTATTTTCAGCACGATGTTGCATCCCTCCACTTTTGACTGGTAATGAGGCAACATCTAAATAGTTTTTAGGGACGATTGAAGTAACTAGTTCACACAGAGGTTATTAATACAATAATTCAATCAATTGATATAATTTTACTTTTTTGTGATACAATTAGAAAAGCCCCCAGAGCATCAGTAATTCAAAAGGGAAATTAACAATTCGGCAACAAAAATGTATAGTGGGTACTGGGTTCCATTCCGAGAATCTAATTTGAAATATTTCTATTTTCTTGCAATTATCCATATTATGTTTCTAGATCAAATTATTAATACAAACCATTTCTAAAAATTCTCTTTTTCGTGTATTACGTTTCAAGAATTTTTAAGTCTTTATAATTGAATGTATGTTTTTTTGATATTTTCTGGTTCATTATCGCAGTTCTATTTTTTTTTTAGCTTGTTTATGACCTCTATAGTCTATTTTCTAAATACCGTATGTAAACGACTGAGATGTCTGTCGTATGTAAACAGCGTCAGAATTAGTACAAGACACTTGAAATATAATATTACTTCTTTTGTTTTTTTGGTATTTTTGATTTTAATTTTATTTTAGTTATTGCTTTTAATTTATTTTATTTTAGTTCCTCTCTAATAGTGATCCTTGCTTCCATGATTTCATTGGTAAATGTTGTTAACTTTTGCTTTTTCAACAAGCTGATAATGAATAATCACAAAATCAGTGATTTTGTTATACTAAAACTGAATAAACGATTCAACTAAGAATCCAGGGGCTTCAATTCACTTATTTTCCATTAACCACGCCTCTGGGTTATATTATGAATTCCTTAGGGTTACAATAACATTTTTATGTTGGTTATTCGACCAAATATTATTACGGAATAACCCCATTTGCGTTATGTAAAGTGGGTGATGAAGATATTTATTTAAGAATATGTGCTTTCACTGTCGAGCTTTCATTATATTTAACATAAATTTGAATGTTTGACTCCATATTTCCCAGATGTAGAAGGAGAAACGCGAGTTACCATTGGAGATGAATAAGAATTATTTTCATTCGTAATTCTCTTCTGAATTTTTCAGAAAACCGGCTGTGAAACTTTCTGGAAAACGTAAACATACATAGGTCCTCCAAATCAATATAATTTGCATTTTATTTTGACAAGGATTTAACTAGTTGTATAAAATTGATCAGTTGGCAATTATAAATTGATTGGTGAATGGAGTAGAAGATCACGAAGTTTAATATACTCACTGCTTCAAAATGACTAGGGAGGGTTCTGAACTCAACATAAATGATATAATAGACGAATAACAAAATAAACTTCTACAATTATCCAATATAATCACCGTTCATCAAACTTCTTTCCAAACGTGTAATTGTTGCAACAATTGTTTCAATCTTGCCTCAAGCCATTTGTTAATTCGGATAGTATTTTTGGTAGAGAGTCCCCGGAGTTAGTAATAACATGATGACAAGTCAGTTAACCGTGGAGGCCAAGGAGAAAGCCTTATTACGGCCATTCCGACGATGGGGTATGATGATTTCGGCTAATAGTATACTTGATCATAATTCTCACTAAAAATTGAATCTCTAGCTCATCTCATTGCGACTGATGGAAGAGCTACAGGAAGTCTGTAGCTATATGGCAATGGACTATATGGCAATACAACTTGCAGACTTGAAGTGGTAAACAATTTTAACTATCTTGTTTCAAATTACAAATTAAAAATTGATAACTTTAAATTTTTATTAGTTGACACGTTAAATATCAAATTATTCAAAGTTTTCCTTGAAAATAGGTGAAAAACGAGAAGAATAATTCAATTGGACTCCTGTAGAATTACGTAGAATGGTAGAAAAGACCATAAATAATTTGTTTCCAAAAAAAATCGCCGACTTGTTGCTCGCTTCCACTACAATCTACAGAGTACCTATTTCTGCCAAAATCATTATACTTCTGATAGATTTGATTTGATTTGATTTCTTCTACTTCGCTGATAACATTATCAATAAAAACATTATTACCAACGTTAAAACTTCAACTTTTGCGTATCGTAATGGCACTAAGTACAAAACCGGTTTGTGTATGGTACTGAATATGTTATAGTTGCAAAATAGAAAATTAACACTATGATTTATTTTACTTTTAAATATGTTGAATGTGGTCAGTTACAAAGTGAGTATGCTTTTGTGGTTCTTCATAAAGTGAAAACGGTGGACGTCTTTCATCACATGACTAATGAGTACAATATACATATAAATCAAATCAAAATATCTGAAAACTCAGCAGAAATAATCGTTATGACTAATATTCCTAATGTCGGCTTTTTACGAATTGTTTAGTTGTTTTTATCTATCCGGTTAACATGATATATTTAGCATAGCTCTTTTGATAAAAATATCGATATACTAAGCTACAAAATCAAAAATTAATATTACCCATGCTAGATTATGACTGGTGATCTTATTTTTTGCGGATGACTTTCGCATATATTGACAGAAGTGATGTAATATTTAGTCCCCCAATTTGAAATTATTCTGTAGTACTGGTTGATATTAGAACACCTTTTTGGAGATAGGCTATAAGACTCAAACAGAAGATTTATAAACAGATTGAATCAAGGCAATACCCAAATAAAAATATCCTTCATAAATCAAATTTAAATACATATAGGAAACTGGAAACCCAAACAACTCATATGTACAGTTCAAGCTGGAGCCTATAGCTGTTTATATTTAAGTAGTACCTGGTACATTGAATTTCTCTGCTCTAACTGTGAATTTCCATTGCTTTTTTTCATAAGTTCGCGATTTTAAAAAACTTTTTGTGAAATTTCTGAGAATAACTAGTTTACCTTGCATTAGGCTAACAAAAATCACTAAGTTAAGGGAACAAGGGACCCTAGTTGGTTTGACCATACAAAATTTCTGTTATCAAATCCATCAACATGATTCGGATACTCCATGCTCTGACAACAACATACATATTAAGATACCCACCAAACATTTTAAATAAATTGAGCCCATTTATTATCACCAATTGTTTCAATTTCGATATAATCATTAATATAAGAAAAAATTAGAATGTAAAGATTAGAATGTTCCTAATTTTGTTCTATAAATAGATCCATATGGTTACCGAAAAAATATTGTATGTAAGACAATTGGAAACTGTTTTTTCGGACTCGCAAACTGTATTTTTTGGACTTGTTATATGAACTACTGTTTTGCATTTGTACACCTTTTTTATATAACGAAACGGAACTAACGTTGTGGATATATCCCGTACTTCAAAACAACGTTAACTTCACTTTCATCTTTTGTGTACAAATATCTTTAAAATGAAAATATGTCAGCTGTTGGCGCCTTAAAACCACTCAGCAAAAGCAAACATCAGCTGAAGACAAATACTCACACACTTCACTTTGATAAAGTTGAGTAGGGATTCAGTTCTTTTGAAATTTACACTGAATAGTTTTGAACCGGCTAGAGATTCTATATTGATATTTCTATGTTCCCTTAATATTTATTAATAAGACTACAAACGTTGACGAATTCCCAGCTATAAGCAATTTAATAAGCATCACATATTGAATAACTAAATAGAATGAGTTGGTATATATCACACTCTTTTTGACACAATCTATAAAATTTATAATGGCATATTTATAGAGAGCAACCTCATTCACTCACCAGAGACGGAAAATGCGAATCATCAAAGCAAATATTGAAGTGTTATTTATTTCACACGAAAGGAAGGAAAAAGCAATTTTCAACCGGATAAATTTTTGTAATAGTGCTTCGACAAAATAAATGGAATAAAATGAATGGAAACAAAATTTCAATAGACTTTTTATTTAGACTGTGGAATTGGGGAACATCAGTGATCGTTAAGGTGCATTAAAAATTGGAATTGTTGAAATTGTAAGTCCAAATATATTATAAGAAATTATTCTAGTCAAGGAACATTTTGAATCTACTATTATTCGGATGATACACGATATAATCGAATTGTTCGAAATATTGGACATTGATAAAATAACTGTAATAATACGAGTCTCTATCCATTAATGTGCGTCTTACTTAGATTATCCCCTTTATTATGTCATTTCTCATCCTGTACCTCCTGGATTTACCCGCTGCTTTTCTCCAGTATTCCATTTCGGTCGTCATTACTAATACATTCATGGATCGTTTTATATATTCGATGTTTGTTGGCTCTTGATATTATTTGGTCCAATAATATTCCATAAATAGCTTTTGTGCCCTGTATATTTCCCTCTTTAATTGCTGTGTAGAGTTAATTCCAATTCTAAGTGCCTGTATTCCTTACAGTGTTTTATTTCAGTCCCATCCTCTAGGTCGATATCTTGTACTATTGCTCCGATGCACTTACAAACAGTTTTTCTTACATTTACTACGAGACTCCATTTTCTGTACATTTCGATTTCTCTCTGACTGATCCTTAGTAGAGTCGAAACTGTTTAATCCAGTATTCTCATCTATGTTTAATTCTAATCTGTTTCCTCTTGAAGTATTGTTCTCACTTTTGTATTCCTATAGAATATATTACTGTTTTTGTCTGGTTTGATCTCATACTTCTTTTGAAAAATTTCCAGATTACTGAGTTTGTTTCCCTCTCAAGTAAGTAGTTTGTTTCTAACAGTTTTTCTTTCGTTCATTTTTCTTGTGTATTATTCCTTTCTTCACTATTGGTTGTGCTTTTTTGTACGGATCATCTTTGGTTGATATGCTAAGCAGTACCTAACAAAGTCTAGGATATGAATGATCAAGATATAAATTCAAAGGGTTAGCTGGATTTCTGTTGTGGAACATGGGAAAAAGAAATCATTTTTTTCATTTGATCAAATATTTTTGAAAATAAGAAAATTGAAAATGGTTGCCGAAACTAATATCCAAATAGCTATAAAGAAAAATTTTGAAAATTGTTAGCGTTTGCCTTCCAGAGAACGTATAAATCCCCCAATTCTGTGATAACTGAGTGATAAAGATGTTTGTTGAGTGGTTACTGGAATAAAATACCAAAGTTAATCCCTTGTAATTATATTTTCAGTTTTTGAACAACTATTTGTTAGAAGATTTATTAATTTTAATTCTTCGAATGAAATTTTATGAAAAAATATTAAATTCATATAGTTCCCGGAATATTTTCCGAAATTACATCAGACGCAATCGAAAAGTTGTTGATTTCAACAAAATGTAAGAAAATCGAATACCAAATTATTTCCTTCGAAGAACTAGACGTCCATTGACTATTTTTTTGATAACGATATCCAGAGATAGAAAGTAGTAATTATATCTTGATACATTGGATATCCTTCGTATATCAACAAAATTGTCGACCTCAAGAGTAGATTAGATATTTCAACATTCGTTGCGGTATAAGCCGTATAAGAGTTGTTTTCTCTATTGAGAAAAAGCAGTGTATGTTTTTGAATTATTAAAATTGATTCCCATTATTGTATGTACAATAATAGTGCGCAGTCTTTTTGTCGAAGGTATACAGTGTGGTTAATCTATATTATAAACATGTAGCACAAAAATGGACTTATTTTAGAAATATGCTTTATATACAAAAATACACATGTAAAATAGTTCAACAACATTTATTAGTTGTATCTTGTTTTTTCTTACCAATAATTACTCCCTATTGGATCTACGATCAGTTGAAGTTCATTTTTCATCTCTTCAATCCAACATATCTGCGGTACAATGAGCTTTTGATCGATTTCCCATCCTATTAACATAATCAAACCAAAAAGGAGCTTGATTACAGACATCATTTCCTTGTAAAACTCGACAACTCAATTCATACATCAAAAATTGATGAAATATGAAATTTTATTGAATTTCAGAGGAACAAAGTGAGGTTCATATTTTTCCATTCATAACCCTTGTGTGGAATCAAGGGATAATTCGTTCGGGATAATTATATGTTTACAGAATATCATCTTTCGTGACTTTTTCGTTCAAAATCGTGAATTTTCATTCGTCTTAACTCTAAAATCGTATAGAAATATATAACACATAAAATCGATATTGAATTTAAAATTACGAATGTGATTGCAATTTGCAGTTTCTCTCAAATGTCTCCGATACGAAGCAGTATCAAGTTGGTTCTTTTTTTAAACATCTACGTACGTCACTTTGTGGTGACAAGATCTGTTTCGCATTCTTGAAAATTGAATTTTCTTTTTCACAGAATGAAACCTGTGTAATATCGTCAGATTTGATACTGTCTGAAGTCATGTTTATTGAATCTTGTAGCTTTGATATGACATTATTTTTCTCGTATCTCTCGCTCTTTCTTTGTAATTTCATTTCGTATTCAAACTACCTCGTTAATGGATTTTGTACTGTATTTCAAAATATATGAGTTGAAATTTCGTTATTCAACATCATGGCTTTGGGAGGTGGAGGAAAAATTGCAATAATAAGGGTGAATTTATTTTCATTTATTGATATTATTTCAATCAGTAATAAGGTGAAACATAAGAATTTACATTCAGTTTTTCAATAATTTCATAAAGAGTATACAGAGTGAGGTAGAATGATATTGTAACGATTAGATAGCCGTATGACACCTGGTGCCGGCCATAAATTTATGTTATATTTATTTATAAAAACTGCAAAAGATGGTGAGTGCCGTCATCTATTATTGGATAACTATTGCTCTAGATGTTTCTGAACTTTTGGGCTAGGCTGCAGTTTCTACAATGTTCTAAAATTATTGTAAGAGCAAATCTGAGGCAGAACTGAACAGTAGCGGTTTATGTTGAGTATTGAGGATATGCGGGGAACGATAAAAGTTATCCTGCGGTGAAGAAGTGATACTGAAAGTGAAGTGTAGTGTAGAATATTCTATTTGGAAGCTACTAAGGATACCAGATTTATAAGTAAATCAATGGAATAGACATAAAAGAGAAGAACAAACTGTATAATATTCGATCAAAAGTTTTCTAGTTACAAGAAATGAGCCAAAATATAGGTTTTGTTGAATATTATACAAGGAATGGGAAAGAACCAAGAGAAACTGAGAGAGAGAGACAGAAGCAAATTTTCAAGAAGAATTATAAACTTAAAGAAGAAATGAGAAGGGAGAATTGAAAATAATCATTTATATTGTAGACACGACCAAGATGGAAGACTTAAATTTGAACATAGTTGCCGGTCACTGTGTTCGAAGCAACAAATAAGATAGTAGTACTCTTCAAGAGTAGACTGGTTAAGAAATTGAATCTATGTATAAGGGTACACCGTGACCCAAAGAACCTATTGTTTCTCCCTTTCTTTCTTTGATGGATAACAAAGATACAAGATAATGGATAAAAAAGGTTCTTCCCGTTGAAGCCTGACCGTAGGCGAAGTCAATAAAAAATCATTGGAAAAGGCTCCTTGATAATTGTTTCTCGAAGGGATGCACTGAAAATTTTGAAAAACACTCCGATAATACAGTGTAACGGGTGAACAACGGAACGCCATCTGACGTTGCCGTTCATAACTTAATGTAGTGGTAGATATATTGTTGACTTGTACATAGTTACACGCCATCTGTCAGGGCCAGTTAAAATTTAATATAGCGGAAACTATAGAAAATGGTGAATTTCTTCATCTATTATCGGGTAACTATTGTTCTAGTTGTTGTTTCTGGGAGGAGAACTTGACTGTAATTGGACTTAAATTTCTGCAATGTTCTAGAATTATTGTAAGAGCATATATAAGAAAGAAGCCCATAGTACACGTGAAGCAGTTGGTTGAATATTGACTATACGTTGTGAATGATACGAGCAATTCGAAGGAAAAAGAAATGATATATGAAATGGAGAATTGATTATTAAAGTATAAGTTATGTTGTGTTTCAATCAGTGTATGTAGTGTATGCAATAGATTGCCTATAGATTGGGCTGTAAGGAATAGACCCTTTATCTCTATTCAAACATTCTACAAACTCAATCCTTGCATCCAACCGTTTATTGTGGCATGAATTTTTATACAATTTTTATATATTTATAAAATAATATTCATTCATTTTATGATTATAATCGAATGTTTAGCTCGTCTATATTTCAAATGAGCTATGTGCTCTTCAAACTGGACATTAAAAAACCGCTTAGTCTACCCAACAAACTTCTTGTCATAATCACTGCAGCAGATTCTATAAATACCATTATTTCATAAGAAAACGGCTAATTAAGAAGGCTTTACCTCTAAACTCTATTCAGAATGTCAGAATTTATATTCTGGACAGTCAGCTTTCTTCAAAATCTAAATTTACATCTCATTTACCTCAGATTGCGCCTAAAACAGGCATTCCTACACTGTAGTTGTTTTTGTCCAAAATAAGATAAGTAAACAAGTGCAGATGTTCAAAACTCTTAAGAAACTTTTGATTAATTTCGTTAATATCCTGTTTTTATAGAGATTGTAAAGCATCTTTAAATTTCAAATTTAAAATTGGTTTATAAATCCAGCAATACATCAAAAACAATTTTGTTGGGTAATCATATAGATTTGGACCAAAGTGCTATTTATAAAATTATCTGTGATCATTGTAACACGAAGTATGTTGAGCAGACTTAGAGATCTTTAAATGTTCGGTTTGCAGAAGCTCATTTTAACAAATTGTTGAAAAACGTATCCAACAGTGAATTATTGGATGCATTGGAAAGCATTGATATTTTAAAATAGTAAAAAACTTTCAATAGATGCGAAGACACTATTCTTTACAGCTTACTATGTAGTTTATTAGTTAAGTGTAGAATTTCCCATTGAAGTGTATGTTGACGGTTTGTTTTATTGGTCTATGGTTTTTTAAACATTGAGAAATATTTTACGTTTAAATGGCTGTCTACTAATAATTCCTATAAGCAGCGTAATTGATAGGCTACTGAGATTTGCAGTATAAAAATAGTTTATAAGTAACTTCCTGCAAAATACATGTGAGATAGTGAACCATTGATACCTGCTCAATAATAATTATTAATTATATCTAGAATATATTATACAACTTAATAAATATCTTTGTACAATTAACGCAAAAAAAGTTCTTGCAGATTATGTTTTAAATTTGAAATTTCCAACAATTAGAGGCAACGTTCGGCAATTGTAATCTAAATTCCGTTTGTGGCTAGGATCCACAATCGACTCATAGGTGATCTGCCTGAATGCAGGCTATAGTTTTCAAAAAGTTCTTAGGATAACATACTGGAAAAGCTTCTAGTGCTTAACCAATAAATTTGTGCTCGATTCCTATTATATATAACTCTCTAAGTGGGTTTCCCTCTATTCCCCGTTCACCTAACTTGCTCGAAATGATGAAATTCGAAATGAGGACGTTATAATATTTTAATAGTTTAATTCCCAAACACAAAGTTGGTTGAAAAATGTCACAGAAACCATCCCACGCTTTCATAGTTTTAATTTAAACTTGTACTTTGATTACTACTTAAAGTGTGCTATTCAGTTTTTTTTAAACTATAATTCACATTTTAGTATAACTAATTCGAAATGCGTGTTATTTAGTATTTACAAAATGTGTTTTATATTCTTTTTCGTGGTTATTTGCTTTTTTAATCCGCCTTCGATATGTATAGATGTTTTGATGATTGCATTTAGATTTTGTAAATTTGGGACTTCGCACTTAAGTAGTTGCCCACTAGTTCTATATTTCTTACTCTCATGCAAATGATGCAAAAAGAAAATTATGGTTTCTGGAAAATCTAATCTTCAGTCTTTGACAATTGTACAAAGTTAAATTAAGTCTGGTTGCCCACAATCGAAGCTAAAAAAGTCAGTTTCAAATATACCGGTGGAGCTAATGGAAGCTGATTTGAAATCACGCAATTTAAGACAAAAAAACATACTACAAACAACTGACATAATGAGTGACATAATGTTATAAGCGCTCTTACAATGATTGTCATTTTTAATATAAATATGTATAGGTACCTACATTTTCGTCCTTATCCAAACATTGATGCTTCGTAAATGGAGTATCAAAACGTCAACGCTTTGATTTAATATCAAAAATAGAGCCGTAAATATATCATGAATAATGTTACTTTTTAAAAATAAAAACCGCTTTACCCAAAGAGATATCGTTGCATTATCACAACAATAGCATGAAATTGTCAAAGGTTAACGGTCGTGTATTTAAAAAGTATAATTTGTTACTGTCGCCCCTAAAATGGGCAGCATTAGTGTGTACACAGGGAAAATGTCATCACATTTCATATAAACTGTCTTGAATGGAGTGTATTTGAAGAGACCCTCCACTCGTCGAGATGTTTTCATAAGTTTTCTTTGAATTCCATCTATTTAGGCGAAAGTGCGCTCTGCATGTTTGTGGAGTTGCAAATGATGTTATTTCGTAATTTTAGTGAGGTTAGACGTTTGCGGATACATTTATTTTTATAGTAAAAAGTTATGATTGACATTGCTCCATTTAAAGATTTCTTACACTCTGGTTTATTTATCTCGACAATTCAGCAAAGGATTTGGAAATTAATTAAATCAAACCCTGTGCATTCGTTTCATTATTCAATTCAATATCACTCTGAATTAAGTCACTCCACTATTTATTTTATCTCCTTATTTCATTATTTATATACCAATAGCAAAGATTATATCGATGGAAATCGAATAAATTATTTATTCTACGTATTCAGGACTTGGTGTTCTGCTTAGTATATCAGAATCGGATGTTATGAAATACTGACTAACAAACCATCTATAGCATAAGCTGGTGTTCGCCTTATTGGGTTAGTTATCATATGCAGTAGCGGAATGAGGGGGTAATCGGCCATGAGGAGCACTCAATCAATAGAATTATCTTAAACGTGATTTGGAATTTCCTTTCAGATCCAATGTTTATGGGTTACCTAGCTAGTAATCCTTTTTCTATGGTAATGTTAGCACGTGCTTGCTGTAGTTGTATTTTTTAAAAAGTGTGAAAAGGCATTCTCAAATAAGAATTTTCTTGCTATATCTTTACAGGATATTGTATTTATTCAGTTTTTTTTGAATAGACACTTCAAATATTTCAGTATTAAATATCAATAAGGAATCTGTTAGGATATTTTTCTTTCAAGTAGATATAACTTTAATGGTAAAATTGGTAGCATTCGTATTCCTATACCTGTTCTGCATATACATACGGCTCCATTCTGTTTTTTCTTCCACATATGTCTCTAAACGAATTTTAAAGACAAATAGCCACCAAATAGACAAAGAAAGCTTCAAACAGGCTATCATCAGATATTTTAATGGATCTTTCTCCCAAGGATAGAATAAAGAGATCGACTTTGTAAAGTAGAATTCACACAGAATTCACAAAATGACTTTTGGAATGAAAGTGGAGAAAATTTTCCCAAATACTTTAGGAAGTACACTAATAGGCAAATATTCAGCATAGAGCAAGAATCTCAGTTGTTGGAGTATATCCAGATATGCTCCTATTTGCATTATGGCCTAACATATGTCCATATATTTTACATTTTACATTTGACTATGTGTTTGTTAAGAAAGGCAGGCAGAAAAACAGGTTGAAGATGGATGGCGACAGGGGTGTATGGAGAGAGTTAAGAAAACTAGCCTTCAATAAGTTTTAGATGAAACAATTTTTCACAAATCTTAATTTTCTCTAGAAAGAATATTTAATCTCGATTGAACGGAAGCTACTACCATCATAAAACTAGTTCAAATAGTCTTCAGCAAAGGAAAAAATAAGTATCACAAGTTTTATAAAAAAAAGGAGAGTTAGTGACCTTCGTGGGAATTATTAGTGTCTCTGGACAAAGTTTTTCCCCAGTTTAAGTGTTCGCCAGGATAAGAAACTTGGATTATTTCTAGGCTAATGCTTGAGCATCGAGTAATACTAGGAAATCAATCTGGATAGATGACTGTTGACTTATTTCCTGAAGTATTAGAGCACAAAGTGAAACCTACTCGCCTACCCTGTACAAATATTGCAAGGAAAATGTGACCGTATCATTGAGCTTCGCTAACCACACGCCACACAGCATGCAGATATTAGATGGTGCAGTTTTATGCAACATCGCATTCAATTGATGGATGAAATCAAACCTTGGCAAATTCATGGATGTGAGGAATATTCCCGAACTCACCCATCGAGCTTACTTGAAAGCATTTACACTTAAGAATATTGTGATTGGCGTGAAACACCTGGAATCAGCCCCTGTGACCAGAATATATTTAAAAGAATATGGAAGTAGGAGAAGAAAATGATGTTCATATGCATGAGGATTCAAAAAACGTTATTGAAGAAACAAAAAATTATGACGGTAACAAAATAGGAGAAAAATATGCAGAAAAAGAGAAGATGCGAAGAAAGAAAACTAAGGGTAGAAGACGTTTTAAAAGATCAAAATTTCGACACAGAAGAAGAAGAAGAGGCTATAAATATTGAACGCAGAGGAAACTAAAAAATAATTACAAGATTCCTATCTTGAGTGACGTAAAATTTTATCATCGACATTATCATCATATGAGACAAAAGAGCTTTAAGAGAAACATTTCTAATAAAATTCAAATAGATAATTCAAAAGAATCACTCTACAAAAAAGTCGAAGATTACAAATTCCGCTAACTGCGTGTGATACAATATCGCTTGATGATAAGTCAGCTGAAGATCTTAGTGACGAAGTTAATGGTATTGAAGAACTTATGGAGCAGACTTAAATAATAAAAATGTTTTTTTTTTGGAATTTGAAGCTAAAAACATAACGGTCAATTTTGTCTGTAAAAGTAAATTGACTCTATAAATGCTTTTCCCATGATCAGCATTTGTTTACGCAAGGCAGGAATCTTACCTCACACTGGCCAAAAGCACCCTAAGGCATTTGACCACGGCGATTTCAAAACATTTTCAGCAATTTTTCTTTGTTTGTTTTTCTTTGACTAACAAATAACGAACCAGATGTGGGATTGGTTTCTCATTGAGTTTCAAACATGCTTAAAACAATAATGAACTTTGGAGCTAGATTTCTACTGCTGCTCCATGAACGATATGTCTGTTTCCCTTCTTCCTTCTTCTTCTACCTTCAGGTACTGTTACACTTGGTTGTTGTCATCATATCTTCGTCTTCCACTTAATTATATTCTCTAGCCGATTCCCGTTCGTAATCTCGGAATTCTTGAACAAAACAGTTTCCATATCAGGGTGACATTTATGTAAGGTAGTAGTGTTCTGAGGAGCTTGTGAAAATCGCTTTTTTCAATGATCCCAGAACAATTTTTTACCTCGATTGAAATAATTATGGAAATAACGTATAGAACTCCCTAAAACACTGTACAGATTACGCTAACTCTTCCACATCTATTAAATCGTAAGTTTCAATGTTTAGTCATGTAAACTGCATAAAATGAAACTTTTGTTAAGCTATTCAGTATAAAATGGCGTGAGATGGATATTCAAGTGACCTTAATACTTGTTGACGTCGAAATATACATATATCACAGTATAAAGGAGGAGTAAAAATAACCAAACTATTAAACCATCAACCTACCGTAATAAACCACTTGAGATAGTAGACCTGTCTCCAGCGCTATAGCTCCGCAAAAGGGGTGGCGCGAATGACTTGATATATGTTGTAATATTCCTATGGATGGCCGCAAGTGATCGATGTGACAATTAAGGGAGAATGGTCAGGTCGTTCGTAGTGATTGAGTCCAGAGATGGACGACCTCTGACGCGGGACGTTCGACGTTACCCCAATGCAGGAACATCCATTTCGATCTCATTTAAACAGAGGATGATAAACTTCCCTCGTAACTCTTCGTTTGTGAAACTTTTGTTTGATGATAGCCGTAAACAAAATTAAGTGTCTTTCGTAAAGACTAGTTCTGTTAATTTCTGTTTTTTTCTACACATTTACCTAATGGATTTCATTATTAAATCATCTTGAGAATATCAACATGCAAACACATTAGATTAGATATAAATGAATATTGCTCGCAGAAATGATTACGACATCAAAACAATTCTGAATATAGAAATTCTTTACAAAAATATCATATCTATTCCATTGGTATATCTTTAGGACAAGATTTTAAAATTTCCCAACGAATAGTACTTACGCTCTCTGATAAATTGATGAACGTACATCGAAATTGATTTCAAGGGTACACATTTTACTCCAATACAAAACCCTCCTATCGTACAAAGTCATTTCATAAAAAAATTCAACCCAGAAACAGCCACGTTGTTAGGTTTTGTTAACATTTAATTTTTTGTTTATTAAAACGCTAAAACTGACCACTACACTACCTTGTCGCTTAACGCCTTATATAATTTGAAAACTTTTGTCTTGTAAGCAGTCCATGGTCAGGTACTCTAATACTGATTCAGCTCCAGCAGTACCAATAATGTTAAGCTTACAATGTGATTGGTAGCATCGAATCTAACAATTTTATTGTCAAAGATACTTTTTCCTCACCCTGAACCATCACTAGACTCCCCTATACCCGCTTCGGCTGATAGTGTTAGCATACGAAGAACTTCTAGAAAATTACCTCAACTTCCTTAATAACTCCCCCGCTACCTTCGGGTGAAACCCTCCTTCAAATTCCATCTCGTTGATCGTCGGTGTTGCAGATTTTCTGCAGTTGTCCTGTGACCTGGTGAATTGCTGCTTACTAAACAAAAAAAATCATCGATGTGCGAAGGAACGTTTTTCTATTTCATATTAGGTGGTTTTTCTTTCTTTTCCTGTTTTACTACTCGTCTACATTGTTCAGTTCTTTTCTTCTCGATTCTATTGCAGTACACATCACCCTACCATCCACTACAACCCCCTCTTACAGAGGAGTAATTTCTATAATTTGGCCAAACATAATCAATCTCTTCATTCACATGTATATCACCCTCATACCAACTACAAAAATCCAACTAACTTCTCTCTCTCTCTCTCTCTCTCTCTCTTGCTCTGGGTAGTCATGGTTGGACTGGATTTAGCACGCAACTTGCTACACGTAAGCTTGATATAGTTTTGGTACCATTATCGTTTTAATTGTTCCCATCATAACCTTTTCGAACAATGAACAAAATACAGGAAGAAAAACTGCTAAAATGGTTTGTGGTAGTTCATTTCGGCATTGAAGTGGAGCAATTTTCTTATGATGATATTAGTAAGTCCAGCACAGTCATCATTAAACTGTTACCGAACATTCATTAGATAATGATACTGAAGAATGATTTTAGGAGAGCTGCTATTAATCCAGTGACAAAATTCACTTCTCTTCGGTATATCTAAGATACGTTTTTTGGGGTAGAAAAAATAAAAGAGAATGGCCCAAGCATAATCTTTTCACTCCCAGGGGCAAGACTTGTGCTTAAAACTTGATTATTCGATAATTTGTGTGAGAAATGCTGCCAAAGGAGCAAACTTTGAAATATAATACAGAAAAACTTTTCCCTGATCATGAGGTTAGTGGAATTGTATACTTCACTAATTAGGTACTATTGGAAGTGCAGAAAAATTACCTGTGTAATAGGAAAGGTTCCTTCGTCGATATCAAAGAAATATATGCCTTTCTCAAATTTTAACACATGACAGGAGAATAACGAAGTCAGCACCTTATTTTGCTGCTGCAATATTTCAACGCAGGCTTAAAATTATTTTAATGGTCTTAAGATTTGACGACATAAATATTAGTACAAAATATTACAAATTAGGTTCAATACGAAAAATTTCCATTGAATTTTTGAGTTATGATCATTCGCCAATAATGGGCACTCATAACATTCACTTTACTATAGATGAAGGCTTCTTCATGTAATGGTGTGTATAAAACATTTGTTGATAATTCTCAATATGCGGTTTTCAAGGGACATTAAAATAAGTATTTGATGCCCCTCTATGTTTTTTGTAGTTGCCTTCAAATATTGAGAGAATTTCTATTTTTTCTTTGCGGTCTAGTAGACTCTCCGATTCAATTGTAATTTTTAAAATCTATCTATATTATTCACTGTCCAATAATTCATTAATTGCTTGCTAGACTGATGTTAAATCGTATTGAGACCGAATCATTAATACTAACTTTGTAAATGAACACTAAACTGTAATTTCCGTGTTAAATAGCTGTAATTACATATCCGAATATAATTTCCTATTCAGAATAACTTATGAATTGTACCAAATTCAATTTACTCGTCAGTGAAATGCAAAACTTGTTATCAAGAATAATTTTTGTGTGGAACTGAAAAGTTTTTTATATAATTCCAACTAAGTATGATGATGAGAATATTATAAATTCAGGTCTTGAGTTATAACTAAAAAAAGAGACGAAACAGAAATATTTAAACAATATTTCATATCGATCCTCGCAAATTTGTGTGTGAGTGGGTTTGTCGTTGACATATAAATATATTCATTGAAAAGCTCAAAGTTTGTTTTGTTTTATCCACTAACCACTTAAAAAAAATTGGATAACATTTCATGAAATCCACTTTCTCCTAGCTTAGAACACGCGGGTGAAAATAAATAAATGGAACCTTACAAAAAAATTATCTGTACCCATATCATTTCCAAGTGATTCAGCGACAAAATCCTGGAGGTGAAATCCATAGCTTGGAATTTTGTATATAGATTAATAATCATTCATCAACGCTGTAGAGGACACTATTTACAGATTAAGCACAATTTATAAGACATAGGATCAATAATTTCCATAATACACAAGAAAATCCGTTTCCGGTTAACGTGTGATTGGTGTCAGTTAGTAGCCCCTAACTTTTTATTTCATTTAATAACACAGGTCTATTCGGACATTTCTAAAAAATACTTTGCCAACGTGGATGTTGTTATCTGAGGCATGTATTTTCAGCAAAACTTTTTACTGGCCGACAACATCTAAATAATAAATACGATCTGAAGGTGCTATTGGCCTCCAAGATCCCCTGATTTCAATCTAACATCAAATTTATAGTTTAAAACAATTTTATGAACAAATTTCTAAAAACATATAATATCCTGATGTTGATTATAGACATTGGTCAATTTGAAAATTGGCATAGCTGAAAAATAATAGAAAAAAATTCTATGAACATTTTTTTGATATTCAATTTTGCAATAGTTATAAAAAATCAAAATTAAGAAATTAATAGATTATTGTGAACATTTATTACAGGATATTATGAAGAATATATATGAAAAGGGCTCCACGAAGTTTCAGCTTTATGGACTGATTATTTATACAATATATCCCATCATTTATTCCAGATATTAGGAATAAACTTGTTAGTGAACAATTAAAAAATGGCATTTTTTCAAATTCCTAAAATGACATTTTAAATTTTCCCTTGTCCCTTCCCTTGAAAGAGTAATTATCAATTTTTTTCATCTTATTTTCAATAATTTCAATTTTACACGAAATTGAACTTGTTTACTAGACTATCACCAACAATTCAACTGGTACATTCAAAGACGTTAAGATATTTCAGTAATTTTGATTTCAACTATTCTGTAAAGCGGCGACTTCAAGCAGAAATCCTGAAGCCCGTCGATTTTTATTTTTAAAAAGGCTACTCGTAAGGATATCTACCTATTTTCAACCCCATCTATTACAGCGTGATTACGACATTAGTTCTTTTAAATACCTATCCAGCCATATCAATATGTACAGTAATTGATTTGTGGATTGTTACGAAATTTCTACATATTTTTTAATGAAATGTATTGGCATGATTTATTTATTGACACCTAACCGAGAATCAACTTCACAATCCACTGTAATCAAAATTGAGAAGAAATTCAGAGAAAAAAATCATGTCAAAGACTTTCCAAAGGTTAGATGTTCTGCTAGTCTTTCGAGATAATATCCATACCAGTTTACGGCAAGCAGCATTAGTTAATGACATGAACCATTCAACAGTTCTCAGAAAGGTGAATAAGGAAAAGTGGCATCTCTTCGAAGTTAGTTTAGTACAAGAACTTATGGAGAATTATTTTTATAGACGAATTGAATTTTTTGAAATAATAATGGAACAAAATAACATAGATCTGATGTCTTTTCCATGATGAAGCTACATTTTTACTTAACGGTCAAGTCAATCGTCAACATTTTCGGTACTGGGCTACGGAAAATTCACACTGGATGCTAGACTTTCATACTCAATACCCAGAAAAAGTTGATGTTTGGGCGGAAATAATAGATAATAGGTCTATAGTACCATATTTTTTTCAACCAACTTTACCAGGTCCTCGATATTTAGAAATTCATCAAAACTTCTTGCTTCCTGAACATTATACTGTCTTGGTGCGCAGCTACCTGAATTTCTTTCCAAATCGGTAAATAGGTCGAAGAGGAACAATAGGATGGCCGCCTAAGTAAATTGATATTACTCCACTTGATTTCTTTTCATGGGGGATGCTTGAAGAGTGAAGTTACTAAAATAGTTAAATAATTCAAAGAAAAGATACCTATTAAGGTTGTACAAATAACCTAGAGAAGAGTTCGCGGCACGTCTTTCTTGAGGTATTGTATACAATATAAGTAAGCACTTAATTTGACTGTTGTTGTATTTAAAGAATAATACAATTCATTATTATAATAGATACTTATTAATTTTTGAAGCAAATACAAACAACAATTACTCAGACATTAATATGATTCAATAGATATACAGAAGAACTTTCAAATAATGTATTACAACACCCATAATTCCTATTAAAAATTTTAGTGGTAACGTCATCACGCTATTATAGTTGAGTGTCTCAAGATTTTCCCTTAAAGTCGCTGGGTTAAGGAATATCGAATTTATTCCTTACAATTGCACCATCCTGTGTAAGAAATCATTTCTAAGAGTTTTCTCTTTCGTTTTCCAAGGAACTTGATAGGAATATTCCATACTGGGACGCCGTATTCAATCACTCCATATAAATAATTGAATGTTTTTAGTCAATACTCTTTCATCGATATAAGCTTCAAATTCATTGGAATCTCAATAACTTTAATAAGAAGTAACAATATTTCGAGACTAATTACTGCAAATCTCCGATATGAAATGAAAATTCTTTTCAATATAATATTCAATAATAATTTGAGAAATTATATGAATGAAATTTAGATATTGAGGCTTTATCATGTTATAAACATGGTCAGAGTTAGAGAATTCCCAAAAGTTTCTAGTTTGAAAGTCAATAAGCTGTGCATATTAAATAGACAAAAATATAATTACATCGATATTTTAATGGCTTCAGTCTTTATTAAACTTACAACGTTGCAGGTTTGGTGGAAATGGACGATTTCACTTTCCTCTCTCCCTTCCGAAAAGAGCTGCCTCTGCGCGTTTCAAACAACCAATAGTAGAAAATCATCTTTGTAAAGAAAATTAAATTAAAAGATATAAAAAATATCGTGCTGTGACGGTTATGAAAAAAGATGAAGCCGAAAAATATGCTTCAATGCATTTATATTTTATTCTGTTGATAAAATTATAAGAATGATGAATATTCCAATATCTTTCATTATATAATGAATTAAATCCATGACATTTGTTATATAGAGGTTAGGATAGGATTTATTTTAAGTAGGTAGCTGCTCAACTATCTACCAACGATTTCCAGTAATAGATAAAAAATTGAAACTATGGTACTTTCAACTTATAGAATTTACATAATTTTCTGTTAACTTAGAAATCATAATCGATAAACAATATTCATCTCAACAAACAACAATTAAATATAGTTATATAAACCCTATTATACGTACCTTCAATTTTCACAGGCGTTTCAAGGTGTTGTTGAAGTTTTGATTGTGGTGAGAACCATAGTCTATGAATCGCGTTTATGTATTTTTGAATATTAACAAAAATAAAAAATACCTTACCAGGAAAATAGAGGGATTGTATCGCAACAATCACTAACCTATCTTATTTTAAACACAAAGAGCTGAAATTTGTTCAGCATATTTTTAAATTTCCTCTTATGCCCATAAAACAGGCCCGAGTTAGACACGCAGCTCTTAACTGGAGACAATTTGATACCAATCACTTCTACGCACACATATTTGAGTTATCAAAATAATTTTGTACTTGAATAAAACGAAAACGCTTCTTTACGACTGAAGACGTTCTACAATGAGATTAACAAGTTGTTGTTGGTAGGCATCCACTTAATTACTTCAATTCAAATCTATGAAAGTATTAGTTATGCTAATGGATCAAGAAAGTACGCTACGTTTTATTTTCCTACCTACAAAGTAGTAATGGGAAAGTATTTGGTGCAAGGCAGGAAGGACTGAAACCTTTACATAAGGAATTAACTAAGAAGTGATTTTAACAACTCTTCACCCAGGGGGAAAAGGGAACAGATCTTTCGACAAATTATGGACATTTTCAAAGCTACATGATTTTTTGAATAATAATACCTAGTATACTACACTGTTAACAATATTTGCATTTTTTCCAACACGATATTTTACGTATTTTAGTAATCTCGTATTTCTTCATTTACTTCTGTATTCTCACCACTTTTAAATAGATGAACTTTTCTCTTTCCAAATAATTTTGAGATTATCCGTTGGTAGCGGACAATTCTTCTGCGAACTTTTGAGATTTTTCTTTTCTTCCTATTGTCAATTTCTGCTCCAGGCACTGTTTTATCCATTATAAAACATATTTCCTGACCTCGGTGTATTGACTCATCAATATAGTACCAATATTACTATTTGCAAGTGACCCGTCTTCTTTGGAAAATCTCATTTAAATTTTTAGCCAATCTACTTGTGAAAATTGCGATGCTCTTGGACTTTTGTCTAATTATTGAATAATTGTTTGTTTTTCTAGGACGACATTTAGGAAATTTAGGAAATTATAACTAACAAAAAGCATTGATATATTTCTTAGCTTCGTCTTACGAAGAAGTATATTAGTGGACATAACTAGTAATGATTGATAAGATACAATGTGGGAAAGTTATACAGGTAAATACTTCATTCTATAATTAAAATATAATTGTAATTAGGTATGTTATGAAGAAGTAGGTATTCGATAAACTTGTTCGTAGTGTACATTTATATATTTACATTAGCTTTTACAAGCTTTCACAGGTGAAACTGTGTTGGAAACTTTTGTTGTTGTTATATTATTCCAAATATTAGTAACAAACCTTCTTTAGAAAATAATATTGAAGTATTCCTCGTGTTTTCTCACAATTATGAGAAAATATTTTTTAATTCCTATCTTTTTGTAAGAATGTTCATGCAAATCAGTTTTTTATTTGAAAGTTTACGAGTCGAGAATCGTACAGAGTAAATAAATTGAGAAGCCAAGACTGAACGAAAGATAACGATCTAATACGCAAACGAGAGCGCATTCAGATTGGAGATATAAATAATAAATATGTAAACATTGCGCACGAAGTTGAGACCGTCGGTATTAAGATATCTTCAAAAATTATTCTGGGATGCTGTCGACGAACCCTTTTAAAAGTTTTAAAGTCATCACAAAGTAATATTAATTAATAAAATATGGCACAGCGATGACATCTAAATTACAACTTGGATTAATTAATTTCAAGTTTTCTTCAGTGGAGAGCTGGTGATTCTAAGAATTTTGATTTCCAGGAATTTGTACATTATATTTGTGTTTCGATGATATACTTGTCCTTGAATAATTAACATTAAAAAATTTAAAGACACCTTAATTCTCTTTTAATTAATTCCCCTTTAATGAATACAATATTATGCGAAATGTGTCTAAAGAAGACTTCGCATTATATATAATGGGAGTGGCCAATACCAAGTTTCTTATGTTAAATACAACTGCCTGTATATTTTTTGGATTCTTCATAAAATTATAGAAAAAAGTCATGTCCAATATCTTTAAACTGTCTCTTAATTATTAAATATTTTCAAAAATCAACTAACTAAAAAAGAAAATTATATTATTTTACAAATTTTTCACAAACCAATGTATTTTTTATCAAAATTTATACAAGATGTTTCAATAAAGTGCAAGATTTTAATTGCGCGCCATGTTTGACATTCATAATGTCACATGATTATGACGTGGCGGATCGAAAGTTGACAGTTAGTGAACTTGGCCTTACACTGTAGAAAAACGCGTCCTGAATGTCACAAATTGTTATCAAAATGATGAAAGTTCAATTGCCACTATTCGTAAAATGCGTTCAATGGACGATCGAAATAATGTGTCTAATTCTTCTGCTGTGAAGAAAAGAAAAGAAAAATACGAAAGTAGTTGTACATCACGGCAGTTCGCGAAGAATGGGCCAGAGACGTCAATTATTCATCGAGCACAAGAATTGGACATTTCAACAGGCACTATCTAGCAAATTCTCCCTAAATATTTACAGTTGTATGCCTACAAATCCAATTGACTACCAGCAGACCATGAACAGCGACGACAATTCATCAGAAATCCATGCATCTACAACGGGACATTGTATGATGTGCATTATAGTGTGGAGGTATACTTGAACCGTCTTCCTATGACGACGAAGAAGGTAATGCAGTAACGGTGAATGGCGAACGTTATCGTGCTATGAAAACACAGTTTCTTGTGTCTCATTTAAAATTTATCGATCTTGATAAGATGTGGTTCCAGCAGGACGGTGCCACATGCCATACCGCCGTTGAAAACAATAACGATATTGCACGAGTCTACTCCTGATGAAGTGATTTCCTGATTTGGTGACCAGAATTGGTATCCACGCTCTTGCGACTTAAAGCACTTGGATTTCTGGCTATGAGGTTATTTGGAGTCACAGGTTTATGCCATTAAATCTGTAATCATCGAGGCATTTTATCCAAAATTAGACGTTGTATCAACGGAATACTATATACAAACATATTGACACCTCTATAAAAAGAATTAATATTTCACTGCAAATTAAATAGAAAACTCAATATTCTAACAACTCTTTGGAATTCTGGATATCAACAAATTTGTGAGAGTATTAATATTTGGAATATTTCTGAACTAATTCCATGAGTTTGATTATTCCATGGAAAATAATTTTTAATAAAACTTGTTTCAATTAACGTAAAATCCACGTTTGGAAATATATTTTTTAAAGCCAGAAAAGATAATTAATATTGAAGATGATTCAATAACATGATGATTTATTAGTATAAAAAGAACATGTATTCAAATGAGTTTCCAAATAACTAGGGTGTTAGTCATATAAATGAGAATGTTTTATTTCATGCAGTAAGTGAAGTAACATACGTGTTCAGCAGCTTATGTCGAGAATTTTCCAGATTATTCTCATATATTTTAAAAATTCAGGAATAGAATTTTAAAAACGCGAGTGGAATAACTATGTGGGCACGTACAAATTGGTTTTATTCCATTTTTGAGAAAAAACCTTCTGTTTTTAAGGTATAAAAGACGAATTTTATTACGGAAAGAAGGGTCTTATGTAGGCTAATATGAATGTTCACTTATCGTGTGCATCATCAGGCAAAAAGGAAATAAATCAGACCTCTCCGACTTTGTGGAAACATTTTTGGTGTTGCTCGAGATAAAACGTTATAGTTCAAGAGCTGAAGCTTCCAAAGTTTTATCAAGTAGACGATTTATGAAGGGGATCAATAATATCATACTCAATATAACCCAAAAAGTTCTAATTATTTTTGTTTGAATGTTATATGTGAAAAATGGTACATGAGGCAGAGCTAAGAATTCATCGCCCATTTATGACCTCATACAAGCTATCTAAAGAACAGATTATCGCTGAATTAGGTGGGGTATAAAGCCAATTTAAATTTAACCCATCCAATTTTCTAAATATTTACTACAATAGTATATTATTTTCAAGGCAACCATGTAGTAATAAGTAACAGCATACACTAAATGTTTCGGAGGAAAATTAAGAATCTGAAGACAAAGATCCACCATTACCTCCCTCCGAATAGAAAGTCTCAATAAATCAAATGGAAATGGTATTGATAGGCCTCTTCCAAATATACTAAAAAGTATATCCGAAGATAGCGATTGGAATTATTTTTTAATCCACTTTCAAAATTTTTAATACTTCGATTCAAATATATCAAATAGTGATGTAAAATGCCCAGTCAATGATATTTTGGGGCATATGTTCAAAAACATAGAATTGACGTTTACATTTACTGGGGTCTTTATCAAAATACAAAATCAACATTAAATGTTGTTAAACGAAATTTTAATAAAAAGAGACCTAAAATCAAGAAGATCTATTCATAAAACAATATAATAAATTTTGACTTTGAAAAATCTCAAATTAAAGTATCCAATAACTTGGTATAGTTACAACTCTCTATATTTAAAATAACTTTCCTGAATAATAAGTAATTTATTTCAAAAGCCATATTCTAATATAGATCGTTTCAGTAACACTCTGTATCTGTTTTGGTTGTGCATCAACGCTTTTTTTAGACAGCCGAAGATGCTTTCTCCCTCTCAATAATATTTATAATCCAATCGCGTTTCGTGTATGTAAAGTTTGATATTTACAGTATTAGATATAAAAGTTCTTACAAATCTTGTAATTTTAATTTGTATTTTCAAGCTTTGATGTTTATATTGTCTTCTATTGCCTTATAAGTTCTCATATATTTTCAAATTTCGTTTTTAATTATTTTATCTAGTAAATTGTATGTTTTGGGTGATTTTACCCGTTCGTTCATTAAATCGGTTGTATTATAACTATTTCTTGTGGCTTTAGTTTGAGAAGCTGAACTATTTTTTGCAGCATGAATTCCAATGCCTCTATAGGTATTAATTTCTTATAAAGTTCCCTTTGATATTCTATTGTGTGGCAAGTATTTCATCCTTTGTTGCAACATTCTACTTTTTTCATCAGTAGTTTTTCCATCTTTATGATAATTATTATCTTGGCTCTGACAACGACATAAGGTATTTTCAGGTATTCTTATTTCTAATGTTTCTTTAATGTTCATTGTTGCCTCTTGAACTGTCTAATGCTGGCATATCATTTTCCTGATTGACAAAATGCTTTATCAAGATTTTATACACTTTTTGATTCAGTTCTAGAGTTTCTGGAAAGTGAAGATCCTGATTTAGAGAACTTCGAAGCAGATATCGCGTATTTGATAGATAGAGATAGCCTCAATTAAATAAAAATAAAGAGTGTAATTTCAACTTTTTTTGGAAACTTATGAAGGAAAATATGGTCGGCGCGAATTTTCACAGTTTTCAAACTTGTCGCAGATAAAACGCCGAAGATATTCAGACAAACGTTCAACATTTGATTGTCCTGTATGTTGATTTTAAAATTAGATTTGAAGCTGTTCTGTCAATGGAAATATCATCATGAATAATGAATCTATTGATTGAGGAGCTGAAAAATGACATTCAGAAGCTTTTGTTTACGTTTCCATGGTCATATCTTCGAAAAAAGTTTTAGTGACATTACAAAGTGATTACCAAAAAAAAAGAGTAGATTGATTATCACGGAACGGGGAGTTTTGTGGTTATTTCTCACAAAACTCAATCTAAATATTGATAATTTGCTGCCAATTCATCACACATTACAATAAATTATATATTTTTGTTATATTCACCATCGTAGAAGTAACATAACAAGTTTCAAATTTTCATTATACTACGACTGTTGTAACAATAATAAATTATAATTTATATATTTGAACAAATACCTACAGCCCTACAAAACATACTTCATTTCTTTTTACCACTACTAATGATAAGTTTTCTAAACCAAATTTGTGAGAATTGATTGGTTATGCCGTGAGTCACTGTAGATTTCAAAAAAGTGAATTTGGGTGGAGCCACTTTTTCGATTGGCCAATTTTTGTTTATTGATATCCACTTTCAGCACAATCAATTAAAGTATAATTGAAAATTTGTTTAGTTGATTTTATTATCAAATAATTAACCGTTTCAAGCAATCAATTATAACTTCTTTTTCTAGAAAGCTGTTAATTCGTCGTTGAAACTAAGCTACAACGCAAGTTTCCATATATAGATCTTTTTTTCATGATTTGGAAATTGGTAGTATCCAGGATCTAGAATATTATTATATATGTTATATAGATTTATTATAAAATACTCAAATTGTTATTTTAAAGCGTTTATAGTTATGTAATTTTTCTACTACAGATCGAAGGAACTGATAAACTTAACTATATTGTAGAAATATAGGTAGGGAAAGTATAAATAATCGAATTGATTGAATTATATTACAATTTGTTATACTTTCCATTGAACTAGCGTTTGTACTAACAAGGATTAACATCATTGCATGTTATTTAGGACGGTTTGTACCACCATCAAAATCTGAATTGACTTTTTTATAGGGGTTATAAGGAAAAAAGGGCATGTACTAATTTAAGGGTTAAAAAAACGTAAATCTTTTCTTCTGCAGATGATTTTACAGTGAAAATGTTCTCTTGTTACTAGAAATGTAGGATACAGTAAATTGTTACTCTATTTATTTATTTATTAACTACCTATCAGAACTAACATCAATGATTTTATGTTTAGTAGATATAAGTGGAATTTAGAAGCACCATTTATGCAGTAAACCATAAAAATTCGGGTGCTAAATTATCGTACACAACCCTCAAGTTTTCATACTGATATCAAATTTTTATACAGGGTGAGGTCTAAAGAACTTCATATACTTTTATCATATGTAGAACCTTTCAGGGAGGATATTCTAAGGATATTAAAAAGTGCCAACTCCTTTTCTCTATTACTTTATAGGGTGATTTGTAGTTTCGATTTTCTCATGATACACATATACATATATGTATAATATCTAGAATTCGATTGGTATTATCTAAATTTGAGCATTTCAGGACCGGCTTGGGAAAAATCGAGTTGGGTATTCGTATTGGATGTAGCCTGTATATTATTTTTTGAATACAATAATTGATTTTCAAAATACATAAATAACCAATAGAAATAAACTTATCGCATTCTTATTCATTTAGTGAACGATCAAATCTAAACAAACATAGAACCACCATAATGATCTATTACAAAATAAAGTGAACAAATGTAAACAAACACAGTTTGAAGTTGGTTTAAGAGGCAGCTCGTCGTTTTTATTTTGGCATCATGACATTCCAGTGTGATCGATAGATCGATAGATATAGTTAGGTGGCCTTTCTATATCCCACTGCACCATTTCAAACGGCATCGATAGCCTATTTCATGATTTTTATAATTCAACTGTCTATCGAACTTTTCTTATACGTATTCACCATTTTTTAAACTCAAATCAAAATAAACTATTTTATCAAATGTACAAAGTCATTCCTTTTGACTACTTAACAGGAGAACTATGGGGACAGCAGTTTCGGGAAATAATGGGGTACCCCCTGTGCCCCATAGCTAAGTCACTGCTATGCCCATTGTCTAACATGATTTTAAAAAATTATCAAGAAAAACGTATAGACATTTAGAGTGATTTTGATCGAAACATATCATTAAGTAATGTTGCAAGAAAAATATAATAAAAAAATTCATAGTAGTAATCAGTAAGTTGTTTATATGTGCGCAGTCCAGTCGCCGGCTAGTGTGTGTAGGTGGCCCCGTCGTGCTTCTCGTATTCGTTGTGCTCCCCGTTTCCCGATAATTATTTTTTATTTCGTCATGATGTTTGTTATATAGAAGGCACAGTTTTATTTTATTTTCATAACTTTCGAGTTTATATCACAGATGACAGTAACCTTTTTTTTTTCGTTCACTGAAATTCAAATTAAATCAGTTTGTATCATGTTAAACCTTCCGAATATCTACCTAATTCGTATTATGAATATAAGTGAGTTTGAAAATATCTGAAACCTGATATCATACAACTTTCAACATTTCGTTTAAACTAACGAACGTTGCTTCAATCGATTGGGACTATATTATATAAAGTTTTCCATGATTTTACTTCTTCTTTTTCCTTATTATACCCTAGTCAGGAACTTCGCTGCGATAGACTTATGCTTTTTTATGCAAATTTTCGAATTTATGTAGGTCTGTAGAAAGAATTCAAGTCCAGTGCTAGAAGTTTTATGATATTTTAATGAACAAATTCGAGGACTTTAACGCCTTGTCAGAGTTTGAATGAGGTTTCAATTAGAAACCAGTGTTCATTAAACTGGAGAGACAATGAGGTACAAATGAATTACTGCGAAAAATAAGTACGTTGAATAACTTATTGATACGAAACATTATTATGAAGCTAGGTAACAAATAGCTTGAAGAAATACAGAGCTTATATTGATAATTCAAACCAATAACATGGCCTTCTAAAATAGGATAATTTTCCCATTAATTAATCAATTAGGACATTTTCGATACATTTTGCAACCAACTCCAGTAGTCCATTATTTATATTATCAGAAAAATGATAAAGTAAGGGCTAATTTGGAGATAGAAGAGTCAACCAGAAGTATTAGGAGTTCTGAATGGTCAGATCATAGGGTTTCGATCACTATATCAAATTACACGACGATGCCTCGTATAATAACTTGTTAATAGTACTACTTTGAAATACGAGCGCTGCTACTTAAGTTATGAAATACGGCAACACTAATCTGATTATGTCAAATGTGACATGGCCATTATGAATTTTGATATTTTTAATCAGAAGAATCCCCTCGAGTCACAACTTGTGTTGATTGATGCTTTTAAATCACATGTTTTGGAGATACCTTAATCGGAATGGAAAATAAGCTTCGTCAATTGGTTTAAGCGCATGCGAAAGGGCATTCATCTCAATGGAGAATATTTTGAAAAACAGTGAAGCTATATCCAATTATAAATATTCGTTGTTATTTTTAAATGTTCAAACTTAAGTAGCTACCCTCCTATAACATGAACTGCAATCAGCTATTTGCAACATTAATTATTGTGTATTGGAAGTATTTGCATCAGATTAGCGATTTTTTCACACATACGGTATACATCAATGAAAGTGCTATCATTTTCGCGAGAACTTCTTGATTTGAATTCAAGTTACCAAGAAAGAATTCTGTTGTGTCAGTAACGGTATTTAATTTATATCCATTCAATTTAAGATGTAATATTTTGGTCTCAAGTAGTATAATAAACAATTCATTATGCTTGGATGCACTGCATTTCAACATTTTCATAATCCGACGATGCAAGGTCCGAAAATGGAAATGCTGGAAATGGTAGGAAGTTGGATACCACCAACCACCTCGATCTTTTTTGCGTAGGTGGTTTAGTTGTAAGCGAGTCCGCTTTAGGTTAACTTAGCTAGAATGATTTCGAAGTTCACTAACCCCTAGCAGCAACACTTTTGATTTCTGAAATACCATGAAGTCCTAATTTGATGATGTCCCATAGATCTTTATTCTCTTACTATTGTGTTTTTTGCATGAATTGAATAGCTTTTCCATAATAATATTTTCATTTTCAAGGATAAAACAAAATTAGACTCCTGAAACGCATCAAAGAAACATTAATTTACACATTTATCAAAAAGTAAAATTCCATTATGACCGAAAATTTTTTCTTTGAGACTTAGTCATATTTTCTCTTCATAACTGTTATAGATTTTTTGAACCTACTTAAGGAAGCTTCCTCAAATTTTCTTAAAAAAATTGACAATTTTCCGTTGTTTGTTCTTGAAATATCTCATATCTCCTACTGCACATTGCGTTTTTTGGAGTCATATCTCGGCAGATTTCGTATCTATAAAGATAATTAAACCAAAATCTTCACCAACTCATTTACTTTGATTAAAAGGTTTTTTTTTCGTGAAATGCATAGTTTTTGAGTTATAATTGAGAAAAAATTCAAAAACATGAACTTTTCGTCGACAACCTAGAATTAATTGTAAATTGACTCATTTATAGATTAGATAGGTTAGTTTGCATTAACTAGTTTTTACAGATTTGCTGTTTAACCTTTAGGTAGTTACTACTTCCATGCCGAATTTCATAATAATCGTTGTTGTCTTAAAGAATTGCTGGACAAAATGGTGAGCGGACAACAGAATTATAAACACATACTGTAAATGGCATAGACAATGGCAAACTCCTCTGCTTTTTTTTGAAACGACAAATGACATTGAAATTTCCAATAGTGTATTTACGGAAGCTTCAATTCATATAATAATTCATTAATCGAGCTCCCATTCTTGTTTAACATCTACTGGTATTTATGAATATTCAGGGTTAGTCATTACGTGATACGTCATTTTAGTTGTTATGTTTTTGATTTGATTGTAAAAATTGAAATAAAATGCGACAACGTTGTCGCATATGTCGTTTTAATTATTTAAATTGTTTAAAAATCACTCTCTGCATTAAAGTATATTAGACAGGGTGTTTATTCAAGACGAGTTCCTTTTTTATTTTTCTAAGGCCGGTGTTGATATTTCTGAATTTAGCTAATACCAGTCGAATGCTTGATAGTAGTGTACTGCATTATGGAAAAATCGAAAAACCAAATATGCTGTGGGAGCACTAGATCTAATTAAAATTTTACAAATCACCCTTCAAATTAATAAGGAAGAGGAGTTGACACTTTTGAGAAGTTTCGTGATATTCTGAGGGATGCTACAAATGGTGGAAGTATTTAAAGTTTCTCATGACTCACCCATATTTAGTAGTCCAAAAGTCCGAATGTTAACGATCGTTCATATGTGCACGTATAAAACGAAAATTCTATTGCCACCATTTAATTATCCATGTTTCCCTCGATAATAGTCATACCACAAAGCTGTTTTACGTTAATGTTTAAACTGTACAAATGTAAATTTCTATATGCATTATCTATTGTTTTGTGAAATCGTGAGAAGTTAATTCAATAATATCGAATAATTTATCGATACTCGTTATCGGTGTCAATTGAATTGGTTTCAATAGAAAGATAGAAACAAGTGATATATATCATTATATATATATATATATATATATATATATATATATATATAAATTAAAAGGATAATAAAAAAGTAAGAAAAAATGTATATTTGATAATCAAAGAGCGGAGAATAGTTGAATCACCTATTTGAATAAATGGCAATAATTTTCACAGAAGATGAAAAAGTGGGTATTGAGTAATAAAGTTTAATAAAATATACTATGATCTGAAGAAGAGAATATTTGAAGGAAAGGTGACAAAGGTATTAAAATGAAAAATTACAACTCGATATCAATCATTATTACCTAGATAATGAACAAGAAGACACAGAGTAGAATAATAGAACTAAAAATCGAGGTAATCATAGAATTGCTCAAACTGGTATGAATATATGACAATAAAACCACAAAGCCTAGTAAAAACAGATACAAAGAAGATATAAAAATAGAAGGAAAGACCTCAGCACAAGTAGCCCAGTAAGGACGAATAAAAGAAAAGCCATACAATACATGAATACAGAACTAAAGACAAAGAAGAGAGGTCTAGAAAGATAGTTTCAAAGAAAATTAAGAAGATATCCATAATTCATCCATGTTTTGTAAATTCTGCCATTCCGAGTTTTTTTTATCATTTTCTGTCTTCCTGTGAACTCCTATTTCGTGAAATGTGTAGCATACTCAGTTCACATTATTTTGAGCAGCAATTTTGTTGAAAATTGGAATATTATCACTGGAATAGAAAATATGAGCTGCTTGTTGATCTCATCAAATTTACTACACTTTCGTATCTGATCTCGCTATAACATTTTTCTATATTTTCATAAATAGTTGTCAATAACACACTGGCTTAACTTTCAAAAAGACTGTAAATATGTTTTTTTCAAATAATCATAAACGTTACATTTGTTTGCGAGGACGTCATTTACCACCACAAACTATAATAGGTTTCTACTTTCATTTGCCAAATATTTGTTTTAATCAACTAATAAAATAATTCTGTTTAAATGAGTGAAACGGAATGCGTTTGCTTGGTTGTCAAAATTAATTCTGGAGATAATGTTGAAGCACCACTTCTTCCTTGCAACAGACTTTTTAAGCCTTCGAGTAACGGAAATTATCCTCTATCGGTCAGCAACGTACAATACAAACTGTGTAAGCTCAGATATTACAATGGCAATTCTGATAAAGTTCCTGTGTCTGTTCTTTACTTTAACTTAATTAAATAGGCATGCTAAAAATACACTTACTTTCTTTTCTGAAATGTCACATACATTTTTCAAATATATTTAAACATGTTCTGAATATCTTTTGTTCATTGAGTAATACCTTCAGGAAAGCGTAAGGTCAATATTTAAATTGGTGTTGAAAACGTTAAAAACTGCAAATATCAACATATGGAATTTGAGTGCGAAAAGTCATGTTTGGAAAAATTCGTTTGTGATAATAGTAAAAACAATTTTGGTAAGTCCAATACGTGCAAACTGTTCACAAGGAACTCACAATTCATAATAACTATCTAAAAGTTTCGTAGAACGCGGAACTGGAGGATTTGTCTTTCTCATAGTGCAAAAATTGTGCTTTTACCTTAATTAGCATATTTTTATTCTCAATAACAAAATTTCTTTTCTTATTACTTCAGTATTTAAACATTATCTTCCATAATTCATGAGAATAGCAATAGTTGAGCTCCTTTCGCCCCTTCTGCTTGAATTCGATCGTCTCTATATATCGTTAACGTAGGTGACTAATTCCATTCTCATTTTGTTTTACTTTACCAGAAATTTTCCTCTAACGAGCACTATACGTATATAAATTGATACCAGGACACGAAAGTGGTGATATGTATCTAAACATGAATATCTTCACATATCTGATCATGTTGCCTATTACTGAGATTAAACTGAGAAGGGTATTTTGTGGTAATATTCCGTTTGAAAATTCCAAGTCCCAAAAACCGACGTATATATTTATCCTATCTAATGAATCTCAGAACACGTCTGAATATTGAATTCGTTTATTATTACTGCTACTAATCCAAGTAATTCCATCGAAACAAATTCTGAAGGCCTATTAGTAATCCTATTATTAAATTATGTTCTATCTGGTTGCTTTTCGTTTGACACGTTACGTCTTTGTCTAACTACTCTTCATCATGTTACTTCTATTAAGGTAACGGAAAGTTTAGTTTTTGTATTTACTCTAGAAACTTACGAAAATTGTTTTTAATTGATAAGAATATATTTTGTAATGAACTAATATCTTCCAAACTTTCACTACTTCGATATCAAAAGTCGTTTTCCAATAACACAATTTGAGCACCAAATCGAGCATATGGGTGCGCAATGTCTTAAACACATTGTCGTTTTTCAGATCTGTGCGTTGAGCATAATTGCGTTTTCCCCTTGCTCCTCAAACACTAGATAAATGTTTGAGACCCATGAGCTTCAAAATTGTGTTTTAAACACAAGTAGAATTTATTTCATTTATTCATAAGTAGATATCATTATTTTCACAAAAATGTATGCTATTAATGAAGAATTGACAGCAATGCTTTTACGCGAAATAAAACATTGGGAGGACAGACCTGAAACGTACGTGCATACTACTCACGCTTATCAAAAAGCTTAGTCAGATAACAGTAACGGAGGGTTACAAAAACCAGATTCACAGTGGCAGCGGTTAATCGGTTAGTTATCGTTAATGCAGAAAAGGAGAATCGTTTCATACCAAATGCCTTGCTTATTTTTAAATCACTAAGCGAGTCGGGAAATTCTTATAACGGTACAGATTCTCACAACTACAAAACTTGCTTGCGAAAAAGCTCGTAGTGTTTTCATTTATGATAATGCACTGTATCTCAATATGTATTTAGAAAAATTTTTTCAAAAGAAAGAATATTGTAACGACTACGTTCCAAAAATATCAGACGATATGCAATGAGTAGATTCATATAATATGAAGATACATAATCTTCAAGACACCTATTGAAAATTTGTGCCATGAATCTTAAATCAATTTTTCACTATTAGAATGGCAGTATGCTGTAAATTGTGGAAAAGATTTTCTTAAATCACAACCAGTTATATGTGTAGTGCAAATCATTATCAATCTTGATACGGATAAAATTTCCAATGATGGCCATTTAGTAATTTCTTAGTAATTATTTGCAACGTGTGATTTGGCACCTTCATTACTGATATTACTGACTAAAAATGTCAATTTTCATCTATATAAGCGTGATGACGTCATCGCTAAAATTTTTAAATGAAAATGTGGGTGTTGTAATACATTACATATTTGAAAAGTCTCTTGTGACAGACGAATACTTAGAAATCATAAAGAAATTTGCAAAAGCTTCATGAATGATAGAGTATCTTAGGTCTGTGCTTGAAGGAAAAAGTATTTTTCATAAACTGTACTTAAGAAAAGAACTTTTAGCTATGAAATACCCATCAGAAGATTTACAAAACGTGGTATTTGATAAATTAATTGTAAAATTAGAAGCTACAGGGTCTAAGCTGAAGGAATGTGTTAAATTATATACTGTTATAGCAACACTAGAAACAAAGAGTGTTGTACACGATACTTCAAAATGTCACGATTTGATTGTAATACTGACGAGAAAGTTGATAAAATTATGACATACCAAAAAAACCGTTTACAGTAAAAACTTTGTATTAGAAGCATTTATAAACTTGAAATGATAAAAAGCAATGATATAAAGCATAAATTGGATGGAAATCGGAATTAGCGTTGATTTTAGAGGATTGTGCAGGGAAAATAGGGAGAAAAGATGGTCCAAAGTTTGGAGAAGCTACGGTCAAAACCATATGGAAGTTATGATTGACCTATTCAAAAGTGTTCTATTTTAAAAAGCGCGAGCTGCCTGCCATTCAATACGAGGAAAACTACAATCGAATCATTATAAAGGGAAACAAAGTTCGACTGCATTAAACTCCGTAGAAATAACGAAAATGAAAAATTTTTTGAATGAGCGGAAATTCTCACATAGACGCGGTAGCATTAGCTGCTTCTTGCTCGACTGACTTTTTTTGTGTCGAATCAAACATCGATGTAACAAATCGAGTTAAATATAACCTGATATTCAGCAAGACTAGCCAATATGGTTGAAGAATGTGTACTTAAAGCAAATTTTTGATAGAAAACTACGACAGCAACGTTGGCCCTATCAGATTATTTAAAAATTTAGGTCCAAAAGGGGCCCAAATATTAGATCAAAAGATTGTTCCTAAGATTAAATCGTTACTGGAAATCCGAAAATGATCACTAGTTTGATAATATGCCCTCTGGAAAAAACTGGAGAAAATAGTCTATCGAAGCGATTGGCTTGAATACTAATCACTTCAATAGATCGACTGCGGTTAGGCGATTGACCAAAAATGGTGTACAGGAGCAAGAGCTTATAAAAATTATGGGTTACAGCAATGCTAGCTTGATAAAACCCTACTTGAATATTGACGAAGAGCATCCTAATAAAATTATTAACAGTATGCATACTGGAAATAAATCTCAACAAACACGTCTGGATTTCTACCTAAATTTTCTATTCTTTTGTTGATTACACCGCTAAATAAATTGTTATTGCTTTGTATAATTAGTAAAAAGATTTAATAACAATTTTCGCAAGCTTCTTGCTTACAGACCTCCGCCAACGGCGTCGTCTGTTTCCAAGCAACGAGCTTTCAAAATCTTAAAGATTTGTTTCGAACAATTATTAATTTCCTTGGGTTATTACTATTGGCAAAAGACGAGAATACAATAAATTTAAATAGAAGTGAAATGTCTCAACTTTACTGCCGATTTTTCGTTAATTGGATACCTACCAATGATAAATACGTAGAAATAAAAACAGCGTCTGTCCCCATGTTTCAGCTAGATCCTTTTTTTAATGTAATGGTTTTTAATCTGAAACAATAGTAACATAGGACGGTTTAATTAATTTAGAATATTTATGCACATTATTAAGTATTCTGTCCAGGAACTCACTGGCGCCTTATCTCTACATAGTATATCATTCTCTTTCCGCGTCTGTCGCTTTATCTGCTAGCTCCTTCCAAAGCACACAACGGATTTTGATATAGTTTCCACGTTTGCACGGAAAGATGATTACCTAAAAGTAAGACTACAACAACCACTACCTAACGATTAAGTAAAGTGATCCCTAAACTTAATAAATACATTACCAACAGAATTTGTTTGTAGTCATCTACAGTATCTATACATAAATATGTGCAAATATATAAATCGGTTTTGAGAAGAATGTGTTTCTTCTACAAACGTCACACTTTGATAACAAGTGTTCCTTTTCCCCATTTTTAGCGCATTCATTAAAAAAAAATGCGATATTACTAGCGTTTTAATCGTCTGACTATAGCGGAGATATCTCCTCACAGGAAACGTATTGCGAGATTGGGTTTTTTTTGCATTCAATTCCTGTATAGCTATAGATGTGTAGAAATGAAAAAAAATTTTGGTATTATTAGGAAAAAATTGATAAAACTAATTAAAATTAGATTTTTCACATATGAATTTCATTTAAACTTGCTATAGAACAACAAAAAATTTTGCTAAATCACGATAATGTCATACTGTGCGGAGATTTCAAAAAAGATCTCTCAACAACTGCCGAATTTTCCGAAACTGCTAACGTTCGGCAACCTTTGCTCTAAATCTCGAAAGAGAGTTCTCACATTTGTTTTGTCTTTTGACGTTTTGATGCTCATCAATCAGCAATTTTATTCGACAGATATTTGTACTCATGTGTTGTGGGTTTTTTGTATTTAAGAGTTCAATTTAAAAAATGAAGAAGTAGTTGTTTTAAGATTTGTTGTAGAAGATTTTTTTTAAATAAAGAAGAAGTGAAAGTATATCCAAAGAGTATAAATTATGCAAATGAAGTTTTCCCAAAATTTGGTGGAACCTATTTTTCGAATGAATTCTGAATACATTGGAAGACCTGATTCAAAATATGCATAATTATGGTTTATCTGAAAGCGACGTTGGTTATACAGAAATAGATTTATCCAAATAGTGCTTATGCTTTGATGATAAGCAGAAAAATCAGTTTTTGTATCTTCATAAGACTTAATTGTTCTCTAGTTACTGTTGTGATCAGCTTATTATTTACATTGTTAACATGAGTATTTTATGTACAGGAAAAAATTTCACTTTATTGCTTATGGGGATGACATATTTTGACATGAATTTTCAATTGGATAAACTACTGTTATTTGAATGCGACAAGTTCAATGGAAATATAATTAACTAGTTAAAGGTAGGTAACAAGCTACATACCCGTAAATTGCAAGTACATGTCGACAACGCCACTCAGTTCACGCGAAGATTCGAACCTATTACACGCAAATTCTGGAACAACTGCAGAAACCACTGGACAGTTTTTTAAAGAGCAAAAAAGAAAAGAGATTATGGAATTTTGAATACTTTTCATCAAAAAGCTGGAACATTACGTTGACAAATTGTAAATATCTCACAGCTCACTTAAATTATGTTGAAACTAACATGAATTCCTCTAAAAATAACATGAATTGTAACTTTGAAAAGAGAGTATAAAAAATCGTGAGATTCAAAGGAGATTTAAACATGAAAAGTTTATATAGTTTGTTGTTTTATTCAGGAGATCAATATTTTAGAAAATTCATAGTTCAAATTTCTGTTTATAAAAAATTGAAACGTATTAATTTATCTATGTATAATTTTTATCAGTTTTACATATCATATCAAATTACAAGATAGTATAAAGAAGTTTATTATTTATATTTATTTATATTATTATTTATTAATCCCTTTTCCATTTTCTTCCATCATATTTTCGTTGCATTAGCCCAGATAACGGCGTTCCAAGTCCATCATGTCTTGATGGCAACGTTCTTTTTGTTATTGTGAAAACACCCTTAGGTTGTTTTTAATTTATCTAAATGACCTTGCAGCATATGTACTTCTGAAAACAGTTCTAAAATCTCTTAAATACTTCTTTAAAACAAATTTTTTGTTAAGCATTGGTAAGTAACTTTGGAAATTCTTCACGAGCAAAAAGTTTTTAAGGACCAACAAAAATTCCAGCTTTCACCTTTCCTTCTAACAAAAAATTTAAACATGTGAAAGCTTCAGATCTTTCATCATTTTTAGGTCCAGACATATGGTAACATTAGAGGTTTGGTCCTAATACAAAATTAAGTTCTTAATAACCATGATCTACTATCCCACAAACACGAATATTTTGTATATCTATCTTGTAGTCCCATTGGGAATCCTGCTATAACCAAATCTCCAATGAACTGCCACTTGAACTCTTCATATTTCAAAGCTTCTTCTGAAATTTTCACAGTTCCATAATTTTCTGTCACATGTACAGTATGAGCGAGTATTCAAACAATAATTTTACTTTACTATAGTTCGTCGGTCTGTAATTTTGACATGAATAAACAAATTTCTTTGCTTCGAACGGAAACACAAGCTTTGCCTTAATCTTAAGACAAATTTTCTATCTTCAATATTTTTATGTAATTTTTGTGATAAGCTTGATTGGGATAATTTTCAAGGAGATTCAAGGTACTGGAAGTTGTGGGCTATGAGATATTGGAGCCAAAGACAAAGCACGAACAGGATATTCGATGGGCTTTGCATTATTGCCTTTACGTCTTCTAGCAGAATTAACTACGTGAAAATAACAGTCACCGACGTGGTCTTCCGGCTCTTTTCAAATTCTTGGTACTACGAATTTCATATTCCATTTCTCATCTCTATATCAACTTAAATTGAATATAGATAACAATAAAAACTTATAATAAAAAATTTGTTGACATCTTTTGCAATTATTGCAAGCCAGAACTGGAGCCTGTTGCTGTTAATATTTTGATTATTATACAGTTCGATTCATTTCCATTGTAAGAAAAATGGATTTTGGAGCCCTATGGAATTTCTTACTTAGTTGAAATTTGTGGAATCGTGGGTGGTATTCATAACTAAATCGTATGATATTGATCAATTGCGATTCATTTTTTTTTCTCGGGAGTGACGGCAACGTTCCAATTATGTGGCTTTCGTGAGAGTTACTTTATTTTGTTATCTCGTAACTAAGATTATAAATAGTTTAAATACATTGAGAAGATCATGATGAAACCTATACTATTATGAATATAATAGGAAAATGTGAACTGAATAATGATGTTTGGAGAAGAATCCCTTTTCCCAAGGATCCACTCGTATATAGTCCGTTCGAACTCCAAATTACTTCTATTTTGAAAAGAGAATTTAAGCACATTCAAAACTTCTGGAATTGCATCAAAACCTTAAATTTGCACGATACTTCCAATATATTGCACACCTGTTATGTTGAGTAGATAATATTTTTTCACATCCATACAAATAGTTGCATTTTTTTTAAAATAATAATAAAAAACATTGGCAGAAAGGTGTTACCTTGAAGATGCGGCTTGTAGATGAAGAATCCTACTTTTTCACACATACCTATATCATTGTTAGATATTCTAATAAATGATAAATGGTATACGGGTAGTGAAAATGTCGGAAGTCTATTCAAGAAGACGTGAATTTTCGGGTTTCAGGACGAATTAATTACGTAAGCCCTATTATGTGAGAAATTCGGGATAACGGAGAATGATTCCTGGCAGTAAATTTTAATGTAATCTTCCCATATTTAAATCGATATCCTTTTGTGTTCGTCAGTTGATAAATTTAAATTGACACAATTATTAATCTGACGCAGATTGCTGGTATTATAACCGCTGCAAAATATCACGAGATATACAGGGTATTTGATTTGTAAGCTGAAGCTCGGCACCTCCTTTGTTCTTTGAGATATCAATTTGAATATTTGAATCTCCACATTTTAAATGGATTCACAATCTTATAGGTTGTTCCAGAATGCTGTGTCATAACAAAGTTAATTTTCTTAAACTAAAATCCCAATATTTTATCGCATATTTGGAATCAGCTTCACTTCCTTTTTACAATAATATGGAGTTGTGATGTATTTCAAAAGTTATCACCAATTTTCAATGAAAATAATAACAAGTTCAATACAATGTATATTCCAATCAAATTAATATATTTTGAGAAAAATCATTTTAAATTGGTTTCTAAATGCACGTAATACGAGTTATTACTACTTCAGATGTTGAGCTTAACATTTGGTAGCCAAAAACCGCCAAATTATCTCACTATTTCAAGTTTTTTACTTATGAAGAATGGGTGTAGCGGACTGAAAATGTCATTCTATATGAAAATACAGAGAACTGAATTCTGCGTCAATTGATATATAAAACTTCGTTAACTTCGTTACAAATTCGTTTCATGTATATATAAAGAATTTATTTTAGAAAATTAACAGTATTAAAAACAACTAAAATTAAATGTCTAAATATAACAACCTCTTTCATCTTAGTCTTCCTAACATGTTCTTTACACGCCATTTGCTTACATGCACAGCACTGAAGGGTTGTAGTTCTTTTTTTCCGACCACACAACATACACCTTCCTCGTAGTTGAACTGCAACCTTTTCCTCTTCTACTTCATCGGTATTCATCGGTAGGTTTATGAGTAGAAAAAAAATACTTCAAGTCTGGTGGCTTTTTTAAGAGCAAATGCCAACTTTTAAAAAAATTCTACTATCAGAATTTTCAGACAAGATTCTATTAAGTATTTCATTGGCATTGATTCCGCCAATATTGATAAACTGAAAGAAAATGACTAGTGGTCACTCCTGGTAATTCACTGTACAGAGTAATTTGAACATTTTTTATCAACAGTATCTATCCCTTTTTCTTAGAGTTATGAAATAATATCATGTCAGGTTTATGGGTAGCCTCATCAACCATTCCATCGGAATATATGATGGGTAAAAAAGAGACAAGTCTATTTCGTTTGGGGCAATAGGAAACATGAGTTATACCATTTACAAATGCAAAAATGGATGAGTTTATTGGTCTCACATTGCTCGGCAAAAAATCAACTGGCAAATCTCTTTTTTATATAAGTTCTCACTATTGTGATTTTATCTTTCAGTAATTGCTTTACCAAATACTAACTAGTATACCAATTATCTATTGTCAAATTTCTGTTACGTCTTTTGAAGGGCTGTACTAATCTGTGAACAATGTCATTTGTCAAAAAACATAGTGCAAAAGGTACAACGACTCCGATCTCATTAATAGTCATTAATTCACCTATACAGTAATTTTTCTTACAATTTTCCACAAATCTATTGAGTATATTTCTAATGGCTGCTGACTTAGCTGTTACTTGACATTGTGGTCTATAAGCTTTATTCTCGAATCTCCAATGAAATATATTTCATTTGTAAGAAATTGGAAAAATGCACTGATTTCATCTGTTGTAACTACTCCATCCACTAAGATCTCAGGAAAAATTTTAACTGGTATTTCAGCAAATTTTTCGTGACATGATCTTTTTTCCCTTATTTAGCTTCACCTTTCATTATGGGTTCGGCGACGTTTTCATAATAGTAGTCAATATCTTTACAGCTTTTTCTTCGTCTTTATTGTCACTTCCTCTAACCACTTCATTTTCATCTGAGTCATCAAAGATTGCTTTATCTATTGCCTGTTGTTGAGTAAACTTTTTTTAAATTTCTTATGGTGACGGAATCATTGTAAAAATACCTACTTTTACCGAAGAAAAATGAGAGTTTAGGTGCCCAACAACATAATAGAAACTGCTTAATTACGTCCTTTAACTTATTGTACGGCTTTATTGTACCTAGTGTACCATAAGGTGATATTAATCAGTTGAACTTTATGTTGACGGGCGCTCCGACCTAAGACTCCTTATTTTGCATATTATGCAATAAAGAGACATAACCTTATGCAAGATATTCTTGGGACACCCATAAAATAATTCGATGTACTTCTTATAATCGCTACTAAGACATAATTATTCTTGATTTCATATCATTCGATCCGTTTTATGTTACATTGATGAATGATCTCTACAATATTTTTCTTTCCAAAATTGTGATATAGTTATTTTTTAATTAGTTTATTGACAACAAATTCTCGCAAAAACAAATTAATCTAGTAAATTGTCTGGAAAATATTCAGAAAGGAAATGAGAATTTTTTATTCACGGTCCGTTCTATTAAAGTGTCCGCCGTCAACTTGTTTGATTATCTCCTCACTCTAAAACGGCTAAAAATTGTAACAAGATGGAAGGGTCTCATAAAACTTTATATTTGTTTTTGCATGGTAAGCGCGTACTAGTTTCGAATAGCAACTGGATCCTTTCCCAGTTTGGTATGAATTTCATTCTACACGAACTGAAATTTTCAGTTTATATCGAATCGAGCTCTTAAATAATCACAGATAAATAACTGTACCACTTGCAAACCGTTTTTTACAAATTTATAGGTTATTGTATAAACTATGAATGAAACACGAATAATTTGTTATTTGGTGGCAATTTTTGAACGGCGCACGGAAAATTTTTCCTGATCTTCTATTTTTTTCCATGACCTAAATAAAAAAACATTTGTTGTACAATTTGTATTATTACAGAAGTTCATTATCTTTGTCATTTCATTATAGAACCAGAAATAATGAAGCATACTATCCGCCGATGTTTTGTTTTTCTTGATGCAATGCCGCAGGTTAGAAGGGTTGAAAAATTTTTGTCATACCTCTATTTTTTTTTGTTTGGATTCTTCTTTTGAGTTGGAATACGGCTGTGTACCGGTAACACACTACATTAAGTTATAACCGACGCCATCAGATAGCGTGCAGCTGTGTTTCCGATTCTTGGCTACACCACTTACTGAAAAAGGGCCGCCTTAAACATTTTGAAGCCTCGGGTACCTTTTCTTTCCAATCATAGGATTATGAAAAAAAAATCTATCCTCGGCTTGGTATGACCCACTATTGATCGTTATATGACCTATGTTCCTTGCTGGTAATACAACAAGAGAAATCGTCTACCCATCTCTACCACTGATTTTCAGGATCATTTTCTGATTTCCAGTCCTCGTACTCCATTGACTAATATCTAGTACGATCCTATGAAGACTTATGATATTCATACCCAATATCACTGGGTTTGGGATATCCGATATCAACACGAACTGAAAAATCTTCTGACTTCCATATCGACCCTGGTTTATCTAGTTCCTTCCTTCCATCTCCACTGGAATTATGATGTGCTTCATTGATTGCTTACTGATCGATCTCATTTGATCCGATATGACTGGCTTCAGTGTTGATTAACACGATTTTTTTCCGTTTTCCATCGATAACTTGCCTATTCGTTAGGTGGTGACTGATTAATAGTAATTTTTCCTGGTTCTCCTCATTGTATCCACCTTGCTGGCGAGCCTCAACTATCTATTAATATGTCCGATCATCTGTCAATTCTAAAACTTTTACACGCTTGTTTGGAGATCATCAATCCTTTTAACGAGCTTCTTGGTAAATTCCCAGATTTACGATGATAACTTGATATTGCATTCCAAAGAAGTTTCTTGTGCAAGTTTGGTGTCTCTAAATTGAACTTTGGGTCTCCTGACTTTCACTCTAGCTCTTGTTAAGCTTTTTTCCCGTTTCGAACCTCAGACATCTCGCCAGTGCTCCTCTGATAGTGTTCAGTTGAGAAGTTTTAGCTTTTGAGGCAACTCTATACCTCTGATATTAGCAAAAACTTCCATAACCATAATTTCCAACACATCTTCTGCTACTGATGGGAGTAATAGCTTTACTAAGCACAATATATCGGCACTGAATTGTTGTAGAACGCTTTATTAGCGTTTTCTTTGCTGGTTTTGAAATGGGTTTCGAACAATAAGTTTGTTTTTTTCAATTTTTTCTGGTTCTTTTTCGTTTTTTTTTTCTTTTTATTTACGTTTTCCCTGATTGTACATTATCTCGGTAAATAAAAAATCTCCTTACCTCTTCTTGTTAGAGTGTTCTAGAACTTATACGGAAGTTCATTATTCAAATTCTTTCTTGATGAACATTCAACTAACAGTTCCAATATGAGAACAATAATTACCAAATAATTTTAGAGAAAATCACGTCAATTTTGAAGGGGTTTTGCACACTTATATGAGTCATAAGGGATAAAATTTCTCAATCATGCCGGAAACCATTTTTTGATTCCATTCCATCTATTTTGATATAATTTTTGAAATTATCTTGACATACGAGTCCATTTGGATGGACTTTCAATCGGCTCTGGTAACTCTCTGCTAATTTTACACATTCTTCAATAGTTTTTGGAACTTTGAGATATCTATGAAGTATGGTTGTATTCCATAAAGCCACATAGGCTTTATATATACAAGCACCTTTTTCGTGAGATATAATTGGGATGATTTGCCAGTACACTTTCCTTCAAGTCAGGTCAAGTTGATATCTCTACGATTACTACATGTTATGTGCCTAGATATTTTCCAATGTATTTCTTATCTTCTTTTTTTTATAATGGACAGATGTTCATAGTAACTATAGGACAAGTATCTCTCTTAAGGGTGAATGGGACATGAACATATTTGGGGAAAATAAGCTGAAACAATTATAGAAGAAAAACCCAACAGTACATTTAGGAGCTGGAGAGATTTTTAATTTTTGATTAAAGAAAATAGTGAGGAATCAGAAAATGATGGTCTTTGCACTGTGGATGAAATTGATTTTGATGATTATCAATAAATATACTTCTTCTGCCAACTTTATTTCAAATTATTTATATAAATCTTCATATTATTTTGAATATAATAAGGAAAAATTACATCATATTCGACAAAAAGCATTGACTCGAAAATTGATACACTTAATGTTATAAATCTTAAAGTAGATGCAGTTTAATGTGATATGCGGACTTTTTTTGGCACTTCTAAGAATTTTATGAACAAGAATAAAATAAAGACGGTTTTTTAGCATGATGGAGAAACTTCATCCTTCATTAAACCCTTTCAGGCCAAAACAAGTAGTTAACGTAATTTTCTCTAGCAGGGTATGAACTTTACTATTGAATACATTGTAAATCACGCAAGTCAACACGATTTCTGAATCTGTGATTGCTGATTCTGATTAATTATGTATAACTAAAGAGATAATATTTTCAGCTGATTGAGTTAGCTCTTCTAACAACCAGAAGAAAATGTCATATTTGAAGAATAAATTAATTTTTGTATCTCGATAAAATACAAGAGTGAGAAAACATCTGGTCATTTCTTGCTTTAATAAAAAACGATAAGATAAGATAAGATAAATATCCGAATGCAGAGAAACGAACTTCAATAAGTGCTGAAGACGTTTGGTTTTGGTTTGTGAGTAGGAAGTTTCTCATATCAGACTGTAATTTCCATACTCTCATCATATTGTCCTTGATAATATTGTTCAAAGTTAATCACATCTTACACTTGCTCTTCTAAACATACCACCAAGTTGTCTTCATACTGATCCAAAGGAACATGTATTTCAAGTGACATTCTGCACCATATGAGTTTGAATCAGGCATATTAGGAATCTTCTCCTTTCAATTTGCATCTTAGTCTTGAAAAAAAGCCTTTGCTAATTGAGTCCAAATTTTAACCGATATATCAGCCTTTACAGCGGTTTATTCTGGACATTTTGTTTTCCTTTCTTAAACTCGATCCGTGGAACTTCAGTTAAAAGCGTCTGCTCTACTATGCCACAAGCAAAAATATTGATAAGATATTTAGTTAATTTTCCTTGCACTTCCACCAGAAGACCCACCAACTTTAAATCCCCCGTCACTAGCTAGGCACACTCTCTATATTTTAAAACAACATTTTAACATTCTAATTTTTTTTTGAGCATCACAGACTAGTGTCACAGGTAGGAATAGGAACTTATTCACATTATAAACACTGTTTTCAAACTTTTTATAGACCTGTTAGTACTCTATGGTATGCTTTTTCCAGTTTGTATCACTTCTGAAATGTTTTATAATGTGCTTTGATTCAATTCATGTTAGTCCTTATAATCTCGAACTGTGACAAGAAGTTTGTCAACTATCGGAAATTCTATTCTAAAGAAGAAAGCATGTACTTTTCCTCAAATTCATCCTTTCAAATGATTCTTTATTTAGAATTTTGGTTTTCTTGGAGGGTTTAAATGCTCTTTGGAAATCCCCACATTTATATTCTTCAATAATACTGTGTTTCGTAAATCCCACAACACCAAGCGTACTACAACTAATCACAGTGTGTCGTTAACATAAATGATTCTATGTGAATGATTTGAAACGAATATGTTAAAGGACCGATTACTTGGCGTTTAAGTTGCTCTTATAAATTTTCCATAATCACACTAGAAAGTTAGTACATAAAAAAAGACCATAGACTTCCAAGTGAAGTACCTGCTACCCATAAAAAGAAATCGAAACATTTCAATTATAGGAAGTGAGATTTTCTATGTAATTGCATGCATATAATCAGAATATATACAAAAGAAAACAACAAATATGTTCGGTCCATTCAATTCCAAGTATTTCAAAATATATTTTGGTCAGTTGCGTTGCGAGAATAGAGGGAACTATTTTATCGAGTAGAAGTGCAATCTATATTCTATGTTTTAAATTGGTTTTCTAACCAAAGCAGCGTGAAAATTAGGTGGAAAATACTGTGGAAAATACTTTTCTAACAGAATGCCATTTGTATATCGAATGAAAATAGAAACAAACTAATCGTATTTTCAAAGTATGAGAAAAAAGAATTTGTTCATACAAGTGAAGAGTGAAAAATAAATGTTTGCTCCAGCGAATATATAAGCAAATATTGTTAAGCATTATTGAAGAAAGAAACTAGGAATCTATTTATGGTTATTCTCGGGATTTTTGTTTATAGAAGATTTTTACTTATAAATTTAATATTTCAAGCAACTATACCATGCACCCAATGGCGAGCTAGACAACTAGCAAAGAAGTAAACAAAACACATAAAAAAATATATACGACACTGAAGGAAGAGACAATAGCAGCAGAGAAGACGGATGAGATTGAGTGGTGGCAGGAAGCTCCCTCCCGTAATGTTTCTTTCTCTGAAGGTTGCGTTTTGGGAAGAATAAGTTTGTAATAGTTTCACCTTATGTTCGTAAAACCAGTACATACCGAAATTATGAAGTATCTGACTATTTTCGCTGCAATTTTTGTGGACATGATAGGCTTACAACGTTTAGACTGGAAAATGAGAGATATCACTCTTTAAACCGTCCAGAGCACGCAGCTGATCTAGAGATCAATCATTATTGATATCTCGGATTTGAACTTCGGTTGCGATCGCTTATTCTCGGAAACTGTAGTGAAAAATGCGCTGTGTATGAATTTGTTGTGGGTACAATTTAGGTGACAAAGTGATCTGAAACATACAGTGCGTGTGCTAATATACGTAAAATTATTTTGTTGGCGTAACGTGTAACCACCAGTCTGTTGAGTTTTATTTTTGAATAATTTCAAATATTTGGCATAATATACAATTCCCTTCCGTTATAGTTGGGTACGGATACTTATGAAGCAGAACAGGCTCGTCTGGAACATCTTATGGACGAAACGTTTGATGAAGAAGGAGTTGATGACATGGATGAACAATTTAATAAATTTATGAAAAGTTTGATGTTTTTGAAACTAAGGTAAAGATTCTAAATCTGAGCAAAATTTTAGCGACAGAAAGTATTTGGCTGATTAACATTCAAACTTATTATCTGGAAAAATCCTCAAAATATAAACCAAATGATGCTATAAGATGGTTAAATCACCCTTCAATTAAAAATGTGAGAACAATATTATGTAATTTTATATTTCATGCACCTGGTACTGCCGCCGTTTTATAGGATAAGACTAATCTATTGTTTTTGTTTGATTTGTACATTCAGCCATTTTAATATTGAAGAAATTGTGGAGTATATTGATACAATTATCACAACAAAGTCTAAAAATTCTTCTAGGGAGAGAAATTCAAGAAAAAAACAATAATTATGAAATATTAGCTGTTATTGGACTACTATACTTCAAATAAGTTCTTAAAAGTGGCAGATTGAAGACTAGACAATTACGTAATCGCTACGGTATTGGAATTGAAATATTTAGACTCACGATGGGGATAAACGGTTCTCATTTTTTACTAAATTGCCTGATATTTGAAAACAAACATACGAGAACAGAGAGGTTTCTAATTATTCTAAGTTATATAGTAAAACCACTTTCTATATCTATTCATAACTCTGCAAGAACCATAGATAATTGGTTTAGAATCAGGGAACTTGCTTATAAAAAACTCTTATTTCAACTTATACATAAGAGCAACTACAACTAAGATCCGAGAACGATAATGTACCAGAACAAATAAGTGAAGGAATAAAAGAAATATTGATAATTGAAGAGCATGAAACTAATCATGTAGTGAGAGGAGAAAATACAAGTGGAGCTCTACAGAATGCAGTTAACGTGGGTTGTTACGGTATTCTTGCTATAAATATAAAAGTGCATCGTACACTCTCTCATTGTGTGCAAAAATTGTTCACAATGAGAAACAATGTTTTTTGGAAACTAGGTTCAAAGTCACTGTTTCAATATTGATTTTCATATGTACTTTGGAGAAGCTCCTGATACTTTGACAACTTTAGAATATTTTTCTTGATATTAACTTGCACGATACGTAAAAAGTGTTGTTTCTACTGACATTTAAGTACAAATACATTGTAGCCTATTTCTGGCTTTTATTTTGTATTTATAAATATTTCTACTACTTATAAATACTATAAATAAATCTTTAATGATCTGACAGATACAGTACATGTACCCATGTACGAAAAAACTGTACATGCTCCGGAACGTTAAAAAGATCACTAATTAGAAACTCCTGAGGGTTTGTAAACAGTGATTATCTGAGAAATTTCTTAACATAGAACTTACAATGAATCCATAGATATCCGTCCCATGTGGATAATTTGTATATTTTCACAAGTCTTCTTTCTGATTCCTACAAGTTCAAACTACTTACAGATCGTAATCAACACTTCTCTCAAATTATTCAGGTCAAGTATTGGAAATTAGAGGCATCATTCAAACACAAAACGAATTATCCGAATACATTTTATTGAAACGGTAAAAAACGTCCAAATTTTTCATCACAAAGCACGATCTCATTAAAAAAAATTAATTTGATCTTGAAACGAAAAACTTGAGTATCGTTTCAATTAAATATATTTGTTTCTATGCCAAATTCGTGACCAGCTTTGTGATGGAATCCTAAAAGTAACAAGTCGATTCTCTTTCTAATGCAAAACATTTTCGTCGACTTCATAACTGAATTTCTTTTCTTATTTTTCTAAACGAACAGAAAAGCTCTTATTAGGCCAGTAACTGATGTCATTATTGAAATATGACATCAGCAAAATGTTCCTTTTTGGCATCAATGATCCACAACTTTGGAGTTTGATTATCTGTTAAAGATCTCACAATTTCAATAGCAGAAAACTTTTCGCTAAGATCTTTCAAATATAAATTATTATAAATTTCAACGAAACGTTAAGAATACGAACGGGCTTTATTAAATGTATTTTCCTATTTCTACAGTAATTTCATATACGTGACGGTATATTGAGAATCATTATTCTGATTTAGTTTACAGGTGGTATTTGATGTTGATTTTTTTGATAGTTTACTGTATATTGATTCTGTTAATAGTTATGCGAGGTTGAAAAAGAGTGTAATTTCTATTTAAACACGGAGAAGTGAGGTGCTATAGTGTATAGTATAGTGTACCAAATATCAGCCATTCACCTCAAATGCTTCATTATTGCTTAACATATTATATATTTCCTTCTTTGAATACTAGACTTTAGATCCAGGGGATTGGCTAGGCTGAAATTGATTCTGAATCATTTGGATATGGTAGTGTAAGAAAGAAGTTTTACCCACTTCGCTATTCGCGAATGTGAAGAGTTTGAAATAATATGTTCTAATAAAGCCTTGTATTGATTTGTCAGAAATCCTCCTTATACCTAAATATTTGTTTTCGGCAAACAGGTGGAGGTGGTATCTCTCCAACATCCGTCCAATGCTCACTGGTGTGGTGCCTTATTCCCTTACACTCCGTAGTTATTAATACGATTATGATACAGAATATTGAACATATAGTTCCAGTTTTCATTTGAAATTTGAGTTATAAACTCTATTTTACAAGATTTATTATTGATTTTACACTTAGTTGACAGGCCTATGTTTAAAAAAAAGAAACACAAAGTTTGTGCTGTTTCTAAAATAAACTGGGGACATATCAAGTTAACGTCGTATCGGGTTGTTTCCTTTTTTACAGATCACTACAACGAGAAATTTTGTACCATAAAAAACTTATACGTATAACAAAACGGCAGTCATTTATTGGTGCATGTGTATCGTACAAAATTCGTGTAGGATATGGCGAATTGAACCGGAAAGGGAAATATATAATATATCACAACGATTCTGTGAATAAATTGAAAGATATTTGTTTCTTATATAATCTTTGCAGTGATATTACTCCTCTACTTTCTATTGTTTGCTACTTCCAGAACAAATTGTGGTCATTAGCTCATTTAATCTGCTTATGCTACACCCCTTCGATTTCGTTAAAATTTTAGTATGTTATAGAGAAAATTGTACTGAAAAATTTGATATATATGTGTATCCCTGCAAATAGTTTTTCAACTGAAGTTCCAGAAAAAGAAAAATAAACAGATAAAATTATATGAATTTTTGTGGATTGTTGTTTATTGATTAATATTCTATCAATATTCTTAGTTAAAATTAGTGGGTAGGTTAGGTTAGATTAGGTTAGGTTAGGTTAGGTTAGGTTAGGTTAGGTTAGGTTAGGTTAGGTTAGGTTAGGTTAGGTTAGGTTAGGTTAGGTTAGGTTAGGTTAGGTTAGGTTAGGTTAGGTTAGGTTAGGTTAAGTTAGATTAGGTTAGGTTAGGTCAGGTTAGGTTAGGTTAGATATGTGAAGCTAAACTATGATGTATAAATTATTTTTCTTTTTCTGGAACTTTAAAGTTGAAAAACTAATTGAAGCGATGATTTCCGCTCTCTATATAAACAATATTAAATTTCTCAGCATAATTTTCTCTATAACATACTAAAATTTTAACGAAATCGGAGGGGTGTAATCTAATCTAGATAATTACCAAAAATAATTTTTTGTCTCTGCCATAGATTCGAGACAAGTCATTTTTTAGAAGCGGGTGGTAAATTCTTGAATTCATTCGAAACGTGTTAGAACATGTATCGTATTCTATTATACCATCATAAATCACCTCAACTTCAGGAAAGAGTTCTTCAGCTTGAAGCTATTCATATATTCATTGTTCAATTGTTTATTTTCATGTTATGTGATGTGTCATCTCGGCTGATATTTTGAATTGAGTGTCGTGTTTCTATATTTCAACTATAGTTTGATATAATCAGCTGATTTTGTTAAGAAATAACTGCCGCGGATTCTTTATTTGTGCATGTTGTGAGTTTTTATGTCAACTCATACTCTTCCTTCCCCTGAATATACAATGGTTGTTTTTTATTGCTTCAATTTTGCGAATATAGCTGCACAACATTCCTAGGTACTTATATTATCAAAATACTTGTGAAATTCTCATTGCATATAAAATTACTAAGGACTGTAGAACATGGGAAAATTTATCATGTTTGGTCACGATGAGAAGTCATCATAATATAATAGAAAAACAAATTCTCAAGGCTGGACTAAGATAATAAAACTGAGGAGCTATTCGACATTGCAGAAGATCCTGATACTTTTGCATGTGTTATCGCCAAAATTTAGTAGCAATAATAAAACAAACCATAATCATGAGTATCATCCATTGCGTTGGCTATTGATTATTGTGTTTTTAAGCATATACTCGTAACTCTCCAAACCACTAGCAGAGGTTGTGCAACCATGAATGCCGTCTTTTCCCAGGTCCCCTCTTATCATCAACTTTGTCATAGACAAGAGACGGTCATGTCTTATTATATGGGCAAAATACTCCAGTTTCCAGTTCTTTACTACTACAAAAACGAGTTTTGTTGAAGTGCTTCATCCAGAATACTTTCAAATATGCCGATATATCCACATTTCGAGAGATTCGTTTTTACCCGATCTATGTATTAACCTTTAATCGTTAGGGGAACTGGAAGATGTTGATTATTGCTAATAATCATAATCAAATGTTTTGTTTTTGATATATTCATATTCTTCACTTGCTGCGTATATTATTTGCATAATATTTTGTAGCTCTCCATTGTCATTGGCTATAATTTCTGTATCGTCGGCATATCTAATGTTGATTGCTTTTCCGTTGACATTGATGTCATCCGATAGTTCTGCCAGTGCTTTTATTTCTTCGGAGTAAATATTAAAAAGGGAAGGTGACAAAATGCCCTGTTGCATTTCTCTTTTGACAGCAATTTTTCCGCTGAGGAAATTATCTACTTTTATTTATACAGTTTGACACGATATTAAGGAACTTCCCCATCAATACCACTGTTTCTAAGAACCTTGATAAATTTTTCGTACTAGACGTTATCGAAAGCCTTGAAGAAATCGATCAAACATGACTGTAAATATTTTTTCATATCTGTACATCTCTGGATGAAAACCTGTAGGCAAAATGTGATTTCATTTGTAACTAGTGCGCTACGAAAATTGTACTGCGTTGCAGAGATGCTTGTTTCATTAATTTCCCCCTTAATACCCTGTATTTTGTCTAGACCCGGCTTTTTGTCGTGCTTTAAAGACTGCATTGCTGCCTCTATCTCATCATCAAAAAGTTGTTATGTATAAGTTTTACATATCTTCATAAATTTTGAGATTTCTGATATTAGGTTTCAATCGGTGTCCAACAAGTCTGAATCAGTGGTCAATTTCCTAATTTTATGCATGTTATGGTACTCGTAACTTCTTCTACTTTCAATACATTCATCGACAGCCAATTTTCCTTTGTCGCTCTTATTTTTCTTCTTATTAATATTTTATATATATAAGGATACTAATCTCGCATCAGAGTTTCCTATATTTTTTGTCACTAATTTCCATTAATTATTCTCACATTTTAAACTTCTGAATCTTTTTTAAATGTAATTCAAAAATTATAATATAACGTGACGTGACGAACTGGTTTTGAAGTATAGAAAACATAATTATAATAAGTTATTCAGCGGTCTCCAAAGTAAGGGCTAGATAAACGAAAAAAATCAATAATATTAATTAGAACCCGCACTAAAAATAATTTGGAGATCCACAATGTGAATTCTCACTGTATGAGTAACCATATTTAACAAAATATTACATGGATACATATTTCAAAGCTGTCCGTAATATTGCCCCACAAACTAATGCAAGCTTAATGTGATATCAACTGTGTGACCGCATCTGTTATTAAACTTCGGATACGTCGACTGAGTCCACGTGACTCTCGTTGGTAAGTTATACAGGAAGGCACTAAAAATTCTATTTCAAATCATGATAAATCGTAAAGACATCGGTCCGTTTAACTGTTGGTGTTTGTATTTCTGACTGGGAGTGTATTGTGGAGAAAAATAGAAAGTCTTGGATCAACTCTATTCAAATATTGATGAGAAAAAAGGGGATCATTACTCCAATAGTGAAAGAGAATAATGGTACGTACAATTGTTTAGTACTTTTCATTTATTGAACAATTACAATTAGGCACCAGTTAAACTTTCTGCGATTCTGTTATGTGACTCAATTCGGTGGTGAACCTTTGAATATATTTTTTCTGTTGTTAGATGTTATTATTCAATGTGACCCGTGGTATAGAGGAAGAAACTACGATATACATGCTCTTCAACTTTCAACCACTTACGAAGTCCTAGGATTTAACCTGGTGGAAGAGCCTTGCTTCAAAGCCAGCGATGTCTTAACGATCACTTAATTCTATAGGGTGTCCATCGGTTATAGTAAGGGGACAACAGAGGGCAGTTAGGAACTACAAGGCCTCTAATGTTTAATGTATCTTAGCATAAACATCTCACATCAATATAAAAGTAATAGACTGCACTATAGAAATCTCCGGAAGACAACATAATCTCAAGTAAAAAGGTTCTGTTTGCAAGATTATGTCAAAAGGTTGAAAATTATTTTGTTGTGTCTGGTGTTTTAGTATGAACTTTTTCATTTTTTATATGGCATTAACCAACAAATGCTCGTGACTGGTATTGTAGAATATTTCATACTAGCCTCCTAGTGTAGAATTCGTGGTGGTTATGAGATATATTCTTCCAAACTTATTTTAGTTGGTAGACATTATACAGCTTAAAGACCTGAACAGAAAAATTGGAATGAGCGTAATATGGAAAAAGTAATAGCTACTGTTTGAGAAGGAAAAAACAAAAATGAGGATACGAAGTTATAGGAGCACCCCTTGGCTATGGACCAGAGTTTGTTTCATTGATCAGCAGGCAAAGACTAGTTGTGCAACTGTAGAATAAGACATCAAAATGTTTTAAGGACCTACTGGAACTCCCTTTCCTTGAGCTTTGAATTTCAATAAGGAATCTGTCAGTGCCTTTTCTGATATTTTGAAGGAGGAAATGAATATATGAAAGTGTATTATCCAGTCAAAATAATCTGAAGTTTTTTCGATGAAAGGAAGAAGGCGAAAAGAGGCTCTTAATTCAGCTGAACGCGTCTCTACAGTAAAAGTTGTTTCATACATGAGCACATTTTTTGGTTAGTTCTTAATGATTTTTCTTCGTGAAAATGAAAAATAGAAGAAAGACACGCCTCTTGAAAGATCATTTCCTTCTCACCCATCATGTTGGATCCAAACTAACATCTTTATATAGTGTTCCAATCACAAGTTCGCCCAACTACTGAAAGAACAAAGCTTCTAATATTAGATGGCCATCATAACCATACGAGAAATCAAAATGTTGTCATAGCTGCAAAACAAAATTTTATCATAATAATTTGCTCACCACCCCACACATCACACAAGATCCAGCTGTTAGATTATCTAACAATAATGGGCTCATTAGAAACTTCTTTTAGGCGAGTATAATATAGTTTTTGAGAACAAATGCCTTCTAGTAAATCACTTTAACGTTAGTGAACTTCTTGGAAAGTCTTATAAAAAGTCTAAAGTAGGGAAAAGCTTGTGAATGGTTTTAGAAAGACCGACTTTTCATGGTGAACAAACATATATTCATTGACGAAGATTTCATCGTAGAGGCATAGAAGTAAATGGATTCCATCTGCAATAGAGCGACAAGAAGAAAAATTTGAATAATACCTGATATGCAACAAAGAACACCTACCCCTCACTTTCACTCAATTTTATCCAGTGCATTTCAACCACTTCCATCCTTGACTAAGAATTAAAGAATCAGAGATGAGAAACCCGGTATAGCTAGTGTAATAACTTCAACTACCAATAAGGATGAATTAGAGCAATCGTTCCCGCTTATTAAGATACATAAATCAAAAATCAGGCAAGAAGGAAGATATGCGAAGAAAAAAAATACATCCTTTCTGCAACAGACGATGCAACAGCTTGTCTTAGTGGTTTAAAGTTTGAGAAATTTGAAACCAGAAACTACTCCTAGTCCAAAGGTTCAGGAAGTGATGAGATTTCCTTAACTGGTTCAACTAGTGACGAAAACATTTTGTTTGCGCAACTGTCTAAAGATGCTGAGTGTATTTTTTGCGCAACCCTGATTATCCATGATATAAAGGGCGATGTTTGGATACAGTATCTTCTAAGTAACCTTTGGGCTCACGAACTGTGCTGGTGTCGAGGGAGACACCTATGTGAGCGACTTTTTATATCAAAAAACATCCAATTAATATTTCATTTATGATGTACACAGGACTATTATTTCATATTACCCTACCAGAATATGTCGGTTCATCGGTCCATTATGAATTAATATAGTATATTTCGAAATATTATCTCAAATATTTGCTGGACTGCCCTCTAGAACATGTTTTCATTAACTATTATCCTTCCATAACGTCCTTTAATAATCCTCGTGAAATATGTCAGCAACTGACCGTCCTATTAACTAAGTAGAACGGCTGACCAACAACCACATTCGAAGCAAATCGATATAATGTTATTAATAAGGAATTATTCCTTATTAGAGTTCCCATTATCATTTATTTTCGTATTACCATGAAATTATAATTGAGACTTATTTACGAACTGATTTCACTCAAGGCTTATGCTCATTACAATTTGAAAGCTAGAATTATGTACTCTTTAAACTATCTATTATTATAATATTTATCATAAAAACATTTTGTGTTTGTTGATCAATTTTGGAATGTTTGTAAATAAAATATTATGATCAAAGATTTTGTTTCAGTTCCTTCATTTAACTTAGGTATGTTTTATGTACAAATGACCTGTGCTATGGAGGCACATTAAACTCAAAAAAAAAATATTGTAAAATTGTATTAATATCCTTCAGAGTACTGTAGCTGGCTAGCGTCTAACTTAACCAAGAGTTGAATCCATGACTGAAAGTATGAATGATCCGTTCTCTATCGTAATCTTGTCAATGTCGGAAATGTTTTGAGAACGTTTTCATTTTAGTACATTTTTCAATTACTGAGGGAATCTACTTTCTACATTTTAATTGCTATTGATGCCTAATTACGTCCCGATCTTCTGTACTTTTTTCAACTCATCTTCGTAGATTAAAAAGTTTCCAAAAAAATTAAACAGTCATCGCCAGAAGCTTTGGCGATAGAAAACGTGTAGGGTGGCCTCGAAAAACCACAACCGCTAAAGCTAAACGTATTGTATTGCATCAGTAAACGTTATCGACGAATGAGATGAATGAATCTTACTTCCAATATGACAACGATTCCAAGCAGTCCTCGAAGCTGTGCAAAAAGCATTTGAAAGAATTGAATAGGAAGAAATCACTGAAAGTAATGATAATAAAAGCAAAAGGGGGTTATTTCCGTAAATAACAAATTTAAATATATAACATTTACAGACTGTATGTAGTTCAATTATTACTATAATCTTTTCTATAAATGTTCTTTGAAATATAAATATCAAAAACTTTTAAACAGTAGTGTATATAAAGATATACCTTACAGGACACGATGCTTGTGATTTATGTTTTCATAATTAGTTTTTCTCGCGTACTTATGCTTATAAAGGAACATTAAGATTCGTTAATTCATGAAGAAATGAATTCAGATTGTATCATAACACCTAATATTATGTTTATTTATTTAATTGACTCTATACCAAGATCGATAGAAATGAATTTAGGTTGAAGTTGTTAAAGTTGTATTTAGTGTTTTAGTGTTTTAGTGTTTCACCTCATCAGTTTATTCTATGTTTTAACTTGAGTACACTATTTAATTATGGAGATAGTATATAATTGTAGTGTATAAAGTGTATAATTGTGCTAGATTTGTTCTTTCTTCTCTCTTTGTATACAGATAACTTGTAGAGATTTATACATTATTTATTTCATTCTCTACGTTTTGGCCTCATCTGTAACTTATATTAATGCCCTTGTAACAATTCTTATATGGAAGGAAAAACGAGGAATTTTCTCTTATAAATCTTTTGAACTCTTGAGAGAACAAGAATTGACAATTTTTTGTTCTTTGATCAATTTAACTTACAATTAAAATTGCCCATTTTCAGTGGGAGATAAATAAAACCGTTTTTTTCTTATAGAAAAATGATTGCGCGAACTCTTGACGTAAGTTATGATATTTTAACCAAAAAATATGATTTTCGACATAAACTACCCTACGGTCAGATAAGATAATCTATTTTCATAAGTACAAATCAAACAATATATCATTGCAGATGACAAACAATAAAGTTATATTGGTTTTGTCAGTGAGGTCCTCTCAGAATCGTATTTATAAGCGATTTTCTCAGTAGGAGTGAATCCTATAAGCGATTAGGGTTGAAGAAATGGGTTATTTCCTATTCGCAAGTTGTACATAAAAACCTTGCGAAATGACGTTATTCTCAGAATTTATGGTTGTTCATAAAGAAATGATATTTTGGAAGTGGTAGCCAATTATATTTATACGATGTAAAAAAACAGGGAAATGTAGGGCATGAAAAGAAAAAGAATAGAAAAGCTTATGTTTATACACCATATGTTCAGTTAACAACAGTTTCTATTGGTTGTAAGGCATGTTTTAAGTAGTTATTGTAGTTCTTTCATAATCTATATGCTTTTACGCAAAGTCTCAAAGCTTCTACTTCTCATTAAACATAGAGCAGACACCAACGTCATTTAACTATAAGTTATCTTCATAAAAATAAATATTATCATTGATTCATCTAGGTAAGAAACGGCGGAGGTCTTCCATCACGTAACAAATACATCAGTAACAATATTCATATCAATCAAGTCAAGATTTCTGTCAACTCAGTAGAAATAAATTGTTGTGACTAATATTCCAGAAGTCGACTGTTTGAATTTCATTTAAATAGGCAACATCAACCTATTTAGCAAAATCTTTCCGTGAAAATATCGATATAGTGGGCGAAGTAACAAAATTCAAAATTCATTTCTACTATGTTGACTTATTATTGGTGAGATGATTTTTTGCAGGATGGCTTGACTTGGTGTCTTCTCAACTAAATTTAAAAAACACTTTATAAAATGATTTACTTCAGGAACGTTAATAGTGTAACGTTGATAGCAGAATACACTTAGACTGTGAATTTGCAGTAGAAAGTCTTGCTTTACAGCCCATTTGATTCGGAATCTGCTGGTATCTTTATCAGTATTTATTATTCAATAGAAAACAAAATGATGAAATGATAAGACTCAGAATCTCTACGATCAAACTTACGTTAAATTATAAGTTTTCCAATAATTCCAGATAATACTATATCCACTATGATGATTTTACTTTTTGTATTATTGCTTTACATGTTTATTCACTCACTTTATTCATAAATGTTCTATAAGGTATTCCGTACTCCCATTTTGGTTAATGGTAAGTACATCCTCTGTTTTCAGTTGTAATCGAGGTATTAGACTGAGTGGTAAAGGAAAGCATTATTTTCATTCCTTTTTTTAACAAAACCACCATTTTTTCTGACTTTTTCGGCACAGTTAATACTCTCTGTAATATATGATATGAATAGAAATGTCGTTGAATATATGTTAACTTTATTATAATGCCTTCTGAACATAAGAAAGAAGTTAAAAAGGCCAGTCGATTTTTTCCATCTCAAAATATTCAATTAAGCTATTTTTCAAATTTCTCACAAAAAAACTGTTGGTTAATATTCCGTTTCAAATCAGGAACTTGATGCGATTTTTGAAAATACTACAGAGATTTACAAATTGTAGATTATAAACAGTATTTACCTCTAATGTGTAGTAAGTAATGTATAACTGAATTTAGGTATTATAAAGTTTCAGAAGTTTACAAAATGATGATGTATTAAATTCGTACTTACCGATGTAAAATCGAATAAAAAGTAAAATTTAATCTTAAACCACGTTTTCAAAGTATTTTTCGCGAATAACTCAGAAGCTACGCATTTTATTGAAAAAAGTGCAATGACAAAATTATAACTCATGAAAAAACAGACGAAATCTTTTTTATAAAATATTCTACGTCTAATACAATGCAATATAATATGATTAGTGAAAGGAGACTTATTTTAGGGAGAGTATTCGAACTTCAAATAACGGAAAGGAGGTTATTTTTATGTGAATAATGCTCATAAAGTTTTTTGTTGTACTCAACATGATCTTTAAAATGAGCACATGTAGAAGTGAATTGGACCAAAATTAAAGAAGTTAAAGTCAAAAATAAATTGAGCAGTTACAGCTGTACCATTTAAACAAGAATTGAATGAATAAATAAATAAAATAATATTTCTTTCATTCCACTGAACTATGTAACATAAAAGTGCGTGGAATGTATACATAAAGACATCAACTATTCCAGTTTGATTTCGAGCTTGACTCCAAAAATATCACGTTCTCACATTAATGCTCATTTATTTTTAAATTTAATGTTTGTTTAAAAAAAATTAACTTTGATATGGTACAGCAATGATGGCTATAATGCCTTAAATTTTCAAATTGTTATCTCAAACGACAAAGGAGGCACTTTATCATACCAATCAATCATCCTGTATAAATTTCTTGAAGAGGGAATTACATTATAAAAGTATATTCTGGAATACACCAACGCCTTCTAAAAATGGTACCGACTTCTTTGTAATTCTCTCTCTTTGGCATATACCGATTACACAAAAATATTTACTTTAACGAACGACGTTTCAAATATCTCTATAGGAGATGTACGTTCACAAGATCCAATAGCATTTCACTCTCGAACACTCAATTTAGCTGAAGGAAACAGAAACAAAGAAATCAGTCTTTGTTCTATTACAAACTGTTGAATTTTCAGGTTTGAAAGTAAAACCTTTTTGAAAAAGTATATTAATTCAACTCCCATGTAAGTTTTGTAAACATCTCTCTTTTATATAGAGGTTCCTTATCTTCCGATCTCACTCAATACATCAACAATTTTATAACTATTATTCCAAATAACTTCATTCCAATCATAATGCTCCATTTGAAAATAGAAGTTTTTTCCTTATAATAAACCTTTATCAACAATAGGAATATCATTTAGACTCTTTGAGTGGATTTGCTCGCAACTGTTAGATAATCTTATAATATTACTTTCCCGGCTGGAGAATCTTCCTCAGAAAATCCCCAGGAAATCGTATTCGGCCTCATTTGAAGTATATAAGCAACTGGTACTTAGATGGAGTGAAAAATTAATATTAAATTGGATGCCACCAGCTTTTTAACGAACGACTTTACCAGTGGAAATTACTAAAGAAGGAAAGAGTAGGTAGAACAGATTTGAATACAAAGGCGCTTATGGTCTGACATATGAATAAAATGAATTTATAATTTTCTAAAATATAACTAAAGAGAAATCTGTTCTATTCTATTAATAAATAAAGGATGGATATTCAGGATGGCGATTAGTTTTTACCATGACCTTCTCTTATATCAAATATATCGTATACTGATATTTGTGTATGTATCTCTCTAAAAACATTGTTTGTCTAATGAAATTTCCTAATTATTTTCTGCTTAATAGCCAGAGGAACCGATTAATGCAATTAACTTTGGCTTACTATATTCTGTGTTGTCTATAGTTAGTCAAACGTTTATTGAAATGTCCTTCTATTTATTTCTTAAGTTTTGTTCCAAGTGGAGTAATCAATCGCATTTTTATCTTCAGCCATAAAAGTCATATATTACTTTTTGCAGTGAGCTCCCACTATATCACTGTATTATCCCCAAGTTGTTTAGCCGTTCCTCATGATCCATTATCGGACCTTTTTTTTACACTCGAAGGCATCTTTACTGTGTGATTTCTGCTGATTTGTAGTAAGCAGTGCTTTTGCTTCTGAATTTTTTAGTTGATTAGTAAGAATCCACATGTCTCTGGTAACTAGTTTCATCAGATAAGGACTGAACTTTTCATTATTGACGAGGCACATAAAACAATTTAATCAAGCCAAGTCCCCACTCTAAACTCGAACTTCCTTATGAGTTAAAATTATGTACAATTTTTGTTCACATCATTATATTTTGTGACAATAATTTGGTGACTAAATTGAATTCCTAGTGTAAACTTGTGAAAGTACGTATAACCCGGTACGTCTGTACGCTTACTGTTCATTCAAAATCTCATAGCGACAGGAAAATGTTTCGCTCGATTCTCACCTATTATATTAGAAATCTCACAACGGCCATAAATGCCTTTTCTTCGTGTTTCTTATATCCGAATGCAGTTATTAAAATCGCCCTTTTACCATCACGAACGATTCACTCTGTAGTTGTTGGTAGGCAAGAAAAAATATCGATTAACTTTGTAGTTGCTGGTGGACAAGAAGAGATAATTTACATTGACAACGACCAAATTTTGATATATTTTTCTAATTAAAGGAATAGCAAGTACATACAGAACACAAAATGGAGAAATGGGAGAGATATTTTAGAGAACTCTACAACCCAACAAGAACAAGTACATAAATACAGAACTTACATTGAGATGAGATGAGGAACAAATTAAGAGATGTACTATATCTTTGAAGAAAAAACAACAGATGGTGACTAAACTGAAAAACAGAAAAGCTCAAGGTATTGACAAAATATCAAAGGAGATGATCAAGTATGGAGGTACCACGTTACACGAAGAACTACAGACTACGTTAATAAAATACTTGACACCAAGAATATAGCATTAGAATGGAAAGAAAGTATTTTGATTCTAGTTTTCAAAAAAGGTAAAAAGAACGATCCACAAAATTATCGAGGTATTAGCTTGATGAATGCAATACAAAAACTTTTCACTAAATTTTTAGCAGAAGAAGTGATGTCATCGTATCTCTGAGGAACAACAGGGATTTAGAAAGAACAGGTCTGCTATAGATTTCAATAAGACAGCCTATATGTGCTTCATCCCACTCAAATATTTCATAGGGTATATTTGAGGGATGTAACAACTCTATTGAAGAGAAGAAGACTCACCCCAACATAATAAAAGTAATCGAAGACCTGAACACCAATCATTACACATATATCAAAAAGGGAAATAAACCGAGCAGTATCGGTATCAGACAAGGTAACAGTGTCAGCCCGATCTTGTTTAGCATCTTAATGGATGGGATTAGAAATAAGGTAAATCAAACTGGAAGAGGACACCCGATTGGAAACAAAGAAATAAAAATGGTATGTTATACTGATGATGCAGTGATCATCTCAGAAGACGAAGCTAACTTACAAAGGCTACTGTATTGGTTTGAACAAATAACATACAATTATCCCTGGAAAAAACCAAATCTTTTACAGTATCCACAGAACGGAGAAGATGTGAACTCAATAAACGATCAGAGTGTAGAACATAAAAAGTAATAGAAATCTAAAGAATGAAGTGAAAGTTCAAACAACAAAGGCCCCATTAATATCAGGGTACCTGAGCGATGTATTTTGGAGAATACATATATGACTACCAGGAGCAAAGTGAGAATATACAAGACCTGTGTGAGACCAGTAATGACATACGCTATAGAGACCAGAGCAGAGAACACTATAACTAAGCGGCTTTCAAAAACGCCGAGATCAATAGCGGGATACACATTATTTAACCACAAGAAAAATGATGAAGAAATAAGGGAGATATGTGACATCCAGGATGTAGTGAGATGGGCGAGAAATCGACGAAGGGAATGGAGAGAGTACGTGGACAGAATATCAGATGACAGGTTGGCAAAGATTGCAAAGGAAGAAAAACAGAATACATCCCGACCACCAGCACGACCAACTACAGGATGGTATGAAAGCTGGTCTTCATCATCTCAGCTGCAGGTAGACAACCATTGATGCAAACAGAAGAAGAAGAAGAATAGTAAGAAAACAATATGAATTTTGACAGATGAGAAAGCACAACTGGAAATAAATTTCATGAGTTTGAGCAAAATGGCTTCTCAAATTTTATAATGAAGAATTTTGCCCCAATTGCCATATTTATGAAAGTTATAATCCTGATTGCACATATTCTCAAATGTCCATTCGTTTTGTTGGAAAAAAGATGTCGAAATGGATGGAAAAACTAGAGAATACAATTATTTAAAAACTCTCCTCCAATTTTTTTGTATTATTCATGACTCTACGTATCATTATTTCTCACATTGATCCATAAAATAAAAAATAAGGTGTGACAATAATAGTAATTACGTTAGCAGAAAAAATGAAATTTAATTCTTCAGCCTGGGAAATTTAATACTATGGGACTTATTTTTCTATTAATACGTTTTGTTTCCATCTCTATCAATCTGATTTTGTACTTACGTAAGAGCGAGAGAAATATATTTGAATGCGAAACAAACACGACCGCAAAACTGTGCAATATTCCAGTGAGCTAGTGGATTTCCATGGAAAACCACGTGACTCTGGCGACGTCCATGATTCCCACGTGACTTGAGTTAATTATCAGTTCTCTGCAGACGTGGAAATGAAATGTACGGACGCTGATAGTAAATAATCCTACATCTATACAAAACACGATCTAATTACCTACATAGGATTGTAGTGAAGATAAAAAAATTAATTAACATAACATTATTCGATTTTAGTTTTAACATGAAAAAAATGTTTATCGATATTGATATTTCGTATTCTCCAAAGACTTTATATTTGATATAAAAACACGATTTTATATTCATTGGAATATAAGCTACTTACAAAATAATATCACAACACGTTAAACATCGATATAGATTGTTCACTTGCAGATGTTATCAATGAAGTAGGATAGTGAGAAAGTGAAACATAAGAGAATAAAAGGAAATAAACTAGTACAATGGGAAATGGGTAATGGAGAAAATGGAGAATATTGCTTGTTGATAAATCAAGAAAGATGAACCTATAGGTGGATGTGCAAATCATGAGATTCTTTAATGGTTCATTGTCCAATTTAAAATTGTTTAATGTCTAGAATCAAATATTCATTAATTCTCTCTGACGAAAATGATGGGGATGCAGATGGGGAAAGCACTAACTAACTTTTCCCGAAGTTAATCCATTCTTTCAACAACAGTAAGATTTTAACAGGCTAGATTATTTGTTCTAACTAGCATGGCAATATTTGTTGTATCCTATTTATTCATTCGTAATAACACAAAAATATTATTCGTTTTTCTTTGGTTGAGTAGAAAACTTAGTCTTATTTTTCTAATACGAATAGCTCGAATTTAGCTTTTGTTAGCTACATTTTCTAGCTGAAAGCGATTCATGATTATCTGTCTTTGGATTAGCAATTTAATTTTTCGACATTACTGTGGGCCATATTTCCAATTTTTTATTTTCTTTTGTTTTATTAGTAGAGGTGTTTCGGAACTATTTTCAGTGTTTTTATAGTATAGCTTGTTTATGTTGTTATGGAATATTAGTCCAATTTCTATAGATTTGAAAAAAATTTTACTTCTATTGCTGATATTAAAGCTCGACCTTTCTTTTCTATTGCTGGTTCAGGGTTTTTTATAAAATTGCATTATTCCTTTTATGTGACGTTCTCGTACTTTGGTACCACGCTTCATACAAGTCTGATTATGAGTATTTTATCCTATATAATGAATTTTATGTCGTTATCATCAATTCTTGCCATAACTCCTTCAGTTTTAGAGAAACGTCGTAGCCAGTTCAATTTCCCATGTGTACCTAGTTTTTTGTTTCCGTACTTTTTGTCTATTGTTAGTATTTGTATGTTATGTTTCATAAGTTTGGACTGTTATTTGATGTGATGGGGGCTTTTTTAGGAAGTTGTGTCGCAGGCTTTATATTTCTATTTGGTGGAGTTATTCTACATCTAACAATATTTCTGCTAATTTCAATTTTTCTGTTGATTTTTTCAATATAGGTTTTTGACCAGTCTACTTTATTACAAATTTTACAGTTTCCTTTTTTGTGGAAAATTGATTTGCAGCTCGCTAAACAGAATTGTTTAATATAATATAATATGATCAATAATAAATAATTGGGTTATTTGAGATTGAGTTACTCACTATTCTTTTTAGTTATTGATACAAACTTAGTTCCTCCTTATTATTGAGCTTGAAACGGTTTTCCAAATAATTTTGAAAACATTATTTATACAATAGATTAAAATAATCTAACTGAAACTACGAATTCAATATCAAAAAAACAGTTCTGAACTAATTATTGCTGTTCTAATACGTGTATATTGCAACCAACACCCAGTTGGAACGTATATTTAATTTTAATCCTTTGTTCAGGAGTCTAAATCAAAGATTAGTTCCAGTAGGTTGTTTGATGTGGAAATTTTCCTATGATCGCGGGGAGTGAAGGAAGATTGTAAACATTATGCTTTTCACTCGACCATGTCCACATTTATTCTTTTTAGTCGCACTTTCTCTCCACATTTCGGGATGCAAATGTAGAGATGGGAACTGATTTTTTGATACTTATTATCGCATGTAGCGACATCAGGTTTTTTGCGTTTTATCCCTGTATAATTGTAGATGTCCCAAAATCAAATTAACAGCAATGTGATTTTTTCTATACATATAAAATCGATTTAATATCTACAAGAGGAGCTACAACGCAAACACAAAAATTGATAAAGCCCTTGCACAATTAAGTGCTTACTAAATTGAAATTTTTATTCATGATTTTTCTTTTCATAAACCAGTTAGTTTGAGAATTGTCAAGAAATAATGAGGAGACTGATTACTAAAAGTAAAAAATGCACTATAGTCTATCGCGCAAAGTGCGACGACTTTTAACTTGTTATAATTTTAGCAGCTACATTGTGTGAGGATTTGTTCATATTTTTGTGGATGAATTATAATATTTCGAAGCTGCTGTAATTTTTAGATATAATATTACATTCTCTCATATAAACTTAGAGGGATATAAATAATTTGAAAAAATATAAGATATTATGCAATACCTCTAATAAAGGGGATTTCGGTATTTTGTGGAACATTTTATACAAATTAATTTTCAATTATCAATCAAATAATTAACTGTGGAATAATTGATGATGCCAGTATAAAAATGAAGTTTGACATAATGAATATTAATAACAATGTTTATGGTTTGAATCGTTTAGATATAAAAAAAGGAATGAAATTTAGACAATCAAGTGGATAATGGAAAGTATTGAATGACAAATTGGATCATAAAAGTATGCATTTATTTAAAAAAAAGTGAACTGACCACACACAGTCCTGAGAAAATTGAGAATAAAAGTTAATACAGAGACTTAATAGATTAGTCTGTAACTATTAAAGGTGTAAACCAAGGTGACGTCGTCTCAACAGCACTGTTGAATTTAGCCCTAGAATATATTATGAGAAACGTAAACAAAGGAAATTTAAGCCTTAAATTCCTAAGTGGAGTCCTGACAGGACTCCAATCGAATATATTCCTTGATATTAGAGATAAAAGAAAACTGTTATCAACGCTTTTGGGTATGTGCTTGGAAGCACGTATTATTTTGTCTAGAGCCGCTGAAGTGACATTGTCAAGTTATCACACTATTAATTAGATTGAATATATTTTTTATTGAAATCCAGATTTTGATGGAAATCAAGCGTAACCGAAGGCATAAACCACTATCGCACAAATAACTTGGAATTTGGATAGAAATATTTTATCTAGTCACTTCAAACTCAGAAATGGAGTAGGATACTATAAATGAATCGAATGAAGAGAATGATGTCAAAGAGTATCAATAACAGATGGCAATATAGAAATACCCTTCAAAGAATATTACGAACTAGAACCTGAAACTTAAGGCTAACATTGCTTTGAACTTAGAGACGGCTTTCTTGGAAACAGTATAAAAGCCCAGGCCTAACCAAATACAATAGAAGGACAACTACACATCTGGAATTTCTTTGACTCGACATATCACTGTACTAACGACAAAGCTGTAAGATATTACAATTAATGGAACAAAACATATACAGATCAACTAAAGGAATCGGCACCTCTTGATGTAGATGATCTGCACGGTTTTGTAGGCAATCTCATCAAAGTTGGAGTACTGAGATGTAGAAATGTAGGCTGCAGTGAATATCTTGCTTTGTGCGAATTGGCAACAAGCCAATTCGAGAAGGAAGTAACTGAACAAAATTACGACAATTAGTGTTATTTGGAAAACATTTGTAGACAAATGCAAAAAGTCTACAGAGCCTTCAGAGATTAACAGTTAGTTTGTTTTAGAGGCAAGGAAGATGCTGCCATAAAAATAAGTATCTGTATAATATAAGTTGAAACTAAAAAGCTTGCGATAAGAAGATCTGGAATATGATATGACAGAACCACACCAAGGGCATGATAATACAACAGATAGTTTTTTTATCGAAGTTCTACGTACTCATTACTTGTTAACAGAAACATTGGCACTTATAGGACCACTTAGGAATCACTAATGTTCACTTTCACCGAAGATCTCGCAATTATGTTACACATTCCCCTTTCATTCAACAAGTCAACATTATGATCGAAAAGTATGCCATTAGGCTCTTTGGACGTTTAGGGCTTCTAATGAACATGGTCTATATCAGAGGTTGAGACTCATAACAAATATTTTGAGACACAGTTACAAGATTGTGGCATTGTACCCAAAAATTCCCAAAACAACTTCCTCGAAAGGCAGGTGAAAATGCGTTAAATTTAACCACTCCTTCCGTAAATTGAAAAAACAGTCAACACGAAAAGTGGAACTTTTTATGAATTTTTTATGAAATTTATAGCAAGAAAGTGTAAAAGTTTAGTTTGTGTAACGTGATGTTTTTCTCCCAAAGATAGGCTGTAAATTCAATAATTTAGCTGCATTAGTTCTGGTTTTCTATGCTTCCTATTATTTTGATCAGATATATATGTCTTATGGAACGTTTTGTAAGGTTTTTTATCGAATACTTGTATATTTCAATCCTTCAATGTATATCTACTACCTATTTATTTATTTTGGGGTCCCTCGGAGACCTCAGTTGGGCTTTTACGTTGATTGGATTAGGCTGGGCACATAAAGGTTACAAATTAGCGGTTCCAAATAGACAAATATGCAGATGACATAGTGATTGTAGCGAAAAAATAACTTAAAACTATCAACACAAATCACTAAATCTAATATTTATAATATGATAAGAGATGTGATGATGTATGAAGTAGAAATAATGAAAATAACAAAAAGGGACGAGACAGAATTAAGAAAAATAAACGAATGATAATATGAACAAAAAAAGTCAAATAAGTCGACAACAATGGGCAACGTATTACCTATGAAATATTGGAACTAATGGGGGATTTACCAGTAGACTGAGTAGGCTGTAGCCTGGGGCAGCAGATTTCAAGGGGTGGCAAAATTTATTTCAATTCGATTCACAAGATTCAAAAATTATTATTCACTATGAAAAAATGAGTTTCGATTAGCCGCGCAAGAGAATTTCAAGTATTTTGAAGAAAAGGTGACGAAATTAACCGTATAGAAAGTACTTGTATACTAGAGAAATGAAAAAAATAAAACAAAAAAGAAGATTTAATGGAACACTTGGTGGAATCGGAATTAGTTCAGGAATACGTACAATTCAAAGCTAATAATATTTACTTCTTATTGTTCTGTGTGCGTTCAGGTGACAGAGACTTTTCTTGCTTGAAAATAGAGAAGAGATATTTACTATCGACAATCTAATTTTGATTCAGTTAAACCGTGAGTGCGAGCTTTATTCTTATTATATAACTGTTGAATCATTTTAAAACATACCTAACCATAATGCACTTGTTGGTGCTAATAAATGAAGAGAAAAGAATCAAGGGACAAAGATCAAAATGGTTCGACTGGGTAAAGAAAAATTGATAGCGCGGAATGATACGTTCAATATTGCAGAGGCGAGAACCACGATGTAGAAGAATGTAAGGAAGACTTAGATCTAGGTGACTGGAAAGAGCAGAGGAGAGTTATAGAATGATAAGATTTGTTAAGAAAAAAAAGCCAGAAAGAAATATTCAAAAAATATGAGTTCGAAATCTTTCTTCATTCAGCACTTTAAGCCATTAGGATTAGTTTGTAGAACTTGGATTTTTTTTATTTTGGACATTTTTTGATGGAAGTTACGGTATTGACATGAATTTTATCTTGATGTGATTTATTTCTTGCTAGGACTCGCAATAAAGGCTAATATTTCTTTTGAAATTTACTTTGAATCTCCATCTCAATGTATAATAGAAACCTTGAAATTTATCATACATTGACACACTTTGAAATCGTCGTCCTTTGTCTAGTTTTTGATAAACATCCATCAATATTGTCATATAATGTATCTTCTTAAGTTATTTACCATATCACCTTTTGATGATCCACCTCTATATTTTCAATTAATCAATGAGATGGCCATGATAACATGTTCTAGGATAATTTTTCAATGTGCCAAAGAGTGATTTGATGTGGTTTATTAATTAGCATATATTTCATCTAGTGATGTCAAAAGGATTCTGATCACACAGGCGTAATACATTTTTCATTATTCAGTTGACCGTTGTGTTTTTATTTTGAAAATCGATCAGAAAAATTGCGGTAAAAAATATACGACATTGTCAGTGAATATATAATGAAATTTGAATAATAGTCCCACAAAATAATTAGTTTGAAAAGATTAAAAAAGTATTTTTAGACTGAAAAATTGATATTATCCATTTTAGTCGACAATGATAGTCGTGGAAGAATACCAAGAAAGAATCTAGGAGCTATAGCTCAGTATGAAAGTATGGAAATATTTCCATCATTTAGAATTACGTTGAAAGGTAGATGGAGAATCCTAACGGCATTCTTAGGTCGTTAGTTGGAAAATAACCAAGTTTATAACGATGTGCAAAACCATTGAAAACAAGATGCTTCTTTCATCCCCTCCCTTTACTTGAGAACAACGGAGATGAACTTCATAGGTCACATCCTTGTCGATAAAGAAATTAGGACCGGTAGGTAATGAGAATAATAAGTTTTAGTGATATCCGAAGTTTCCAACTACTGATTAATAAGTGAATATGATGCAATAAATAAGAAATATTATATATATATATATTCATAAGTAAGGGTGAATATGTATGAAGATTAGAAAAACTTGAAAATTAACGTTAAGTTTCATCCATAACTCTGACAAATTTGAGAAATATTTCTAAATTTGCTGGCCACAGAAAAATAGAGAAAGTTTGATATAGTGAAATTTGTTTTCGAGTCAGGTAAGGAGTATAGCCCTAGACAACGAAGGATCTCATTGGAAATTAGTGAAAAATTAACAAATAAGTAATTTTTTCTTCAATTTTCCATTAAATATAACATAATGAACTCGAAGGTAGGTAGAAGAATAACAAAGAGCAGTTGAAGACATTGCAGAAGATGTGTGAAATTGGAAAATGTTGAGAAATATTTGTGGACAAGGTACAGGAAACCAAGGATTATGCAGGAAGAAAATTTTGCTTCTCTATGTACTAATAAAGTGATGTGATGTTCTATACATCTCTGGTATTTTGACTTATGTTGGTGGACAGATCGACTTACATCTTTACATCTTTAATCGTACTGTATACAGTGGAAAATATAGATAAATATTGTTTTGTGAATAAACATCTCCTTGTTTCTAAGGTGTTTTTTTATCGTGAATTCAGGAAACTGCGAAATCGGAACTGTATGGAAATGAATAACATAGAAAACAGTAGATATTCTCTGTTATAAATTATAATGAACCGCGAAAATAGATTAGTTCTGCCACCTACCATCGAGGGCAATGGCATCGAAATCTGCCATGTTGTTTCTACTGAATAACAACTAAGTTTGTATTTCTTCTTAGGGTATGATCTGTGTAGGAAACCGTTATTATTAATACATGGACGATTGCTATATAGGCATCTTTCATAGTATTACCAACAGTAGAATATTTGTTCAGTACAGAATAAAATGAAAAATACTTATCGTCAGTTCATGATTTGAACCAACTAAGGTGAAGAAACGGTAAACATTTATTCGACAATTAAAAGTTCCTACTAAAGTTATGTGGCTATTAATTATTTGGCATTTTATTAGAAAGTGAAGAAACCGGCCCCAAGTAAGTAAGGATATAAATTATGAACAACTTGTAACCTTCCTATAATACCTAACCTTCAGATCATAATTAGCTTACACTTTAAATAAACTTAGGGAAAATCATGATTACATATTAAGTTTAAGAGGAACCGTTCAAATTCAAAATGTAACATTTACCTGAGTTGTGTTATAATTTTTTATTCCATGAAAGACTGTCTAAGAAATCAACAAAAATGGACAGAATAAACATGACTCGATTGTATTGGTTGATACTATATAGATTAGAAAATTATATCTTTTTCCTATATAAATAATGAGAATAATACGATTGACTAACTAAAAAAAATTCACAGTTGTAACATTCATTTAATTCATTTATTAATACCATGAATCTCACTAAGACTTAGTCCCTTTTGTGTTAATAGAAACATTAGTTTTACCTTCTGAAATCATAGCTAAATTTAACCCATTATATGAATCACCCCATATCACAAAAGTTACAATATGGGAAAAGTTTATTTGATTTAAATGCGTATTGTTGTTGCTACAATATGAAAGTTAAAATTTTCTTCAACTTTTTTAAAATAAATTCAATATAACGTTTTCAAATTACTTGTTGCCCTTGTTGAGCATAGGAACCTTTTACGCGTTACAAAACGAAGACTGTAGAAACAGTAACGTGTCGATACACGTGATTTGAATATCAACTACGTTGCCAAACGCTTCGGGGAGGTTGTTACCAAATTTCATTAATTTTGTACTTCTTCCTATTGTTATTCTACAGTATAGGAAGCTCAATAATAACAGCTTGCTGTTGCGTCAAATCTTTTATACGAACTCTTACACCACTGGCGGTTGGTTAAGCCGTTGTTGACAAAACATTAGTTTGTTGAGTTTACACCTTTGATACGGTATAGACCAGGACTGAATAGTAAATATAATTGATTTATGTTGACGTAATCAATTATTATGCAACAGTTTCTGTGGTTCGATATTGGAAACGGATTCAAAACTATAGACTCTGTTAAGGTACATTAGTCCGGTCAATATAAACATTTAAAATAACAAAGTTCCCGGAAAGCCAAATATTGGTGGAGAGCTGAGGTTTACCATTACAAATAAAGTTTCAAAAATCCCCATCAATCCTATGTGTGCTACAAAAGTTATTCGGAATCAAAGGTCAAAATTCGAGGATTTTCGGCTTTTTTCGAAACAGTAAGTTTAATCCAAACAAAACCTTTAGCCAAAGTCTTAGATCTTAAATTCTCTACAAAAATGATTTTCGCAATTTTTTTCTAAGATTTGCCATTCCTGAGATATCGTGATTCTAAGAGTCACACTATACATGATATGCAGACATTTCCACGCTACCTATGAGGTAGTATAACCGGCGCAATAAAATTTTCAAAAAACAAACAAAAAATCCCCAAACCGAGAAGAACTGTGTTTACTTACTAGAGCTCTACTTTCTTTTTCTTCTCGCAAATGTCTTCGGTTTTCCTCCTTTCCAGCCAGGATAACAAACACAACCCCTCGCAAACTTCCCAGCCCCAGACCTGCAGAGGGATAACTCTAAAAAACCTCCCTCCTATAACAAATTTCCCTTATTTTACCTAAACGAATCTCTCTCCCACTCTCCTAGAACTGACGTCACTTGACAATAAGCTCAGATACGATGCTCAATAGGTTCTTAGTTCAAAATGATCCTTGACTTTCTTTTGGATTTAATCTTCAATATACGTATTTATTACTTATTACAGTAAGAGATATAAATCAATTTTCATCATTGAGATTAAACTATACACTTATGATGAAGAAAATTCAATAATAAAGAATTGAGTAAATTCAACACAGATAATTTGTTATATCTTTATCTGAAAGGAATTAACCTCAGCACTATTAGTTTCAATAAGAAGTTGAAGTTAGCTTCTATATGGAAAGTAATTTGTAAAAATAGGGTAAAGAACGATGAAGTTATGTGCGACAATAATCATTACCAATTTTTCTGTAACCTGGTAGAATTTTTGAGGACACGTGTTATTGCAAAAGTTATTTTTTCAGTTCATTAAAATTGATTTTCCTCCAAGATGATGAGAATAATAATATGTCATTACCAGAAATAAGGAATCAATATTAATTCAGAACACTGTGCTAACATCTCAAGGTTAATTTAAATGATATGTCACAAACATTAAAGCTATTTTTTTTCAACAGAAGAATCTTTTTTCGTCAACAAACAAATAGAAGTTGAGTTTATAATGTAGATCTTGATAACGAAGGACTTTATACGTATATAAATGAAGTCGTTTACAAGATAAAGACATGCGATAACAATGTTAAATGTATATGTTAAGAAAGAAATACCAATTAACTTTATCACGAAGCTTGATATTTACGAAATTGTAAAATTTCAATTATTTTTTCTGAATTAACTGAATGCAATCTCTCAGTTTTGTATTCGTATTAAAATATCCCTGAACCTTTATCTGTATTTTTTTCTTCTTCAAGAATAATGATTATGATATGTGCAAGTATTATTGATTGGATACAAATGAGTGAATATTAGAACTGTTTTTAACGTGTTTAAGAACTTTTTAAATTTTTTTCTGCTCCAATTACTCAATTATATTCCCAATAATTTACAGAGCTATTTCAGGGTTGCGCTTCCGGCAACGCGAATCTTGGTTTATCTCCCAAGACCATATGGGGGAAACTATCTTCCCATCCTAAATTTTTTAGCCAAACGTATTAAATTTCCTAAGTAATATCTTACACTAGGACCAAAAGAGCAGTGAAAACCAAGAGGAAGAACATCAACACGGCGAACCCGAGCTTTTAGAACCCATGTTTGAGGATAAAGGTCTTAGCTGTAGACAAATATATTCATCAACGAGAAAGACACATTGATAGGGAACCTAGGCCCTTCAGGTTGGGAGATGAGGCATCGGGCCAACTCCTCGATACTCGGAAAAAACATAGAAAGTTAAAAAATCTATTCAAAGCATGGGAACTACGGAAAAGGAAATTGATTCATTTAATCTGTTCCAACGTTGAAAATATAAAATTTTATACACAAATGGATGTTAATTGTGTTTAATCTGAATGTGCAATAAATGCATATCGTGTTACATAAACATGTCGAGTTTATTAGTGGAAAGCCTCATAGCACTATCCTTATATAAAGTAATTATACCGAAATTATTATCGTGTTGCTGCCCTGCAAAATTGAGGTTAAATGTTAATCGATAAATTAAGGGTCATAAGATATGATAAAAGTCTTCGGGGTTTTATTCGTAACTTCGAAGTTTTGTAGTGTTTAGAGGCTTGGCGTCGTGTGTATATAGATTTTTTCATAAAATCGAATAAATTTCTGCTCATTCATAAACAATATGGGTGTGTCAAAATACGTGTTAGATAATGAATATCAAAATTATCCTACCAATTCAACTACAATTAACATTTCAAAACATCCAGAATAACTTCCTGGTCTTGTGTCGATCTAGTTGAAACGTTTGTATGAACTCAAGTAAAGACCAAGGAATAATTTTGCAGGCATAAAAAATAGAGGAAAGTATCCAAAAATGACATAACAGCTAAAATGACATACTCGCTATATATTGGGAGCTAGAGACGACATCTCCTATTCGATAAATATATTAAGTGACAAATATCAAGTATTATATGAGTTTAAAGAACTCTACTAGTTTTTTTGGTTGTTATGTTGGGAAGGTTATGTTTTATGCGCTCGATTTACAAACTGTTTATAAAAATAACATCACAATACATTATTTTTCTTCATTTAACTGGTTATCTTCAGTACTCTTGGCCGGTGATGAACTAAAAAGTGATCTGTCCGCACCTCTGAAACTTCTCACATCTTTTACTAACTTCTTCTGTTTGTTATTGTTATTCTATATATTCTCTATGATCAACGTGTCAATCAATTCCGTAGGTACATGTCCATTTATTATTGTTTTTCCACTGTACTTGCTCTGTAACCTTATTCTAAATAGTTGTTTCGATGTCGCGTCAAAATTGCATTAGCATTGATTCTTTTGTCATCATTAATCAGACTCCGAAAGATATGTTATTAAAATTTCCTCTGTTGAAATAACCACTTCTATCTATTCTCGTACCGAGCTCATATTTTTGAAGTGTTTCTTACAAGGATAAGTCTATTTTTTCCACAAAGCTCCTCCCTCGAAAGTCTACATTTTATACCTTTCTTCTTTTCAATTGGTGAGATTGACCATAAATTTTATTTGACTCTAATATTTACAAAGCTTATTTATTTTTTTACCTTGATGCCGTCCCTACACTACTATCAATAGTTGACTGGGATTAACTGAGTCTAGAATTTCCAAGATCGGCTTTGGAAAGATCAATTTAGTGAATGGTATTGAATATTACGCCCTGTATGATATTTCTTTGCAATAATTGATTTTCAAACTCTATGAATAACCAACGGAATAAAATTGCTCTCAGCCTTGAGCAAAAATAACAACAAAAAAAAATTGGAAAACAAAAATATACTTTTGTTTGTTGTCAAATCTCAAGCAGCATAATAAGAAATAAAACTGCTTCCCTGGCATTGTAGACCTGAAAACGTCCAAGCCTGTGCCATCGTCCATCCAGAAGTCCTCCAAATTCTACCTACCCCCCTCACTATACCAGTCAAATATAGTAGACCAACGAAAGCTTTTATTTCTGATGGATTCACTTGAACAATACTTCAATGTATTAAAACATTCATTTTATAATATAAGCGAGATTCTGATCAGATGACAAAAGAAACATGGAAAAACTAACAATATAATAATCGAAGAAAAATCACAATTCCGTATAACCTCGTAATTGAAATAGTTAATTTCTTGGAATTTCTAGAAATGTCTAGAGATATGTAAAGGGGTTATTAATTAGAGATATCTAGTCAAACACAGTTCATCAGTTGAACGCTCATCAGAAAAGAAAAACGTTCAATATTAATATGAATGAACTCGTTAATTGAGTTTTATTATTGGAAATGATTCAACAAAAAAAATCAAATTCAATTGACTTAACAACGTGTTTGACTTCAGAACAGAAAAAAGTTACGGACAGGGTGCGAATGGGAAGTCAGCATATATAAATCAATTAATCATGAGGAAAACAAACGAAGAAAAACTCGGTCAGAGCTTCTAGTAATCCCGAGTGATTGTCTTCCAGGTCACAATTCCCACACTAAATTATTTTTCGCTTAGAACTTAAATGAATTATAGCCTCTGGATTATTTTCTGAAATGAATGATCCTAAAATACTTTTATAAGAGATTCTTTGTGATTTTACTAACAGAAATGAGTTTGAAAAAATTTTTATCATCACCTATAATATACAGAGGCAATCAGGAAATAGTTTCTAGGATGAAATTATTTCTTGAATTATAATAGAACGGTGGAATATTCATTTATACGAATCGAGGCTATTTGATTCGCTACAAAAAATATTCCGTCTTGGTTAGAACGCGCAATTGAATGATTTCTGTAGAGCATGTCTGAAAATGTATAGACCTACGAGGAGTTGAATTATGCGACAAATTTCAGAAGGTTATTGCTCGTATAACATGTTGAATGGTCGTTCCTCTAATTCGAGAGTTGCTACTTAAGTTTTAAGATGACAAAAATTTCCAATTGGATATAGTTTTCCAAAGTATTCTCTATTAAGATAAATACACGTTTCAGGTGTAGAAAAACGTTGACCTCGCAATTTATTTTTGATCTGCGGAAGTGAGAAGAAATCATTGGATACCAAACAAGGAGTGTACGACGATGATCTATAAATTCGATGTTTTATATATATATATATATATATATATATATATATATATATATATGTGAGAGTTCGCATTGTGGTGATGAAGAATGATTCGCCATCGACTATTGGTCTCTTTGATTGGTTCGAACACTTCTGGCAAACAAATAATGGTATCAGCCAGAATTGACCGTTCTATGTTGCTCTAATAGAACGGTGGCGAGGCCTATCATTTGCTTCGAAGTAGCAAGTAGCAAGTAGCAGTCGATTGCTGTTCAGTTTAGGGTTCAAATGCTTCGATTTATTATTCGTCGCCCGTCACGATTTTATAGATTTCCGTCCATTAAAAATAGTGACATATTTCGGTAGAGAGCGAAAATTTTCAAAAATCAGTTTTCATCTAGAAGTGACCTAAAATCAAGACAGTCATCAAAAAAACATATAAGAAATAATAATTTGAAGGAAAATAGATACCATACTTTGTTATTGAGCCTCATTTTTCTTGTTAGATATTTTTACTTTTTGTGAAACACGGATTTTTCCCTATTTTAGCATATATTTCATTTAAATCGTTTTGGTAATGTTCTAAAATGCACCGTTAATTTTTTATCTTTTCTGCACCTTTGTAAATTGAATATTTCTCTATCCAGACAATGTTCAGCTTGAATTGTTTATTATTCATTCACATTCTATCTATCGATGTTTCAACATTCTTGTACTGCATAATTCAACGTTTGTTATTCGTTTTAAATTTTAAATGGTTTCCTACATAATTTTAGGTATTAATTTTCAATTGTTGCTAGTGTTTTCTAGTGTTCGATATTTGTTGATATAGTAATATGATGCAATTTACCATTTTAATTGAAAAACTAAAAATTCATATTATTTGTTTAAACAAATACCTTGTTATATGATACGTCATTATACTTGTCTTCTGTTTGATAAGATAAGATCAATGACTAAAAACTGAATAAAAAAATTATACAGGATGTATTATTCAATAAGAATCCCTAAATTAACGTTTCCAAAGCCGGTCGAATGCTTGATAGTAATGCACTGCATCATGGAATCAAATGAACTGTGTAAACACTATAGCCAATAAAAATTTATGGTCAATTCCACAAATCACCCTGTAAACAAGAGGAAATGACACTTTTTTAAAGATGATATCCTCTCTGAGGGGCTCTACATATGGTAAAAGTATATAAAGTTCCACATGACTCACCCTGTATCCAATGTCACACCATATTGAACAACTCTCTTTGTCTTTCTCAATGCATTATTTTCCTGTCCTTATTTCAATAAATATTTTGAGGCGTTTCTAACAATTTTTTATCTGATTAAAATTTCTGCCATATATTTAGTTGATTTTCAATCTGTCCTTCGATTCACTTCACTCCCTTAGCTTCCTGATCTTAAAATAGTGAATAAGCTACGTGTTTTTTATGATATTGAAAATAATTGGATTTTCGTTACTGTAAAATGAAATTGAGTCCCGATCTACGTCTTAACGGAAGTGAGAGCTGGTTTGTAGTGGCGAAAACTGTTCTAAGCTAAGTGAAATTTATTTTCTTTTGTCAGCGTTAATGAAGATACTTTGTTCGGGGCAGGGAAAACATATAGCCCTTATATGCACTAGTAAATAAAATCAGGAGCGTCGTTTGTAGCGTTTGTGAATACAAAAATATGGATATTTATTTTCATACAATATTCATATGAATTATACGAAATTCTATCTCTGAATAAGTACGTTCTACCTTATTGTTCTTTATTAAATGGGAAATCTGATTTTTGTCTTTTATATTGTCTTATAAATTTGAAACATTGTTTTCCCTTTGATATTTTGCACAAAATTTTATTATATCTCGTCAAATGTATATTCTCTAATTTCAATATTTGTTTAATATTTTGTTCTTGAGATGTTCTCATTATAATGTCATATCTGTTATTTTTCATAATGATTCAAGGATGCAAATATTTTGAGACGCAGCTATCGAGAGATTTGTCTATTGAACATAAGATGAATATTATATAAGTAACTAAAACAAGTGTATGTAACTACACGTGCATAATATCGCTACAAGTTACTTTTTCTAGTCTTGCCGCAATTCATTGCCGAAAAAATTCATTTTTTCCCGTGTGCCATCAACTAGAATTTGACACTTATTACATTTATTTCTCAACTACTTTGTTAAAAATGTCTTGTTCTTCTCCTTTATTCCATAGAATTTATACCGCCTATTTACTCATCCTGGCTCTCACTTCACCACATTTGTGGTCGACCTCTACTTCGTGTTCTAATTGGAGATTTATCCCTTGCTATCTTCAACAGTCTATCGTCTGTTATCTACGACACCTGAACGTCTGGTTATGTTTTTGTTTTCTTGAAATCTGTCTGAGAATTTTCATTTCTGTGGTCTCCAAGAGTTGTTCCATTTTTTACGCTTCTGGTCTTGTTTCTAATATCTTTATAGATCTGATTGTCACTTTGTAATCAACGTCTCTTTGTTCTTTGTCTTAGGTGTTTGTACTATGCGAAACGAAGGAAACGAAGGCAGGGGAAGACCGCTACCTTCGTTTCCTTTCATTCTCTTTTGTATTATTGGACCTTCTAGCTCTAACTTGCATCTAATGGCTTTTTTGATGGTATTATGCATATGTTTTTTTTCCATCAATATAGTGATATTAAACTATTTTCCTGTGAGATTGAAGGTAATTAATAATAATAATAAATAATCTTTAAAGATCATTTCAAATAGCTCTGTTAGGTAATCTATCCATTTGTCTTTTGATATTTAACTTGATTCACAGAGTACAGTTATTTCTTTCCGTTGTTGTTTTATCACCATCTATATTTGTTTTTGGACGGAAAAAAGTTTATGAGAGTGTTTTGGTGAAAACTGATCAAATCAAATGTCAACCGACTTAAAATTATGAAAGGATGTTCCCAGAAGTTCTTGGCCAAACAGAGAAAACATAAAAATTATGTAAAAAAATCCTTTCAACACTTTTTATAATAAGAATGGTCAAGCTCCTCAAAATAGCCATTAACTGCCAACATCACCTCGTCATTAGTGGGAAATATTTTATCACCGAATAAATTTTTTCAGTTGAGGAACAGAAAATAATCCAGAGGGGCTAAATCTGCCGAGTATAGTGCATGAGGTAGCAATTCAAACTTCAATTTATTAATAATAACCACTGCAATAAGGGATGTGTGAGCTGTTGCATTGTCTTGTTGAAACAACAGTTTCTTCTTAGCCAAATATTGTTGTTCTTGCTTGTTCTCTTCGCTCAAACGTTGCATCATAAAATCGCATAGTACTCTGCGTTGATAGTTTTGCCTTTTTCAAGATAGTCAATGAAAATTATTCCAGGCGTATTCCAAAAAACCAACGCTATGACCTTTGCCTGCAGATGGAATGGTCTTTGTCTTCTTTGGAGACAATTATCCCTTTCCAGTCCATTGTTTTGATTTTTCTTTTGTTTCGGGAGTAAAGTGATGAACTCACGTTTTATCCAAGGTTATTAATTGGCGCAAAAATGTGGCTGCACTGAATACGTTCACTATTGATAACTGCCAAATAAATACTAAAAATCGTGACATCTTCAAACTTGAAACATATGCTGTATAGATTGTATACTTTCTAATACTGTGATATTTTTCAAGAAGCTGCCGCCATCTCTAAGGACAGGTCAGGTACTTCTGGGACTATCTTTGTGAATTTCCAAATTGATAGTTCTGCAGGATATTGTTCTGTATGCGATCCACTGGCGAAAACACACAGATGTCTTCACTTGCGCATAACAACGATTGTTAGATATGTACTTGGGGTAGAATATGCATCAAATATTGTGAGGAATATCCAGTTAGCTGTAAACAATCAAAATAAACAGCACAAAGGAGTTTTGAGGTCGGTTAAATTGTGCAGCAACTAAGTATCTGATTTTGGAGCTCTAATTGTTAAGACGAATGAAAGACTGGATTTTCTGCATGATACTCAGAATATAGGGGACCACATTAATACCTTATAACTGCTTATTTTTAACATTAGGAAGCTGATTCGATGGAAGGATAACTTTTCAGTGAAAAAGTTATTCTACTGGTATAAAGTAAATTGGTTTTCAGCATAATCACCTCTATTAACTTTACTGTTTAGTTTAGCATCTTCTCAATTTTCTTAAATTTTTTTAACGCCTAAAAGATAATCTTCTGTACTGTAATACGCGTTTATCACTGCTATCACCTCTTCATTCGTCTGAAATCGCTTCCTACTAGACTATTTTTCAAGTTTAGGAACAGAAAATAATAGGAAGGAGCGAGATCGGGTGAATATGGTGTATTATTTCACTCGGTGCTAGTTGTATAGGCAACTTGAAATAAAAGTCGAAGTTCATTAGATATATTTAGGGTCCTACTTATAGGAAACTATGTTAACGAGTGAGGACAAATGTCAAGCAAAATTATTATTGTTGGTAATGGGATTGACAGTTTTTCATCGATGAAGGTTGTAAGAGTAAGAGCTATCTTTGGAACATGTCCTCAGATGGTGCCGATCGTTTAGACTGTATTTTTGTTTCCATGGTATGATGATTAGCTCAAGTTTCCTCTTATGATATCATAAATTCATCACTAATGAACATAAATTTTTCAAATGACGACACCCAGATTGCATATGTAACCTCTCGTGAAAAAGATTGTATACGCGGGAGATTGAAATAATTAATTTCGTTTACAAATTCATTGATTTAGAAATGGGCTTCATCAGAGAAAAAGGTGTTTTCAAAATTGGAAAATCGATTAATCACTTCGTTAGTATATGCGAGCCTTTCTCTAAAGTCACATACTTTCAAAACGGTCCTCCCGAGCACTTCTTATCCGGGAAAAGAAGATGCAATATGCACGTTTAATTGAACCACCTCGTATTTACTTCATGAATTATTTGTGGTATTTTTTTTTGTGATCGCTAACTACAAGACAATATTAGGAACCACGAGAAAAACAGAGAGTTAAATATTGAGTAACTTGACATCCAAAATTCTTTTCATTCCATGTATACTTTATAACGAAAGCAGATTTTTGTCATTTGTATGTGAAATTTTGTCTGATGAAATAAGAAACACGACAAAAACCAATAGTAAAGTTCTCTAATCTCTAAACTATCACTCTTCCTTCAAAACGTTCTAATATTATGGCGCTGATTTTTCCATGGATTTCATATTTTTTATAGATAGATAGAAAATAGTAGATTAATTCCACGTTAATAGGGAATTATGTTATTATGTATTGGAATGCTAATTCATTTATACGTCTTTGTCTCGTGCTAATCTCGGCAATGCCATTTATTATACAAAGTCGTAAATCACTATACGTAATTCGTGTTGGAACCAACCTACGCTTTTTCATATCGTAAAAGCAACATTGGATTTTCCTAATCGTTTTCCCATTACGAAATTTTCAATTCATCCTTGTCTCCAACATACTCTATTGCATAGAATCAATTTTTTCAGTCCTTTTACGTCTTCCGGGTATATTTTGTTATAAAATGTGCAAAACAACTCCATACTTACTAGCATTTCATATCATTGAAAAAAGGGTATTGTTGAAATATACGAGTATGGTCCCAGAAGTTGAGACAACTCAACAAAAAAACTTGGTGTCCCAGGACTAGAACAAATTGATGAATTTCCGTGGCGGCTCGTGAAAGGTAAACCAGTCATTGAATTGGCTAATGGAGGACCCCGTTCACAAGGAAGGCCTTTTCTGCTTTACGTAAGTGTTCTGAGACAACATGTTCCAAAACGAACAAGGATAAATAAGAATCTTTGTTATTTCTTCGTCATGATATCCATAAGTTTACGATGCATGTAAAAAAATTCATCTATACCACTTCAAGTGCATCCTCTAGAAGCCCAGCAGTGAATTTATGATGATTATAGCTCTCGACAAATAGAGGACAGACTACTTTTTTGTATTGGTGATATTTGCGAAAAAATCTTTGCTTTCTTGTGCCAGACTAGCTAGTAACTAAAGATGAAAGGAAAAGTTTTATTGTCAAACCAAGTTTTCAAAGATAGTTGATTTCCATCCATTTTCTCAGTTTTCTCAATCCTCAACTTTTTCAACTCTTTTTCGAGAGGTAATGGAGCATTTGACACACGATTCAATCGCATGGTAGATATACTTGTTATTTGGGACTGTTGTACCAATTATTACGAAATATTTTGTGTTTATTGTGCCTTGATATGGATTGAATACTTTTCTTAGCTTTCGCGAGATATTGCTGCACATATACTTCAGCGATATTCGTAGACTTGCAGCCTCCCTATTGCTTTAAAGCAATAATGACAAATTTTTCACGACAAATTACACATTACAAAAGTCTGTACGAAGTTGGTGCCAAAAAATCTGACTCCTGACCAAAAGCTCTTGCGTCGACGGGTCTGCTTAGATTTCTTTGAAAGGTCAGAAAAAGATCTGCTTTGAAAGGGACGCGATTTGAGTCGATGGAAGCGGTAAAGCAAAAAACGGCAGAGCTCGAAAAGTTACTCATCAAAGAAGACTGCCAGCCCTGCTTCGATCAATAGAAAAAAGGTATGGAAAGGTGTGTGGTGAGGGGAGGGGAGCACTCGAATGTGAAATAACTTTTAGACCTCGTAATATGTTTTGCCACGATTCATTCAATATTTTTTCCTGTTCTATAGTAGGCAAATAAACATGTCGATTTTAGGGTATGACGATATATATTTCCTTCGTATACATTACAAGGGCCAAAATAATTATCGGTCCTGCGCGTCCTGAGGCCAAGATTCTATAAATGTCAATATAATTAGAGCCATTCCATACCGTCACTTTCACTTTTCATCTCTAGGGAGCGAAAGTACCACTTTGTTTCCTACAATGAGGCCAGGAAATGTATATTTTGGATAGAGGAAGGTGGAAAAACATTTTTCTTACTCACATTTTCCTATTTATTTATTTTTACAAAATTGGGTCGCACCCGCGCTAAACATTCACTGACAATGTCCGGAAAAGTAAAATTACATCTAAATGTCAGAAGATAATAGACAAAATATTTATATTTTGTTATTGCTTATGATTCGATAAACAAACCCCATAAGGGTTTAAGTCTCATTTTTTCTCTTTTATAGAATAAATAAAGTGTAAACATGTAAAACCATGGGTTTCGTATGTGCTGAAGGATTAGAAAAACCACTAATAAAGAACAAAAATAATTTATTTCCTTATGCATGTATAATTTCAAAATAACCGATTCTTGTGAAAGAACATAAAAGAATTAAGTATGTCCACATTCAGTTGTCTCATTTTTACGTGTGTTTCTCTATACTTTTAATCAGATACCTAGTATTATCTAAAATACGTGTCATATTTTGTGAACAGATGTTCATTCTCAAGGGATTCTAGTGAGAATTATTCTACTCGTATCGGGAAAAAAAAGTAAATTGAAGGATGCCTACGCTGGTTAAATATTTCAGAAGTTCTTCAAAGCATACGCTGTAAAAAATGTGCTATGATTCAATATAAACATAATAGGGATTTGAAGTTTTGAATCAGAATTAGTATCAAATGGATAACATTCTATTTGGCGGCTTATTTCGCGTGTTTGTATGCTTTCTCGTTAACATTGATGGTATGGATATGAAAGAAACAGTCTTTTAAATTAATTCAGCAAAATGAAGTTCTTGTTTTAACTTTAGTTATAACGGAATGGTTTGTCTTTCAGGGCACTGGGCGAATTCGAAAGAATGAGGTGGTTATTTGTGTCAAATTCATTTATGAGGATTGAGGCTTCATATAGTGCACACAGTTCTGTTGAGTGACTGGAGCTCGTTGATGAGAGCTTCAACATAAGAGTCGAGGTTTTGTAGATATTTGTGTCAGTGTAAATGTGAAGGAGATTGGGGAACTTTTTTAATATTAAGCGTAGATTTTGCATTTCAGGGAAAGTTGCTACATTAGGTAGTAGCTGCCTTTTCATCAATTTTCCTTCTGGCTCCCTCTAGTTTTATATTGGATCTAATTTCACATAAGAGCTATTCAATATTATCTGAAATAAAACACGCGAAAAATCGATTATTGGCCAACATACCTTAACAGTACTTTTCAACAATTTTTCTATAATTAGCTTAACTTCTGGTTTCGAAAGCAATTCACAGATCGTAGTAAAACCGGAGTAATGTTGAGAAACAAGAACTGGAAAACCTAGTGGAACTTTTCCTAATAAAGATTTTCGAAAAATTTTACCCAATAATTATATATTGTTACACAATTACTATCTATGCAATTTACCGTACGTCATTTTCGTTTCTTTTTTAATAGCAACACGTCTTTTTATAAGGCGTGACTAATATCAAATTATTATTTCTTATCAATGATAGGATTACAACAATGCCTTCCAACATCAAACAACGAATGACAATACGTTGTGCAACTGCGGTCGTCACTTGGCGTTCACTCATGGTCGTAGCAAGCGCCCAATATTATACCACGCTGTTAGTAAGAAACGCAACTAACACTCAACCAAGACCCTACCTTAAGAATGTACAGGATTGCTATCTACAGCATTTGTCTCAATTATATTTGAACCGTCCTCGTACTTTATAAGTGCTCATAGATATTCGGAAAAAAGTAAATGATCAAATCGTATCATTGACACAAGAATATTGACGTTCCATCAATAATTGAGTTCTAGCCGTGGCTGTGATTTCTTTTAACTATATGGTAAGTGGAGAAGCTACGCTGAAGAAAAAGCTCTATCGAGAATTGCAAATCTTAAGAGCTCAACATTATGAGACAATGTTCTTCATAAGAGAGGACGTCTTTATATTATAGATATTTATCAATAGGTACTATGCAACTTGTTGTAATTGATGACAAATACAAATTATTATCAATGAAAATGGAGTGAAAAATAAAGAATTCATTATCCTCTAGTGCAATCAAGTATGTATGAATGTATGGATTAATGGAAGAAGTTGATTTATGCCTATTATTAAGATTCGATCAAAAGATTTGAGTAGGTTAATTGTTAATTGAAAACTAGAGTGATTGTTATGAAAATAGGGAAAGTTTTAGCTTCAATTTTCGAAGTGTACGAGGAAAACTGAATATCGTGGTATCAAACCACACGTAACATTAAGTTATTTATAACTTCACTTATCACAATATCGACCTAATTTGTGTAAACTATTTAAGTGAAAAATCAATTTAGTTCAGATATTCAAGTCACGAAAGTAATGAATAACAAATGATGTAACATGAGAGACGCTTACAATATGATATCAATCAATATTGACTTTCATGTTTTATTATTTGAGTAGGTTCCTACCAGGCCTATTTTTTTGAAAACACAATTATTATAAGGAAATACAATTATTTGAGAGTTTAACTAAAAGAAATATCCAACTATTAGATACTGAGTTAAGGTCCATAGCTTTTAAAGAAGCAAAAGCTGTTACAAGAGAAAATATCTATTTTGGAAAACCGATCAAAAACATATAGGTACAACTGAATGATGAACAAATACTATAATCAATTTAAGAACGAAACAAAAACCTAAACATCAAAATTTCCTCATCACATTTACAGAGTTTTCCAACAACTTTATTTTATTTTAATAAATATAATATTAGAATTAGTCATGGCATGAAGTATCTACGTTATGGAAATATCTGATCAAAATAAATTTTAATACACCCAAAAACAAAAGAAGTAATATTATGCATCAAGTATCTGTGATGCTATTTACATAGGAAAGACATCGCAAAATTGGGAAAATAGATTATAAAGTCATCAATACGATAAAACAATAAAGCTGCATCAGCAACGAAATATTAGAAAACATACAATTAATTAGAGAAATTACAAAATTCTGTAAACAAATCATATACCAAAGAATTTTTAGAAATGGTCACATTGGAAACAAAACAGTTATCAATGATAAAAAAGACCTAAACAAGTTAAGAGAAGTTAAAAATTCTATTCTATAAATTTTAATGGGTAATTGAATTTAATGTACCATTAATTTTTCTTTATAGATGACATCATTTCATTTCTTATACAATTCACTATAGAAAAGGAGATTGCTGAACTTTCGTTACCTTTCCTTGACACACAATTTATTAGAAACGAAGATAATGAAATTTTAATTGACTGGTATAGGAAACCAAAAACTTCTAGAATATATATATATATATATATATATATATATATATATATATATATATATCAATTATAATTCTTGTAACACTGAGATTAGTTCAATCAAACAGATAAAAAATAGAGTCCTGATCCAATATTTCACAGAAAAAATCTTAAAATACTTTACAAACTTTTTTATGGAAACTTAAATTCTTCATATCTGTTGAAATGAATTCTATATAATACATCTGATCCTGAATTTAACCTCAGACAACAAGATATGCTGGTATTTGACGTATGCGAATTTCTGTAGTACCGGCAAACTCATTTTTTACTATAATATCACTTTTGTATTTTAATCGATTCGAAGTTTGCAACGAATGCATTCAAGAATAAATAACGTTCCAAAGGCAAATTAATAAAATTTGTTGTTCTCTACTATGATTAACATTTTCCAAATCAAAATTGTTGTAATTCTAAAGAATAAAGGTACTTTAATCTTTAGTGAAATCATACCTTTTTACAAACCTTATATGTAGCCCAGATAATTTAATATTTGCTAAATATTCTCGTACCACGAAGGTGTTTTTAGAAATAATGAGTATTTATATAACAGTCTACTAATAATATCTGATCAATATGTGAAGTAATGTAATGTGAAACAGGTACAGGAAAATTTCATAGCTTCCTTACTTCTTATATTGAAACTTCAGTTGCGCTTTAAGTTTTGTTGACAACCTCGACTTTCTGCAATGTTGTACTATAAGTATAATATTAATTTTCAACGAGTATAGTTAATTGATAATTGAAGTTCAACTTTGATAATAACGTGATTTCAGTGAACGAATTACAGTTGTAGCTCAACAATTCTTTTTTACTTGAATACTCTTAGTCAAAAATGACAGTATTTGGAAATTACAGAATTATATAGTCTATTGATAAACACAGTTGACAGGGAAATTGAGAATTTATGGAGGAATCATCCTGAAATGAATGTTGTTTCCATAGAGACGGAACTGGAGGCTTAACTGCATGCGGCATCCTGTAAAGGACCGTTGCTATTATTGCTGTCATAAGCGTAGCACAATATAGGGAATCACCACTTTTCTTCTCCCTTTTAGAACGCGACATAATTCACATGATAATAATATATTCAACAACCTTCTAACTGATTTGTATTGAATAAGGTTCGGATGCTTTCAAATTAGAACTATTGTTTTGACTATGAAGTCTTTCGTTGTATTTGACATATCTATGGAATCGTTTTGTTTGTAAGGAAACGACTGAACAACCAAATTTAAAAATTTTCCATTCGGCTATCGTCAAAGTGGATTCACATATATATTCAATTAGAATTTCTCGTATTGTTAGTGACATTCATACAGAACATACTGTTCACGCTACCGCTACACCAATTAATCATAAACACGCATTTTTACGATCACGTTATCGTTTCCAAAGACTGAAGGTGAACTTTGGTCAGACAGTATTTTGTAAGAGTTTTAGTGGTAGCGTGAATAGTGTGTTAACTAAAAACTTACACTACAATATCAAGAATATGAATTCGGAACAAAACTGACGTTATTCGGAAGAGAAATGTACCAGCCGTGAATTCATGCTATATTATTCTTTAATTTCACCTACTGCAAAGTTGTCAGAAAAGTATACCACTCAATAAAGGAACAAGACATATTCATTTTCTAATATATTCACCTATTTATTCTATGCACTTTTCCAGCAATAACCTTTCAACATTCTCAAACAATACTTGCCGTTTTCCTTCCCAAAATGAGCGTTTACGCATGCGATAACACCATCGTTTCATGAGAATCTCTCTACTGCAAGTTGAAATTTGAGGTTAAGGAACAGGAAAAGATCGTTTGGGAACTCAGTCAACTAATTCGAAGAGCAATTTCTTGTATTTTAGCTATCGCAAGCTGATCAAAAGCATGCGCAGATGAAGTTCAGCTTTGTTTCATGCAAGATCTCACACTTATAATATTATAGGTTTGATGTCATTTTATTGCGTGCAAGTTGCAATTCTAAGAAGAAATCTAGTTAATCTTGGCTCAACAGATCACCTGACTTTCGTTAAACATTCATAAAAGCTTTATTTTCATTGTTATGCTAGGCACACAATATTAAATGAAATTTGAGGTTAGGATTCTGATTAATACTCTTTCCTGTCCATCACAACCAAAAAGCAAAGTAGCAGAAGTTATAATTATTGCTAGTGATGCACTGACCACTTTTTTCTTGTTTACTTTACTTAGTTTTGTTATTTTTATTTTGAAGCCGCACACAATTATTAAATAGAATGCAATACTTATCCATGCAATACATTGACCTTGCAAAAAATTATTTGCAATTTCTTGTTGTTTTGCATCATGTCAAGCGGCCTTAAGAAATTCAGAATTGCTCATTTACATTGCTCCATCAGAAATTAACTTACTATGAAAATCACACCTCTTCTGCACGAACTCATAGAATAATTCCAAAATTATAACCTTCACCTAGTCTGCAATAACTCATGGAATCATTCTTAAATTATAACCTTTCCATTGGTGGAAACCGTTTGCATTCATTAATGTAGGTTTATAAAAGTCGATTATACAGTACCGGACTGACCGTCTTTTTTCTTTCCAGTATTTTTATTACGAGTATGTTATTCTGATAAATCTGATATAAGTACAAGTAAACAGAAATTTGTGGAAAATCATATATATGAAGATATATGAAAATACGAGAATGGTTATAATATAAACCTCTATTTTGTTATAAAAAAAATTATTATTGAGTTTTCCAGCCAATTTTTTTTCACGGTTTCCTGATAGTTTCCGTCACACTTTTATCACCTCTTTTGAAGCTTTCGGATGCCTTTTCATGAAACTATATTGGCTTGTCACGTAACCATTCACGCACAAAAGATTCTATATTCACATTGCTTTCGAATCGCAATCTGTCAAGTGCGTCTTTCAATGGACCAATTCAATAATATTGACATGGTGCCAAATTGGAATTATGAGGAGGGTGTTTCAGTGTTTCCTAACCCAATTTGTTCAACATTCCCATCGTAAGCCGAGCTGTATGTGGTATGGTTTTATTTTGCAGCAATATAGCACTATGGATTGGAATATCGCGTTGTTTCAATCTGTAGATAGGTTTCATCGCGTTTTTATTACACAGTCCGTTGTTCAAAATCAACCGCAATTACTCCTCTAATGTCCCAAAACAAGGTACATAACACCTTTGCTGCTGATAGTATAACCTCCCTCCACTCTATAGACACTCTCGTTTACTCTCTGGAATATAGTGGTTTACTCAAGTATTTACTGCGGTTATTATTCGGTGCAACAAATTCTCCTCCTCTTCATACTGCTGCAGAAGACGCGTGCAAACTCCCTTACGTGTGGCACCCATCTAGCTGAAGTTTTGCGGTAGCCGAGCCTTTAATGAATTATCTTCTCAATACTACCAACCCTGACTCCAACTCCAACAATATGAGTTTTTCTACAGCCCTGACGTATTACTTGGTCTGGAAGGCGTTTGCTATCACTTCTCGGTCTTTTCGGAAAGTGGAACACCATCGACGAATTTTCAGTAATTTTTGATAATTCTGCATTATATTATACCTAAAACAAATAATGATTCGTAGCAAAACTTCTGATATATCTTCAACGAACAAGTACACTAAAAAGCGTTCCTGGCTATTCTCTACGCTTCATAACAGACCAGTTCACCACTTTACTGACACTACATTTTTCGCGTCACCTTCGTAAGAACGATTTTATATTCAATGCTTCTCATTTAATCGAATTTATTAAATATATCTTCTAATTGTGTTTTTTGGGATATTTTAGTAGGTCTATCATGTAAATTGAAACGGAAAGTCAGATTAGATTAACGTTATGCAACACTGTAAACTTTGAGAGAATAATCCATTTGAGGCGTTGCACTGGCATCTAATCTGAAATGATACAACATGCATTAAATATTTTGAATCTCTATTTTTCCCTCTGTATATCGTCTTCAGTTGAGCATATGTCTCCAAATCCGTCGAACTGTTAAATATTTACGGAATCATGGAAGTTTAGTCATTAACTGGGTTTAGGAAATCAGAAGTTTTCTATAAAGGAGTTTCAACTCTTATACTGAACACTCACACCAAAGCGTTACAGAATGGGGCGTCGGCATCGTCATCCTCTTCGTTATGGAGTTTGTTCAAGTGTGAAACTTTAGAGACATGTGAGGGTTTCGGATTATCGGCAAATGTACAGTAATTTATTTTATAACAGCGAATATGCTCGAAATTGGCGTCAACTAGATATATTGGAATAATCTATCATTATTTTTTTCTATTCGTCTCACTTCTTGGAACATTTGTTATTTCGATTATAATAATCAGTTTGCATTGTATCTCTCCGAAAAAAACTCAATATTGGAAAATCAGAAAATCAGAGCAAATTTCCAAAGCACATCTATCTAATTTTCGCTTCCAAGTTAGATATATTTTGGCTTTTGTTTATTATGTAGAATAAGTGCTGATGAGTGAATATTTTACTCCAATCAATTTCAAGAAATAATTCTAAGCTTCTCTTCATAATTTCACATGGGTTAAATATACAACTTGGGCCGCAGAAATGGGCAAACTCAATATTTTGCAGGATCATTAGATTTTAAGTCTTAATTAGATAGTAAGATGCTTCCAAGCTCTATACTTCATTGTTTCAATCAAATTAGAAAGTGAAGCCACTTATAATTGGTTGTTTTATTGAAATATTTGCCATAGAATCCTTTCTGAGCCTAAAGTAATGTATTGTTCTCCAATATTATTGAATTAGTTATGATCCTAAATATCCATGTTTAGTTAGTATGAGTATTTTTTCATATATATCGCTGCTACGTATTTTGAGAGCTGGATGTTATTCTTGGTATTTCTGGCTCACAACATTTTCCATACCGACTAAGAAACCTCCTTTGTCTCTTGCCTCTGGCGATTATTGCCTAGAAGCGATCTGGCGGGGAGAGGACCTAGCTATACGGTTTTCTCGTCAAGTACTTTTTCCCTGCCAATTCTATAACATTCTTCTTTTAATCTTTTCAGAGAAAAGTTCCGTTAACATCTATGGTGAACATTTTCGTTGCTATTCAGACAATCTCCATTCAAAACCTAGCATGCCACATATTTTCAACACTTCCAAAGTATAACGAAGCGAGCTGAAATGTAAGTATTCGAATAATACGTGCTCCTCATTCTCGTTTTTTCCTGCTCATGTTGAGCATTTCGGGGAATCCTCATGATTTAATATAAAGGAATTTCAATTTCGGCAAAAACCAAATTAAGATTTTCCTCACACCAGAGGCATAATGACCTCTGCTTCTCTTTTTTTCTGATGGTAATCATCATGGCTTTTTCTTTCTGCTCTGCTAGTTTCAAGCCGACTGAGTCCATCCATATAGAGATCTTTTCGAGGACCATATCAGACGTGAAGTTGATCTTCTTTAATTTAATAATTATTACTACGATTACTTCGTCTCCGAATGCTATAAGGTTCGCTTCCCCTATATGTATCAGTTTAAGTAAATGATCATACAAGATTATCCACAAAAAATGGCCTAGTACTGAGTCATCTGTGACTTTGTACCCATTGGTGCCGTTAACTGTGCCATATCTGATGATTCTGTAAAATTCATTGTATCTTTTGTAGCTGACACGCCCATTGTGTAAAGACAGACCATTCTAGACTTTTTGGTTCCTGTCTTACACCTGCATGCTGAGATCGCTCCGTTAGCAGCACTAACGACGAGATGAATGGAATCAAGTGTGGAGCGATCTTTCCGGAAGCCATATTGATATTAGTAGCTGTTCAAAACACACCAAGATTTTTTCCAACTGCATCCATTTTGGGTTTTTTCACAAATAAATGTCAAACACAAATAACATTGTACATGTCCTCTATCTGGGTATAATTTGATCTTTGAAATACTGTTACGAACTCGTCCATTTATAATGATCGAGCAAGCCGGTCCTGTTCTGTTATGATAATGTTATGATTGATTGTGTCAGAGATTTTTGTTATTGAATATCAGATAAAATAGTAGGGTCATCTGAAAATGTTGCCATAGTAATTTTATTGTTGATAGTAATGTGATGTGGAATTTTTTCTTCGTTGAAGTGTATTGGACAATAAATAGGATATAATACACTTAACCTGGTTATTATATTCTTCTATAGTATCTAGACTATAATCATGACATGATTTATGAAAGAAAAATTAGCTTAATTTTGACTTTCGGGAATATTAATTTTTAATTCTAAAATTTGATCATAAATATATTATATAATACTCTCTGCGACACATAATATTGCATACGAAGTTGTGACCTATTTCCATCATTCGATTCACGAAGTATCCAATTACGTATGAGCATTATTTTTCTGATAGCCTTTCATCGGTGTAGAAGTTCTGAGATTTAATGACAAAAATAAAGGCTACTTAATTTACAACGTCGTAGAGCTCTAGAAAGTTAACGAACAAACAAATAAATGAAGAGGCCTTCCAGAATTGGTTACAAAAAAATAAATCAACATTGTCATAAAAATATGAAGACAAAAAATCAATATCAATTGATTTCCGTCCAACTCGTCCACCAAACTTTAGACTATTCCATCATAACCTAACAGGGCTGGCTTCACGGTTGATATCAGGAACAAGATCCTAACAATACATTGTGAAGAATAAAAAAAAATTAGAAAAATTGTATTGCTGCGTAGAAATTATGAGCACGTTTAGGTGAAAATATAACTGTACATCCTATATATTTATTATATTTATACTGATGCTATTTGATACGAGACTACATAAGGTATATTTCTATATATCTATTAAAAAAATGGATGCACTTATGGATTACGAGTGGTTTATTACTTTAATACTCTCTCTTTATGAAAACGAGCTGTATTTAATAATCACCATTTTTGTTCAGGTAATTTTATAATAACATTGTGTGCTTATATTTAATCTTCACTTTCTAAGGACATGCACCGGACAATCGAAATATTAAGATCCGAAAAAATAAAAACTGATGTGCGTAACATAATGGTCCAAAAGTTTTATTACTGTCTGCACGGAATTTTACCTTTTTTATATTTACTACCGGAATGTTACTGTTGTTCTTGGCGTGACCACAACAGAAATGGTTTCGTTTCGGCGAAACAAAGCAAACAACAAAATGATTTGGAGGAAAACGTAAATTTAACGACATAATTTACTGAAAATTATATTTTCTATCTTCGAGTTCTGTCTTCAATGATGAGAAATAAACTGGGACACTCGGTGTGTTAACTTAATAGTATTAGACGTCCTTAACTCAAAGTGAAATTAATTTAACAAGCCAAAACTTTTATCTACATTTTTCTCATAAAAGTAACTTGAACACAAGAACGAAAATAGTCGACTTTAAGTTATCCGTTCTCAGTTGTTTCGTCGTTCTTCTGTCGCCCTCTTTATGATAATTACGACTATAATGACGCTATTACTTTCCAGATAATGAAAATTATAATTTCTAAATAGCAACTTCTGCCAATATTATACCAGAACCTCTTTGTATCCTCGCCAAGTTCTTGACAATATGATAGCGGATATTTCGTTGAGTGTTCTTCTGCTTTCTTATTAATATTTTAAGCGCTTCTTTGTTATTTTTAATTTTTGTTTTGAAACTGCTCTTTGCGAAGTTGGTTATTTTAATGATAAACGTGTTTCTTTTGTAAACATTCTTAACACTTTCGGAACAATTTCTAGATTAGACGATTTTTGTAGAAGTTGATAAATAATTGAACTTTTCAGCCTTCATAATAGAATTATTGATATATTTATTACAATAAAAATGATATTTGAATAATAAAAACGAGTTTTCAACTGCAAATGTTAATCTATTAATATCATATAAGTTATTGCATTTAGCTAAGGGGAGATTTCATATTAAAAATTAAAATTGAAAATCTATATTGGAAATGATCAATTCCTTCTACATCTTTCATGATATAATGGATATAAAAGCGAAAACTATTTCAGTAATAGGCAAATATATCTCAATTTCTAGCATTTTTGTAATCACTCCTTATTGTTCTCCTTAAAAATTTCACAAAATCCCAAAGGCAAAGTTGGAAACTCTATACTTTCCAATTTCATCAAGTATTTTTCCTTCGAAATCAGAAGACTGTATTGGTTGTTGATCTTCCATGATGCAATCAGATCATAATCACAAAATGGGTTCACTATGTGTACCGTTACCAATCGTTTATGCAACAGAACTGAAAATGATGCTACATTCGACAATTCAGGTGGTAACATCAAAATCAGCTCTATTTATCCGCATCGAAGAGCAAAATCTGATGTTATAATGGGAAGCAGAGGGGTCGTTGAAGTGAATTCCTCTGGGGATTCAGATGTTTATGCTATCAACACACACAGAAACGTATATACAATGAATGAAAGTTGATATATGAAGCGGATTATCAGTAGATATACTCAAGTATAACGAAATATTATTTAGGTATTTGAGATTCGATTTGCTTATGAAAATGTTTTGTTCAGAAGAACACATAATAAATGAATCAAAGCTTTCTTCGAGTCTTTAGAAAAGTACTGTGCTGCATCATCTGTAATTTAAATATAATAATCAATTTAAAGTATCATATTAGAACTGATTTTCATAGAAAACAGATATAAAATCTAAGCAATTTATTACAAAAAACATATTAAAAGGTAATTATAAAATGTGAACTATTGAGAGAGACAGTGAATCAATAAGACTAATAATTTATTCAAAAAACTGTAAAATTTTTGAATAATTATGTCAATATCTGTGGTTTCCATACACACACAAAAATTAGTTTAGGTTTACATATATCTGCAAAGATGAAGATTCCAAAAATCACGAAACTATGCAGAAAATTTTATCATGAGCCACCATGAATATTTATTATAATAGGACATATTGTGAATGATTTAAGAAAAAAGGCTTCTTCGTCAAACACAATCTCTGTGTCACTTGATAACCTACAGAATTACTTTGTGAATGTAGCTAAGAATTTAACGAATTCTATAACTCCTCATGATCCGCTTGCATACCTCCCTGACTCTAACGTGAATTCACACAGTTACTTTTTTATGCCCGTAGTTTTAGCAGACTCAGACTAAACAGTAGGACGGACTGGACAGAATATTGACTATTCCTTCCTTAATCATCTTTGAATCCGTTTGCCTAGCCCTTAAGCACGCTTCTCCCATTTTAGAAAGGTTGTTGCGTACCTATCCACTTAGGAACGCGGAGTACGTACTACTCCACTTTCAGAGTTAGTTAAATGCTCAATACTGTACAATGCATGAAAAATACACAATAATTTGCCAATTGAAATCAAATCTATGACATCTTTCGGCACATTTGGCAAGAATTTCAAAATTTCTGCGTTGTAAAAGACTTCTATTCTGCTAGTTATATTCAATTCTTATCATTCCACGTATTGGTTTGATATTAATTTTGATTTTCTATACAAATTTTAATATATTTTAGGATTGCCACATTTTTAATTTCATTATCTGGTTCTTTTACATAATTAAGGAATTTGTTTTTTATTGACAATATTTATATATTACATATGAAATTTTGATAATTTACATTCTAGACGATGGTTCTGTTACTTATTGTCCTTTCGTGTGTATACCTCATATTTAGATTTTATTTTTTTGTGTATAATTTATTTGTCTGTTTTGTAGTTTTTCAGAAGCTCTTGTATACGAACTGATAATTATTTCTTACAATAAAGCATTCTTCTCTTCTCTGGTATAGAGTTTTAATATCCCAAGCAGGTACTTTATTTTAAAAATTTTTAAGGATGCCTGATCGTTGGTATTTTGTGTGAAAAACCGTTATTTTCAAATCAAGTAGCTATTTTTCATGTAAAAAATACTACGATTTCGAGAAGATGGATAATATGAATATGAACATTTTTAGACCTTTTGTCAAATTAGCAAGCTCTGGAGCACAGCAGCTTTCAACGAAATTATTGTTAGCACTGATATCTGCTGAGATTACGACAGTATATTATTACAATACTTGATTGTCAAACGTGGAGGCAGTATTGTTTTTTTTATTTAAATTTTTTACAAAAGATAAAGATATATACCCTGTAAATTACGTCTGTCAAAACTCTTATTTCACACGGTAAACCAAGAGTAATTCTTTTATGATGTTTTTCCAAAGTCTCTAGAATATTTTGTTCTCAAATATATATCTCTATGCTTAATTATTTCATGTGATTTGACACAAGACTAACGGAAAATTTTAAACTAGACGCAAAATTAGCAAAAATTACTACAATAGTTCATTTATTATTGCTAATGGAGAAAACTACCTCAAAATTTGCCTCACATTAAAAAAGCATATGAATGAAACGTAGTATTTTGTTTTCATTCAAATTCAATATTTTTCCCAAAAAATTTTGCGCCTTGTACCAAATTAATAAAACCATTTTGAATATAGGTACGATGAGTAAAATAATTCATGTATAGTTAATTCAGATCTCAAACTTTTATATACTTACAATTTATTAAATAATTTTTGTTCTAATATATTACATAAACAATCAACTCAATTATGTCCAATGTGTTGATCACTCGTGATATTAGGATGATATTATTCCTTCTAGCCCCCCTTAGGATACCAAGAGTTGGACAAATCCTTCGGTTCACATTTCATGCTACAATGTGTATGTTTGATGAGTCTGAAATTTCACGTTTCCCGTTCTACTCCTAGTGCCCCAGTGTCATTTCTCTGCACATTTGTTATGCGATAGCGTTGGTGAATTTGGTACGGGTACGCGGGTGTCTGGTTACATAGTTCGATCAATAAATAAAATGAGCGTAATGTTGACAAAGCTTTTCGAATAACATGTATATATTAGTTACTTTATTTGCATTTTAGTCGGGATATATGTTTGTGATAAATAAAAACAAAGATAATTGAACATGGAGAAATATTTTTTATCACGAATACAAACTCATGTCAATCATAATAACTGCTACGAATATCATTTTTAATCCAATTGACTAAGATCAGTTTTCGAATAGAAAATTCATCAAGTGAGTAAATTCAAATGTTGATTTTAAATAAATTCATATTAATTGTGAATTTTAGAAATTTATAAATAGTACATGGGCTGATTTTGTTTATAGTATCATCATTAGTCATCCAAAGTAGACTTTTATCTCTTTTAATCTACTCTCTGATTTCCATTTTACGCTTTGATAATAGTGTTTCATATATCTCGACAAGAAAGAACTAAATGTTTCATCTATATTACTCCGCTTTTCATCTATAGTCTAGGCATCTTTTGTTAATCATAATGAGAAAATAAATTTCAGGATATTTGGAATTGTTATTGTCATTTTTCCTATGTTTGTATAATAACTATAAACGATTGAAATCGGTTGAATATTCTAATAAACCAATTGTCTTTGTTTGTTTAAAAATAGGGATTTTCAGTTCCCCTTCATGGATGAATGTGTGATGTCAACAACGCCCTCTATGTCAATGAAGACTTCAGAATTTGAGTAATATTGTGACATTGAAAATATTCTATCAGAATTTAAAAGAAGCTGGTTATCAAAAAGTTATGAATAATAAATAAGTAACATATTGTTCCATGAATTCTTCAGATCAGATTTATCAAGTTCTTGTCACATTTCAAATTTTTACATAGACTATCACTTATTCTCTATTGCGACTGAGATATGCTCCGACTGCAGAAATTGTGTTGTAATGTTGGCCGCACTATGTAAGTAACTTCACCAGTTTCTCGTGAAAGCGACAGCCCGTGAAATGGACTACTACAGCCCGAGCTTTACCCTGTACAGGGTTATGAATTGAGATTAGGACTATAAGTATTTTGTTCAGCTGTATAAGTACGATGTGAGGTCGCTCACTAAAGAAATCTGAGGCTGCGGCAAATTACGTTTTTGTTTTCATTCCATTTCTTGGCAATATTCCAGATCTAGAAATAATCTTATCTTTGAGTAACAATGTTTCATTTAACATATGAAATTGATAATTTTTAAGGATTTGGGTAATAGCGTTCTCTATTTTACTATAGTGTAGCGAACATACCTCATTTTAGAAAATTTTGAAAAGAGATTAGGCATACGTTACTAAAAATAGCCACAAAAATAAAAAGATATCGCAAAATGATCATGTACGGAACAGAGATACTGATATTAACAAAAAGAGAAGAAAATAATTCTTATGTCAATAAAAATCGACGACTATGAATACCGGCAACTTACGAAATATGAAATACTGGACAGAATATGGAGGAACAGAAAATGGTTAGGTTAGGTTAAGTCATGTACTGAAATTTTGAGATATGACAACACTGATGTGAATATGTCAAGCCTGACATTTCCATCATGAAGTTTGAGATTTTAATTGTGATTCTACTTAGAACGTGTTGGTATCCGAGTGAATTAAACCAACAGCAGTGTGCCGATCAACTCGCTACGACTTTTGGTGATGAAGTACCACCGTTGGTTTTTTTAATTCAATCGTGTTCATACTTCGCTGCAGCATAAATTGCGTGAACTGATATTGCATCATGCGAAATACAGGGAAATACTTGGGCAATAGTTCCACTCGTATTCAATCAATATTGCATTGACATTCCGCCATCAAAAAGATTTGTTCGCATCGGATACCACAAAATTTGGCAGTTACTCAAAGGACGCTCTTGATATCTGGTCTAAAGAAATGCTGCAAAAAATTCAATCGCAGTGCTTCAAAAGACGTATATAAGACCGTGAAAGGAGAAGAATCATAAATCTATGCATATGAACCCGAAACCAACAAACAGTCGACTGTATGGATTTTTCAAGACGAGCCATATCCGATCAGAGCTGTTTGCGCATGAAACACTTTGAAGCAAATGGTTAGCTATTTCTTCGGAATAATTGTACAATTCGCCACTGTTCCATTTGAACAATGTTACACCAATTCTCTGTTATCAGTAATTTCATTCTCATGCCAAGCATTTCTTCTCTTTTTAGTTTGATTATTGCTGGGAGCGTGTTTTTTAGTTTTTTTCAATCTATAATTTATTTGTTTAACAAGGGCACCCAACAATGTTCAATAGGAAATGAATTTAAAATTTTTAGATTTGTATTTTCTTTGCAAAATAACTAATTATGGTGAGTTTATCTCAGAATTAAGGACCTAGTTCTTTGAATTCATTTATCGTGCACATCTCCAAATCCTTATCGCTCAAACATATAGTTTGCATTTCTATTTTACTATCACCAACTAATTTTTCTAGCTCAGAGAATGTTGACCCTAAGGCAAGAGTTCCGTCGGCGAATACATTTTATTTCCATCTAATAAATAACTTTCATATCTATTGATAATTCTAATATTAAATTGCAAAGAAGACAACTTCAGAACTTCAGACTTGTTCAAAGTTTAGTAGAAATGACATTTCCTGTCGAGAGGAATTTTGCTGACTCCTGGTCCGCTTAGATGATGGATTCTTCAGAGAAAGAGATAGACTAGATAGATAGACTAGAAGTTTTAAGAGATGCAGAATTGCAGTGTTTGGAAATGGAAGGCTTGGAAAAACCAAGATATATTTGTATTTTCTACTTTTATTATTGTTGGAAGCGTGTTTTTCAGTTTTGTTGAGCTATAATTCATATTTTACTTTTTAGTATAAAAGATTATTTCTCAGTGTTTCGAAACAACATCTATTTTCTTCTTTTTAGTAAAACTAACTCTAAAAGTGCGTTTCTTAGTGTTTTTATTGCTTTTAATTCAATTTGCTGGATATGTGGATGGTTTGAACTTTCTCTTGTAAAAATCAACTTATGAATCCTAACGAATCTAATCAGGTTCATCATATATTTTGATTTATTTATTGTAAAGTCGGCAGTATTGCACAAGTATACAAAGTTTAAACTAAATCCGATCGACCAAAGTAGAATAAAATCGAAGACAAAAAGTCAGTAACAAACCAGTTGAAACCAAAAAGGGCGTGTTATAAGAGTACTGACGCATCACTTAAGTGGAAAAATATGAAGTAACTTCTTGAAAAATTCTCGTAAATGTTAAAAGATAAAAATCAAACGACTTAAGCCTCTTGTTATTACGTTAACTCCCCAATAGCCGTCTGACATTGCGTGAATTGATATTATTGACACTATCGGTAGATTATCAGATCAAATGGAGATCGTGAGTATGCTATCACACAATTCAGCAAAATTCTATCTACTTTTGAATAATTCTATTATATTTTCACTCATGTTTCTTCAAATTATTGATCCATAAAAAATATTTCATAACAAAAATTAATTTTTAATTCCCAGCTTTCCTACCAATATAACCATTCAAAAGTTTTCAACACATAAAATAGCCGAAGGATTCACAATTTTGTCTAAAACAGGAGTGAAATCCGATTTGGTTTCAATTTGGTTTGACCTAAATGAAAATGTAACTAAATTAAAAACCATCTGAATTCTAAATTCTGTATTAAACGAGATATATGCACGTATACTGAAAACAGCATCATTCGCGAATATGTTTACTCATGATTAAGTTTATGAGGGAAATGAAACAGATAAAACACATTTTATATTTGCACTATTAATTCACAGGCTATGGTTTTAGGCCAGTCAACGCTGGTATGACTGTGTTTTCAGATCATATTTTTCTAGTAGTAATTTGCAATCAAAATCAACTTTTAAAAAATATATATATATATGATGGTAACAGTTTACCACTATCCTTTTACAAATTTTAGAGCAAGAATTGCATGAGCTATGTACTGGAATGTCAGATTTTTTGGTCATGCCATTATAACATATATCCTCTAAAGGAAACAGGAATAGTCAAAGTATAATTTGTGAGTTTTCGAAATGGTAATCACCGAAGTGTGTGAAGGTGCGTTGTCCTGATTGGTTTCGAGCATCTTGGCTGGTGGACAAAAGAATTGACAGATCGTCTTCATGCAGATTCAGATTTCGAGTCAAATATTTGTCAGTGGTAATCCAGAGACTCACCTCGGCCTATAATAGAATCAAATAAAGACGTAAAGTTTAGAAACAGAGTTGAAAAAGTGGCCAACGACTCTCGTCCTGATTACGGCAGCGCGCCCTGCTTCAAGTCGTTTTTCATTTGCCAACTTTCTCCGTAAATTTTCTCCTTCTCTCCACATATCCCTTATCTCACCTTTTTTGGTACCATGCAACTTCTAAACCTCTTAAAAATTGACGTGCTAGAGGCAAAATCATCACAAATTTTATTTTATGTGAACTTTCTACTATTCAAATATATTAAGTCACCATAATATCCCTATATAATTGTCTGTGGGTTATTATTATTTATCTGCATGAAATCATGAAAGTTTCACTTTAGGGACTATTGAAAACTTGGTGCATTCTCAAATTCAGATATAATAGCTGTGAGAATATCGATCATTCAATAACTCTGTTGGTTAATTCAGTAGCTACGAGGCAAACTAAAAACAGGATTTGATAAGTTATCACTAAACTGGTCTAATAGTTGATCACATGATTGATTACAAATCAATATAGTCCCAACTATATTCCAGTTCATCTGTATAAACTCTAACTGCGATTTCCATATGAAGAAGCTTATCAATAGGTAATGAACAAAACGAACAAATTTGAATTTTTTCAATTCGTTTGTCAAAGAGATTGATTAGAATAATGTTTTCAATCAATGATTAGGCTCAATTATTTCAATCGAAACTAAGTAGTCTCACAAAAAAATCATCTGTACCCATATCATATTCAAATGTTTGAGCGACATTCTTGTTTCAAAGCTACATGGAAGTTGGAAGTCTACGAATATAGTTGGAGAATATGGGTATCAATGTTTTGCACCAAATAATGTCACTTAAGTTGATGAAATTGATTGTAATCAGACAAGTATGATTACTTTCAGGTGATATACGCTACGCGTCAGGCAGTAAACTTTATTCTCTGGAGGAAAATTACAAATAGCTATTCCTGCGTTTGATGTTATTTCTTCCTTTAATATAGATATCGTGTGACTTTGTTTCTATGCCTAGAATCATCATCTTGGTTCTACCTATGTTTATGATCATACTGTATATTTCGATTGTTTAGTTGTACAATTCAAAATTTTGTTTAGTTTTTCTTCGTTCTTCTTCATGTTCCAGTGCCCCTCCAGTTGTGAGTATGGCTGTAGTGGTAGTGTTAACAGTGTGTTCAGGATCAATATCACCAAATTTCAAAATTCATAATACTCAATTATATATAGTGACCGATATAGCGTAACGTTTTCACTGCTCACAGCTTGCGTTACTTTTGTTGTTATAAACATTATACGATATAAACCTACCAACTTCTTTTTGTAAATAATTTTCTTCATAAGATATTTTGTCATATTATCTTTCAGTAGAAGTATTTACATATTTTATTTCATACTTCTTTTGTTGTTTTGTATGTACTTGTTGGTGACATACTGGGTTCCTGGAATTTAAGTTATTTAGCACAGTTCAATTTGTCCTTTTGTTGAACTATTTTTATATAAACAAATTGAATATTTGGTATATTTTCTTTTGAGGTTATGGATTCTGGAATATTAAATTGTTAATTGACATCCAACAAGAAGTAGATATAAGTTCCCTTCGTTAAAAAGGAAGGGACCTAGTTTTGGACATAGGACCTTTATTGGGGTTTAAGGACGACCTTAATTTGGATTTAACGTCAAACTTTGACTCGTGGAACTACCTAGTCCGGGACAGTTGACTGATTGAACTTCTTTGGTTCCTGACCACATTCCACGGATGTGGTCCTGTTTGTATTCTCCTAAGAAGTAAGGAGTCTCATGCGTTGTTAAAGGTCAGATCAACTCTTATTAGTTTTTTGTAAAATTTATTTCATTATTTCTTGTAAACCAAAACTTATGAGTTTTGCGGGTAACTTTTTTTAACCTGTTTTTTTTATAATTTCAAATATAAATCATTGTATTTTATTTTCAATAAGTAGCTTTATTCCCAAAGATACCTCAACCTATTTCTATACTTTTCTCAGTTTAGGTTAAAAAACTGATTGGCGCCCCATTTGGAACTTGAAAATATACAAACTTTCTGTACATATTAAACACAGCAAAATCTTGCAACGAACCCCAACATGATGAGCTTGGTGGGAGCCCAAAATGTGACCATTTAAGTTACAACATTATTCCATGAGGAAATTCTTAGAAAATTGAGGAAAGATACATGATAGTATCCAAATAGGACGAAAGAAGGAAAAGGGAATAAATGAACACGTACCTCAAACTCTAATACAGTAATTTTAGATTTCAAATAAATAATATGAGATAATAATATAATATCTTGTTTTTTATTAGATTAAATTGATATTTCTCGCTGCACATTTCAACTAGAAACTTGTAATGTATCAATATCTAATCATTTCCGAAGTTTTAACAGGAACCTTAACATTAGGGATTGAATTTCCAGTAGACTGAGTTACTAGTACCGTTTAGATACCTCTGTATGAAGATAACTTTAACCTTTATACTCAACATACATTATCTTAAATGTTCACCACCTACCAGAGATGAACAATTATTCGTTTGAGTAATGATTGGTGTAAAATTGATAGTTTAAACATCAAAGTAAATATTAATGCAGCGTTATACAAGAGTAAAAATAAATATGCTCGAGAGAATAGTAATTCGTGAAGTACTGAACACTCTACACGGATCTTGTGAAGTCAATTTAGATATGACCGAGTTCAAGAAAATTAAATTATGCGAAGGCGGTGGAAAATTTAATTACGAAATCGGAAAATGACGGAAGCTTTTCTTGAAGGGTAATTGGCGATCAGAAATTTTATAGTAAAACAATTAATTTCAACAAATTAAATTGAGATTGTTGAGCACCATCAAGAAATACAGTTGGTTATTTTAAGTCACGCTTAAATTAGAAATGTTATTGATAGAGAAATTTATAAATTTTTGAATTAACTAAAAATTGTGTTGTATTGAGAGATAATAGGAAGCCATATAGCGATGGTTTATGAGTAGATTCAATCGTGATTCTGATCCGTTACTGCCTTCAAACTAGAGTTTCATGAGAACGACCACAATGGATAAACAAACATCTTACAACATCTGTTTGTCTTTTAAGCTTATTATGATTTGAGATTACGATAAACATATTTCCGCAATGTAAATAGCTCTCAGAATTCAATGTGCTACATAAATTTTGCCAGGAGGTCTAATTTGAACTTTACTCGCTATATCTTTTCATAACAAATTACTAGAGAGGTTTATTACCATCCGATAATCGTCATGTACAAGATCACCAATACAAAACGACTAAAACGATATCGGTATTTCTGGAATCCTCGCCTCTATAAGTCAATTCGCAGTAAGCTGCACATCTTGTTCTAATTTTTGTCAAAAAAATATTAAATGCAACTCGCCTGTATTTCATACTATGATATTATCACTTATGAATAGTAATATATAGATTTTTCAATAGTGATGCATATTTCTCCACCTGTCGTTAAGTGTCGTAATTGAAGTATGATAATTATTAGAATGAAAGATATTTGGTTTGATTCGCTCTATTATAGACGAAGATGCCATATAATTGCAAACGAGTATAATTTCAATAAGTTATCTAGTTATATTCACATAGACTTTTAAAAATGAGGAAAACTGAATTTTAAATATTCTGCAGATTACCAAGAATATCTATAAAAAATATAAATGAGTTATTGGTAATAAATACATTCGCATATATTCTTATTTGATTTATTCTTGAATCATATTATCATCATATTTCTTAAACAGTGGCGTACCAAGGTTTTTGAGTTTTCCAGTGAAAGAAACAGTTCAAACTCCTCCCACAAAAAAAAAATTAAAAACTACGGACTTTTCACCGCTGAAACACGATGTTTAGAATTCATTCAGGAATAACTTAATAGCTGGACATGTTCAGCATTTGTTTGTCAGAAGTAAGGTAACGTTTTTGAACAGTTAAAACATCCAAGGCTACCATTATACTAGGATGCTAGCATCCTGGATATTGGTATCTGGGAGGTTGCGGGGCATTAAATCAAATGGGAGCGATTAGTCTAGGGATGCCAGCATCGGATGCTAAAACAGTCACCCGGAGGCTCGATTTTGTGCATCCCGGCTGGGATGCTGAAACGCGAGGAGCCGGTCGCATTTTGCATCCCGGTATGCACAAAATCGGTTGTGGGGCATTGGTTTAAACGCGGCGCATTATACTAGGCTGCTAACATTTAACATATGCGCGCGCACGCAGTTTGATCAGAGTTATGACTAGTTTCTCTTCGGGTGAAATTGGTCTGAAGAATCTTGTATCTTGTTTAGAGATGTCGCTTTGGATGTAGCCTAGAAGCTCTTTGAAAGAAGGGAGTGATATTCTAAAGTAAGTAAAAAATCTTATTTTACTATTGCACAGTTCGTCAAACAATGTAAAATACGACGGACAGCTAAAAAGGGATCCACACTAAACTTCCTTTTTGCACGACGCCTTTTCTTAATTAGTAACATCAGCAGCAACTTCTCTTCATTCGTTGGGGCCATATTGGCGACTGGCAAAAAATTAAAATAAAATAGTATTCCGGGATGTTAGCATTCCAACACAAATTCGAATAAAAGTGGGATGCTAGCACCCCGAAGATTAAAAATAATTTGCGAGGTCAACGTTTTTCTACACTTGAGGAAGCAGTTGATGCGTTCGAATCTTATGTTTTGGAGGTACCTAAGAATTGGTTCAAACGCAGAGAATTGTTTATTGAACTTAAGGGAGAGTTTTTTCAAAAATATTCCTATCAAATTATAAATATTGTACCGGTAACAGTAATAAACCAAATAAATAATTTATATTAATATTTGAATACAAATATTTTTACACAAACTACAATTACGATTATTATTTTGTCATGAAACATTTTTTATTAACAAAATGTTCCATTTATATTATATTATTCCGCATACTGACACAAACAAAAAAGTAATCAACCGAATTTGTGTGGAAGTAAAGATCAGAGGAAACTGAATGAAATCTCATGGGTATATATCTCTGCCCATTGGGAAACACTGGCCGTACGCCAATATACTAGATAGAGCAAAAAATTACATAGTTTACATAAATATAGATAAGCTTGATAAGATACTTTGTTTGTTTTGCTACTAAAAATTCAACGAAAAACTGCAGGGTTTTGTCAATAAAGAGAAGACTTTAATGAAATTATGGCTTTTTCATGGAGATTAGGCTTTCAACTCCAAAACCAGTTGTTCGTTGTCTTGAGACTATTTTGTTTTCTTTTAAATCACATCACAATCATTATTTTGTTTTGTGTTTTTTAGAAATAGTAGAGTCATGTTCGTCCACGTATAATCGAATGATTCAAACCTTTATAATGAAAAGCTCTTGAAATTATACATGCAAAGTGGAATATTGAACAATCAAATCAGTTTTCCTTTAGTATTCAGTTCAAATGATCGATTGTATGGGATGTTTTAGTTTCATATACCAGAAGGAAAAAACTGAATTTAAGATATTTTTCACAAAAAAAAATGGTAAATTTTATCTAGTTTACACTTTCTACAAACTTCGCATTACCCTTAAAGATATATATTTCTCAGAATAGAATCGAAAATCCAATTGTCAGTCACCCAGAGGCTTCACCATACACGGTATTCCAACGAAAACTTCATCCTATTCGAAAAATTCAGAAACCAAGTTTCATTGACAAATTTCATTGGAAGAGAGACGATTTTTCATATACAATGCGACATTTTGAATTTTTCTAATATCAGTGGAAAGATGAAAAGCTCAAAATTCTCTCAAATTAACAAAATGACACTGCACGATGCACTCTGCGGCAGCCTGAAGACTTATTTCTTCCAGTCTGTATTCCTTTAGTTACCCTAATTGTGACCTCAATAATTTTGAATTTTAGCTTTTAATTCTGTACAACAAAATATCAATTGGAAATCATGTTCGACCCAGTGACACATCGGTTATCAGTTTATAATTTCAATTAAAAGGGGTCCTTATGTATACATCAACGCCACTTGAATTTTTAGTACGTTACCCATTGAAGAAGGTACCCATTAATAACGATATATTCATCAATACTTTTCATTCTTTGAAATCATCAAATAACAATGAGAACTGCAAATCGACGTACTCTAATTTTGATCCAAAACATTAGTTTTTGAAATATTGTGATTCAATAAGATGTATACATAATGAATCTACCAATAATTTCTGCTTAGAACTGCTTTAGCTGAATATCTGTTTATTTTTTCAGAAAATATCATAGACCTGGAATACTTTTATGCTCTGAATAAAAAGGTCCAGACAGATTTTCTGTAGTTCATTTAGCTTTTAGTATAGGAATCTAAAATAAATCGATCGGCTCAAAATAATTGCAAGTTTTATGAAGAAAATAAAGATCTGATTGAATCGTTTACGGTTAATCACTTGGTAAGTATGGGAATAGCTAAACAAACAATTTTCGATATCTGTCGATATGTTGAAACAGTTAATTCTTTCTAAATATAATAAGGATTAGTCAGGGAAGCCAAAAATTCTAATAAAGGAGAGAAAAATTTTGTTTAAAGCGGCTCACGGAAAACTGGGAGTCAGATTGCGAAAATTCTGCAGAAAATTCAAAATCGATAAGAGATATTGAATCAACATTCTAAAGAAACAGAATGTAGTTTGGAAATTGAGAAATTTGGCACCCAAAATTCTCAGAGGTAACATATGGAACAAAAATCAAAACTTACATTCTATGTGCGTTTTCGTCGGTTAAAGGTTTGCAAATCGTTCCCGTGAGTCATATTTTACTTTTGACGGAAATAAAACATAGAATAAGAAGATATTGTTCATAGAAAGACAAAAAAGTAAATTCAGAAAAGTATTTCAGAAAGTACCAGAAGTTCAACTCTAAAGTGTCGGTAAGGTTGGCGATATCTTAAAGCTACGTCAATTCTCAATGGTACACCAACATTTGTTTGGTAGAAGTGTTCTAAAAAAAAAAACAGGAAAGGAAAAACGTTTTTAAACAATCGAAACATCGAATTGACAGGTCACCGCCCTACAGTCCTTGTTTGAAATCCAATGATTTCGTCTTATTCCCGCAAATCAAATGGGATCAACGTTTTCCTATACCTGAACAAGCAATTAATGTGTTTAATTCACATTTTTTAATCGTTCTTCAATCGAAATCCTTTGACAATCGTCTATTGATCTTAATGGAAAATATTTCGTAGTAAAATAAAATATTTTATATCGCCAGTCCCTTTATTCACTAGCCCAAACCTCGTACAATGCGCATTTTAGTTCGATCTTATAGCAAATTCCAATTCTGCATTTTATGTTATCAAATTCATCTGTTGTACTTACGGAATTATTGTACTGCAAGTGCATATTTTTTTTTAATTCGTATGTTAAGCTGTTAAAAACATTTAATCTAGTTGAAACGGTCAAATAAAAAGAAGAAACATTTCCGAGTTTCCGTATATTTCAGAAATAGCGGAAAAGGGTTCTGCAGGCGATTTGTTTAAGAGCAGAGAAAAACCACAGAACTGGTTGGCTTCGTCGGTTTTATATAACGCCTGGCTTTACCCAACTCCTTTCTGGGAAATTACGATAATTTAGATAAAAAGTCTTCCAAGATATGCGAGAGAAAATTACAGTCAATTTGGACATTTTTTGTTTTATCCGTACCATTGAGATTCGTTTGGATTTTTACATGAATTATATGTTTTCCAGTTACCGGATAAGTTTGGACCTAAATTCGCGAATTGAAGAAGATTTACTTGGAGAGATACCGTATATGAATTCATAACTACAATAATTAACATTTTTAGGATAAGATAATTTCATAAAAAATCACCAAACTTTGGATATTGCATTTCTGGGATAAAATTAGCATTTGGGAATATAGGAAATAACTCAATACTAGTGAGTGTGTGAGAATATTCATTTACGAGATTACTGAAATTATATGTGAACTTTACTTATGCCAATAATATCAAAATCAAAAGAAACTTTGGGAAAAAAAATCAGACGGGCGCTTATTGGTAGAATAATCCATCTTGTCACATAAATTTTGGAAAAAAAGTGAAATTGTAAGAGAATTTGGACGTCTTTGAAAGATGATTGCGAATACGCCAAATGCATTTTTGAAATTTTAACACTGAAAATGACATAGGACCAATAACATGTTAATTTAAAATGTAAGAAACTGTTACAAAAATCAAAAATGCTGCAAAAAAATTTACAATAACATAGAAATGACAATTACAATTATAAATATTAAGTATGATATATATTATATCAAAAAATAATAGAAGATTGCATTTTTTCAATATTCATGCCTTTATATGCCTTTTGTAATGGTGGTATACTTTTCTACAATGCACAGTTTCTTTGATAAGGGTAAAAATAGTTGTATTTGCTATTTCCCCGAATAATTTCTACAAGGATGTCATCAATTTTTTTTTAATATTTATATCATTAAATTACGTTCATAAATTTTCTCTACCATATACATTTCTTATGAAAAAAATGAAAATATTTATAGTAATAGTATAAAAAAAATACAATTGGTGTATTTGCATAACTAATTGAGTAATCAGCTCAAGTTTCAATATTGAATTTTCGAGTTTTTATTTATTTATGTAATTCTTCTACCGGAATTTAATTTGCAATGTTATATTATATAAAACTAAATTTAAAATATGAAATTTATAACAAAAATTACCAACTAAGAATTTGAAACACAGACATTAAATTCTTCTCCCTGGATTCGCATACTGATGATTTCTTTCATTATTTTTGATGCAATCTGCTCAAAAAAAGATTCATTTATATAGAAATGCAGTAACACGTATAGGGTGGGCAATGAAAATCTTCGTTTGGCCATACCCTTTGGACGGATTATATTACAGCTTTAAAGAGAGAAAATTATTTTTAAAATCTCTGGCCACTAGAGCTGAACTGGAACCGATTAAATGACACTTTATATAGTGGACAGATGAGGAAACGTTTCACAGTAAAGGAAGAGTAAATCGCCATATTGTGCACTACTGGTCCAAAACGAGTTCCCGTTGGACGCAGGAGACCCCCCATAACGGGTGTAGATCTGTAAATGTGTTGTGTGGGATTCTATGCTGAAAAATAAATGGGCCATTTTTTTAATGAGAAAGTTAATGGAAAAAAATAAATTAAATTGCTTAGAACTCATATTGTATGTATTGCTGGACCAAAACTTTTTCAAACAACCTCAAGGTTATGGAAAGCGTTTAAGTAGAACCGGAATTATAGGCATTCTTTCATGACAAAGTTCCTACTCTCCCCCACCTCTGATTTGAAGAAATAGACTAAAACTTGTGCAATGAGAAATACTCAGAATTTGTTGAAAAATTTGATCAAAGTATATAAAGTGCCGCTTAATTGGTTATACTTTAACAAAATTTTGTTTCTTCAATTTCATATTTTCAAAGAAGCCCTCTATTAGTGGACCTAAGATTCTGAAAATATATTCCACGAGTTTCTTTTGGCCACTTCCATTATAATTTTCTCCTAAAGCTGTTATATAATCTGTTAATGAGAGTTGCCCGACGGCGGTTATCAGTTGCCCACTCGGTAGAATAATCAAATATTATGAAAAAAATTGAAATAGTTATATCTGTATCTGTTGGAATATCTGTATAAAATTCATGCCAGAAAAAACTTAAGCAATATCTATATAAAACTCTCTAACAAATCAAATATATAATAGAACGAGAAATAAAAAAGTATGTTTACCTACAAGGAAAACTCAAGCAACCGAATCAATTCATTTTGGAATTTAACTTAAAATAAAATTGGAGCTTTAAATATTCAAAATAATAATGAAAGTAATTGAAAATAAATATTATTGCGATGTCCTGAAAAATTAGTTATTTCGCTTCAAAAATCTATATTTTTCTATATAATGATTTTTTAATCCAATTACGTATACTTTCAGATTTGCTATTATATTTGATTTTTCTTGAGCATCATGTATAAACAATATAACAATATCGGATTCCCTATTACATGATGTAAATATTTCGGATGAACAATATCCGCTTCGGGGTAGCGTATATTCAGCTCAGCTTCTTATATCCAACTTCCGGTTTCAATATGAGGCACGAAATTTGTTGTGTACACTGCAAGAACACAGGATCTCACCCTATTTTCAGTCGAAACAAGAGACGTTGATGGGATGACAATGTAATTAAAGGGTTAGATAGAAGAGTAATACACAGCGATACGTTTTCATCGAAGACTCGGTTTTTCTTTCTCAACAAAAGGAACATTTGTTTCTTATAGAGTGAATTCACCAAGTGCAAGATAAAGTATTCAATACAAATAGAAAATTATATAATGGGTCAATTCTTATGACTTAAATTTCAGATTCTGGATGGGATTATTCACCTGCTCCACTATTAACTACCCCTGTATACATATTACACTATTCACCTTCCAGTTTTTGATAATAATTTTGTCAAAACATCGGACTTTTTCCTGATATTTAGATTTCTTTTTAATTCAATCAGATCAATGATACGTATAATAAAAGCTCTAAAATTTTAATTTAATTTTAACTATGGTATTTGTCTGATATTCATATCTCTGAATAATAAATTAACGAGATTACTGAACATATGAATATTATGATACATTCAGCTTCAGTCACACAGACCTTTCCTTATATGAGAAATGCTATATGCTTTGATTTGAGTAGCATGTACATTGGGACTCAAACTATCTATTGCGTCCCTTTCCTTGCCGAGGTACTGTGGATACTCCGTGTTGACAGCTGATCTATTAATCCCAATACTTTTAGAACGTTTAGGAAAGATCTTTATCTTCTATTTAATATGTTATTATTATATATGTTATATTATATAATTATATCACACTTCGAGAGAATGAAAACATAGTTTTCGTCTTCTATGTATGAAAATCTGTACATTACTAAATCTAGCATTTTCAGGTTTCTATTGGAGCGAATAATGTCCAGGTAAGAATTTCATCAGTATATTTAGACTGGTCTTACTTGGGTCAATAGATTTACTTTTGTTATATCTTTCTAGATGTTCCTTTGCCTGTCTCAACCCCTGTACTTGTACCCGTAACTGGATTTTTCCATACCCACCTTCTTTCCTAGTCTTTTCTCTATGATTCTTAGTCCAATTACACAAAAGGTTCTATCCGCTGTTATCTAGACCAGTCTATCTACTATTTCATCTCCCTCCGGTGTGCCCTGGAAATTATTAAACACTGCTTTGTTCAGGTACAGCCAAATGAGACTTCAATCCAATGACATTGGCAAAGCATCAATGGCTGCTTAGATAATGGACATGATGATAATCTCCTGTTTGCCAGAATTTCCTGGACACATATTTCAGTAGGTGAAGTTTCCAAGCTTTCAGAGTATATAGGTCTGCGTCCATATACTCCTATCCCAGATTTGTATGCTATTTGGAAGCCATCCGTGTGCTATAGCTTCCTTGATCATTTCTTGTTTGGTTTCACAATTCCGTCTACAGCTTAATTTTGGGATACATCAATTCCACATCTAAATTTTTTCGGTATTTCATTCATCCTCTTCCCTGCGAAGTTTCTGCACACCATCAAGACTTTATGGCTTTAGTATTTGTTTCAATGAAGTTTATCATCTAGGGTAAGTTTGAGATGTTATCTGCTGTCTACTTAATGACTCACCCATCTAGCTGGGTGAGCTTGAAAGTGAGTTTTTCGTTTGATATTTTATGAATTGTTAAGGCTGCTTCAATTTTTTCCCATAGCACAGATAACTTTGATCTGTTTTCTAAGCATATATACGAGGAATGAAACTCACAACGTGTGAATTGATGCTCAATACAGAAAGCACACTAGCGACAGACATGCGATAGCCGTTCAGTACTAGCTCTAACTCAAAGAAGTCGGTAGGCTGCCTGTAGTTATTATTTTTTAGAAACCATATTTTGAGATACGCTCTAGAAATTATTAACATTAATTTGGAGCAACAGTATGTCATCAGATTTAACTTCAGACAGACAACATAATGCAATAGTTTTTAGATTTTGACTAATGAATTTATGATTTGAGAAACATTTGCGTAGATGTGTAGGAATGGTTTTATAAAACTTCAAACGATATTAAAAGTTGAGATGACTGCTTGAAATGGATCAAAAATTATTCCCATTCGAACAACATTTCAATCTTTTTAAAATGAACCTTTCCGTAATCCCGGTTATGAGAATTATTATCAATTGGAGTAGATGATGAAACAAAAAAGTATATTGAATATTTGAAAAGATCTTTCCACTATCTCTTTGCACTGTCTAATGTTAATAGAACTGAAAACACAATCCGTAAATATGAATTAGTTAAAGATCTTGAAAATCGGAATTTATTGATAAAAAATATTGAATATATTGAGAACCTAGATGGTTGCTGTTTATAATCATGTGACTAAGATATCTGTATCGAGTATGTTTCAAAATTAACTGAGCCCAGATTAGAATTTTTCCATAATACTCACGATTAGACGCGAACAGAATGCAATACTACCCAAAAATATTCCGATAAAGCCTCCTACGCAGAATTACGGGAATGTGGGGATCGAACATAAGAAAAACAGAGATAGTAAAGGGAAAACATACAATACTAAAAGAATTCATACACTTAGTCCAGCAAAGCTATAACCCCTTAACCTTTTCAAATGATAATTGCCGTCTTTCACCTCAAAATAGGCGTATACGTATAATACAACTTCTTCGTCTGATCGAGATCTATCTCCGACAAGTGAAAAATCGAGATTCGCAAACAGGAAGAAGACGCTAGGTACCAGATCTGGTGAATAAAGTGGGTAATCAACCAAATTCGTGAATAATGATGCGTCATACTTTCTTGTTGAACTTTATTTTTTAAGATAGTTGATAAACATAATCACACAAAACAGCAGCTATAATTATTTTGGCCAATGAAATCGTTTTTTCGGAGCAGATTGGTCATTTGCAATTCACTGTTTTATCTGTTATTTCGTTTCAGGAATGTAGTGATGGATTCATCCACAATAATGCTGAAAACTTGGAAACGTTCTTTTGTATGCGCTTTTGGTCCAAAGTATGCATATGCGGCACTCAACACGCAGATAGCACACGTATGCATAATTCTCCAGTTGATATATAACTACTGCGTATTTTGATTTCCGGATAGCCTCTTCTATTGCTATTGCTTCTATTGCTTATACAACGGTTCTTCAGGTATCACTTGGTGAACTTTTTTGATGATATCGCTGGTTGTTGTTGTCCCTGTTTTCAACTGTCCTAGCCACTCATTTTTAGTCAAACTGAAATTGAAACGATTGAATTCAGCTGCTAAAATTCTACAATTCTTATACAGCTAGAGGTAGATTAGAAATTCTTGTCAAATGTAATTGGCATTTATAATTATATAGAAATTGAGCACTCAGTTCAGTAGTTTATTATATATATATATATATATATATATATATATATATATATATATATATATAAACAGAAATTCATATTCTCCAAACAAATCTCGCAATATAAAGTTGAGGCTATATTCGTCGAGCGCAATAATGCCCTGATAATCGACAAATAACAAAAGCTCGTGCTTTTTCATCATTAATTTGAACTCCAATTCCATTACATTCCTTCCTCCATATCTAATATGAGCCTTCATATAGCACCGTCGAAGTTTTTTATCGAACAGAAACTTGTTAGTAGTAATTTGAGCTATCTCAATTTTGCTTTCACTTCCTTTGTCTATTTTTTCACGGCGTTCAATGCTATATCTTATTATTTTTCACGGCTGTCTACAGTTCTTCAATGGAGACGTTACCATACATTTTATTCTTCGTTTTTTTGAAGGTAAGTGATTTGTTTTGTCAGTTTTTATCACACTTTCATTAGCTTTAGATGTTAGAATGATAGCCTAGAAATTTTGCGAGGTGGAAAAAGAATCGTGTAGTCTCAAAATTTACAGGGATTGTTCAAAATCTCACGCTCTTTCAGAAAATCACAAAATTAGAAACATCGCACAACAGAATGTTTTTATAGAGCTGCCAAAACTTAATTTTCAGTCAGTAGGTGTCTATCAGGTAGTGGCATAACAGAACCAAGAAGACAACTGCGGGGGCGTTCTCGACCCGGAAACCGACAGGAAAGTTTGTCTCGTAGTCTGCAATTGGAGTTGTATGCATCCTTTACCATCATAAGGGTACGTCGTATTGGTATTTATGTCAATATTTTTCGCGGAAAACAACAAAAAATACTATATTGATGCTTTGGAGTTATGCTGAGGCTGGTGTATGTTCACGGAAACAAAAGCAGGGTATGAGCTGGGGGATGTAGAGAGAGACCAAGAAAGAAAGAGATAGATAGACCTATATCGGTAATTGTATCTTACAAAGTCATCAGAACTGCCATATACATTTCAAAATCGTCATTACCTGTTACTCATTATTTGTTGCTTTGCTATGCTTCATACTACATGCACAACGTGTGCTGCTCACTTTGCACCAAGGTCATAGCATCATCCCATTGTAGTGTCTTTCGCAAGGAGAACAAACACTCCAAGCGGCGTGAAACAAGGAGAACGGAGTGGGCTAGATACCTTAGTTAAATTGGGCCTTTTAAAGAATAACGGGCTCTCGGATCGTCTGAAGTATGAGGAATCATTGTCCACCTGCTGCGTGGTAATCGACTACTCCTTCTCGAAGAAAGTGACGTTAGCGGAGGACTATGACGAAAATCCTGATAGTCCCCATTCTCTCTAATTGATTTATTGCTATGCGTCAAGGATTGCCGTCGCGAATCATCTGAAATGTAAGAAATCATTGTGCACCTCGTCCGCTCTATCCTGAAAAAAATTGATATTAGCGGAGGACCATGACAACAATCCTTATGATTGCCCTTCTCTCCAATTGATTTACAGCCATGCATTAAGGATTTCGTGTGGAAACATAATAGCAATGAATAGAGTTATCAGAAAGGACTTTTTGAACTTTCAGAACAATTAAGCCTGTGTAATTTCAAATGCTTAGAACATATTATGTTAGAATTTTCGCAGCGATGAAGTGTTTATATTTCATTATATAGATTTATATATGAATGAAAAGTGATGCCAGGAATAGCTAGCACCCACGTTGTGGTAATTTTAAGTGATTTGCAAGTTATATCATGCCAATATTCTTTGCTTTTCACATAAATGTTGAGAATTTTCGCGGCTGGGATGAAGTAATTTTATTTCGTTATATAGATTTATATATGAATGAAAAGTGATACTTGGAATAGCTAAAATTCGCATTGTGGCAAGTATAGGTGATTTGTACGTTGCTTCACGCCAATATTCTTTGCATGAATGTTGACAGCACTAGTGATAAATACCCATGCGACGTACTCTCATTATGTCACTGTTTACACTCTCACCACAACAACACTGACAATTACAATGTCTGACGCGCGTTACGGAAGGTGAACTGAAAGTTTACCTCCAGTCTCTGAAGATGATATCTTAGTTATCGAAACGCGCGTCAGACAGTATAATTGTCAGTGTTGGTGTGGTGGGAGTGTAAACAGTGTGTTAAGTATGAATATCACCAACGGTTCCAAAAATTCCAAATTGCCTGATAATTAAGCTTTGACAGTTCTTGAAAAAAATTCTGTCGTGCTATTCTCCTATTCTAAAGATATTCTCAAAGAGCATGAAATTCTGAACAAACTCTGTAATTTTCGCACCTACATGAATTTGTTCAATGTCTTTATAGTTTGATTAACCACAAAAGCGTGTTTTATAGTTTTATAAAACTGTAATGTTTCGTATTTCCATATATTTCATTTAAAAAATCCACTTTTTATTTGTCTCTTAAATTGGAAATACCCGCTTTATTTGTACAGATTTTTATGTACAAGATGAACATTAATTCTTAATCATGTCTTCCTGTCCAATTTCAATCCCTCTTTCCATCAAAAATAAATACAGGACACATTCTGAACACACGTTGTGAGTGAATGAATTCCAGTCGAGAAAGATTTCACTTCTCGGACGATATAATTTCATGGCTATTACACTAAGCGCGGTCCCATTTTAATTCTGCTGTTCCTGACAGGAAGTGGCAACATGGAACGGACATGTCGGGCCTGGCGAAATCACTGACATGAACAGAGAGGATGGAAAAATTGCACATTTAACATATTGCATAATTCGGACTTTATTACGTCGGAGTTCTCTCTTTGTTTCTCACGAATTGTAAAGTGTATTGAACGAGCGAAATGAAAAGGCGTCGGAACTGAAGCTTTTGTAGATGGAAAATCGGAAAACGGTTATTACCAAATACAGATGAACTTCCTTTCAAAACTATTCACTAGCTCATAATTACTTCATTATTAATAATGGTAATTTTAATATCGGTATAACAACCGCAGCCTCAATATAGTTTCAATTTAATCACATATTTGAGATTCGATGTTATATAACTTGCAAATGGGAAAGGAATCTCTATGGAGGAAGACATGCACCTTCACTTTATCAGGAATCACGTTTAATTCTCGATTATACTCTCTATGGTTTTCAGACTTCTCCAGTCGAACACCTCCTACGTGAGTGCTAGACTACGGTACACCCAAACAGAGTTAGCTCACATTGCAAAGTCTTTGCTAGCTGACTCGTAAACAGTTCGGGATACAAAATAGATTGATAACGCAAAACGTTAGTGAGGAAGATTCACGGCTCATCTAATCTGACGTAAAAATATTCCATAATCTATATAACACTTTTTGAAGATACAGAGAGTTGAGAGGCACTAGAGGAATGGCGACTAAGAAATTTCGTTTTTGTAGAATAAAATAAAACACACTTTTTAAGCAAAGAATAGTTTTCAATCAATTCTAGCTAAGCTCCAATAGTTTCCCACGAGTTTCCAATTTTTTTAATTTAACAATTCTGGCCGTTTTTGTTCGATTGCTCCATCCAGTTTCATTAATTGTTGGCAGTAAACATCAAAATTGATCGTTTGGCTCCTTGGAAGCAGCTCAAAAAACACAACAATTCTTTCAATTCGTGAGGTACCCAAATATCAAACTTCTTAACTAGCCCAAGACATTTTAAGTGTTTTTCAATTATTGTGTGCAATACATGTAGCCTCTTCGCATCCACTCGAACGGTTATATGATGATCCTCTTCAACTATTACTTTGATTTGGTCATCAACTTCAGTAGGCCGAACGTTGGTCATATTTGAGGGAAAAATCACCAGAATTTTTTATACCAATTCTGACACGCACGCTCTATTAAGTAATCAGCACCATGAACTTTAGATATTTCTTTCTGAGCCGCAGCAACTTTCTTTCCTTCACGGAAATAAAAAAGTTAAATTTGCCAAAAATGTTCGTTTCTGCACTCCATTTAATATCAACCTATAACTATTAGCTTTATTAAAAATCATGCATTACTTGCGTCAAAACAAAGCAAGGCCCTATCTCTAAAAAGCGAAAGTACTTAGTTGCCAATCTCATATATTTTGAAAAGTAAATTTTTCTAACATACCTCATTTTTTGATTAAAAATTTAGGAAAAAATCTGGATATTTCTCTTTCTTTCTCATTTATGAGCTTGTATTGTTATAAGTTCACCTATTCGTTATAAAAAATGTTTCAGAATATACCAAATGTACATTCTAATTTCGATCGAAAAATATCATAAGCAAAGAATTAGCCTCAAGATGTTTGGACTGTTTAAATTGGAATGATGTTAAGAATAACATAAATTGGGAGTTTTTGATCCACTAAATTAGATTCACGCCACTCTTCTTTGTCACTTCAAACAGAAAGAGATCATCAGCCCTAATGGATTATTCGGGAAATTCTAGCTTGATTAAAAATCTCATTATTAACCGTTTTTCGTTTATTAAGACCATTAACTTTTCATAATGAGTTTCTGGCTAAGATTAATGGAACAATAGGACTATGTAAAAATGTTTGAAAGCCACACAATTAGTTTGATATTTTTAAGGATATCGAGGTTTCAGATAAAGAGAAATATATTATCATAATTTGCTAATAATGCTATTATTGGAATCCTATATACGAACATTGGAAAGCTGCATATTTCAGAATTTCTTATAGATATATGTAGTTACATAAGTAAACATGATTGTTCATTTTAAGTGCGAGCTTTCATTATTTATATACAGACGGTGAGCCAGGACTTGATGTCCGAAATTTCAGAATAAGTGGATGACGTGAAAATAATGCTGTCAAACAGAAAAAAAATTCTCATATGAGTTCTCAGTTATAAAGCCTTCTAAACTGCAAAATCAGAACTATTCAATGGTTAACAATGCGTTACTTTTACAGGGACAATTTGTACAATCTAAAGATAGCAAAAATAAATTTTATATTGTGTTTTAAAATATTCAATACACCAATTCGACAGATTCCGCCAATTCGAATGGAAGATATTTATAAACTACCTATATGGAATATGATGATGAAACCGTTAAGGACGTTGATGGTTGCATTGATGAAGGAGTGAATAGTGAAAGCTTCTACCTCTAAAGATGGTAAAGCAGGAAAACCCGTGGTTGAAGTGCAATCCTACAGACTGATATCATTATTACCAATTATTTCTAAATTATTTGAGAGGTTACCATTAATAAGAATACAAATAATGCTTGATTAAAACGAAGTTATTTCATCTCTTCCGCAACAGGCACTCCACAATAGATCAAGTATCGCAAATATAACATAGACATATCTTGAGTAAAATAAGATATGCTAAGCTGTCTTTTTAGGCATTGTAAAAGCATTTGATAAAGTGTGGCATAAGTGTTTTTTACTAAAAATCAGGAAATATCTACCTGCTCATTATGTTCAACTAATAGACTCCTACCTTGAAGACCTTACATTCATAATTAAACAAGAAAACAAATATTCAAAGCTTCCACTGATTTAACCAGGGGTTCCTCAAGGCAGTGTTTTGGGAGCAATACTCTACCTGTTATATACTTGTGACATCCCTGTTTCGGAAAATGTTAAGCTGGACACATTTACAGACGATACTGTAATACTAGCTGCTGGAGATTTAATTGGAGAGGTTGTTTAAAATCTTTAAAATCCAATTAGCAAAATTGATGTCTGAATTAACAAATGGCGTATTGAAATCAATGAGGGAAAATCTGCCCATATCAACTTCACCTATAAGAACATAAACAATTCTTCCACTTACACTAAAAGATAAGATTATACGATATAAGATATAAACGCTCAAATACCTAGGACTACATCTGGATACGAAACCAAAGTGTCATGAGCATATCAAAAAGAAAACAAAGGAACTGAATCTGTATTGGTTACTAGGAAAAAGCTCACAGCTTACTATTCAAAATAAGGTGCTTGTATGTAAATAAATACTTAAGCCGATATGAACTTATGGTTTACAACTATGGAACTCTACAAGGGAAATTAATTATACTTGCTTGCTTGCAAAGAGTCCAAAACCGAATAGTAAGAAATAAAGTTAAAGTCCGGTGGTATATTCGTAATTAAGATCTACAGCGGGACCTCCGTATAATAAAAACAGTCAGAGAGGAGATAAAAAAGATTACTGAAGGTCACGAGGAAAAATACCATAACCTCATAAATAAGGAAATGTTGGAACTTATCGATGATCAAGACACACTTCGCAGGTTCAAACGCACCAAGCCTTTTGAACTTGTTTCAAAAGTGACAGTTATAACCCAGTTCAATAGTTAGTAGCTACAATAGTAAAGTGTGTATAAACGTATATTTCTTAAGTGAACTATTGAGAATACTTAGTATTTAGTAAATACAAAGATACCGAATCATTTTAGTTCTCGAGTTGAGATAAAGATTTGATACTTTTCTCACCAATATTCTTTACATTATATTTCAAGGAGCTGATTTTATCACTTTAACTTGGTTCTATGCATGATACATATTTGATGATAAGCTGGAGTCATAAGCCTATATTAAGTTGATAAACGGCAAGTGTATCATTTTAATTGTGAATTTATGGCTAGATGTTTCTCTTCCGTATCTGAAATTTTCCAGTTTTCTTGTTCCATATCAAATAATTTCACCTCATAACTAACGTTCAGTGGAAATATTCCTTTATAATTCTGGGCATAACTCTCTTAAATTTATTATAATGAATATTTTTCGTAATTTGATGTCTTCCGTTATCAATAAAAATGAAGCATATGTTTATTGTGGTTGCTTTTTCAAATTTACAAATCATTTCCAAATTAGAATTGAAACAATTTAAATGTTATATGATGCTTCAGTTATTTTCTCACGTAATTGTTCCCATAGGATAATTCGCTCCAGGACAATAGATTACGTCATAATTCATTCAATGATAATAACTAGCACAAACAACGGCATCATAAACATTCTTTGACAAAGTGGCTTTCAATCATTTTCAGACATGTTTGTTTCTGAGCAGTAGCGCGTGCATTGCCATTATTTAGATAGTTGACTTGTCCAGTTTGCTGCTTTTGCCTTCATATATGTTTTAGTTGAGGTTAAAGTCTTGCGAAAACTAAAATTATAGCAATTATAGTATTTATATGAGAATAAAAAGAAGAAAGTTCAGGTCATGATTTCGTTTTAAAGTGGTAGTAGGCATAAAACTATAAGTCACAAGAAATGATAAGAATGAGAATAAAAAGAAGAAGCCTAGAGTAATATGAAAATATATATAATATGGGGAAATGACGAATAACTATATAAATTTATAGATAGTAAATGAAGAGCGCCAAAAATACCATAAGAACGAGAAATTCAATAAATCGTCACAATACGTAGAAAAGAAAATCAACAACTATTTAGTTTCTAAAATAATGCAGATCGTAATGAAAAAATAATTGGAGAGAAATGAAAACTTATGATAAGTCAGGCTTCACAATTGAAAAATATTAACAGGGAACGCTCTTCGTAGATTCACACCAAGCGTTTTATTCCATCAATAGGAAAAAAATCAATTACAATGCCGCTAATGAATCCGAATTATGTCCAGCATTTATTTCATAGCTATAATATTTAGTAAGAAATGTAAAGGTAAAGTAGAGGCAACTCTAGAAACAGCGGAGGTCAAATAATAGCATACACAGACGACTTAGTTCTAATTTGAAAAAGGAAGTGTACAAATATAAGAAACTGACAATAAAGGTAGAAGGAATAGTATCAAAAATATATAGAAATAAAATGAAAATTAAGGTACATATGGTAAATATCCATAACGAGAACAATACTAATGTACAGCGCAGATACTACAACTGCAGAAAGATAATATTGAAAATCTGAATATACACATACCGAATTATAAAAAAAAGGAACTTAGACAGGAATATATAGTTAATTGAAAGTTGAATGTATTTATATGCAATTGAAACAAATCAAAATAACATTTTGATCACCCTAATTTCCACTTGTTTCCAAATGTTTTGAAACCGTAAAGCTACTTTTCAAAGTTGATAAAGCGTTATTCTCATTGTTTTGAATATTATGAAGTGGTTCTCACAACAAAGTCATAAATTGGTGGTATTTGTGTAACAGCCCTTCTGCAAAGTACCTACCACATAATAACCTGAATAACGATTAACCATTCTGAGCTTGAATTTTTGGTATTTCTGGTAGTATTAATACAAAATATAATTTTTATGTCATTTTTTCAGTATTAAATATATTTTTGAATGTACCTCTAACTGTTTTTTTTTGTTTCAATTTAATCTATTGACGAATTGTATCGAGGCACATTTCTTTTCTAAACATGGTTTTATATTGTGGATAATTTTAAAACATCGACGAAATAGGATGAATCATGAATATTTGAACTTTTTTCCTTCATCGTAGAAGAGACAAAACTAACAGACGGATCTTACGCTAATGACTTTTTGATCACCGTCTTTTGTAACCGACAGACCATTTATCAAAAGTTTTTCCTCAAAGCAAGCTAAGTTTCCGGTTTCTCATTCTTATAGAATACACTTGATAGGCTTTCAGGCTTATAAATATTTTTTGTTTTCTTAATAACAAGACGGTTTCTCTTTACCGAAATATAACGGCGATTTTTCGTCAAAACTAACCTTGAGGGGTTTCTACGTTTTTCATTTATCACCTCATTGAAATTATGCGGATAAGAAAATATATCCGAATGATCTTTGTATTCTTTAATAATTCTCCAAATATTCACTGCTTTCCAAATTTTCTAATTATTATTTAAGAGGTATCTAGGGAAGAAGAATTTGTCAAACACTATGCACAGAATTATGAATATTGAAGTTACCAATTTTTGAATCCTTATGAATTCCTTCCTTCCTTCTGTCCTTAATCTCCATAAGAAGTTGGTGTCGTCCCAATTCTCTTTGTACCTCGTTCTCCGTTCAACGATAGATCCAAATAGATCAGAAGCTAAATTAGAGAAAAAATTTGCCAACGGCTACAGAGACAGAAAGTCTCTTCAATGAAAAGAGTGTTATTTCTGTTCCTTTTTCCTGAATGACTATGTTTTAAAAGGGTAATGATCCTCGCTTAGGTCACATAGATCGTTTTTGTCTCTACCTATCTGTATGCAATCATTCAAGTTATATTCGGCCTTTTTCACATTGGTAGATTTCATTTTGGAAACTTTGTTTTAGTACCAGTATACTTTCAAACGCAAATTTCTTATTAATATCTGTATTGCATTCTAAGAAAACCTTAATATTTTGTTTTCTTGTACCAATCTAATACCAATATACTTTTATATTCTTTATATAAAGTGAACTTCTTTGAATTTCATGACTTTAATACTATTATCCATATTTCTCACAAAGTAGAAGCCCGCAACTTCACAGATGTAAAGTATTCAATTGAAATCTCTTGAAGTTTCTGAAAATTGTCAGACCTTTTTCGGAATCGATCGCAGTACGGAGTCACACGTCCTCGCCCTACATGTGCAAAAAATGTGCCCCTGTCTAGACTCCGTTCATGAGAAAAAACAAGAAGTCCGCCGGCTTCAGATCAGAAGAGTACGGTGGACGCTGAGCAAGGAATTGGCAGTCGCGGAATGCAGAATGCGCAGGAGTATTATTAGGTCCAGTTCTGTTAAACTGTGATTGAATAGGCTGGGTGGTATCGTAGCAGTCATTTTGAAAATTCCTCATGGAATGCGGCGTTCATGATGACTCTCTGGAATTCAAGCTTCCACTGTTGGTAGGCACATTTCAATATTACAATTCCATCTGTGTTTCTTAATCTTAACTCTAGAGGTATATTCATAATATCAAGAAGATAAACAATTTTTCCACAGTACAATGGAAAGAACTCTTTTCTTTCAAAGAATATGATTTTAATTTTGACTATAGTTGCCTTCTCGGACGAGGCAACAATTTTTTTATAGCTTTCAATTAATCGTTCATTTTTACGGGACGGTTCATCTTTAGATTGAAAATAGGCTTCAGTTTGGGCGATAACATCTTTAACAACGGAAAATTTCTTCCCAAAAACAACATTTTCTTGAGGTCTGAGTATAGGAAATTGCCTTTGCTGGTCAGATCTGGAAAATACGGTGGATATGAAACCAAATAGAAACACAATTCAAGTAATTTAGTTATTTTTTCCAATGATTTGTGATACAGTTCATAGTCTTGAAGAAACCGTAGCAACCCCTTCTCCACATGCCGGTTTCCGGTAGTTATATCATTCAAATGCTCCATTAACTCTGTAATGATCGCTATTCATAGGTTTTGCTGTTTTAAAATAGTGAATGCGTACTCCAAAATACTGATGCCATCATCTTACCAGCCGACTTCGCATTTTCCTTCTTAGTCGGCTATTATTTGATTCAGCTTCTGATTTTCTCGTTTTAATTCGTCTATAATATATGCATCTTCCTCATTTGTTCTTCCATGTTCCTGAGACTTCCTTTTATCAATAATAAGATTCCTTCAACTGTTTCCATATCATGTTTTTCTTTTTCAGTATTCACTTCATTACTTAACGCCCCTCAACAAGTTCCGCGTCCCTTTAAGTTTCTGTGGGCATCTACTCTGTTCAGCCCCCAACAATTACCTGGGTTGGCAGAACTCGGTACGCTATTATGCTTCAATTTTTCTAATCTATTTGGATTCACTTCGGGTCTGTATTTTTTATCAAATTTCTGTTGTCTTGGTTATACCTATCTATCTATGTGATACCTACGAGCGGATGGTATAAGACGAAACGGGGGTTGAGGGATCCGTGCCACCGTGGCATTAGTCGCCGATCGGTATTCATTTTGAGTGACAGCATGTGATGTTGAAAGTTGGAAGTGGAAAAAACATCATGCGATTGGAGTTGGGCTTGAAATCTACAGATATTATCATTCGGTCATCAAGTAAGTGTATTTTGACTGATAACTGTCGATATTTTAAGTTTCGTAAATATATTATTTTCAATAAATCTTCAATTATCTATCATTCGTGGAAGGGGTTATTTGACACGAATTATTTGGTGGGAGAAGAGCCAAATAACCCCTAATATTTAGTCACACTGCATTTGAATGTTTTCACATTAAAGTTGTTTTAATTTTAGGATGCGAGTTTAAAAATCAAAAATAGAACGTACTTATGTTAGTAAGGAATAAGCAGTAGAAGTCCTTGAAGGTTCAATAATCCGCAAAGCTGCTAAAGATAACAAAATATTTAGAACTACGCTTTTACAGTATGTTAAAAACACTTTGTGTGTCTGTGTTCAAGGAATGCACAAATACACGCTAAGCTTTTTCAACTAAACATTAAAAAAATATTAAAAGGCTATCTCTAGAAAGTTTCTTGTATATTTTATGGTTTAAGTTCATCAGATATACATATTTATGAATGTGGTGTCAAATATAATCCAGAGATACCCAATAGTTGACATAAATTAGCTGGAAAGGATTGGCTCACTACTTTTCACAAGAGAAATTAGAAAACCAGAACTCTCCAGCTTACGAATCATTCAATAAAACAACCGTCGGTTTGTTTTATGACAAGTTAAGTACAGTTATAGTTATGTATCGATTGCCAGCTTCCGGAAAATGAAACATCGACGAAACAGGAGCTGCAGCAGTCTTGAAACCAGGTAAAAAATAGCAGCTGAAGGAAAGCATACTGTTGGTTTTGTTACGTCAGGAGAACGTGTTCCAATGAGATAAGTTTATAATGGCTCTAATGACCCCGTTGGGTGGTTGAAAAGACACCGCCTATATGGTCTTATGAGCCATCTGACTGTTTTCTTTATAAACTATAGTAAACAACGGATATCTTTTAGTTTTTTTATCTCAACTGATTTAAAATGGAGTTTTTTATTATTTCTTTGAAAGCAACTTACATTCATTTGAACAAAATGCGGATCAAGTGACTCCGCTCTGCCCTACCACAATTTAAAATAGAGAACAAAAACAAAAGATTATTACAGTTGTTTTATTAGATAATTTTGTCGTAGCAGTATAGCAGAACGTGGGCGGCAAAATCATCAAACTTTAATAAATAACTATTGAGGAAAGAGAAGAGATATTTTTGGTATAATATTTTTTTGCACACGCTAGAAGAATCCTAGTAAAATTTCTAATAATTCATTCCAGTATCGCTTCTCAGAAAATCAAAAGTCTGATTCGTTTCTGATTTTCCAACACATCAACTATGTAATAATCGTAGATAATATCAATTTAATCTCCTAAAGGATTAGATAAGAAGAGCAACAACTTTCATCTCGGGTAGCTCTGTTCAGTCTGGATTTAGGATTAACGGTATATTGGGTGTCTTATAGTGATGAGGTAAAGTGGTTTCGGCCATTCTTATACGCTCAATCTCGTTTCTTCTCCTTCTCTCTTTCGAGTAAAATAGTATTGTGTTATTCATCGTTTCCGTACCTATCTCAAACAAGATTTTTCCTATTTAAAACTTCAAAAGAATTGGATTGAATAAACAAGCTTCAAATAAAACTTTGGAGATAATAGAGTTTCTCCAACAATTTATGTTGATGACGTTGTTTACATTTGAAACTTTCATAGTAAACACAGTTAATTGAATTAGATGAATATGAAATTTTCGAGGTGTGGAAAAAATTAAACTTAGAAGGTACTGTATGATTCAAATTGTAATGGAAGTATGTACCTCCTATAAACACGCAAACCATTTGGGGGATAATTGAAAAAGTGCTAGAACATACAATCGAAAAGCATAATGATCAGATATCTTGCGAATTGATTCAATTTCTTTGATTACAGTTTTATCATCGTTTAATTATTCCACCTTCATTCTATTTATTTCGATGTAACTAATATGTAGACCAGGGATGCTTCTTAAGTTTTGAGATAGACAAACATGCGATTTTCTTTCCGATTGAGGTACCTGCAAAACAAGTGATTTGAACACATCAACCGCTTCTTCAGTTGTAGAAAAATGTTGACATCGCAATTCATTTTTGGAATGCAGGATAAGGAGAAATCACTTTGTGCCAAACAAGGACTATACGGCGGATTATCCATCAATTTAATGTTTGAAGAACGTGTTTGTCTGAACTGATGTGTGAGAACTCACATTATCGTGATGGAGAATGATTCGTCTTCTGCGTTTGGTTACCTTGATATTTTAAACACTTCTAGCAAACAGATACTGATGAACTATTCATAATTGACCGTTGTACTTTGCTCTAATGGAACGGTGGCGACATGTCCCAGAAAACAGGGGACTATTTGCTTCGAAGTGCTCCGTCCGCGAGGAACTTTTGTTAGATTTGGCTCGTCTTGGAAGACCTATACAAGAAATGGATTTGGCCTGATTGCCTATGGACCTACTTTTCGGCATGCGGTGTAATTCCCCCTAACTAGCGACACCCCAACTAAGAACAATACCATTCCATCAACTATACTTCAAAAATTATTGGGGAAAAATGACCACTGTTTTCTCTATTATTATTTTTCAAAACAATTCACATGAAAATTAGAAAATAATAGTCTATTATATATCAAGTACTGTTAAGTTTACCGTTCATCATTTGTGTCTGTTCTCTCATAATTTTGGTGTGTTTGTGCTATGATTTCATTTTCGTCGTCTAATATCATGTTTCGTCCCCATTGGTTCACCAATTGTATTAATTGTTTCCCTGTGCATCTATGTCTGTTGGTTGGTATGTCCTGTCTATGGATTTCAACCTATTTATAAATGTTTTGCATGCCTGTCTCTTTGTTTTATGGTGTATTCGGGTATGATTTGATATTGGTCTTCGAGTGTGTTGTTTATCTTGCATTTGCTTGTTGTCTGTCACAGACTACAAAGTTAGTAATATTCCTGTATATGTTCGTGGCTCGTTAGTAATTATATTGCTTTCAATGCTGGTTATCAATGTGTAGGTCCTACTGCCTCTACTGTCCAAGTCCCGTTCCATCTGCCAGCTCTCGATTTTGTTGCTTTTTGTTGTCTTCTTCAGTAGCTTGGAAGACCTATACAGTCGATTATTGTTTAGTTCCGAATCCATTACATAGATACATGATTTCAGGCCTGTCATGATCTTAAAATCGTCTTTTGAAGCACCGCTATTGAGTTTCTCCAACATCACTTTGCACCAATCGACACAAGCTGTTTTTTGTATATTCGGTATTCAACACAAAACAAATTTTTTGAGAGCCAATTGTTCATGGTAAGGGTGGGCTAGGCAAACTAATGTAATGTAAATTACACTTTTTATTTAAAAAAGTAGAAAATCGTATCACTTATAAATTTTGGATAATTCCAATCATCAAATTTATTGAGAATATTAATAATTAACATCAATGAACAAAAACTTCAAGATAGGGCTTTTTAATCTTGAAATCTACACATTAAAAACACTATCTAATGAAAGTAATTCAAACAAAAATATGGAATAAAATGAAAAATTAAAATTGTGGAAATCATATATGGAAAGCTTTTGGAAATCATAAGAACGTAAAATGCAAAAAAAATCTTATCTGTAGTTTATCTCAGAGCTTATTAACAATCCTAACAACGAACCACGGTGCAATTGCCAAAAATGCGTGCGACAATCACCACACAGAAACTTGGTCCTTCGTCATTTTTCCTTGAACATTTACAACATTTAATCTGCTTTTCCAAATGCTCTGATGAGCTCCATGGCAAGGATTCATTCTGAATCCGTTATTCACGTCAAAGCAAGCGACTGTTCGAGTAATCCCGAGTTCAGTTGAGGCAAGACAAAATATTCTGATAATCAAAATATTTTGATAAAGACCGAAGTAGGTGGAAACGTCAGAATTGTATGCTATAAACGAATGTTTAATTAAAATAGTACTAAAATCAACAAAACTAGACAAAAGAGATCTAAGATGAGTAACGCTAAAGAAAATTTGGAAGTATGCATATATGCAGATATTGAGATTTTCATATATTTTAGATTTAATCTTTATAATTGATTTTCTCAACAAAATGAATGGATTGATAAGTCCACCTTCCCACATTATTAGAAATTCTTGAATCATTGATTGAATGCTTGTTTCTATTTAAATTCCCAACATAACGAAGTCCTTTCTTGGAAATTCAAACCATTCCACAATAAAATAAAGGGAAGTCAACTCTAATTGTTCTCTTCAGAATTTCTCACCGATGGCGAATATCCAAAGGACAAATTAAGCACTGAATTAGTCAAGTGAATTGAAGTCATAAATTAATTATAATTTAATCTCTAAAAGACTCTTTCGTTCCGATGAGATGAAAATAACAAGTATTCGTAATTTGTACCTGTCGGAAGCTTGAAATATTGTTTACTTCTTTATCAAATTTTTTAAAAAGTTCAAGTCAATAAAAATAAGCAGACAGCAGTCGACATTCAAACTCATGAATTTCAAATTGCGCTATTGGAATTTCAGACTAAAGAAAAAACTTCAATTAAAGAAAATATAAGAATAGGCAGCTTTAGATATGACTGAGTTTTATTATGAAAAATGTTTTATTAAAATAAATATTGTTTGTTATTTGGAATAGTGAAACTGGAGCAAGTTCTAGGTGTCTCCTCTTCACTAATTTCATAACTGGCAGAGATACAAAAAATATGTTTCACCAAAATTGAACAAAGTCAAAAATTTTTTCCGAAATAATCTCACAAAATGAATTGGGTGAACCTTTAATCTTTTTCATGCGGATGCTGAGAAAGTATTTTCACTTTAAGTGAAAACATAAAACTATAAGAATAAAATATGTAACGTTGCGTTCAAATTACTCATTTATGAGTGAAAATACATTTATAGTCCAGTCATTATAGGGGGTTGACATCTAAAAATCGACATACCCAGTATATTACCACGTAAAAACTTGTATCTTGACATCCTAAAACGATCCTTAACATTCACATATAATTGAATGGCCACAAGTTTTAAAGTCAGGGGTCACAAAAATAGATTTTCTTACATTTTTTGCAAACATCTCGTTTTCTATGGAAATAATTGATTACAACTTGTTTAGAATCTGTGAACTCTTATATTCTTTCATAACTTTATCAATTATACCTGGAGATCGGACCCCTATTATATGCACTAAATCAACAAAGTTCAATAAACCTGTGCAGTTATCAAATATTCCACCAACGAGTGGAGCAGCTCAATCGCGTTTATTATCAAATTCAAACTTGTTTAGGGCGTGATCTAGAACCCCAGGAATGGGGTTGGACAATGCGCAACGAATTCATGGAACCTATCATGACTATTTCACTACCTGGACCAAATTAATTACTCAAAACATAATTCTGTAACTGCAAAAGTAGCCTTGGTTCGCGATAAGGATGCAGGGAAGCGGGGTTCCAGTGCTCTTTAGCATGCGACGAGTTTAATGGATAAGCTTGTCTCAATGATGTACCTATCAGACCGATATTAATGACTATTTCCTTCGAAAAATTTAAGCCAACCAAAAAGCTGTAATATTTTATGTTTACCTAGCAACGATCAAATTTCAGCGATAATACTGCACTAGTGCAAATTATCGATAATTTGCACTAGTGCCAAATTTTCGTCTAGGATTAATAAGCATCATTTGGTTTTAATTTTATATATTAAGAAAAGGAACAATTATTGTTTATTTTAAATTAAATTTTTCTCAGGAAATAGTCTGCCAAAATGCCCTCTCGTGCATGTCAAATTGTCTCATAATTTCCTCTCGTGCGCATTCGCGCACTCGAGAAAATTAAATTATCGACAATTTGACATGCACTCGGGACATTAATATTGATAATAGAACCTTTAGCTTAGGGATCATGAATGACTTTGACACAAACGTCGTTAAAGACGCTAATGAAGAAGAACTTGAAATTCTGCAGCAGAGGGACTATGACGATGATGATGAAGAAGAAGAAGAGAATTGAAATTACAACTTTGACAATAATGAATCTATAAATAACCCGTTTAATGAAAACATTGATTAAAAATTTCCTTCTTTCCTTCTTTGTTTATGTAGAAAGTCATTAGTATAAATTAGATTAGAATTAAAATACAATTTTAGTATTTTCCCCAACAATTTATTAATTACATGGCCAGGTAAATGTTAGCAAATAAATTGACATTTAATTAAAAATAGATTAGTAACAAAGAAGAAATGAATTGATTTTAAGAGTTAATAAAAATGATAATCATACATTTAGCAATAAAGTATACCCTTAATATTATGAGTTTTCGATCGATACTACCAGTTGAACAGATAAATTTTCTGACCCCGCGCTTTACCCCCTCTATTTCGAAAACAGGTCCAGTTATACAAAAATATTAAATAGAAAAGCTGTAGAAAATTTAATTCTCTACAATATTGATAGGAAGTAACATTAACGTAAAATCCATAGAAAACGAGAAAAAGTAAAATAATCGATTTTTGTGACTTTTGACCCCTGACTTTAAAACTTGCAATTAAATGTGAATTTTGAAAATAGTTAAGATGTCAAGATACAAGTTTTTACGTGGTAATATTCTGGATATGTCGATTTTCCAAGATATCCATCTAATTTGGCCTAAGATGTCTGGATTATTAAGACCTTGTGAGTGTATCTTAAATTAGTAGGAGAAGAAATGGGTAATCTATTTTTATGTATGATATAGTATTAGAATGATAAAGCATTCTTAATTGAAGATATTAAGTATTTTGTCTAGACGTTAATAGGCACTAGGCACTAGGCACTGAAACTGAAACATATTTTTTCACGAAGAAGAGTTTAAAGGTAAGTACTGCAATTACTGATAGTAGGCTGTTAAAATATTTTTAAGCAAAGTATGTCAAAAACATTATGTCATAGTGGTTGTATCGGTATAAGTGTTTGAACTTTGATTTTTACAATAAGATACGTTTTTAAATGATAATTTTCATGATAAAACTCATCAGTATAAGTAGAGCTACATATCACAAATCCAAATCAGAATCAGTAGCAACGGATAAACTGTCGCAACCAATATATACACTGAGTAATATTGTCAACTTCCATACTTTCCTTAGTCAATCGTATCATCAACTGCCTTTTCTCTGTTTTCAGGCATCACATTATCTACAGCCACAAAAAAAACTGTTTAATCAAATTATTTTTTCTTGAAACTTCTTCTATATGTACAGTACTTCTGGCGCTGATTGAATCGCAAAGAACAACTCGACCTTGCTATCTTCCATCCGTGGCGAATATACAGAATTTCGACCTTGATCAAATTGTACCTTTCCCAAGTTGATCAAATTGAACTTTTCCATCGGTTATATATTTTTATTTCAATAATTTATTCGAATAGAGGTTAGGTTAAGTTGGGTTAGGTTAAGCTAGGTTAGGTTAGAATCAAGTTACGTATTTTTGTGTAGCGACCACGATTAGTACTACTCCAGAGAATGATATAGAGAGAATTAATTCATAATTTGCGATTACAATCATATAATGGACTAACACATAAAATTATTATAGCTGTCATTCACAAGGAGGTGTTGTTGGAATTTTTGCGTGTAAAGGGGGTAGTAGAAGATGGAAGGTTGGGGAGCTTATGCTTCAAATGTACACATTGAAGCTTTTTAGAAAGAAAGCTTGATTTTTACTTACTGTTTCACATCTTTAAGACAAATGGTGTTCCATATATAGGTAATCAATGTTCTCACGTGATAAAGTACCTATCGCAATTGGAAATTTATATTTTTGAAAGATCATTTCATTAGATTCTAATCGAATCCAATTACAGTTTTTTTCAAAAAATAAATGAATAATTTTATATAATGTAACGAATACTGGTAGAATTTTGAAAATGTAGAATTAAATAAAAACTCATCTCATTTCTCGTATAAGTCTGAGGAAAACCTAAATTCATTTGCATTTTTAATCAGTTTCTTGTTATCGCGATCGTCTGTTTTTTTGTGGACAAAACTTGTTAGTACACTTTTTGAATTTTAAAATGAGCAAACAACTAATTTGCAACTACTACAGTTAATGCATTCAGACAGGTAAATATTTTTTGTAATAAAAGCATATAACTCTTGGTGAATTATACCGTTTTCCAGAAATAATATTCTCTGAGATCTCGGAAGTGCTAGGAACTTTGTGAACGAAAAAAGTAATTAAAAGTTGCATCTTGCATAAAAATATGCCGTTATTAATTATTTCGTACGTGTTCGAAATACTTGCGTTTACTAGTTATTTATGGGAAAGTGTCTGTCTAGCTAATAAGACGTGTTGGACTACATGTAAAAATTGAATTAATTAGTTTGAGTCACTACGTTTTTCTTGCTTTGAAGACACAATTTTAAGTATGGAACATGGGAATAGATACATAATTCAAACTTTGTCTATTTAAACAGAACAATTTAACAAATCTGACAATTCTATTATTATGTTTTTAGAAGAAAAGTTGAATCATATTTTTTTTCTAGAAATATGTTGTAGAATATAAAAAGGCCTTCAGAGACATGGATATTTTTTGTTTCCATCTCTTTTTTCCCTTTAAATATGTTAGATACTCTAACTCAGACTAAACAGAAAGATCCTCAACCGGGACTTTTTTAGAAGATACAAAATATTGACTCTTCCTCCCTTATACATATCTGATTCCGTTCGCTTAGTCCGTAAGCACGTTTCTACTATTTTAGAAAGGTCACTGCACAGATATCAACTCAGGAACCTTCAAAGACTCAATACCGTACGATACGAAAAAACTGCACAATCATTTTCCAATTGAAATCAAATCTTTAACATCTTTTTCGGCTTATTACAGTGAATAAGTACTTTCTGCACTGTAAACGAGTTGTATTCTAATAATAATATTCAATTTTGAACATAGTACTTACTCGTTTAATATTAAAACTGATCTTCTGTATATTACCTAGGTTATCCACATTATTGAATTTGTTTTGTTTTGACAATCAAGTGTAATGTATACTACTAAATTTTTGACAATATACATTTTGGAAGGAAATATCTTATTGTATTTTTCGTGTGTATACTTTATATTTAGATTTTAATTTATATGTGGAATTTATTCTTTTATTTTTGTGTTTGTTTTCAAGTATTTAAAAGCTCTTATCTAAAAATTGTGAACTGAATGAAAATAACTCCAAACTAACACAAACAGTTTATTGTCTTATAAACAAATTTTACTGTATGTGAGTTAATGGATTATTATACTTATATTTAATTTATGGAGATGGTATGAATTATTTGGAAAACAATATTTTTTCTATAAATCTTACAGATATCTAAATATTGGCAAATCAATTTACTCTCTGAACAGGCTATATATCTACTCATATATGTCGAAAATAGCCTCATATAGCACTGCGAGAAAATTATAATAAGTATTTTATTGCCCATATAACGTTTGACCAATGCCGTTCTGGCACTTCATTAAACTGTTTTAATTCAATTGCGACATGTTGTGATTATTAAACTTTGAATTTAATTAATTACTATAACTCTCTATTAACTGAATATTTGGGAGATGCGGACGTATCATTGTTGCATTTCCAAATCGATCGTTAAAAACCGTATTTGCCGGAAATTATAACAAAATTTGCATACGAATTAGTAATTTCTATGGACTCATAGGGTAATATTATCATTGAATCCGTTCCATACAATCCAGCATATTGTAAAGTGAAAGAACTTATTAAATTTGCTTATACAGTACTTCTCAAAAATGCCCTGCCCCCTCTTTTCTTTTAAATGGTGATTCTTAGACGGATGAAATGTTATGTTACGACTAGGTAACAGGTGACGTTACTAGGTAACTCAAACCAATAATATTAAAAAAGATCTCATGGCGACTAACACCTCGTGTGAAAGGTATTCAAAATACCTATTCCAAATTCTTTTATTGACGTTTTTATATGCAATATCTTGAATTTTAAGTTATTTATTGTCTAAAGAGACATTTAAGTATATATCTAAGCAAAATGTCACGTCTTCTAGCTGACAAAGTAACAGCTATCTTGATTATTGGTGAAATTAGAAATAATTTTAATGTAGCTGAACACATTTCAAATGAGAAATATCGAGGACTTTGTGAAAGAGATTAGATGTCAATCGATCAAGTCGATGAAATATTGGTGCTGATAAACAAATTGTTAGAGCTGCAGAAATTGTAATGAACCATTCTTCTTCCACAGCCCAAGTAGCCTATACCTGTGGAATCAGCCATAGTATAGTACATATGGATTTGACCGAAAACAAATTCCAACCATATAAATTAAAAATGGTTCAATAACTTTCAGATTTCAACCCCGACAGAAGGCTGTAATCCTGTGAGAGTATGTCCACTGAAAATCTTCAGCAGCTGGACTATGTAAGGACAATTTGATTTAGTAACGAAAGTACTTTCTTCCTTAATTCAAATGTCAATACATATATAAAATCACCACATGTTTCGTGAAAAACTGTTACTGTTACAATTAAAAGTGAATGTCAGGGCAGGTATTTTGGGAAACCATAATCAGGTCTCTTTAACTTTAATTTAGCTGGTAAAGTATATCTCGAGATTTTAGAAAACACAATTGACCGTCAATTCTTGAAATTATGAAAGATAATACAAATGAATTTGCTAACTTGGAAAATACTAAGGTGAATTATATAGATTATAGAGCATATAAGCACGGAAAATATTGGCGGGCTGCTATTGGATGGTTTTCTATAACCAATATGGTTCCTGGAAGCCTCAACATCAACGCAAGTTGAAAGTATATTGTATGATTCCTCGAACTAAGTTTCTGATATTTGTAGCGATAAAAGTGATAGCTCCGATGATAAATAATAGTTACAAAAATAAGAGGTAACTTTCTAGAGGCTATTTATCGAAAAAAAAATGTGAACCAAAAGATAATCACGTTTAGAGCACGTGATCAGGATTGAAAACGACAAAGTAGAGCATATAACACTTAATAAATAATGTGTGGCTTCATACAGCAGATCAGTAAAATAAATTATAAATTATTGTGCTTAATTATTATTACAAAAATTTAAAATGCAAACGTGAAGTTTGTGATAGATATAAAATGAACGGCCAAAATATCAAACACATTCATTAAAGAATCAGGTATTAATAATTAATTGATTAATAATATAATGATCTTATTGTTAACACCGAATACAGAGATCGAGAATACATTAAAATAAAATGTTCATTTTGTACTTCAAAACATTTTCTTATTACCCTTCAGATGACATTGAGCTTCCACTGTCATCTACTTTAGAATAAAGGGCTCAACTTGCACATCAATGACAATTGTCTATATTCCACATTTTAGTTTCAACCTTTTCCTGGACATGAATACATGAATTCACTTTTTTAACTTATCGTGTAATTTTAATAGCTTCATGAAAAATATTTTTAACGTCAGTAAATTTGAATGTTGGTAGGCACTTGAAGAAAATTTGCCGTTTTAGAAATAACGACATGAACAGTCTTGTCATAATTTTCCTGCATTTCATTTTTATAAATATTCGTAAGCATTTTTTTTTTTGGCTAGCGTTAAAATGAGGCTTTTTAGTTCTCTTCTTGGGCGGAGTATAGCAAGTAACAACTTCTTCATCTGTCTCTGTGTCATATTTAGAAAATTATGCAATAGACAAATATAACAATCTCACTGCAGTACGATAATACGATGCCGTCCCTGTACTACACTTCTTCTTCAGCGATGCAGCGCTCGCACCTTTGAAGCTACTTTTTATTTGTGATATATTATGGTCACACTAATTTGGACCATTAACGGTGTCCCACGCGTTTCTCCTGTGATGTTCACTTGCTGATCACGCACTGATTATTTCTTTGTTTTATTATTTTCCTTCGATAAATAAACTTTGATATATTTAATTTGCTTGAATGTTCAATTAATATGTGAAAGACGATTGAATACTTTGATAAAATTCAATATTATTTCAAACAATCTTGCACAAAACATATTCTTCTAGGTACCTTGGTCTTATTTTTCTGAAAAATTATGTTACGTGCTCTCTTGCACTTTACTACAAATATTAATCATTTTCAACAGCCAGTAACCCTTATTTGTGGTCAGATTTCATTGGGCAACTATATATATTAATAGAAAAATAGAAAGAATCGGATCTAATTTGATATATAAATCATTAATGAACGTTATGAACATATAAATGTATCAATCGAGGTGCAGCGACGAACGTAATTTTTCAGAATCTTTATTTTTATATTTTATTCAAAAAGCAAGTGACTGAATTTTATACTAAAAATATATTAACAATAACTATTGAGAAATACTAGGGGCTACATTCTGAAAGGCAACCTGGTATTTATACATTCATAATCAGATACATGAAAATTTGGTTTTTAGCAGAAACTCGATGAGTCTACTAATTCTGTTGCCGTAAATGGTACTATTATTCAATTTTAGTAAGCGTACCAAATCTGATACCAATTGAATATATTTTTCCCAAAGACCTGCTTTACGATTAACATTCGTTATGTTAAAAAATTCGTTTGTGGATACTTACATTCTACAAGAAATAATTTTGCTCTAATTTTCTATTCGTCTTTGAAATAGAGTATTTTAGTATAAATTCACCGTTATTCCATGAAATGTTTTTGGTGTTTACAAAAAGTGACTTGCAATTTTCAATTCTAATGAATAAGTTTTCCAAGAATAAACTCAGTCTCAAAATTTTCAAGAATGTTCTAATAATTTCTATTAGTTTTAGAATAGTTGCTCATAAGAATTACTGAAAAATAACTACACATAAATATTATCAGTAATTGTACTGGCTAGCTGTTATTCGGTGAGAATTTATGAATGATTCATTTCTGTTTGGAACATATACCATAACATTGCACAACTATCATTCTACTTACAGGAACGTTGAGTTTTATATAAATAAACCAACCGCGACTCGGTTAATTCATTAAAGTGTCGGTGTTTATACACAACGTTATCAAGTGTAAAAGATAAAAATAAATTTAGATTGTAACAATGGCAAATACGAATAATTTAAATATGGATGATTTCCAGCATTCAAAACAGTTTCAAGATATAGTTCACACTGCTGTGCAAAAAGCCGTAGCTGATTATTTTGAAGGTAAACCCTGGGAAAAACAACATAAACATAAACATTGTCGTTGGTCGAGATGGAATGAGAAATCACATCAACAACAACAAAGTCAATCAGGTAAAAGTTCATATTTGTTCAAAATTAGTTACTGAAACTTTAACGGGTGATGGGTAGAAGTATCTCCGTTATTTGTAAGGTACTAATGTACTTTAGAAACTAATAATTTCATTTTCAGTTGGTGATAATTCATTTAAAAAAAAATATCAATTCTTTGATCTTTGTATCTTGATTGCTTGAAGTGCTGATCAACTTTTTAATAAGTATTCCTCAATTCCTCAAAAATTTGTTATCGTCGTTTTGGCTTAAATCCCGAACAATTTCAAATTACTTTTGATTCATTAAAAGTTTCATTCCAATAACAAAAAATATTTAACAATCCTTTAATTTTTTTCAGATATGGCTAATGGTCCTGACTTTAAAACACATGGACCGCCACCGTTTTGGTTTCACAGAATGAATCATCGTTTTGGAGACCATCCTAATCATTTCGATTATCACCATCACCATTATGGGCCTTGGTGTTGGAATCAATGTTCCTACTACAGAAAACCTGATAATTTCAGAAAATTTTGTGAACCTGGCCACCTTTTTGACTTTACGGAATAATATTAGTAAAATTATGGATCAAGTTCTATTTTACTGTGATTGTTACTATTTACATTTTTATATAGACTGAATTATTTGGATAGACACAATTTTGTAACTAATTATAAGGTTTTTTTGGAAAAATATTTGCTCATGATTTGATTTATATGATGGGCAATATTGTAAATAGTGGTTTTTTATTAAATATATATCATAACTATAGCATAACAATGTCTTCCAAAATATTCCAAAACAAACCAATGTGTTCCAAAAAATCTTCTCTAAATGATGTCATGAAACATATTCAGACTAATGTGTGCCTTATACGAAAAAAGATCTCTCATACTATATAATGAACAATGACTAGCTCCCCAAATTTAGTTCAACTACCGGAAAAGTGTATAAATTAATTATTTTTTTTGCGATTCTGGGTACATAATGGGGGGATAACTGGGATAAGTCTTACTGCTGCCAAACCTTTACCTTATGGTGACCGTGGTGTAGTGGATTGGTGCTCGACTTAACAATGATAATTCGGTCTGCCACCTGTTGGAAAGCACTGACAGACTACCGAAAGTATAACGCCTGAAATAGCTTCTAAATATTTATATTTAAGTTGGTTTATGTTTAGAAGGCCTTTATGTATGTGGTGAATGAAGTAAATATTACAGAAAAGAAGTGTGAGGTCGCCTACGTCAGATCACAGACGTGACTCAAGAATGTAAAGGAAGAACAAAAGCAGGGATCCATGAGTGGTTACGTCGATTCCAAGCCATATACAATTATAAGTACTTATTCGTTTCTATTTGTCTCTTTAAAAATTTAAGTAGCAACACTCGAAAAAGGAGTATGTCATTGTCTCACAAATTTTGTTAGTAACTGTCGCCCTTAAGGAGTTGTGGTATATTAAAATAATAAAAACAAGGAAAATTCATATTATCCAAAGTGATTCGAAAGGTATATAAATAATATACAGGGTGTTTCAAAAAAAGATGATCACGTCTCTAGGATAGATATAAAACTGAAAAATATTTGGGGTCTACTCAGTAAAAAATTTTCGAAACGCCATCCGTATTCAATATAAAGGGGTTGAAGACAAAAAAAATTTCTCCAATTTTTCCACAACTACTGGCAACATTGTATAATATTAGATTTATCAAAAAAAATTTCAATTCCAACTTGAACATCATTCAATTTTACACCAAAAAGGTACTCTTGATAAAACTCGATACTGTGTAACATTTTCGGAATATTTAGAATTGAAAATTATGAAGTAATAACCGATGCTGGTACAAAGTATTGAAAAAATTATCAATTATTATTATTATTAATTGGTAATCATTATGGGCATTGAAAATTTTTTGTTGCGTAAATGGCACACCATCGATAAAACAGATACATTTAAAAAAATTTGGACTGAGGTCTTTCGTACGTACCTCTTGACAGACCATCTACCGGTTAGAGTAAATTTTTGTCAAACATTATAAGAAAGGACATCCCTCAATTGGAATTTTTTAAAATGTTTTTTTTTTAGACTAGGCCACTTTTACGCGACAAGGTATGTTTATGAGAATCCACAAGTCAAAAAGGTATCACATTACCAACACTCATTTAAAGTTAATGTTTGGGCAATAACAGATTATCACATTCTACCTGGAAATTTAAATGGTGATATGTACCTGGAGTTTTTAAGCAATTACTTATTCAAGATTCAACGCTAAACGAACGAAGATCTCTATTTTGTTCGCACGATGGAGCTCCACCGCACTTTGATAGAAGGTGTCGTAATTGGTTGAGTAACCATTTTCCTAATCAATCCAACGATAATGGTGCAGAAACTTTCATTAATTAGCCTCCTTGGTTATGCTGTTTTAATCCCTTGGATTACACAGTTTGGTCGTATCTTTTAAAAAAAGTTTATGTTACAGAGGTAAATTCACACCAAGAATTAAAAGACAGAATTCAATGTGACTTTAATTATCTCATAGCTGACTTCCAACCGTTTAGAAGATTAATGGATTCTTTAGAAAAAAGGATAGACTTGTCTATTCGTGAAAACGGAGAGCACTTCGAACAATTACTCTAATTGAATTCTATTTGATGCTATGAGCCTTTTTTTAAATTTTTCTTGTGATTTTTTGTACAATCAATACATTTATCATAACTTCTACCAGCATCGATTATTACTCCATAATTTTCAAATCAAAATATTCCGAAAACAGTACACAGTATCGAGTTTTATCAAGCTCAATTGAAATTTTATTTAATAAATCTAATACTGAAAAAGTTATGGTCAATAGTACTTAATACGAACCGAATATGGATGGCTTTATGAAAATTTTTTACCGCGCAAACCGAAAATATTTTTCAGTTTCCTATCTATTGTAGAGACGGGATCACCTTTTTTTGAAACATCCTGTATATCCTCAATTCTACATCACAATACATCTAGAAAATTATATGACGTGTACCTACGCGGGAAATTCCTAACTGATGTGAATCGACGAGCAAAACAATTATTGCACAATTTTTATTTCATTGAAATAATGCTTTACTCATGAAAATAACAGAAGATTCAGTGGAATATTAACCTTGTAGTTTTTCAAAACAGGGCGGTGACCAGCATAGCCGCTTGATTTTATTCATTTATGTGTTGTGTTGTGAAGGCTGCGTTATCGAGTTATCAGTAGTCTATAATTACAGTAATTAAAATTTTGTTTTTTTATCAAGATTGACCACACTTTAGGCTGAAGTTGTAAACAGTTGACTTCTGTTGAAATAAACGAGTAGTTTTAGTTAAAAACAGTAAGTAGCAATTATGCTGAAAATATTTATATGTTTACCATTCATTCTTTACTTTAATAACAAATTTAGTGTTGGTATCGCTTGAAATAAGTAGTTACCGAGTTGACTAAAGCGATTAAGTTATTATGAATTTGATACAATTTTTCCCATTGCTTCCTAAATTATTAACTCTAACATTGAATTTACCAAAACATTAGAAATGGAATGGAGTTAGCAACAAACTGTATAAAAAAGATTGATGTAATTACAATTCAGAATATTATTATAACTTCAGTACTCAAATTAAGAATCATTATTTCATCGAAAATTGTACAGTTTCAAACTATTATTCTTGGTATAACCATTAATGTTTAATATGTGTTCCTGAAATAGATATCAAGGTCATCTTAGTTTGTGTTGTGACCGTGAATCAACATTCTATCCTATATTTAGATTCCTTCGAAACTGTTCAATTATAATCAAATGTATTTGATACATTGGCTTGGAAAATTTTGAAAAAAGAATATTTTTTTTATCAATAATAAATACAACTTCATTTTACAAGACTAATGGTGTTTATTTCGAGTCTATAGCATTAGTATGAAAAAACAAACAAAGTTTGGAAATCTGGACATATTTTATACCGCCCGAACTCTGTTCCAAATAACTACCACATCAGCGCCGTTCACCAAAATCGTAGTATTTCCTAATTAAAAAATAACTTAATATTTACGATTCATAATTAAACCTATCTTAAACAAAAATATTTGATAACTGAGATAACTGTGACTCGACACGAATTTAAAATTATATATACTATTTTTAGTGTTAAATTTTGTGTAATTGTCATATTCCAGATGAGTACCAACAATCAAAATATGGATAATTTCCAAGACTCTCCACAATTTCAAGAAGCTGTTAAAAACGCTGTCAATAAAGCTCTTTTGGATTTCTTCGAGAAACTTGATGTAGAGGAAGAAAAATCTGAAGGATGTCCTTATCTGACACCCGTTCCTCCGTGTTGGCAAACATGTAAGTATATTCCAATTTCGTGTAGGGCCCACCAAATTAAATTAGGACAATAAAAAGTGATTGGGTTTGTTGTAATAATTTTCTCTGCAATCTACCAGAATATTTCCAATGACAATTTCAACTATTTTCTTAGTCTTTAGTTCCTGTTAATAAGCAGTTAATAGATACATTGTATTTTGAAGAGTTTTTTCCAATTCCAGGAGTGACTTCTGATATACACTGTCGTAATACTAATACCTGGTTCATTACGGAATTCTCTTCATAAAAATCACGTGATTACCCCCCATTCATCTTCTTTGAGTATATTTCTATCAATTTTTATCTTTTTAATCTGATTCCGATCCCTACTTACGGACGGATTGTATTTCTTTTCAAAAAATATTCGTCCACTTTCAGTACTTTTGTTGTTGCTTTACTTTTTTTAATAGCATACTTAATTTTTTGTTGTGGTTCAACCTCATACCTTTCCCTCACTTGATCTCTGCTTCGCTTTCATAAAGGCTTCGCATAATTTGCTATTCATATTTTCGAGCTTTAATGTAATATTTCCGTTTTTGTTCATTCCTACAAAATATTTATTGATTTAATTTTCGGTACGTATTCTTTGCTTCTTTGAAATTCCACATTCAACGATATCTCTGACTGAGATTTGTCTAAATATCATTTCAATTTCCCCCATTCCATCTTTCCACCTTTGCACCTGTTGTTCATCGGTTAGGTACCGGAAATTATTGCATATTAATGAGAAGTTGATGAGAATTTGAAATTGTCTATTCATCATTTCAATATTAACAAAGGAAAAATTTTTTCGAAAATTGAATAACTTCATAAGAAAAGTAGATATATTGGAATCTTTTTCTCATTTTACTGAATGCCTCTCTTAATTCCTCATCTTATCAGAGAGCAGACGGATATGTCCTTCGCAACAGATAATTATTGTGATAAACATTAATCGACGAGTCAGCAAATTTGATATCCTGGCGTGTGCCAATTTTTTTTTGGTGATCATTGGTGATTTATCCTACTTTTCAACAAATGATTTGATAGTTTAAGGGGGTCGTCTAGTTACTCGGCTTTTCCAATTATTTTTGTACGGGCAAACCCTTGACATAATCAATCTAATTTAAACAACTAGCGAATAAACTAGAGTGAATTCTAAATTCAGCAGAATTGCTCTGTCTTCTCCTTTCATGATTCAGGCCTGTTTGCATCATCACTCGTGCGCCTTTCTGAACGGTGGATCTGAGAGCCATCATGCTATTGAATATATCCTTCAGCTTATAGGCCGATTTCCACTCCCGTGGTTTCCAAGGTCTTCCTTTGTTGAAGATATTGACAGTGAGAAACATGCCGACTTCAACCACTGGAGGTGCTTCGGAACATATTGAGCGGCTCGTTATTATTTTTAGTTTCCGTTCCTAGACATCTACTTAACAATTCTTGTTTGGATAAATCTTCATAAATTGTCTTTATAACACTCACCGGGAAATTCGGCTCTGCGCCATTTGCACCAAGTTGTAGATGTGATTTATTAAAAAAAATCGTTTTTTCGGCCTGAGAAAATAGAGGACCCCCGGAAATACTTTATAATGTCTAAGCTGGCAATTAACTCCCCAGCAGAAGGTCAGCTGATTATTTTTTGTGTTTATTTATTTCAAAATATACGTATCAACAAAGTTTCAGTTTTCTTGATATCTGTTTTTTGTTGTAATTATGCGTGGCTGACCTATCATAAACGTTCGTTTTCTTTATAAGCAACACGAAATGAACTATAGAAACAAATTTTAGATTTCTTGAAATCACTCACTCAAAATACCAGCTAGTTCATGGACTAATTTTTACCATTTATATCTAAAAACCTTGAATTTAGTTCAAATATTTTGCATTTATGATTTGAACAATTAGATCTTTGTTTTGTATTTGTATAGGATTTTCAAAATAAATATTTCAAATCTCATCTCATCAAACCATCAACACATTTATCAGACAAGAAATTTTATAGATGCAAGATTCTTGAAGATTTCCTTCTTATATCTACTTGCATGATTGGCTCAATTTTTGTAAGAGCTTCAAGACTTTTCGTGCAGTATTTCATACAATTAACTACTTTCTGTAGATAAATTATCCAATCATTATGCTTTACGATAAATTTTACCATGATGATGCCAAGAAAACAATTCTGTTATGTTCAACCCTGGATTACTGCACTTTATACGTTTATATCACGTATTTAACTGCAACAGTTGAACAAAAACCTTGGATTATATCATACCTTATTGCCCAGCTTCTTAGATACATCTATCTCATGCATATGATGATCTATATCCATAACTATTTGGTCTCTTGTTTTATAAAAAATACTAGGGTTAATCCCCCTAACTAATTTATAAATCAAATTAATTTTATTTATCATTTGTTTAAAACCTAACCAATTATGTGTGGACTCAACCTAAAACTGGACTCTAAACCTACTAAAGTGTATCTGTAGAAGAAGCCCACATTCGAGAGAATCATATCTTTGCATCAAGATGCATTGTATTGAGCAACACACGGTGATTCAGTACTTGCATTCAAAATAGTTGTCTCGAACATGATGATAAATTAAGGAAATCTGTAGTTCGTACGATGTAGTGAAAAGTGATGTCGTTTAAATGGGATAGACAGTTCCGTAGATCTATCTAATTTGTTAAATGAAACCGAACATGAAAAAAATGCTCGCGTGATAGATTCGACAGAAGCCAACAAGTAAAGTAGAACACATCTGCAGTCATCTTCTAACGCGGTATAGTCAAGTCAGAAATGATCTTTTTCAGATTAGTAGCAAATTTTATTGTAAATCAGTTAGGGTCAGAACAAAGTGATCAGCTATAGTAAAGAGTCGCTCTCACTACATAATTTCGTTCAACATTTCTTCATTATGACTCCTTATATGAAAGCAAGCTGTAATTTTCATTAGGAGATATGTCAATATAACTTTAAATATTCCAATAATTTGTTTTTCCTATTACAGGTACCGATAATCAGTTGCGAGATCGGAGCAAAGAGAAATGTATACCACCTTTTTGGTTCATGAGACATTATTTTGAAAACCAACTTCCTCCTTGTTGTTGGCAGGAAGAGCAATGTCAGAGACCCTGGAATCCACCAAGCAGGTACTTCGACGGACCTGGAAGAGTAAACGAATACAGTCGTTGGCAACAAGAACCTAGAGGGTGGGCGCCATGGTGGGCTCACCGAAATGCTGATACTACAGAACAACCATCCAGAGAATGGACTCCATGGTGGGCTACTAGAAATGCTGATGCCACTGCTAGGGGCGTGGATAACAATAGACCACAACAACCACCAAGAGAATGGAGACCCTGGTGGGAAAACAAAAATAATGATACTTGTGAACAAACACCTAAAGATTGGGTTCCATGGTGGGCAAACAGAAATACCGACACTTCTGGTAGGAGTGGAGATAACATTAAACCACAGCAACCGCATAGGGAGTGGGTACCTTGGTGGTTCGCCAGAAATTCTGATAATCATGGGAAATCTGGAGATAACAACAATTCCTCCAGCTTCTGGAGATGATTTATATTCAAATTAGATCCATTAAATCACCATAACTTTTTTATTTGTGTAGAATTTTTGGAATAAATATATTAAAATTGTATTACATTATATAGTGAAATTGTGAAAATCGCATTAAACAAATGTTTCTTCATTCACTCTTTTTGTTTCATTCCTCAGTTATTCGTTTTTAGGTCAAGGAAAATGTAAAATCCGCGGAAATTTAACAAACATTTTTAGAGAAATTTGGAGATGATTGCTTCTTTAAGTGGATGAATTGTGTTCCACTTTCCGGAAAAGCCGAGAATTTAAGGCAAACTTGCCATATGCACCCAGAATCGATGAGCTATGTATAAAAATATAATTTTGAGAGTCCGACGCAGTACTGTACGCGATATGGCCGAAGAATTGGAAATCAGCGTAGGTAGTATTGAGCAAATAATTCATGAACGGCTCGGTTACTTTTGAACAGAAATTCACACTTTGGAAAGTTTGCACGCGTCTGCTGCAGCGGTATAAAGAGGAAATATATTGTACCATACACGAGACTTGGGTACACCAATATATTCCGTAGGATACATACTCGCATTCAGCTCAGCTTAGATGGGAACTTTGAACAAAATCCTTATAGTCTCGATTTGTTGCCATAGGATTATTATTTATTTAATCCATTAAAAGAAATGCGCAGATAGAATCCTTCGTGCGCGAATGATTGCGCAGGAAGCTTTCGGATAATACCATTTTTTATAGCAAAATGACGTTTTATATTAGAACCTCCTTCGTATGTCGATAAACCGCATTGAAATCGTAGAGTATATAATAATATTTAGTTCTATAATTTCACAGTAACCATAGAAAAAAAAACAAATTCTATTATAATCGTATTCTATTTTTCATAAATTCAATGCAGTATCGCTGCTTTCGAAAAACAGCTTTATCAGAATTTTCCATTTTTAACCCAGATTGTGTTGTCGAGTAGATAGTGGAGACGGATCAAAGCAATCTAGTACGAAATTCGCGTTGGGTCCCAATCGACTTTAGATGAATGTTCCCGAGGGGTTATTACTTTTTTGAATCTTTCACGAAATAAGGGAAGGAAGGAAGACACAATTTATTAAAAAAATTTGATACACGAATTTCGAATCAAAGAATATTTCCATAGTAGACATATTCATAACTCAATTTCAATAATATAATGTAGATAATTATTAATTATTATGCCTTTAAGGGGGATCTAGAGCTAGAATGTTTTTTTTACAAATTTGGCTTGAAAAGGAAGTGAATTTGTTCATATCATACCTGCATAAATGTTGATTAATTTATATATACAGGGTGATTGATTAGAGTGATAAAGTTCAGTTCCTTCTTTGTGCTTTGAGATATCAATTTGTCAATTATAGGGATTATAGTCTTCATTAGTCTTACAGAATTTTGTGTTATATCAAAGTTATATTTTTTTAAAATAAATGAATTGGAATAAGCCTATCTTTCCATTTAAATTAATGTAGGATTTGAGAGGTATTTGAAATGTAGTAACCAATTTTCCATCAAAATCGTAACAACTTCAATACTTCAATTGAAATTCACAGTTCAAAATGACCAATAACGCTGATTCATCTATCATTCGAATCACTGCTATGATTTTTGTCAGTCGCTCGATGTTTGGTGGTTCACAAGAACTAGTATCGAAAAACTTTAAGTGATTTACTGCAAATTGTTTATCATATTTTCTTTTGATTACGTTTGACACGGTGGTTTGTTGAATAACCTCAGCTAGTGAGGTGTTGCTGCGATTGACAATTAAACTGACCTTAAGATTGTTGACTGTTTTTTCTTTTTTGTTTTTTTATAAAACGGCTAGCAGGCGTGATGGGGTAACAGAGTACCCCCAATGAGAATAATTCTGTTCCTGTTTTTTTTTCCGTAAAAATGAGTTCGCTTTTTCTGAGTTTATTATACTTTTAGAATGATTCGTGACTACAAACTCATGAGTGACACAGGGACGTGGTGCGATGAACCCGGGAAACGGGTTTGGACGGAAAATAGGTTATTATTAAGGAGCTAAGCAATTTTTTGTGCTACGGACGACATTATAGAGAAAATTTGAAGCTGCCAACTAACTCCTGGCCGTATATGCAACTGTGACGAAACGAGGGCTTCTGTTGTGCCAAAGGCAAATTCAAAGATAATTGCCAAAAGAAGACGGAAGCAGGTTGTGGGCATAGTTTCAGCAGAACGAGGTCAGAGGGTACACATTTGGCATATCAATACAAAATAGGTCAGAGGTACAATAGGTTTCCCTACTATTTCTGTTTAATTATAAAAGTTCAGTAGCTATGAATAAAATAAATTTTTCCAAGAAAAATATGATGAGGAATTCTAGTACATCAGATGGATGATATTTGTTTGTGTCTTCAGCCGAAAATCATATATTTTGAGGTTTATAGTAAATACTGTATATCATGCCTAAGAATTTGAATTCAAATATAAAAATTTTACAACTTATACTGAAATTTATGAGTCACTTCATAATGTAACCTGTAATACTACATCAATTGATAAATTTTTGTCAAAAATGGTTTTTATCTAATCATCTGCCAGAGTTTTATTTTTCCGTACAGTAGATTTGTTTTTTTGTTTGTCTGGCAGAACAAAAGTACTTATTTTTTACCTATATCATTCATTGTCCATTTATTACGTCTCATTTTTTGTTGACAGTTGTTATTGTATTTAATCACAAATGTTTCAAAGCATTTATAGAGAAACCTCCCCTGTTATCTGCATCTATCTATTGCATGTTTTCGCATGTTTTCCTGATTATCTAGGGAGAAATAGCACCTGCACCAACTGAACATTTTACTTTTGTTATATATCTTTCACTACCATTTTCTTGTCGTTAATTGTCACCAAAACTAAAAAATTCCAACAGAATATACAAATTTATGCAACTATGTTCTCGTAATAAACAATATTATGGAGTACGTAACAGATGGTAGATGAAATGAATTTGATGTGTATCATATTCCACTACATATTTTCAAAGCATACTTTCCAATCAATGGAGACGCTTCATATGCCTTCGTAAGAGCGAATCACCATATATGTTTCTCACCCTTACGTTTTTGATAGAATGATAATGGTCACGTCTCGCGGCCTTCACTTATTCACTGCATTGCTTCACTGAATGTTGTTTGCGCATCTTGCTATTGATTCGAAGAATATTTTAGATTAAGAACCTTGCGATAAAACTCGGTGTGTACCACTTACATTTTGTTCCATAATCTGATTCGTTTTCTTAGAATCGACTAACATCAATATTAGAAAGTTTTTATTGATTCCCTTGGTATGAAAAGTCGTTTGATATGTTCAATTCCAAGATTTCATTTCCTGCTCTGATGGCTTTCTAAAAAAGGCATCATAAGATATAATCTTAAGCACGATCAACGTGCATTTCTAATTATGTCACAGGGTTACGTTAACTAAAAATGGTGTATTCATTTGATCAATAAATACGAGTCAGTAATGTCAAATAAATTCAATACTTCATAATTTTAACTATAATAATAACATACAGGGTGTGCCAATTCACAAATATTACTACATAGTTGATTTATTAACTGGCAACACTTTTATTTGATTGATTTGATAGTGTTTATCTAATAAGCCATGTACATATAGGGCGTTAACTGTGTCTATAGTGATACTATACACATGAACATAACAACACTCAATCAGTCGAACCAAGGTTCGATACAAAGCAAGGTGTAGAAGACACAGAAGATGAGGGATACATTTTCTAATAGGTGACAGATTAATCAAGGATTAATATACAAAATAAGAGAGTACCCACCAAAGTTTTCCTACTACTTTGGAATTATTATAATTTCTTTTCCTCATCCTGTCAAGCAGATTTTGTCAACGCATTTCCGTTTTTCAGCTTCACAATATCTTCAGAATATCTCTACATCTAGAGCTATTCATATGTGCAGCAACAATATTTTCTGTTTTAATTGAATTTAGATCGTCGCCTTGCTGTTGGGGATCCATGTCGTTGAACAATTTTTACAGATCTGTCATATTAGCTATATCATTCTTTGAATTCTCTTGACAGCCAATGAACTTCAATATCAAACAGCCAACGGTTAGAATCTTCGTGCTATATACAGCATTACATGCTGCATTTGATGAAATAGTCAGGATAGGAATAAGAAAAGTATGCATAAACTTGTTTATTTCATTCGACTCTCAATTGTACTGAATAAGTTTCTTTGAACAAGCTGATTGATACAGGATTGCACAAATCGCGTTATTTGGCATTTAAACTATTATCTACGAAAATTACATATCTATAGATACTAAAACCTCTAGAAAAACCCCTTCAAATGAATTGTTTGTTACCTTTTCATTTGTTTATTTGTGACCATTTTCCTTTCGAAACAGGCCGACTGTTTGACATTCCTTTTGAAATGAGAATAGAAGGACCGAAAGTAAGTACTAATTTACGTTGTGCAGCTTGAATTTTGATAAATTAAAAAGAAATTAAGTCTCCCCTATGAGTCTATAACGCTCCTTTTTTTGCCTTGGTCCCTTGGGGAGGTTAGGTTAGAATGTTGGAATTCGTCTTCCGGGAAAGACTTGCTGGAAGTGAACAGGCAGTAGGCTACTATTATGGTGATGCATGTTAGATAGAAGAACCAAAAAATTTTGTGAATGAGTCCAATTGAAAATCACACGGTAGAGGAAATTGGTGCTTTTTGCAGTTATGCCAAGTTTTCATATGTTTGTAACGGAGTTATAAGTACAACAGAGTCTATAATTTCGAAATTAAAATTCCACATCGATAATTTTCTGACTTAATATTGTAATAATATATTTTCCTATATTAAATCATCGTTTTCCGTCACAAAAAAGTTTGATATAAACGGAAAAAGTACTAGATTTTAGCGCTACCTTAAGCTAAAATCGCATAGTATTTTCCTTTGTATAATAAATAACTATTAACACGCTTCCACGTAATACTTTTCTGATACTGTTGACTACCATAAAAAGTATCACTTTTAATGGCAGTTATACAAAAACAAGTTTATTCTTTTCATGAGTACAATAGAAGCTTATCCTAAATATAATGTTATTAATGCAGCGTACTGTAAAAAAAGGTGACAAAGACCAAATACATTATGTTTTTGACACCTTTAAAGATGTTATAGCTCAAATGCAGCAGACACAAGAATTATGGTTTTAGAGATATGAACATTAAATAAAGAATATAACGCGAACTGAATGAGGGCGAATAGCAGACACACTCAAATTTCAAGATGAATTTCTTTATTTATTCATTTTAAAAATTGTAAACGAGCAGAAGGAATCGATACTTTTTCGTCAATTACAGTGTATTCGATTATTATTTTTTTTTGTACGTTCTGCGGATCATTAACTTCTTCACGATATTGTATAAAATTATGTATTAAACATGAAACTTTTATTATTAAGAGTCTCCATTTCGCGGCTAATTTACCAAAAGTACATGATATACATTAAATCGAGATAATCTTCTGGTGAAGTTACGCCTCTTATCTGTTAAACGTTTATAAGAAATCATCGCAGAAGGTTAACATTCAACGCATGTACTTCATCTCCAAAAAATACGTAGTGAATTTTTAAAACAAGTAATTGATTATCATTTATGAATATCGAAAGAGAATATATTTCTAGTAGTTTATTCAAACAAGATAAATGGAAAATCTCGTCTTCATGATGTTTATAATGAATTTTTTATTAGCTTCTAATACTGAAAAATATTCTTATAAACAAAATACGCCGATGATGGTTGAAACTGAGACTTGATTTCATAATGTTTCTTATCAAATGCATAAATTTAATGTGGGAATTACCGCAAGTTTTGAAAATCATTCCCAATCTTAGGAAATTTTGTGATAACTATGTGTATATCAAGCCCTTGTCTCAAAAAATATGAAGTAATACTAGTTTTTTCCTCACACGCAAATGTTCTAAATGAATATTCATGTGTTAAATACCTCACAACAAATTTATTTCGCAATACCAATTTCAATGGTTTTCCGAAACTATCCTAAAGAAAACATAAGAACCTGAAAAAACTGAAACAAACACAAATTGTGAGATTTGGTGCAGGGGGTTCAGTAGTGATATTTTGATGAGGAGGCGCAATTATAGAAATCTGTGAATTTTCAGGTTAATACAGCAAGACATTTGCAGAAACATTCACAACAAATTTGAAAAGATATTGAAGACAATGCACAACAAGCAGAAAAATATTAAATGCTCTTTAATGATAGAATCCTTATGAACTCGCATATAAATGCCATGAAAAAATAAACCTACCAAGAAATAGCGAGAATTGAAACATCACTATTTGCGAGGCATCAATAGAACTCAAATCCAATTTGCTGAATTTGGGCGAAATGCATAGTTTCAAAAATTTGACAAAGATATAGAACGATATATAAAATCTTATTCATCCAAGCCATTGTTTCATATTGCGATAACGAATTGCTAGTTCCTACTAAAGTTTATTATAATTGAAATTACCAATAACTTGAATCGTCCTGAATAGTATTGTTACGAACTCGTCCTGACATGGACCGCGAAACCGGTTCTTAACTATTATTTTGATGGAATTGAAAACTTGGTGGACGCGCCGGGTTCAAAGCGGAAACCTCTAATATTGTTTTCTATAACTTATTTACAGAATGTTATGGCCGTTTATATGAGATAGATTTTTACGAATGCCTTTTTGTTGGCTTACATGCCCTTTTATATTGATGATATTTATATTACTCTGGATCAACGTAATTAGAAACGACCTGGAAATAATGCAAGATTTCGAGTTCACTTATTGGTTGTCTTTTTAGTAATCTAAAGAATCAGATGAGGTCTTACTAGAAAAACACACCATGGACGATACAATCTAATTCTTTTATAACTATATCAGCCAAGAAGTCTGAGAAACTTCTCGTGATGCTTAAAAACATTTACTTTGGGAAAGTCCTGCTTATTTCATCCATCAGAATTAGGTACCTCGAAGGATTAGTACAAATATCTTGGGAAGTGGGACATAAAATCCCCAGGAAAATAACTTTCTTTGGGAGGAGTTTATATATCATCTAGGTTTAGGTGCGAAGAGGCATCAAAGTCAAAATTTCTCCCTAAGCAATACACAATCTAAATCATTAGTAAAAAATTGTAACACTTAACAATAGACACACCACCCATCTAATCAGGAAATAATACGTTTAATTGAGCGCCAATTTGTACCCTCACTTCTCCGGTTGGAGACTCTTCATCACGTAGTGGTATTCGGACTCAGTTGAAGTATAAACATATCTCTAAGTACCGATGGGGTGAACAATGAATATTGAATTGGACACCATCAGCTTTTTAAAAATTAAAAATTAAGAATAAAGGATTAAAAGCTGAAAACACCATATAAATTGGATAATCAAAAACTAAATTATCCAACCCCGGATACGCTTTTCGAAATTAACATATACAAATAACTTCGTTTCCACGAGAGCACAATGAATAAAAAGCAGTTATATAATTGAAAAAAATTCAAATTTATATTCATTAAATATAAGAACAAGGACTTATCTATGATAGACCGGGATGGTTACAGCCCTCAACTGATTTTCACGTTGTTTTGCACGTGGTGACGTTGTACAGGCTGGTTCCTCAATGGCAGCTTAGCTTCGAACTGGCTGCTGCAGAACAGCGAAGAGTATCAGCACAAATTTACTAAATTTACTTTGATTTTATGCTTGAGTTATAGAATGTAGATAGAGGACGTTTTAGGAACAACACTGAGGTGTATTGGATTCTTCGAATATTTGTTAAAATCATTTGCTCAATCGATGAGGAATGCACTAGTGTGTGTCGATGTGCATAATCTAGCCTATCGCAAATTCGGGTGGTACACGGACACCGTATGTACTCAATAACTTTAGGACTTTAACAGAACTGTCCGGTCACTGTTAGGCTACCAGAACAATATGAACACACCGTGGATTTGAAAAATAATGATCAGCATTGCCATCGGTTGCATCTCCGTTTTTATTGAACGTTCTCGACCAATTTGTACCAACTTCTGACTTTCTATCAGGATCTCAGAGTTAGACATTCAGGTCTCAACTGTAGTTATTTTTTTTTCTCATCCTGCTTCTGTCGTTGCTCTATATACAGCACAACAATCTTTGACATTATTGAGATAAAATGCTGGCGTCACCTTTGCGCAAATGTGTTTAAATTCTTGAGTAATTGTTTACCAGCGGTTAATTTCTTGATATACAACTCATCAGACGATATGGCTAAACGATAGATCTCACTACCTCTTTGAAACGATGCAGATTAAATCCTCATGTTTTTGATATGTACACATCCTCGTACATCAACTACAATTTGAGTAGGATTTACGAGGATTTTCCGTCAAATTTAATTTATATGTGGAAATTTCACAACTATAGTATTTGGGGGATGATACCATCAAACCACAGACTAACTATTCACAGCCTTATTTAACATCGACGTTATTGAGAATTAAAACGAAAATAATGAGAGAAAATCAAGGAAAATAGACCCTACTAAAGTTGTCAGCAGCTAGAACATTAAACTTATATATTCCTATATGAATTTGCACTGTATGCAAATTTCTGCAGTAAAGTTAAGGCATTCGTTCCGAAAATTCAGCGGATGGGGAAATGAACAAGTGAATTTATTATATGAGAATCATGCATGCGTTTACTGGAGTTTGTATGCTTGAAAATTATCGACGAATATTTGGTTGAGTTGAAAACTGGGAAAAATACCATACATAAGATTTAGCATAGAAGATTTAAGAAACTTTCTAGTTCCTATAAGGAAATAACTGTACCATGAGTAAGTCAATTACTCGTTGAATGTTAAATTTAATGGAAAAACAGGAAGGGGAGAAAAAATAGCAATAAAACATCTTAACCTACCATTGTGTTGAAGTTACAGGAAGATGCAGATTTACATCAACATTACATTACTCAAAGCCGTTTTCTCCAAAGACGGATAAAATTATCGTGTACTAATATCAGTAGAAAATATGTTAACAACATATTTCCTTATTAAAATTTATGAGAACGTCAAATTTTTATCTGTCTATATATATATATATATATATATATATATATATATATATATATATATATATATATATACGGTTCTTCCCTTTTTTGGTTGATTCCATGGCCTCAATCTGCGTACTCCTTAATTTAACTGAGAAGCTGGAACAAAATTAGTATAAAAAGAATAAAATAAAAAAAAATAATATGCTTAGCAACTAGAACATCATTGACACTAACAACGTTCGCGGTGGCAAGCGAATTCGACAAAATATTTTGTAGAAAATCCAATAAGATATGTTATCTTGAAATAACATAAAAAAGTAAGATTATTGTCCTCTACAGCATTGATCGAAGATTGTTAATACACCTACAAAATTCCAACACATGGATTTCATATTCATGATATGTCGCCGAACGATTTGGATATGCAATGGGTATAAATGATTTTTTTCTAAGACTCTACTCAGTTTTGATTGAGTAATATCGAGCTCTTGACTTACTTATTGTGGAGTTTATAGTAATAGCGTGAATATTGCTTCCTGGGTAATATTTACATTTTATTATGCTCTTTAACTAGGAAAAGTTCCATTTTCTTGCAAATAAATAAGAACTGACACAAATGTTTGACTACTGGGAGTTCGATGATCCTGAAATCTCCTCTGATATTCTCTATCAGCAGCTCCACCATTACCTTTACAGAACCCATAAACCAAAATTATGTCGGTATATTTTGTGGTCGGAAACTGATGTTGATTTCGAGCGAAAGTAACAAAAGCTGTACCAAAGCAAATACAAGCCGGTATAAATTTGTTTAATTTCTTATTTCTTAGACAATTTGATACGTTTATGTTTGTAGATATTCTTGATTTTGGATCACAAAAAAATCCGTTATAATAAGTTTGGCTAATAGATCTATCCAACTATAAGGTCCTGAATTGAGATAAAGCGACAACTGCATTGAAAAAAAAAATAATTATCTGAAAAAAATGATAAATTACATATTCAAGAAAAGGATAAACAAATACTACAATTAACTAAAAAACAAAACAGAAACGAAACATCAGAACATAAAATATTTTTCGTTATCTTATGTACAAGGACTTTCCCATCAACTATTGAATCATTTCAATAACTATGTTAGTAGTATAAGTCAAAAAGGACATAATATATTATCCAAATATTTCACTTGATTAATTGAAATCTAAGACACCAAAAAACAGAAGCAGTGATAATATTATACGTATATCAAGTTTATTGTACTTATTGTGACGCTGTCTAAATAGGGCAGACATCTCAGTACTTAGAAAATAGACTACAAGATCATCAATACGATAAGAAAAATGAATTTGCATTAACGAACCATGAAATATCAAAAAAACATAAATTCAATTATATAGATTCAAAAATTCTTGAAACGGAATCTGATACAAGAAAAAGAGAAAAGAAAAAAAGAATAAGGAAAAATTAATTTTTCTTATTAGAACAAGGTTCTAAGTTAATTTTGATGTTCATAATGTAGGTGATCTATTGATTAATATAAATACGCAAATTGTTAGTGTCAATATCATATTTTTCAAAAGACTGAAATAAAGTCGAAACATCAATTTTTATATGTCTTTTAAAAAATTATTAGAAATAACTAATTTTAAAACAGAAGAAACCTAATAGATACTCATCGAAGTATCATGAAACGTCAAACGGTCAACGAGAATCTCTATTTTAGTACTTTTTAAAGCTGCTCGTTATTTTTATTTAGTACAACTGATTGTTCTATTTTTTGTAATGTTTTGTTCGATCACTAAAAACTGGATAAACTGAGATAACTTCATCGCATGTGGTTTTCATTGATTAACTATGTAGTTTGAAAATCACGTAATTTTTCCAAAGCCTATCCTTGATTTGTTGGTTTAGCTAATATCAGTCGAATACTTTATAGTAGTGTAAATTTAGAAAATCAAATGAGCTACGCAAATACTATAGCCAATTAAACATTATGGTCTATTTAACACTTTTTAGTATCCTCATAATAAATTCCTGAGCGACTTTCCATATTGTAAAAGTATGTTACGTGTTACCCTAATAAAGCTAGAAATTATATTTACTATCAATCCGTATCGTCTCATTTTTTTCTAATTTTTTGTTAGGTGGATCGAATCCCTTAAGCACATTTCAGTGCTCGTAAAAACTAATAAATTTTGCTACTCGCAGCTCTTCAAATATTTGTAATCTACTTTTACAGCTAATAACATGCTGTAATTTTCCAGAAACTAGTTATCGACAATTTTGAAATATTTTTATTAAAATACTTCATAAAATTTTAATAGAATTATAAAAGTATAAAAAAGAGTGAGAAGAATATTGTTCTTTTTTTATAGCTACTATGAATATTATATCAATCTGTTTAACATTTCACATACTTAACCTCAAATTATAAAAATGTCTATGATTAAAAATCTCTTTTTAATTTGGTTTGGTAGTCTACGATGTCTGGCTATTAAATAACGAGACTGCGCGCCTAGAGGGCGCTCTAGATGGGTAGGGTGGAAAACGAGTAGTGCGTTGGGTATCTAGATATCTTGTCTATGCATGTTCCAAAACACGTTTCCGTCACATTTATAGTATTAGATTTCCTGGAAAGGTTAGAAAGGCTAGATAAGGACCCGATTTAAGTCTATGAAAGTCGATTGAAACTTACATGGAAATAAAAGCTCTGTTAAAAAGAAAGTAACTCACCTTTTTCTTCAATCAATATCATTTCCAAGATACAGAACAAAGTAGAAGAAGTAGACAGCTAAAAAAAAGTACTTGTAGATAACAGAGAATAAATATGTTAATTCCATACATTGAATATTTATTCTGTTATTTTCATATCCCACCTTCTTATATGTACACCATTGATAAGTGACCCTGAGTGACATGTTTGTTATTGACATATGTCGAGGTCTCGATTGTATCCTGATCCTTTGTAGCTGCTGCCTGATTTCTATTTCACGGCAGTGCGTCCTTCGGGACAAAACATCCTTCGGCATATAGAAAATGTATTGAATAGTGGAAGGAGGCTGTGTTTTATTACTTTTATTTGCTTCTGTCAAAGAAATAAAGATTTCACCTCGGAAAAAATTTGAATTTTCTTTTGAGAAAGACGAAATTTGATTCGTCAATAAGTGAATATGTATAAAACCATGGAATAAAGATACATAAAGAATTAGTTTTGTTTTTATCAATATAAGAAAGACCTTCACTACAAAAGCTTTACTTGTAATGAAATTACTATTTTTACGAAAAGTAAAATTAAGTAAATTACCTATTTTATATATAACTTTATATTTCCGATATTATCAATGCTAACATGTTTAAATGTTATAGGTAGTTCTCTCCGAAAATATTATTTACAAGCATTGTTTTCCTTCGCCTAAGACAAGATGACCCCATTCTTCGCATCGTTAGAGGAAGGAAAACATCGACATCAGTAAAAAAGAAGGGGGAGGCAAATATTTGATTCAACAGACTAAATAATTCAATAAATTTTATATTTCCCTGCTCAATAAAAAATTTTTTCGAGTCTTTTAGAAAGTTTGTACTGATGAATATTGTTAACCTTTTTTGTGTATTTAAAGACGTTTGTGTTATGAATAGAACTGATTGGGTTTCACCAAAAGTCTGGAGACTATCCGTTCAGGTATGTAAATTATCTGTGCAAGCAAAAAAATTTTCTGCTGGTAAAATGTTCATTGTTGTGCTCAAATATTTATATAAATATAAGAAAACGTGTTTAATTACATATGGCATATTCAATTACATCAACAGTTTTCTATCGCGCCATATTGCTCTAAATAAAATTTATTTCATGGTCTTTTGAAGTTTGTTCCAAAAATTTGCTCATAATTGTCCCTCTTGTCATAAAAAGTCATATATTGAGGGTAACCCAAAATAAGAAATGAGCCGCTCTAATTTAATATTTTCAACATTAAAAAACTGAAGATAGCCATTTTTTCAGAATCTTTTTCCACGTGAGACTGCCGCACGAAGATGGAGGAATGCGGTCAAGAATTGGAGGGTAGAAAACTTATTTTCCGTTTCCGTAAGCGTTAGGAACAATGACTTTTCTCCAAGCGAAAAGTAGTCAGCGATTTAATTGAAAATTATTAAATTTCATTATAAATATTTATTATAAACAGCAATTTTACACTTGTATCGATATAAGGACGAGCAATACAACTGATCAAAAAGATGGCTTATTTTCTTATTTTCCCTATCCTCACTTTTGACTAAGGTTAAAGTGCATGTTTATTCTGCTGTTTTATTACTGTTATTATGAAGTCAGAATTGTCAAATTTATTAATTGAAAACAAATAACTGGCGATAAGAGATAAAGCAGAAACTAAAAAGTATAAACACCCAAAAGACCCCTAACTTTTGAACCTTGAAGCATAATAACGATTTTCATTATTCAGGCCTAGGGACTTTAATGACTTTGTAACACATTTTATGAATAGCCAGATAAGGCTAAGCAAGACAGTATTATTTCAACACTTATTAAGATGAAGCTAATTTTACGTCGCGTCGTAGGCCTAGATCAGTTGATATAAAAAATCTGGTGTAGAGCACGAGTTCTTTGCTACTTATTATTTACTTACCAAGAACAAAGGCAAAATTCCATTTGGATGGAGTGACTAGAATTGGTCGCATGAGGCTAAAAAATATTGCTCGTAAAGTAAAGATAAGACAGAGGGTGATAGGAAAAGTTTATCAAAAATAAAAGAATAGTGAGGGAATTCAAAACCTTTCAAGCACAGAATTATACTATAACAGACAAAAGACCCGAATAATTTATGTAAACTGTAATCTTTCTATAAAGAATCTACGTGAATGATGCTGCTTATGGGAATATGAAAGTGAGCAATGTTCAGTAGAATTTTTGACCAAGAATTTAATATTGGATTGAGATCGCCAGTGACACGTGAATAACATGCTGTTTTTTCATTGAAGAAATGGTGAAAAACGCAACCTAGATCCCCAAAATATATCCAATGCATGGCTGAAAAGAGTATAAATTTATAGGAAAAGACCTTAAGCGTTACATTGTTTAGTAAAAAAAGTCTGTCTCTCTCTGGCTTTTGATCTTCAGCAGGTTCAGTCTGTTCCTAAAACTCTAAGACAATAGGCATTTTATACTAGGCAAATAAATTTATGTATAACTGATTCGCAAACTAAAGATTCATATCTCTATTTTTGAAGTGAGGACCAGACAGGGAAAACGAAGCCTACAAATTATTTTCTGGCGCCACTAAATCATCCTTCATTACTTAATTTTGAAAACAAAAAAATTTCATGCCTCTTTGCTAATGGATGTACTTCTCAAAACAAAAATGATATTATATTGAGTGATTTAGATTTCTTACAAACTTAAGAAATGCCTATTGAAGCGGTTTGGGTTTAATTGCCAGTAAGGGCCATAGCTTCTTTCCATCAGACAGAGTTTGGAAGGTGTTAAAAGTCCCAAAAAAACATTCCATGTTTCAAATAATAAGGAATATTTTGAATTATACTAAAAGATTGGACACCTCAATTATCTTGGACGAGACTGGCAACTCTTCAAACTAAAAACTTTAGGAAGTTCTATACATATATCGATTCTATGAGTCAGATCACAAAGTGAGAAAACTGAACAATAATAGTAAGAAACATGCTATGATTATATAGCATGTTTCTTATATTATAAAGGTCTGAAGAACTACAGATTTGAAAACGAACATTTTGCTTTATTAAGGCGAGCAGGTAACATTCATTTTGACAAAATTCAACTAGACAGTGGGCCGAAAGTCATGGTATTAGTAAGGAAATGAAAATCTTTGTTCAAAAACTCATGAGCAAAAACTGATGACCGCCTTAAATGGTACGAAAACATTATTGTTAATGTGCCTAGAGCCGATGGTAGAAATTCCTAAAGAAGAATGTGATTCTTCGACCTTCCACACTGAACTCATAATAATGGGTTTCTTAATTTTTATCTTACTCTACAATATTCTATATTCATTTGTGACCTAATCAAAGTTTTGACTTAAAATAAGCTTTGTTCATTATTATTAAATGCAAAGTGTGATTTGTCGAATTTACTATCCCATATTTATTATACTTATTACACTCTACCATTTCAATAATGCATCTCATTGTCTAAAAGTGTATATGAACCATATAAGACTAATTTTAATTTAAAAAAATGAAATATTTTTTATATATTCAATATCTTTGATTCCTGAAAAACGCATTCATGTGGACGAAGCAATATTTGAATGTTATTTCCTTAAATATATTTTCGATCAAAACATTTTCTTCCTGAGATTAACTCTTTATCTTTTTATCATGTTAGCTATTTTAATTTATGTGTTAGTTAATCGAGCATATCAAAAGAAAAAACCACAATTGTAGAATCTAGAGGATATATACTCAAACTGGATGCAAGGTGCGAAAATAACAGAAGTTATGGCAATATTTCTTTCTTTCAAGAAACCCCTTCAATCTCTCCACATGCTGTGCTGGAGATTAAAAGAAATGAATAGCACATATTTTTCCTTTATAGTGGTTGCCAATAAATTCCTATTTACAGCCTTTCGGATGTTCTTTTATATTTTTGTTCATGTTTTCTAGAAAATACATTGTCGTTTTATGAATCCATTATCAAGCCTCTGCTCGAAACTTTGTAGTTAATGTAGTACGTGTGAATATGAACACATTTCGATATTATGTGTTCGTAAAGACGACCAAGTTTTATTTGAAAGAGTTTTAAGTAGACAGGTACACTGTCAGAATTACTCGTTGAATTACTACTTTTCATTTCATCCGTGTAGATAGTTCCAATTATTTTTGCCTCCTCCAGAAATCCTTTAACGAGAGGAGCACTAGTCTAGACTAGAATTTTCCACAAAATCGTCTATTAGGTTATTGGGTCGGTTGAATTGTTTTCTAAAAATTGTCCTTCTAAATTGGGCATCCATAAAATTTGAGACTCTTGGTTCCTGGAAGAAACAATGTTATATGATAGCTGCTCTTGGACGTTGATGAAAATTAGCTAATAAAGTTCCGTATAACGGTGGGCCAACAGAAGAAATTATTGATTGAATTAGATTAAATGATAACTTTTGCTTTTAAAGTTTATTCAATTGAAAATTACAATTAACTCTGTAATTTCCCTCACCTGTATGTGTATTGCATGTTTTTGGTAGTTTGTTGGCTGCATTTAGTGTGGTTGTTTCTCTCTCTCAGATCCTCTTTTTTAGTTTAGTTACTCGTAACTCCTTCCCACACTCCATTGGTATCTTTTTTGCTCTCCATAATGCTCTACAGCAATTTACATAATCTTTTCTCTTCCGTGTATCAATAATTTTTCATATATATTATCCAGTCCTCATGCTTTCCAGTTTTTCAGCTTTTTTAAACATAAAACTGCTAATTACGAATAATTACTCTATATCTGCTAGTTATTGTATTTCGCTACTATTTACTTAAGATCGCTTTCGATCTTTTACTTTTTTAAAGAGTTCTCATTAGTTACAAGCGATATCAATAATTCTATCTTTTTTAATTCTCACGTATGTTTTCAATTATTAGTTATACCAGATTTTCCGTTTTATCTATATAACCATTAGAATTTTTTTTGTGTGAGGATACTGTATATTTTTGTTATACGTGTTTTTTTTTCACAAACTGTTATGTTTCTTTTTTATAACTTGATATTTTATTGCATATTGAACATCACCATTTCAAAATATCAATTTCGTCGTCATACTATTAAGAATTAATTTTCAATTCCTAGTATTTAACTCTAAAAGCTGCTGAAAATTATGATACAATAACAAATTAACAGCATAAATAATTAAGTTGAAAACAAAAATGTTGACAACTCTCAAGATAATTCAAAATATTTGAAATCGTGTAGTAGCTCTATTTTAATCATGGAAACTTGTATTGCTAGCGCTGGGCTAATATCCAAAACTTTGAAACATAAACTTTCGCAAGATACTCTTGCATCCTTTGTATCTGCGCAAATGTCCTCTTCCAAAAGTTTCCATTTCAGTTTTCATATTGCATAATCAAGTGATTCACTAATTTCCAAAAGTTCAACCCCTCTAACTACGTATTTCAAGAAATAAAGATTAGTTTTGATGATCATTCATTCACCAACTTAATAATTTTGGAACTCTAGCTAAGGAAAACAACTATCATAAATCTTTTCGTTTCCAATCCATTTGATAAAAATATAGAACTCGCTAAGAAGTTATAGTTATTTAATAACGCTCATACGTGATTCTGTGAATAAACTTTATTATGAATTGCCATAAATACAGGGTGCAGTAATCAATACTGCATTTTTTTATAATCTTCTTGTGTATATAAAAGTATAGAAAAAACGTTAAAAAACATTTTTCAGATGGCGTTGGGTTAGAATTAATGGATTTTTGAAGGCAATTTTTGAAATTGCTGAGTGCTGAGGAATTTTCAGGACTTCCGATTGGACTCTTTCCTTGATTACTTCAACCGTATACTTCACTTTTCAAAAATCCCCACAAAAAAAATATGATTGAGGTCGGGGGAACGAGGTGGCGAAGAAATGAGCTCTTCCAGACATATAAGAGCTCTTCCAGACATATAAGAGCTCATGCACTCTTCGCACAACGATATTTCGATTCAAGAAGTTTTGAGGTTTTTACCAGTTTTTGAGACGTTCTTTCCCCAAAACATCCCTTAGCCATCAGCGAGCCTGTGCGGCGTTTCAAAGCTGGGATCACATATACATATAGATCTAGCATCTGTTTTTCCTTTGACCTCCACACAAACACGTTCTTCTTAGACACTAAAACCTCAAACTTTGATTCATCACTTTATAAAATTCTCTCCCACTCTTCATGCTTCTAATTTTGTGTTCTTCAGCTCTCTGCAACATCTTAATTTTATTTTGTCGTCTTAAAACAGGTTTCTTGATTGTCACATTCCCAAAAAGGACAGCTTCTCTCAATCTCCTTTTCACTGTAGGAGTACTCAAAGGCAGATTCCTAGACTCATTGATCTGAGTTGCTATATGTGGAGCAATCAGTCGTGGATAATGCTAACTAATTAATTCAATACGTTTATGTTTAGCGGTTGTGGTTTTTAGGTGCCACCCCAAAAGTTTTCTATCAGTTAATGTCCCGGTGGATGCATATTTTCTCTCGTTGTAGTCCACGATACCTTGAGGTATTTTTGATTCGGCGGCACTAAGAAGACTAGCAATTATTGTACTAGCTCCAACCTATAGTTCCTTGGCTTTACCCATTTTAAAACTTACAAGCCTTAATTTGCGAGAACGAAAACAATTCGTGTACGAACTTAGTTACGTTGGTATTAAACACTGTAATACTTCAAACAACGTTTAATTAAACTGGAAATACATCATTCTCACAAGAGGACATTGCATGTGCTCTTCGTTACTCCTCATCTTGACAGACGACCTTATTTGGTTGTGTCTAAAGATACAATTTAACGGATATATAAAAAATATAACAAACTTCACAAAAAGTCTTGGTTCAAAAAGCTTAAATCCCATCATAGTTACATAATAATAAACAAATCAACTGGTATTTGCAAGTTTTAATTTTTCGCACTCACCGACAAAATAAGCATGTAAGTAAACAAATAACAGACACTATTATTTTTGGTTTGTAAGACATGGTTCCGATCTTCGCTCTACAGAAACTTTTTATCGGTAGCGTTTTTATTAGTCAAATAATTTTAATATCCATTTTACTTTAGTATGTATGCTGCTATTGTTGCTTGCAATAGGAGTAGTCTACCGACATCAAACTTTTGGTTTAAAGGGAATATTGAAATCATTTTATCAAAATTTCATATAATTTTTACTATCGTGTACAGTAGCATATAGTATATAATCAATTGATGGTTTTAACGTCATGTTTCACTCTCAAGTTCTCTTATTATCACTGTGGTATCCGCTTGATAAATTTTGCCTATACTAGCTGCACAAGACAGATTTGCCTTGCTATGCTCAAACCAATCTTTAGAAACTTTCAGATTTACAAAAGATGCAGATGGTATTGAAAGGTCCGTTCGGTTGAATTGTTTTGCTATAGAGTAGTCCTTAACCTGAAAATAAAAATTACTTCAATCTTTGTAGTTGGAAAATTATCAAGATTTTAGATACCAAATAATTATAAAGTTACTATACAGTTGCAGAGATAGAAGACAACTTAGAATTAGAAAAAACAAATCACAGATACTATTCTCATTAATCTACTAGACAAGTCAGAATTAATCAATGGATGATTTGAAAACAAATTAACTCAGAAATCGGTAAATTTGTCGAAGCTGTTAAAGAATATACAAATTGATGAGAATCAATGAAGTAGAAGTCAGTTGGTTTTTATTTGGGTAGAGTGAATATTATAAATGTGAATAATTACCTCATTTCCATTGAGAATCCAAATAATTTGAGCAGGAGGATAAGATCCGGGAACAATACAAACTGCTTGTACTCTCTGTCCCACAGCAACCAAATCATTATCAATGAGAATTCTAGGTTCTCCGTTGGGTACTTAAACAAATACGATCATATTATGAAAAAATTAATCATGAAATCGCTTCATCTATATTCATTTTATTTTGATGTGGTTGGTATGGTACTGTAATATATACGGAATTATTTTGGTTAGGAGGTCTTTACTCAGTCTCTATTTCCTGTCTATTATCATGCATCTTCGAAACGAGTCTGTTCATACAAAAGCGCTCAAAGCGACGACCAACAGTTTATTAATTTCAATTAAATTATATAACATGCCTCTATGTATGGAAAAATTATCCAAGGCCTAACTGATGAACAAAAAAACGATTTTATTTAATCATAACAAAAGGATGAATAATAAAGTGATAATAACAAAATAGTAATAGATCCCTCCTACTAGAAAAATCATTACAATTAATCATCACCAGATTTCTATCAACTAATTCATCCATTAGATAATCTAGTTTTCATATTTTTCGTTCTACTTTATTTTTTACATGCCCTATGTAACTATTCCATTTTTCAATGGTAATAGACAAAACAGCAAAAGTGAAAATATCTTTAAAATCGGCAAATTTAAAATAGTACATGCACCAGTTTTTCATGTCTGCCCAAATAAAATAATATTAGGTTGAGCCCGCACAGTGATAGGGAGAAAATTTTAAGATATCCTTTAGCAATTTTACAATGTATTTATCATATCTGGCTTTATGTTCATCCATTATCCTCAAAAGTTCTGCTTCTACAATATTTTCCTCGAATGTTATACTTTCCAAACGTAACCATTCTTGAATTAGGGCTTTTTTATGTCACTGAAGTAGGAATTTTTCCAGCTTTTGTCTAAAACAATTAAAACACTGGAGAACGCGGTGAATACGAAAGGAGGCCTTAATTTTTTTTATCCTGCTTATTACTACTTGCAATGAGTACCTATATTGGAATATACATAAATATTTTCCTTGGTAATATAAGCAAGATGTTTGTAAGATTTCACAACAATATGTTAGTCCATTTTCAAGTCATTTTTACGGTAATAAAAAAAATTTCCCATAGAAACTAAGGCAACGGTAATACAGGTTTGTCTGCAGAATGGGAGACATCGCATTCGAAAGAGTTGACTTGAGGCAAAACAGCCGACACTCGCTAACTTTTGGCGCATGGAAATAATATGTATATTAACGGAGATAATAATAACTTTATAAAATCCTAGGTATTTAATAAACATTGTAACTGCGAAAATTGCTAAAAATATTAATAATGTTCGTAACTCACCCAATATACTCAAAAACCCAGAATCTTCTATCTCTATAAAATCTGGAGCGTCTGATTTTACTTCGCATTCGTATTTTCCAGTCGTTTTAAAATCAACATTCCTCAAAATCACTCTCGAATATGAAATACTGTTAACCTGTAAGTGTATGTTTATAAATTATACCTTCTACTTGTCCTTATTACTGATATACAATCTCAGTACTGCATATCGAGAATATCACTGGATTCGGACCATATTTTGATTTAAAAATTGATCTTATCCAATGAAAAACAGATCTATGTTTGTTGTTGTCTCAGTTGAATCTGTTGCTTAAGCATTTCTCTTGGCCGAAGCTGTCGGACGGCCTATGTAAACGATTTCTTTGAAATATTCCTGCTAGACACTCTGCGATAAGCAGTGGAGCGGCTTTGTGAGATTTATTTAATTCATAAATTTGTTTAAATAAATAGAAATATGGCGCTCTCTATACCATGGGCAAATGAAGACAATGAAATTGCACAATGTAGTGAAAATAAAGACAAGTATGAATTTTATAATAAATATTTAGATATTGAAACAGCAAGTTACTCGTATTTTGAATCTGATCTGATAAAGCAATCATAATAAGATTTGGTGAGTTAACTACACTAAATAAATTTTCCATTTAACGAATAGTCACGAAAGGGGTTGCTGTAGATCATTCATGTACACAGAATGTTTGGAAATAAACCTGTCCAGAAAGAACATTTACATTATTTTCTTTAGAAACGTGGCCTTGAAGGTCGAAAACGTTATTGAGTATACTTCCAAACTAGCATGAGAGTGCAAATGATATCTCAAAGACTAGCTAACTGGTATCTTTGCCAGAAAAGGAGTACTATAAGATGCGAATGTCCTGCTCATTTGAATAAAAGTTTCGAAATTCTAGCACCTTGAGAAGTGAGGCAAAAACTTGTAAAACTTGCTCCCTTTGAGAAAAATTTTGGAGGCAAAATAACAAGGTAGAGGGTCATCATGCATAAAATGTCTTTCTAGGTTTAGGTACAAAGCGGCTAAAACTTCAAGAAGACTCTCGAAACTCTTACAACATATCTTTGATTGTTTTAAAAAGCACAGAACGGATTTCCTCTGGAATCGAACAAGAATAGTTTGTGCAAATGGTAAAATTTTGTATTCAAACCACATATATCACAAATACTCTTTTCATAATCTGCGTGAAAAGTAACCTATGAGTTCCATAATAAAAATATTCATGTTTTAATTTCAAAGAGTCACAATATTCTGCTTTTTTGAATCGAACAATAAATCTATATAAATAGATATTGCTTTGAACTGCCAATGAATGGAATCTTACAAACAAAATACCAAACCATTAATATCTCTTATAGAATGAAATCTAGAAGGTACTTGTGATTGATGTTCTATCCACTATCATTTACGCTGTAGAACAAGTGAATATCTAGATATATTCATAATAGTGACACACCTCTTAGTATAATTTACTTTGTAACACTGGGAATCAACTCAATATAAGTTCTACAATACTAACGTTTATATTAACTCCTGGCACTGGAAATATTTCTGTTTGTGGTCTTCGCCAAGGTGTAAATCTAAAGAATTCTTTGTTGTCTTTATACCATTTCACAGTATACAATTTCAAGTTATCAATATAATAATTACACGAAAGAACTGCATTTCCTCCTGCTTGTGCAAAATGTGGTACGTTGGCATGAATGTATGTTGTCTTATTCTTCTTGTTTTCCACAGATGCTGAAATGTTGACAAATTACAATCTTAGTCAAGTGAATCAATCAGTCAAGTGAATATTACTAATTGATGAATTCACTTGAAATAAAATAGAAATTATATTCTAATGAATGAGGAGATCTCAACATTTCTATCACTGACTCTTCCTTCCTTACTCATCTTTAAATCCGTTTGCCTAATTTGTAAGCACGCTTCTCCAATTTCAGAAAGATCGTTGCACTTAGGAACGTAGATCATGACCTTCACCCAGCTACCACAAGTTTAGAATTAGTTGAGGGCTGAAAATTTTACAATGCAAAAAAATGCACAATCACTCGCCAAGTGAAATCAAATCGATATAATCTTTTCACAACAATTTGAGGGCATATGTACTGGAAAGTGCCTTCTACTCTGTAAACGAATTCTATTCTAATAATAATATTTAAATCCGGGTATGCTGCATACTGGTTTAGCATTTACTATAGACTTATATATCAATTATTACCTATTACCTGTAATTTTGTTACACATTGTGGTTTTCTTTTTACTGTATTTTTGTTATTCATTGTAGTTTTCTTCTGTATATTGAAATTTTATTTTATTCGTTACATCTTCATTTATTTGTTTTTATGTTTGGTTTTTAGTCTTTACAAGCTTTTGTCTACAAATTGTAACACTTTTTTCACTATTTTCACTATTTCACTATTTCTCAATTTCTATTAGATTTATGAGATTTTCACGTGTTATGATGAAAATCAACTAATTGCTTGGTGAACTAGAGTTTTGACATTGAATTGAAATTTCATTAACAATAGCGCACAAAAAAATTGAGTCATATAACGAATTGTGAAAATAGGCTATCGCCTATTTAAAAATGGTCGCCGTGGGGTGAACAAATGCTTTTGCCGTTTGTGAAGTTATTTTATGGATTATATTCTCATTATTCTCAGCTCAATTGCGAAAAGGCTTCTTGAAGAGCTGCTACTTAGATTAAGGCGAAATATCCCCCTGAATTGATCTTACAAAACTATTAAATTGTAGAGCTATGTAAGAAGTTTTTGGTCATGCTAAAGACATGCCTCTTCTCTTTCTTAATTGTCTGAATAATGGACGCAACTAATACCTCCTAGTACTTAAGACAAAGATCCTCAAACGAAATTTGTCTATTTGGTTATTACTGGGAAAAAGCAGCCTATTTTAAAAAAGGGTAGTGGTATGATTTATGCCCAAATTTGTCTGTCATTTTCACATATTGACGCTAGCAATGATAACGAAAATTATTTTTTTTTAAGAATATAGATGAATGTTATTGCCTTATGAATAATACAATTCAAATGAATTGGTGACCTATTTTAAATCCAGTCAAACATTTAAATGTTGATTTATCTTCATTCCGTTAATGAAATTCTACAAAGATCTCGTGAATATTCATGAATATATTGATATTTACTTACTGTTACTATTAGTATTAACATACAGATTTCCACTTTTTTGACATGTATAGAACCTTGGAAGATCGGTTATAACCTCACATGAATAATTTCCAGAAGCAAGTTGGGACACGTTTTTCAACACCACTCTTGCCGTGGAGCTTTCGTTTATCTATAACAACCAAAATTGATATATACTACTTAAAAGAATCCTCAACAGTCATGTTGAACGATATATTCCATCGACAAGTTGTGATATGACAGGAAGTTATTCTAGTTGTTAGGTACTTGGATGGATGATTAAGACCTACTAACTAATTTTTAGTATTTGCGATCCACCTACAGCAAAAATAATCCTAGTTTGAGGCGAAATATTCACATAGAATGCTCAAACCGATGACGGATCATTGGTCATACATTTCAATCAATGAGTACTACCACACATACAAAAAAGATATCAAATATTTCCGAAATTTCACATTCATTCAAAAAGCCTTCGACTAATCCACAAGGTTTTAGAAAATTCCTTAACAATCAATATTGTTACAAAGTGTGGTAGCTGGAGCATCTTAAATGCGCGCTGTTCAAGTAAAAACGGAAACCTTCTTAATTTTACGAAAATGATACATCTAAGAACAATATGGAATCTTGTGGAATGTTTTCAAATACTTACCCTCTTGGATTATTTATAGAGATCAAATGTTTAAGCCCTTATTGCCCTTAGACTGGAGCTATAGGATTACCATCTTATATAAGGGTCATACCGGAACTTATTCTAGAGTTTATTATTCTAGAGCTTTTATCTTATAGCTTGTCCTATGAATTGCCTTACGCCACCATTGCCGTGTTTTCCATAGTCCTCCTAGACCTGGCAAGCGTGAGCTAGTCTGTATTTGAGAATGTCCCAAAATATCCAAAATTTGTACCAATGCGGTAACTTGAGTTGAAGACTGAGAGTCCAGACTTTTGTACTACTTTCTGAGTGTCGGGGAAGGCACCACGGATGATGCTCACTACTTAGAATTTCATTGCCTTCCAATTGTAATAATTTTGACAAATGGAAGATAATGTGTAACAGTTGTCACAATTTCAAATATATTTGATCAATAAATGAATAAATATAGTTTAAAACGTGAAAAAACATGCTTTTAAAGCATATCAAATCAAAAAGTTTGACGTACTTTAAAAGCGTTTTTTAGGTTTTTTAACTTTATTTATTTTTCATTTTTTAGTTTCATATACTATGGAAGCGTGTTTCTTGGTTTTTTCAAACTATATTTATTTAATTAATTAATAACCCTCGTATGACTTCGCCACTCTTATACCTACAACTCTTCGAAACTTGTATCCAGCCTAAACGGTGTAGTTGGTATAGTTGTCGAAGTGTTTGATTTCCAACACGGCGATCTGAGGTTCGCATCCTCTGTTGAACTAAATTCTTATTAAATAATCTGCTTGCTCTTTGTCCAAAAGAGAGTAACATACAAACAAAAACCACATACAGGTGAAGCTAATATAAGCGTGTAAAAATTTAATAAATACATACGTCTACGTCAATCCCGGATAGAGGAAATATCATTTTATCAGGTTTGTGCACAGGTGAGTATCTATAGAATTCGAACCTATCTTTGTACCATTTAACAATGTAGAGGGGATTGTCACCAATGTCATATTCACAGACAAGAGTTACATCATCACCAACATTAACCACAGCGGGCATGGTCACATTCTCAATTTTGCAATTCGTGCTCTGGTCATCTAAGATAAGAAATATATTAGTGCAATAAAACCCACATAGGGTTTGAATTTAGCTATGATATTAAGAATTTAGTTATGATATTAAATTGTATATAACGAGCAGTTATAACCTTAACTAATTTTTTTTGGACTTTTAGGTCGAAATAAAATTACATACAATTTACATGTGCTTCGATTAAGTTGAAATTTCTAGAGCGGATGGTAATATTTATAATAGATACTCTATTCCCTACTATCATCGCGCAAACACTTCAAATTACTCCGTTTGAAGGTTTGGACCCTCAGGCTCTTTAGAGATTTATTGCTCCTCCATCGCGCCTTAGACAGTGTAATTGCGAGTGTTGGTTTCAACATAGTAGTATATACAGTATGTGTTTAGAATTTCTAGATGTTTCAGTAAAGCTTATACTCCTTTTTGTTCTCATTATTATTTTCGTCTCTATTGGGTTTCTGAAATGTACTTATTATCCTGTTACCCATTTTCTCGATATTTTTTTGTCTTGTGCCAGTATCATCATCCGAATAATTGTCTGATGCCATTGTTTTCCTATATCTGCTATTTAAGATTCTCTTATTTATTTTTTCTTTGATTGGTTCTGGTTATAAACTATTTCCTATAACTTTATTTCTCATTCTATCCCACTCAGATTTTATTTTTGTAGGTACTTCATCTTGATCACGTTTACTTTACCATTTATTTTCTTTTTAGTTCACCAACGACACATATAGTTTTACTTTTATAGATACTTCTTTCTTATTGAACACTTCTTTATCCAATGCATATGTTACCGGAAATGTGTAATCCGTCATTGTATAAAATTCCTAGAAAATGTATGTAGTTCCTAAAATCGCAAAGAAATGTGTAAAATAAATTATATCAAACACATTTCCTAGGAAATCTATACATTGTCTAAATAGCAATCGGAAATGTAAATATTTGAGATATCAATGGCCATGCGGGGATAGCGGGGCGAGGGGAGGGTATTGTTTTGTTTGATCAGGCAATCTCGCTAGTTCTTCTTGATGCAGAGGATGTACCGGGTACGGAGATGGCACTAAGGTCAGTTGCTAACCTACAATCCACTGGAAGCGGCCAGGAATTTAAAAAATGTCTTTGCAAGAAAAACTGTACCACAGCAAGATGTCTGTGCTATAAAAATAAATTATTGTTTACTTACAAGTTCCATATTGGCTTACCCTGTAAAAAATGAATAGCCATATGGACTGACTCGTTTACATTTAACATAATATAATAGTATAAAGATTTATTTAATATTGTGACATTTATAATTACTTAATTGACAGACTGATTACTTACCAAACGAAAGTTTAACTTTATAAGAATAATATAAGTTGATTTTGTGATGAATACTTTTTAAAAGTTTCTAGATACTTGATTTTCGAAGCGTTAATTAGTATGATAATATGAAGATTATTATATTTTACGATCTGACTGAACGTTTTCTAGATAAAAAAAACCCCATGGATATCCCAATAACTTTTTAAGTGTGTTTGAAACAGTTAACTCTATCCCAAATACTATTTTCATGAATACTAACATTGGCCAGGCGTTACTAACGTACCGTGGTAACTGGTTAGCTCAAGTAGGACAAACAAAATTTTCTGATTACTTAACCTCTGATTACTACTAAGTAGCTTACATTCTACTGATATGAAAAATGAAGAAGATAAGTGATTTTGAATCAAATTTACTATTTGTTTATTAAAAGTACAAAACTCAATAAATAGTGTTGTTCTAAAAGCATTCGTTTATATTTATTAGTACAGAAATGTTTTGTTCGAACAAACTTACTCTTAACATGTAGATCTTTGTATCCTGAACAGAAATCAAAAGTGGGAGCGTCCGTTGAAACTTCGCATGAATATTTTCCTGACGTTCGACTTTCAACATTTTTGAGTACTACTTTTGAATTAGTACTATTGTTTACCTGAAATCAACTGTGAATCAGTATTTTTACAATTAATTACTGCCAATCAAAATATAGGGAGTTCGATCTAGAAAATCACAAATGACAGAAAATTATTAAAACGCGTGTACAACTAAAACATAAAGAAACAATTTTATAAACATGATATCAGCATTGTTTTTAATATAAATTGAAATTATGCAAAATAACTAGGGATGAATTAGACGAATTCGATTCATTCATTTCATAAATTGAATGAAGTCATTTGATTCATTCGATAAACTGAGTTAGTTTATTCAATATTTTAAATTTAAATTTTAAATTTTAAATTTTAAATTTAATTATATTATATTAAATTATATTTTGGGATATAATACATAAAGTTCTTTAAAGACAAATTTTCGGTAATAAAATATATAATTAGGGTTACGGAAATGAAGCGAACCCTTTCGAATCTCTTTCTTAGCTGGTAGTAAACATTTCATATTTTCTATGTCTATCCTTCTAATCGGATCATTATTCTAGGAGTATTTTTGGTTTTATCAAATATTATTTATATTTTTTGCGTGTTGTTTTATAGCAAAAATACTACAAAATATTCATTTCTACATATTCAAAATTACAAATGGCTGTGAGATATAATTTTGAACAAAATATATTTTCTGACATTCTCTGTGAGTGCCAGTCAGACAGTTCAGATGAACTTAGCACACTTAAAATCTGAGAATTTGATGTCATGTGGGTTTGAAGTTCCATATCTATCCAATTGGCCTCCCACTGTATATATTTATCTGAGAAGTTGACAGCTAATTCCAGTAGTTTATTGACTTTCTCATCATAATTCGAACACCGTATGTGTTTTCTTTCATCTCAATAAATTTGTAATTGAAATTTTGTTGAATGATTTTGAACAGATGAACCGAATGCTTATTGGATTGAACTCAGAATTTGTCTTGTGACAGAAATGATTTTTTTCTTGAAAACATTTTCACATTAGATTGATAGAAGTAAGATTGCCCGATAGATATTGATGTCTTTTTATATAGAATTGATGTTGGTATTTCTTCTTCCATTATTATTTTGTGAATGTGCCATTTCATTGTGAAAGTTCATTTAAATTTGGGATATGTATGTAATAAATGAAAAATTTCATCGTAGTTAGACCACATACAGGTATCTAATACTTATACAACAACTAATTCAATAAAACAAAAGCTTACATCAACAGTGACTCCTGGCAATGGAAAAATCATTTTATGTGGAATGTTGCCTGGGGTGTATCTATAAAACTCCAAAGGTCCTTTGAACCATTTCAAATTATAAAGTGGTTCATCGCCAATGTCATAATTACAAACAAGAAGCACGTTATCTCCATTACGAATTTCAGTTGGTATTTCCACACTACTGACTTTGCAGGATACACTTTGGTGAACTACAATGAAAATGTATTTTAGATCTCAATGAACCAACAAAGGTTTCTTATTGGAGACGTGGCAATGAAACACCAAAGTGGACTAACTTTAATATATCTTCCGAGCTTTCGAATACTTATGTATTCATCGTCTGGGAAATAAATAAAAAGATTTTCGGTTTTTTGGTGTTTCATTGCCACGTTCCCAATAAGAAACTCAGCTTATAACTTAGAAACGACCCTCGTTTCTGAGTTATAAGCCTGCCCTTCAAGCGAAATCTGACTTATTATTAAGTATATTTTCTAAATTATACATTCGAACATTATGAATTTTTAGTTTCGAAGTTCGAAGTGGGCACCTAGCACTTCCGGAGTCTATGTAGGATATTTCTTTGAACTTGGAACAGCATTTTGAAATTTTGCCTTATAGCGTGGAAGTTTATTCTATCTATTATTCCAAGAGAACGTGCTGGCCATGCAAATGGACTTCCCCGACCCATCCACCAATTAGGAAAAATGTTATTTTTATATTTTAACTATTAATCTCTTTCAAGTTTGTCCTTATGGTAGTAATATGATCTTCGATAGTATGTAATACAAATGTTTATTTATCTATTCATTAGTTCCCCAAGAAATATTTGATCCTTTTTTAATACCTGTGAATATGTTCAATGAATAATTATAATTTATGATAATATATATAATATATATATATATATATATAAAAGACACATAGTTCATTATAATAGACTACAAATCAAGAACAGTTATTGAAGAGAAAATATTTTTACATAATTCATTCAAGTAATTCATATGTTTCAATGGTATATTTACGTGTTTTTATGATTGCGAAATAAATCTTCAGTAAAAGAATATCATTCCTCACAACTATAATTCGCTTTTAGGGTAGCTAAAAATAAAATGCTCTTTTCGAATTTTGATTATATATTTAGATGATTGAAGTTGCGAATATTCAGTTTTAACATTTTGTTAATCCAGCATACTTACTTCCGATTATCACAAAAATCAACACAAAATGATATTTAAACATTATAGATCTTATTTCTACAAGATATTGCTTTAACTAACGTTATTTTATGTATCAGTCGGCTTATAACAATATTTCATATTTGATTTGATAAAAGGTCAATACTTTGAACTTTTATAATTATTTTATGATATATAGACAGGATCTGTTCAAGCCCAATTAATATATATAGGAAAACAAACGTTGAAAGATTTCTTGAATAAGTCCAACTGAAATCCAATAAAAGCCTAGAGCACACTGAAAATATTGTGTTTGTATAAATACTCCAGCTTGGAAGACGGTAGGGTGTTCTCCAAGTAACAGAATCGTGCCTACCTGTATGTTATGGTATCTTCTCCAGGAGTCTGCTTAGGCTGAGCCATACATTATGGAGCCATCAATTTGCCAGATAGCTTCATCATCCAGTATTGCGAGCGTGAAGCTCTTTATCCTTATTTTCAGCCAATCCTTATGTGTGCCTAAAAGCCCGAAAGAAGTAGAATGCAGTTGTTGCAGATTATATGAAGAACTTCATAACTGATAATCATCACATTACTACAAACCCTTTAAAGAAAATTACTTGAAATAATTCTGTCACTTGACAATTAATGGTAAACTTTACTGTATATCCACAAAAGCGAAATATGTCTCTTTCCGTAATTAGTGTCGACGTTTCTAGAGGCGGTACTCTGAATGTCATCATTTGCGCAAGATTTGAAGTTTTGAAAGTATTGGCAAAACATAACCAATTCCATCATTATAACAGTAGAGCGTCGACTCTTTGCTATCTTAGGATGTTATAAATTAATAAGCAATACGCTTTCCCCTTCCTAGAGATCACATACTGAAGCCAAAGATACCACAAATGGCTACTACCTTTAAAAATAAAAAATTAAGAGAGGTGCATTGATGAACAACTTGCCTAATTGTCTTCCTTGAATAATTATTCTCTATATAACAATTCTTAATTGTTTTTCTACGATGCCTCCTTTCCCTTCAAAATCTCAGCTCATGTTGTCCATTAACGCAGTACAAGGACCGGCTTCGAAAGACAAATTTTCAAAATGCTTTCATTTAAACAGGGTCCGCTGATAGAGGGTAGTCAAATTATTTTCTAGATATGACTGTGATTTCAGATTCCTATGTAGATAAATACTTTTTTACAAAATTTCGAAAAAATCTTCTATATCGATTCGTTTTTAAAAATATATTATATTTGAAAAATAATCAGACTAATATCCAAACTACGATTTTCAATGTCTGATAAGAATGACAAAAAAAGTCTATTTTCCAGAAACTACATTGAGTATATTTGATTTTTTTCCAATGTTTCACCTCAAAAGTGAACAATAGCTCACGGTATCATGTTAGTCGATTATTCACAATTACTTGGGGAATTACTACCAAGTTCATATCATATTTACTGGAAAAAGTTTTATAGTGTAGTTCTCTCAAGCAAATAACAACAAAATCACATTTGAGTGTCTGACGATTCGCAATTATTTACATTCGTGTTTTGGAATGTTTGCAGTTCGAAAGCGCCGTCATGATCAAAGGGAAGCGAAATTGTATACCACTGTGTGTTTTGCTCATGACATAAATTATTAAAAAATAATTTCCATCCTCAACTGTTCAAATATGATTCAATGCTAATTTGATGACACAATTTCAATTCCTTAGAGACAACAGTCTCATAATAGATATTTTCATCATTTCCCAGTAACATCATCTAATTTTCTTCTGTATATTTTTCTAATTATTTTGATATATTGAATTAAGTTGTATCTATACTTTGATGAATTCATTCCCAACTAACTTTTTTCGGAGCCTAATAAATTTTTATCAACTGGAAACTAATATATTCAGAAGAGGTTTCTGAGAAATCAACATTGATAATAGTTTTTTAAGGAAACTCTTAGTGTAAGAATTTTTCTAAGACGCCTAGAAAATACCAAAATACTTTTATAACATTTCATCCAACCTTTGGTGTTGGTAACTTGAAGTTTTTTTAAAACGTTTTGATGGCTTACTTCGTAAAACCCTTATAAATCTCACTTCACCAAATAAATATTCTATAGTTACTACAAAACCTAAAGAATTTTATAAAACTCATAAGCCCTGTAACAACTTTTTTATAGAAAAGGGTGGCACTATATTTTTAAGGTTAAGATGTTCAATAATTGTTATTTATGTTTTAATAACGCTTAGTCAGTAATCGTGGGTATAGTTTCTGATTTAATAATGCATTGTAAGTGAATAAATATGTCAAGAGAGAAATAATTGGCTTCAGTTTTATGAAATAGGTAATCGAAACGTAACCGTTACCATTATGAAACAAAGAATGTTAGATGGGTTTTAAGTCAAGTTATACTTTGCCATGGGAATATGAGTAGCTCTTAGTTCATATTGACCATTATCTTGGTAAAAATGTTCAAAAATGTACAAGACTGGTAACCGAAGAGTAGCAGATGTACGTTTCTAATAATTTTTAAAATGACATTTGACGACAAAAATTTGAAATCAACTTCATTAGCATTATTCTTTAGCTTACTTATCACTATTTTTTCCATTGTTAGTTTCTTCATCTTTCTTTGCATAGGCATATCTATAAAGCAGCGCGAGCCGAATAATCAGTTTTGAATGAAGATGGTTTGCGTAGGAAAAAATAGAAAGTAATTTCTTTGTTGTGATTTGGAAAATAGTTTACGGACTAGGATGAAGAAAAGAAGTAACTGCAAAGATATACTAGTAGAAAAGCAATTAGCAATGCATTTTTGAAACGACATGAAGAGTGTGCTTTCGACATTTTTTCTCAACCTCAACTTGACTTTAGAAGTTTAGAGGATGTTTCAGACTTACCCGTGAGAAAATTTATTTTATTATAATCAAGATAAGAGAGGATCTGAATATTCATCCCTGCAATCGAGTCGAGGCACCAATAAACATTTTGTTTAATAATTCAAGCCGAATTTGATGTTTAACGGAAGAAATGGTTGAAACTTCCTTTATAAGTTGGAGGAGAAGTTATGTTTAGTGTGTGATGAGAGGTTTTGAAGTTGTTTCACATCTAACCAATTTTAAAGTTTCTTTTATTTCCCTTCGTTGTCCACGGATCAATATAGGTTCAGCTGTTTCAACAGAAGATGATAGAAATTCGTTTCTTGATAGAGCAATCGTATTATTCATTCCCTCTTATTTATTCTTTTATATCAAGAATATTTTATTCACCCTCAGATGTATTTCAGTACGTTGCTCTCTCTCTCTTTTTGGAGCAAATCCTGTGCTGGCTGTCTTCTTTCCTCTGCCTTTCATAATGGTCCCGTATAATTTTCCATCGAGCTTGGCATTCATCCCCTAAGACACAATACAAATTATGCTACATCAATGATGAAAATTGTATAAATTCAATTATGATGGTAATATATTCTAAAATCATGAATATTGTTTCAGGTTTCTAGCGACGGGTTAATCACATAGATCTTTACCATTTAGTTTCCGCATATCTTCATCTGCCCTGTGCGAGATTATTCCACAAGTTTTGAAAGCTTTAGGAAAACAGTTCTTGGAAAATATTAAAAGCACATGACGCAATTGACTCTGAATACAGTCGGTCTTATGAAGCGCGACGTTAAGGCTAGTCTGATAAATTTGTTGGGTGGTTTGAAGCATTATCAAGACACGAGCAGAAATGTTTATTGAGCTATTCCTGAAAATTTTATAGTTAACCTTAGTTTTCATTATACCCTCCAATTATATGTAAAATTTATTTAGATACATTCATTTATCTCTGTTGAGTTTTTGGAGTAGGAAACTAGTAGTGATTATCATTTGAAATCTCCGCTATCCTTAACACCCAAAAGAAATGTTAAACGGTATGTCTCAACATTAAATCCTCCTGCTCGTTTCTATTCACGGGTTGTGAATATGCCTGCTCCATCAACATTGTACACTAAATTCTATATGATAGTTTCCTTGTTCAATTGTTGTTTTCGATGTCGCTGTGGATTCATCCGCCGCTTATATATTACCACTCGCTGCTTCTCTTGTAATCTTTATGTTGTGAAGATTATTTTGATGTTTAAATCTATTAAGTCATCCTCGACTAGCAACGAAAGTTTGACTTATGTCATTTGCCTCAGCCTGAATGTTGATTGAAAATCCTTCTTGTTTTTTCCATTATAATAGATTGGCTCAATGAATGCCATATTGCATTCAACGACGTCGTCAATTCATATAAACAGTCATTTTTTTACTTCCTCTGTAAGTTCATTTCTATAACGGGTAATTCAAGTTGCACAACTTGACTCAAAATCGTCCATATTGCTAAAGTTGCCCTTCCTTTCCACAGAATCTAATCTTCAAATCACTGACATTTCAGTTTCAAGTGAATTTTTCTTGTTTATTTGTATATTTGTCGTTTATCGTTATTGTATTAATAAATTTATAGTCATAATAATGTTAACAAATATTTCCAATTATAAAAATGCATCCGTACAGCACTGCATGAATCAAGAAATACATAACTACTCATTTCGGATATGTTTTTGTACATATTTGGGAATCGAGCTCTACAAACAATTTCGGGGAATGCCTAGGTTAAAATAGCAGGAAGAAAGATAGTTTAGTGAAGTTTCTATCAACAACGACTTCGAAAAATTCAGATCTCAAATCCACAAACTCGCCTTTAAATATATTAGACTTCAAACAATTCTGATATGAAAAGTAGTAATAAGTTCATAATTTTTAGTTACTGCAAACTATTTTAGGGTATTTTTCTTAGAGTAGTTGTTATATAATTCATAGTTTTTTCGAAAGAAATAGTTTCCAACACTTTAAAATTTATACCTCCAATTCATAATAATGAATAATCAATATTTGTTAAATTAATAGATAGCTACAATCAAGAAATATGAAGGAATACATTTTGCCTTTGCATCAAACCAATCGACTTATTGAGCTCAAGAATGCAGAGATACTTCCATAAGATAAGGAGATGGGCCCAAGCAACCGTGAATAGTCTGAGAGTGCTTTCTATTATGACGACGGAGGCTAATGACGCCGGAATTGGATAATCTTTGCTGCTTGCGTACCGCCTGGTTCCCGGAACCGCTGCGAAGGTTAGTGAGAACTCTTCACATTAAATAAATAACATTAACTTCCATCCTCGCAGTCTATAATCTGTATTTTTATTTGAATCATTGTTTGAAATTAATAATGAGAGTTGTTGAAAATACATTTCTTGAAATTTACAAGTTGTACCGTGCAAAAAAGCCGACGCAGAGCATAGGGTAGTACAAAATATGATGATTGGGGAAATTGCATCTTTGAGGAGTTATAGGGCCTGATATAGTGCTTAAAATAAAAAACAAAATCTATTTCTTTGTAGCATTTTTATATAAAAATACCCGTACTGTTGTACATTGTAGGAGAATGTTGAAGACATCAAGTAATTGTTATTAGAAGACTGTCAAACAATTCCGGGGCGTTAATTCGGATGATCTAACCTTCAAAATTCACAGAAGTTTTTTAATTGTCTTTTGATAGAAAATAGTCCCATATTTTAAATCTCACATTATTTTTATTTTGAAATTTTTGTTAATTTGAAAGAAAATATCATTTACACATAGCGTTGTGCATTAATTTTATTTTAGATTCAACAAATTGATAGATACGTTATCAATTGGAGAAGAGCAAACTCCTTAAACATCCCCCCAAAGGTTAATGAGCATGAAGGACATTATTAAGGAAAATTATTGACGATTTAAAAGTCATTGGCACTAAAATGAGATGGTGCTCAGTCATGTTTAAACCAATGTTGGTTAAATAATGGTGAAATAGATCTGGAAGAGTAATTTGGAGAAGCTCTAAATAAAACTAAAGTAAGCCTTATCAGTAAAAAGAATTTTGTTTTGAAAATAAATATCTTGAACGATTCGAAAGAAATTCATTCTCTGAATCAAGTCTTCAGGTAATAATTCTTGCACTTTTTGGCGTTAAGATGATCTTAATATGCACCTTTCTCTATAATAATGTTCAAGTGCTACTATGCCGTTGATTATCAATGGTATCCAAAATAAGTTCTTCATGTCGCTCAATGGAATTCTCGAATAACACCATAAAACTTTCCTGTTTCTCGAGCCCGTCTTCCAAAGAAAATGAGTAGCCAGCGAATAAGAAAACTTTTCCTATATTTTTCCACGCTTTTCAACAGTTTTTTTCACAAAAATTAACACCAATAGTATATCAACTTGTCGCTAAACGTTTTAGAATCAAATTATCCATAGTAGGAATATAAAATTGTTCAGACCTTATTACAGATAAAAAACTTCTATGAAATTTCAAGGTGAGGTTACCTGTAATCAACCCTCTAAAATGGTTCAATCGCCTTCTATTTACTATTGCTTAATGCCGCCAACAGTCTCATAAAGTGTGCTAAATTTGTGATTTTCAGCAAAAGGGTTGCAAATAGATTAATTTTTCTCGAAAATTTGGGCCCTACATTGAGGCCCAAGAACAATATTTCAGGTCAGGTTGAATAAAAAATTTCAGCCAACTATATATTTTAAAGTTTTAATAATGTAAGCTATATTTTCTGATAGCTTCTGACACGTACTAAGTAGATTTTTATAAACCATATGTCATCTGTCGTTTTGCAAATACATTTTCCTGCATTATTAAATTAAAATACTCCTCTCTATCCAGTCTTTGCTCCAATTGTTCGGTCTTCAGGTCATGGTCTGTATTTTTCTGTTTCCCTTCACGCTATCATCCATAAAACAAGTGGTAAACAAAGGTCATACTAATGAATAACAACAAAGTAAAAGCAATCGTGAATAATTTCCGATACCGCGCAAAGCAACATCATTAACAAACTCCGTAGCGTCATATAAATAAAAATACGGATACCAATGTCAAGAGCTGCTTCCGTTCAATTTCATATACTTTGCCGAGGACATCCATCGTATGTTCAATAGCTACATTTGGCCTATTATAACAAATGGGGCGGAAACTTAAACTAAAATCAATGAACCGCATAGAGATCTTTGGGAAGTTATTGGAGATTCCTTGGATGGATCGGGTCACGATTGAGGAAGTACTTGAAAGAGCCGACGTTGATAGCAAATTATTAAAAACTATAATACATCGCAAAATCTCTTATCTGGGTCACTTGTTTCGATACAATCAATATCTTGAAATTAATATTATTGGGTGAAAAAGAAGAACCAGATTATTGAAAATAATATTTTGCCAAAAATCAGTGGGAGGAACGTGGATGATATATTTGTACTAACTGATTAAAGAAAATTAAATTTCATTGATACACACAAGGGCAAATCAAATAAAATGATTCCTACTATTCACCTCTGAAAATTATGTCGAAAATGTTGTATTCTGTTCTTTCTTGGATGCTGCCTCGACGAATATTGAATTACATCTCAATGTCAATCGACTTTTTTTGTCGATATAAACATCTCCAATTGCTCTTAATTGTAAGGAGAGGTTTGTAAACATTTACTAGTTTCGACGTTATTTTATCTCATCAGAGTGGTATAATAAACTCTTAATCGAGTAGATGCCCGAACTGAAGACAATGCCAAAAGGCGCATCTATTTATTTCATATAGTTAAACATTCACCAGAAAGCGTTACTTGACGTTATCCTCACTTCCAACTACGAACCACTGGTCAGGTAGAAAATCAGGCGGTAAAGTAGATTCCATTTCGATGTTATATGAGGTGTATCAAGTATATCAAAACAAATGATTTCTATTAATCACTTCCAAAAATTGTTTCGAAATCTCATATTTTGAAAATGTCATCTGTCGTTCTTCAAAGTAGAAAACAACTACTTTCCTGGCTAATGCCTCGACGAATATTGAATAGTATCTCCTCTGAAGAGCGTGACGTCCATCGACCTTTTTGTCGATGATGGGAATGTTGATAAAGGCAAAATGATTATACAACTTACATTTAGACTTTTGTTCATAACATTATATATAGTTTTACTTCACAAGGCTTTTAAACAATTTTATTACGTGTAGTGTCATACTCGGACTACTCAAGCGCCATTTGTTTATCAATCTAAATACTATAATAACGCACCTTACACATCAACAGTATGTCAAAGAGAGTTGTATGTTGGCAGTTATAATTCAAAAATGACAATTTTGTGGATTAGGACTATTCTCCACTATGGTGCCGATTCACGAAGATTCCATTTCAAATGTTTAGGTAAGTAATTGGTGTAAAATCTATAATTGACTTAACTCTGCCATTGCTGCTACCCCACTGGACGTCCTGGCCATTTACGTCGCAGCGTAGCAGTAACAGCTCCCTTTGTGATCTGGCTACTTCTTCCAAGTTTCGGATTGCTTTTAGTGATTTTAGCTTATTTCTTGTCCTGAGTATTCCTCTATTTCTTTTCTGTGACTGTATAACTCTCGTTTCTACTTCGGCATGTTGGAGTTCAAAATCGCCTTTACTTAACGCACAAAAATAGTTCATCGGATGTGTTTTGATTAGTATCATTTGAAAACATATTTTTTTATTCTCTGGTCGGTTTGATGTAATTAACGTGAAGGATATAAACATACATATTCCAATCAAAAGAGTGTCACATTTGTTCGATGCACTAATAAATAATCTGATGTTATTTAGATGTAAATTTCATGTTTTGCAATATATCTGTCAAAAGTTAAAAATCGCAGTTATATATTATAAAATGTATCACAAAGATAAATTGAATAATACTTTTATACGAGTTATTTATATAAAACCAAAAATTATGAATATTGAGTTTCCGTACAAATAATATTTATCATTCACAATGATTCAGATCAACGGGGACAAATTTACTAATTCGCTTTAAAAACCCGAGGTGTTTGATGGATTTTAACAATGAGTTTGTCATCATAGCACAATGTACATCCTCGATATACCAAATACGAAGGGAACAAGTAGATATCGTCTGCGTGAAGGTAAAAGTCATAAAATAACAAAATAAATTTTTTTCTGGAGAGCAATAAACGGGGTTAAGCTCATAAGAAATAGTAAAACGATGATAAGTCATTTAAAACTGAAACCTAACCGATCAATTCCTTGTTTTAAACTAATTTTTAATTATCTAACCTTTTTAACCTTTTTTGAAATTAACACTTGACTCATATTGGACGAAAATTTTATTTACACAAAAATATTTCAAGTACAGTAAATCAGTGAAAGAGAGAGAGAAATGCTTTATTGTCAAAAATTTGTCACAATTTGTAGACAAAAGCTTCAAAAACTAAAAAAAAAACATGAAAATAACTAAATAAAGATACAAATAAAATGAAATTTCAATATTCAGAAAAAAACTACAATGGATAACAAAATTGGCAAGTGCTTACGAATTAGGCAAACGTATTCTAAGATAAATAAGGAAGGAAGAGTCAGAATTTTTAATCTTTTAGTGAAGTCTCTGCAGTGAGTTATGATGTTTAGTCCGAGTAAATATCCAATAGCTCCCTTTTGTAGTTCGAAGATTATTTTTACGATTATCACAATCGAAAGCCTTAGAAAAATCGCAAAAAATTGTTGCAATATAGTTATAACTGTTTAGGCTACAAAAGACATTATTTGGGAGGGAGAATGTAGCATCATTTGTGCATTTGTTACTTAAAACCCCTAATTGATGGGTAGTAAGTATTTTATATTTAAACAGAAATTATAAAATATGATAGATAACGTGGAAAGAGTGGAATGCGGCGATAATTTGATGCTTGTTTTTTATCTCCTCCATTATGCATAGGTATAATTTTAGCCCTCTTAAGGCAATTGGGAAGAGGGTCATTTTCAAATAAAACGTTAATTGAAGTGGTGAAATGAAATGTTATTCTTATATAATACATTTATTAGAAGAGAGAAACGTTTCAAAAATATTTTGTAATCAAAGAAAAACACCAAAAAAATAAAATATCATATACACAAAAATTACACAGGACAAAATTACTCGAGAGTCCATTCTTCATCGCTGATATCATCTAGACAAGGCTCTAAGGCTTTTAAGCACAGTATATATCTATACCACTTCTGATTTTTTTGGTAAATATAGAAAGGGAACAAGAAACCTGAAAATAACAAACACATGACTCCAGCACAAAAATTTTGCGCGTAAAGATCTGTGGTAAATGTGATTATGAAGGTTTTGTATATCATGATTATGTTTCGAGACGTCATTATTACGAGTATTACGTGAAAATAGATAAGATTACTAACGCAGTCAGAAAAAAAACAGCTACAGATTTGGATTAACGACTAAAGATAATTCATCGCACCTTGTCGAGCAATATTCGTCGTAGAGTCCCGATAAACCTCCATGTGACTTTTACTTCTCTGATTCAAAATAAACTGAAAGAATTCGATCTAAAATAGACAGCTTGGCTCCAACTGAATTTTAACATCGAAATGTTACGATAGTTGAAACACCTCAACATCCGGGAAACAAAAAAAATTCATTGGAGGAACGTACTACCAACAAATCAAAAACCGAAGTTTTTGCTAAGCAAAGTTGTCCTAGTTGAGAAAAAACACTCGCACTGGGTGATTATTTCTTGCAGTGAATCAAATTTTTCACTCAGTCTTTTATCGCCATCGTTTATCACCAAACTGCCTTTGTGGAGTAGCCATTGAAAACACTACAATCCAATTGTGGCTGTTAATTAAGGTTTGTGGAAATTATATGGAAAAAACGAGGGAGTGAATTTGTTGAAAGACGGGGAAAAGTACTTGGTCACCTACGAAATGAATGATAGATACTTGCTGATACCAAGCAGCACTTTCTAGGGGCACTTTGAAAATTCAATTAGTTAGTAATCTTGGAGGACTTTCTGCCGACACAGATAGAAAAATGCTTCCTTTGCTTCTGGCTCAAAAAATAATGTAAAATACTAATGGGATTATAAGGCTAACTAAAAATCAAATTATTGTTCTATCCAAGAAGCTATAACAATCTCGATGTCTATATGCTGGTTTTATCTGAATGTTGAAGCTTTTGTCACTTTTTGTGATTCCAAAACTGTTTTTCTTAACCAACTTGATTATATATGTAATAAAATTTGTTATACATTCAATAAAATATTTTTTCTATCAAGTCTTTTATGCAAATAGACCGATTCTGTTTATATTTTTCCTGCTGCTTGTTTTAAAATGAGACCGGAAATAACATTGCGATTGAATTTGGAAACGATTTAAATTCTGAAACTACTCTATTTACTGGAAATCTTAACGTTAACTAATTATTTATTTATATTGCCTCTTTCTGCATTATTAACTCTTCCGTGGAATCATCCGAAGACCCAATAAAACTTTAATTATAACTCCCTTCCAAGCCGTCGGTCTGTTTGCTCCGATCGAACTTTTCAAAAAAGAGTATATGGGCTAGCTGTTATTGTAATAATTTCAAAATATCGAAATCAGATGCGCTCATCGATTTTTTTTTATCTTTTGTTCCAATATTGTAGAAGATAAAAGAAAAAATTCTGATATTTAACTTGAACCTCTCACAAGTTTGATGTACGACATTTACAAATTTGTAACAAAGTTGTAACCAGAATTTTCAGTGTTTTCAAGTCACGACATTCATTTTACCAACAATTGCTAGCCTTTAGTCAACAGATTCAGAGTATATACTCTTGAAAGTTCAAATGTATCAAGTAAATAATTCTTATTAAAAATAAATAGTGCAAAAGTTGTTTAATTGCCTAAGAACATTATGTTTTTGAATAAATATAGTCTCAATTACATAAACTGTGTCATAAAAGAAATGGGAACTTCTCAAAAAGATGTTTAACATCTTTTCAAAAAAAGATCTTACGAAAATAACGAATTTCAATAGTGGACCATAGCTTCATGAAAGAAGTACAATGGTGATTAACATTGTTACTTGTAATGTTCAATTCACAGTGACAGATTTTTGAATATTGTCTTAATTATAAACTGATTTATTTGATTAAAAAAGCTCTCTGAAACTCACTGAATTCAAGTAGCTCCAAAGGCATTTGTCAAGTACTCCTCAATATTTGTAAACAGAAATCCACACCTCCACGCCAGAATAGGATTCATGGAATGTTATTGTTCAAAAAATTTGAGGCATTTGAGACGCATCCTGGACTGACAGAATCACCAACGATGAAGTACTAAGACGCATTGGTCGAAAAGAAAACGGTTGACAATAATTGTCTTAATAATTATTATTAAGAAAGGCATCGGCAGGAAGAAGAAATCCTGGCTCCGTAACATAAGAGAATAGACAAATCTCAGCGTCGGAGAATTGTTTCATGTTGCGAGGGACAGAGACGCAATTTAAAACGTCAACCTTCAATGAGAAGACAGCATGAGGAGAAGAAGAAGAACAATGCAAACAAAGAGAGTCCCTCATAATATCTACACCATTTCCAGTGTTTTTGTAAAAACTAGATTTCTTGTAAACAAGATACTGCTCAAGTAGTTTGGCATAAAACAGATAACGGTAGTGGTAAGTATCATACAGTTCTATGTAACTTGTTTCATGAATAGTGCTATTGTAAGAAATTCTTATACAAAGTGTGGTTTTTAAATAAAGAAACTGACGATGATATTATTTAATTTTCAATTTATTCATTATTACTTATCTTTACTTTCAGTATATCCCCGTCTGTATATATACAAAGCTTCATTATGAACTAACATTGTTTGAAACTGTGCTGGAAGTTTCCTTCTTGCAGCTCCTTCGAGACGTGTACAGCTTCAAAGGACTTAAGCCCTGCTTATATGTTTACAACAAACAATTATTAGGCACTTTTTCAATAAATTAGGGCCATATTTAATGGCATTCAAATCGTCATAAGAAACATTTTTACGATTTTTTCGTGGGTGAAATATGAAAATAATTTACCAATTTGACATACACTTTTTACAGGTTTGTAACCGTGTCTTACAAAATTTGGCAATCAATGCTCACACTTTTAGTACTCGTATTCATTCATAAGCCATAGACCCACATTAATGATTTTTTTCGGATACTACTACTTAGGCAGAGGAAATCTAAGTGATGCTTTTTATTGAACTTATGAATCAGATTGCTCCTATACTAACAACTCAAACTCTCTAGTACTTCCTCTTAAAGGGTTTCATTTCTCCTAACACGCTAACCCTGATTTACTGTTTAAATCGAAATACATAACTGTATCCAGTCACGATATACTTTCAGCTATTAGAGGAGAAGACGGTTTATTTCTACAAAGGGTACCGGTTTATATCTCTATTTATACCTTGATCTAGTTTTCATGATATAACATTGCAGTTTGGATTGATATAGACGTAAAGATCCGTTTTATTGATGATAACCACTTGTATGAAAAAAATAATTCTATTTTCACGAATTCGTCTTTTAATTTGTAGATTATGTTACTGCAATGTTTGTCTTAGATCTTAATTTGTTTAAACTGTTTTTTATCGAGGGAAGGGTAAATTTATACGCACTGTCTTTTACGTTCTTAATTTATTTAAACACTTACAATAGACTTACAACAAACTTATGTAATAATAATTATTATTTAATTAACTACTCACTAACTAATTTTATAATTTTTTTGAAGCCACCGGTTACGTTTCTATTTCGTTCTGACTTTTAATTATAAACTTACTCACGCCGAGAGAAAGAGAAAGAGAGCGTTTTGATTTGTAGGGTATATTTTAGGTGGGATAAGAAAATTTTTTATAGAGAGAAAGGTCCATTGGAATTGGCTCTGATGTGGGAGTTTCTCCTCTGCAGGGCTGAAATTGTGGTGATAGATTTGTGAGTACGCTGGTTTAGACTGAAAAAAGCAAAAAATCGTACAACCAAACGGGGTTCGAAGAAGAAGTAAGAAAGAAAGCTCCAGTCTAAAAAAAGGATTCTTTCCAGTTTGGGTATATATTGTGTAATTCCTTTTTTTTCAAATTTTTTTTCTATTTTGTTTATTTTTAATAGGAAAGCGGGTAATTGGGAAGCGGGCGGGTACAGCTTTTGCTGCACTATTCCCTATTTTCGACCATTTAGCTGGTAAACCGTTTCACCAGGAAACGTTAGAATACCTACAACACCGTCAAAGTGGTGTGAAAGATTGGGTTTCATCTAATGACTATGAAAGAATTATCTAAGAAGATAAGGTAGTTCTCACGGAGGTCTTCGTACGCTGTTAATAGCAGCCAAAGGGGCGGTTAGGGGAGTTTCCTTTTGGGGTTTGAGGCGAGGAGCCGAATATAGGCCAGATACGGGGTGAGAATACTTTCTTTGTTTGATTCGATAGTAAAAATAATGTAACGGGCTTGTAGGTCATTTAGATAGATTGGAAAGTGGTTTGCTACTTCCAATCAATCTGCTATTGTATATATATTTTCCACATAACCAAATTTTATGTGAAAAGCAAGTACATGAGGGTGAGCCCTATTACACTCGACTAATTCGAGTGGTATCTGCTGTGTAAAGGTGTCTGTCTATATTGATCTTAAACTTCTGTAAGTTGTATTGTTGTGTGCCGATGAATTAACGTTCTGCAAATATTGCTCTAAGGGGTATGTTATTGGGCAGGTCGGAAGAGCATCTGCCGTAGTAGTATCGGTAAAACAAAGTCAGGTCGGTGACCTTTCTTCTATGCTCTAAGCTGTCCAAGTTTCTTGTCAACTCTGGATCGTCTATGAGTCGAATTGCTCTCTTCTATAATGATTTGAGCATCTTTAGAGTATGCTTGGTAGCCGAGCTCCGAATATGCGAGCAATACTTCAAAGATGAACGAATCTTGACATTGTAGATGTTGCAAAATATATAGCTTTTTGACTTCAATGTTTTGTGAAGCTGCCTCAGCTAATTCAGCCACGTGACTCTGCCAGGACATAATGCCCACAACCTCAGTACTCAACAGCGATTTTAGTCCTGATAGGACCAAATCCTGAGCCTTCTTTATAAAAATAGCAGTGTGGGTCTTTGCTGCATTAAACTCAATCAGATTGCTTCCACCTCAGTCTAGAATGTTTTGAAGACCAATCTCTACTAATTTTTGAAAAGCTAGAATACAATTTTACTTTTAGCATGACATAATAATTCTGTTTTAACTCAAAAAAATATTATGTTATGACAAGAAGAAAGTCTCTCTTTCTTACTTTACAATTAAATACATGCGTTTCCATGGTGATCTGTCGAAAGATTCATTTTCTTGGTTTGTAATGACTGGTGTGAAATCTTAATTTTATAGAACTGCAGAATGTCACTGGAATGTTGAAAAAATATTAGTAGTGAAGAAAGAGACTAGATGAAATTCTGTCATGACATAATAATTTAATACGGATCAAAACAATTTGTTGCGTGAATGTATCATAAATTCCTGTATTTTTCATATAAAGTTTGAGGAACATATTAAACTAGATTTAAAGAGTCAAAACGTCGTTTTTGTTGTCTTCAATATCCATCATATGACAGTCTTGTAGTAGTTCGACCACGTCACGACGAGGAAATTACATTAATTCGTTATCCATCAATTTTCCTCATAGTAGCCATTACTTGCAGATGCAGCTGACTACCGATACCGACCAAACTTTCTTATATCGTCCATGTATTGCTGACAGGTCCTAGATACCAAAGTTTATCACCAGAGGTGGCATTAGCCTGAACCAAAGTAATTTCAGTTTTTTTACACCCTAGAACTACGAGATAGCAATAAGTATTTTGCGGCTAATAAAGAATGTTAATCGTTGAATTTATCAATATGTAATGTTATTTCTAGTATCATTAATTCTAAATCACCTATGGATTGTCATTCTCAATTATTCACGAATCCAATAATGTGGAAGTAAAGTAAAAATGGACTCTGGGAATTGGGTAGAAAATATTTTATAACCAGCCATTCCATTTATTATTATTCACAGTTCTACGATTGTGAAACTTCTCAAACTAAAAAAAAAAAACATAAAATGATCATTCCATTCCAACGACGACTTTTATTGGTGTCATTAAAAGAAAATTTAGAAGAGGTATATTACTCTCAGAATGTCGGTTGGATTTGTATCGTTGTTAAACTGAAAATTCAAATTAAATATGACGCTATAAATAGAATATACACTATCGGTCAAAATCAAAATAGGAATTTGTTTTAACCACAATTTTCCATTGTTCATATAAAAAACGACAATAATCATAAAAGTTTAGAAAAAAAGAAATTGATATTCTGAATTTGAATAACATTATACAGTATTAGGAATGTTATATAACTTTACAAGGAAAGCAATCCAGTGATCACAAAGCTCCTTCATACATTAATTACTGTAGAAGAGCTCTGAAACGAATAATAAAACAAAATAACCGTGTGAATTATGACCAGTTAACTGAACTATGAAAAGGTAAATGAAAGAAGATGAGAATCAAAATTCACAGAGATGTTAGAAACTTTTATATTAGTAGCCTAAAGTAGCATTTCTAAAGTTTTGTTAAATATTGTTAATTTTAGACTAAAAAAACCTTTTAATGATCTCAACACAAGAAAAAGATTCAATTTTCTGAGCCATAGGAATAGGAACTTGAAACACTGGAACAAATTACATTGAAGTGATGCGTCTCATTTTGAATTCTGTATAGGTGACAGTCGTGAAATGAATGGAGCTTTCGTCCAGATAATCAGGAACGAAAAGTTAAATTTCCGGCCTCCATTATGGTGTAGAGGCTGATTTCGGCGAAAGGTGTCAGGCGGTTATACGTCCGGGATAGTATTGCCAATAATAATAAATTCTTCAAACATTTTTGAGACATCATCCCATAAACTTTCAGATACTGGGAGGATTTTATAATCCAGCAAGACGGGACTTCCTATCGTCCACCAAAAACGCTATTGAATTGGTTTAAGGGCACCAATATATCATTAACAAAATTAGTTTCATCTGATCTATCATCCATAAAGACTATATGGCATAAAACGAAAAAGAACGTGTGAGCAACTACAAGATCAGTTGATGCACGACACACAATTGTCAGAAACTTGTAACTTCAAAGCCCTGGAAAAAACATGCTCTCATATTATTTATTTATTTTCGATTTTTTCTTAGAAATAAGTTGTGAATAGTGAGTAAGTGTTGGAAAAACGCTTTATAAAGCGAAAAGAACTTTTCCACACGATTGAATAGGATTTCTTCGTATCAATTATCAATTTTTAAAGATTCTAAAAAAGTACTAATTTGACCGTATTTCTTATTATGAACGATGGTTTGCTACATTTTTAATGGCGAACGTACTCAGAACGTGTTATCATACTAGTGCTTTACGAGTTGTTCACAGAATCTTGAAACATTGATCTTGGTCAAAAAATGAAATTAAAGAAGAACCATCTTGAGCCACCGTGTTTCCCTGGTTTTCAGAGTTCAATCGTAGTTGCTACAGGAAGGTCGTCAAAAGTCAGCTGTTGTAACAGAAAACTTCAATGCTGTGCGTAAACTGATATTGCAAAATCGTCATGTGACAAAACGAGAGTTTGAAGCATACATGTCATTAGTTCTAATCAGGGAAACTAATCGCAGAAAACGAATCATTCTCCACCAGGACAATGTGAGCTCTAACACATCAATTCAAATAAAAACGTTTTTGAAAAGTCAAAACATCGAATTAATGCGTCATCCACCATACCAGTCTTTGTTTGGCACCTAATAATTTCTTTCTATTCCCGAAGGTAAAAATGCATTGTTTAAATCAACGTTTACACCTGAAGAAACTGTTGATGCACTCAAATCACATGCTTTAGACGAATTTCAATCGGAATGAAAAAATGTTTAGAATTGGTTCAAATGCATGCAGAAGTGTATTGATTGATTGATTAATGGAGAATCTAAAAACTTAAGTAGCAACTCTCCTATTGTTATTTATTGTATTTTTCAGGTGTTTACTTAATATACAGGTTATATTTTTTGTGTATTCATTTAGTTATCTGAGTTTATTTCAAAGTTATTTGCAAACTTTGTCATCAAACTGTGAACAATTTTTTGATATATAAGCATTCTTCTCTGTATTAGTATAGTTTTAATATAATTTGAACTTTCCTAGTACATACAAATTGATTTTATATTTTATTTATGAAGTTATAGATATATTGGCTATACAAGTGGGAGGATTATCCTCAAAAATTCACGAAAATTGTGAAAGATATGAGGCTTATTTCTCAATCTTTCTTTCATTTCATTTTATCGTTTCCTCTATAGTTTATTTTTATTATTATTTATATAAACCAATTTTCATATTATTTAGTAATCTGTTAAGTCCAATTCTGTATATATCCGAAATCAATTTAAGTATCATCAAAAATAAATTGGGGCAAAGTTTCCACATTGTAACAAGTTTCCGGCAATATGAAGCTAGTTTCAATCTGTTGTTATTTGGTTCTTACAACCAATACTAAAAGCACATTTCCTGATGCTGTTTCAAACCTTTTATAAGTTTTTTATGACATAAGTGGAATATTCACCTTCGTAGTGTCAAGTATAAAATTTTTCACTGTGACCCTAAGCATTGGTTACGGCTTAAAGTGGAAGAAATTTTAAATGCTAAAAGAAGTTTATCATTATCTGATGTATTTCAAAATCACTACTAAATGCTAACAAACTTTTGAGGTAACTAAATAGTTATTGTTACTTTTATTGGAAAATAATATTTTCATCATGGTTATTAGCACTTATTTTGTCCCATTTAACATTTTGGTTTCTAACGATAACGATTCATTTCAAATTGTTTTCAAAACATGAATTGTAATTGTAAAAATTGTGATGTAGTTTTATTGAATATGTGAAAGGTAGGATCATCAGAAAAATTATATGGCTAATCTCGTTTGTCTTGATTATACCGTCTGACATTCGAACATAGTAGTAGGAGGCAATATTACGATCCTTGTGACTAAGATTTGTCGTTTGTGAAAGTCCTGGGACGTCATAAGTTTTATAAGCTGACGATCTACGGTTTCATCCTTGTCAAATCTGGAAGCTCTCGTGGTTGTACAATATTCAAGAGCAACAGTTCGTGGTCGCGCAGACCATCAATTTTTGCCCACATAGTTTAATACCCATCCGACTATATTTATGAGGATAATAGAATAATAAACTGTAAATAAAAATGTGTTGTGAGACCATTTCATAGAACTTAAACAACGAAGAAAATATTCAATTTTTTTGATGAGTAGAATTTTATTTTAAAATGAATTATAGGATAAATATAATAAAGAAAAGTTCGAAATTAGTAAATATTCCAACACGTATTGTACTAATAAACTGTAAGGAATTTATCTTTGAATTATACATCTTGTTATGAGACACATAATTACCCTATCCTATTGATTCTTAAGCTTGTCATTGACTAGAAGGCTCAGTTGCCATTAAGGAATGGGGCTGATGTTGTTTGCGTTCCAGAAATCGCATTACAGCTCCTCTCTAATTTTCCTCTCGAGAGGTGTTGTAATTACCCTCTTAGCATGTATTCATTAATTAGACACATCGTTGTTGCTATAAATGAGACTTCCATGCATAGACGGCGGTAAATATTATTAAGGAAAAAGTTTTTTAAAACATTTTTTAAGATTGTTCGAGTAGTAGTCATCACTACTTTTTTTAGTTTTGGCTAAAAAAACACAGTGATAATTATTATTAATATTCGATAAACTATTATTTCACACATACCCCAGACAAACTGCTGTCTATTCTAGCTCTATTTAAATTGAGCTATAGTTCATTCTACTCCACATACCTTTCAACAATAGCCCGTAAATGCACTTTTTTCGAGCTGACCGATCTTCCTTGGATAATGTAGAATACTCCATAATCCCAATGTAGCAAATTCACATAAACAAGTGAAAGAAGTTGCTGTTTTAGATATTGCTGTGTTTTGTTTTTAGTGACTTTTTCAATAAAATTCTTCCAGTTTTCAAATAAAAATTCGCGAATTATAGGAGTATGCTAAAATTCTTGTATTCAGGTATCAGGAGAATGATTCGTCGACGCTGACTCAAATATAGATGAAGTAGGTCATATAAGTCAGCGATCAGAAGCCTAAGATACTGAGAAATATCAGATAAAATAATAAGCGCATTCGTCAAGAAAACAAAACAAGACCAAAACATCGCGCTAAGTTCGTAAAAAGTTATTTCCATGATCAAATAATAGAGTCTATAGTGGAATGAACTAATCAGTTGATACAGGAGAGACCTGCAGGTTATACAAGTTGGCCCACAAGTCCATCAGATACAGAAGCGTTGGTTGGTTTTCTATATTTGGCTGTTAGAATGGGGAGTAGATTGAATTTGGAGGAATTGTGGCACAGACTTGAACGTTTCTAGGGCTACAATATTACTGAAGAGATTTTTTTCTTATTTCGTTGCTTAAGGCTTGACAAAAAACAAAATCGGAATGAGAGAGCATCAGTTGATAAGTTGGCACCAATAAGGTCCATATTCGATAGGTTTGATGAAAATTGTCAGCAGTACTACAGCCAAAAGTACACTAGACTTTTGTAAACATAATTCGGTATAAAATCTGTATTTTAATAACTGCTTTGTCATTTGTTTGCTATTATACTTTCAATAACCAATATTTACTTTTACAATAAATTTCGTCGTCATATTACATCCGCCGTTTTGTTTTCCGAAAAACCATTGCCAAATTATCAATCCCGAAAAACCTCGACTATCAAATTCCAATAATATTATTCCATTTTCCTAATTTTTGCAAGAATGTTTGACATTATCGCCCTCAGTGCGACGCCTGAGTACATAAATATCATGTAAGTAAACTTTGGAAACCGACGTTATTTGTGAAACACTATGAAAATATTTCACATTATTATAATAGTTAAAAAAATAACCGGCTCCCTTCTTAATCTTTTGGACTATTGCGATTGAACACCCACAGATTTTTTAGGCAAAAATTTTTATTCTATTCTTGTTGAGTATTTGACACATATAGGGCCATATGACAAATGAAATTAGGAGACTACCAAGATTTCTTATCAATTCTAATAAGTTGAGTTAATTAATAAAGTCCAACCAAACTTCCTTATTAACGGAGAATAATACTCAATACGATCAAGAAGTGAACCAACGTTATGCGATCGTTGTATGATTCACCTTATCAACTGCTTCATTCCACATTAGTACAGTTGAAGTTAGTCTAGAGACGCGAGATATCACTCAACGTATTCGGAACAGATAATCAGATCAACCCTATCTAATTAGTTACTCTAAAGTGTACTGTATACTGCCAGTAAATTATAATCTGTGTGGGAATAGCTAATCGTCGTTTCTATGAGACAGCTAGACCTGTTTTGCAATTGGGAAGACGTCCATGGGAAAAGCCTGCGAAACCTTGACTCGTGTTTTTTAAAACCGGTAATTTATGGATGGAAGAAGGTATTAGGGTCAACTAAGAGATTGCTTTCCAATTAATGAGAAGTTTGGGAATGTATGATAGAAATTTAAGTAATGTCTGTGAGGATTGCATAAACTAATTACTCCTCTGAGTTAATCTACAATTACTTACCCATTTAGTCAATAACCTCTTATAATAGATGGATTTGCTACCTTCTGAATATCTGTACATCATAAGACTACATTACGAAAATTTCTTCTGAGTAATTCGTTCGTATAAATAAACATAGATTGAGTGATAACTTTCTCCAGTGTTTCGAAACATTACACGTTGTGAAGGCATTCAAATCTATTTTAATAAAACTCAATTTGCTCTCTCAAGAAGTTCATTTCGAAAACATCAGAAAGTGTTTACAAGTCGTCGGGAATAAGAAAGAAAAGTGGAAGTCTCACATCAGAGTTCCATCCAGGGCTAATATATTATTCAACCCTCACTACAAGACTCAAATTATAGTAAGAATGCGACGAACGTCTTTCGGAAAGTAGAACTCACCCGGAATTCGGAAATATTTCGAGAATGCAGGGACGGGCCAACAAGCAAAGACTAAAAGTATATCGCAAACAGAACTTAATAACGGGACACATAAAAAAGGATATAAAAACTAATAGAAATAAGATAAATTTGATTCTCCTGCATTATTTGGAATTCGTGAAAAATCTTGTTGTGAATATTGTAAGCAAAAACAAAATAAGACATGAAACTATTGACGGTTGCTAGATCAGGATTTGGTTATGTCAGACCTCAGCTCCATTAATGGCAGTTTGGCGACTCCTACTGAAGCCTGCAAACTCAGCACCTTTAGTAGCAGCGTTTGAGAACAGCATAATAAATAAAAACTCACCTCGGATTCTAGCCTTAGTGCTGTCAGCGGTTGCTATAAGCACATCTAATGCACTACCTCTCAAAATTCGTTGATTTATATCGGCTCACCTGGGTTTGTGCCAATTATTTTAGTAAAACTTGAGACACTTACTCCGCTCCGAATCTTATCTTTGCCGTAGGCTATGTGGTGGATGGGCTGCTGACTCTTCGTTAACTGCCTTCCAAACATTGAGACGACTACCAGTATTACCCTTCTACCATTCCGCTGGACGTCAGCGCCGATTCTGGCTTGGACTGGGAAAAATTAATCTACAAACAGAGGTGTCGATCGTTCTTTGGTTGACTTATCTCGTCGATGAGAACGGCGGTTCGACTCTCCTCCTTGACTCTGTAGAATCTTTATTATTGCTGTTAGCGTTTCATTTTCTCAAGTGGTGTGAATGGTACACTTTTCCGGTATTTCATCCTGTGACATAGCGAAGATATGATTATTTTTTAAGAGAGGTCTCAGTTCATTCTTGGTGAATCATCTCCTAAATATTCTGAGTAAGGCTTTATTGATTTTCCTATATTATATGGAGAACTAGAAGATTTGGTATCACTTGAAGTGCAGCTATTGTGTATATTCTCATGCCCCCGATTTTTAATATGCAATCCGGTCTTTATACCATCGTGGTGTTTAGACTAGTTCTAGTATCGCAGACCATCGCCCCATATGTGATTATTAGTCTCAATATTGCTACGTACATCCACAGCAGGAGCTTTGGAGCTCTTTTTTTCACTCAACTAGATAGGTTTCCTTTGGGTATAAATGTAGCCTCATCGATTAACATTCTTGAATATTTGAGTCTCCAAAACCTCCCCTTGCGTAAATAACATGTCGTCGGCATATCCTTGAAAGGGTACGCCAAGGTTAGTTAGTTCGCATAAGAGTTCCAGGGATGCAGTTCTTCCTTGTGGACATCGTTTATTTGTAGAGATGGAAATTGTATCTTGCCCTAATTCATTTCTGCTGTTCTATTAGTTAGTAACTGTGAGTGTTGTCAAAGGCGTTTTCTATGTCTTAAAATGCATATACTATTTTTTTCCTTCAATGCACTCTGCAATTTGTGTCCGTACATTTGCCTGTTAATATGCATATTGACAGTGATAGAGTGGTCGATGTATAGCTAATTGGTCAGAAAGACTTAAGATTTAATGAGAAAGGTACTCTCCTTCCAACATAGCTTCTTCTGCCCCCACCCCCAATATAACTGTGCCGTCCATATACCAACTAGTGTCTGTTTGAATGGTGAACGTCTCTTCAGTTTCAGTCTCTCAGTTTTTTAATTTATCGTTAAGGCTACAACTTGCAAGTATTGCATCAATAAGTAGCTTCCTTACACTGTCCGCTTCCAGCTCCCTGATTACTTTCCTAGTTCTTATACCTCACGTGATGCAACTTCATGTGTTACTCAACAGCTCTATTTGTTGCATCTATGTCTAATCACTGATCCAAACGTTATCATTGACCAAAAAGTAATTAGAGGATTCGGCATCCAGTACTAGCCACTTATTCTTCTACATATACTTATAGGATAATATCGGGTGGTCTGGAAACTATCACACTGTTCCTCTTCTCTTGTTTCATTGCTTTTAAACTGTTTAAACTAAAATAGAATTTCCATGTATTCGGTCCAGTTATATTTCTAACATGTTTTTGCTTCCTATAAATATATATATACAAGAATAATGTGTCTACGTCCAGAAACAACCACCTCTTCCCGCTTTCATACGATATAAGTACTTTATAAACATTAGTTTCAACTGGACTCGGAATCAAACTAAAGCACAAGATAGAGTGATTCATAAAACAGATAGAGGAAAGTTTGGAGAAGGATCTATTTACGACTTTTCTTTCACGAAACGCCTCTCGTTCAGCCAAATGGAAGTTCCTGAAAGCGCCAAACGAACCATGAATATTTGCGGACGTGTAAAATATATTTTTGTGTAGAAAGAGGTTGATGTTTGAGACCAATTTAATGGAGGTATCGAAGAGAATTGTACAGAGTATATATAAATGTAGCACCTTTCACCGAAGATACACGTTCATATGTAATTGAAAGCATTACAAGAATTTGATAGACGGTTTTTTAGTTTTATGTTTCAAATTTCTGTTTGTTGAATTGAATCAAACTTTAACTTCGTTGGCTGGAGACTCTTCCCCAGAAAAAGATATTCGGCCTCAGGTGAAGTATATGAATAACTGGTCGTAAGAGGGGATAAACAATTCATATTAAATTGGACGCCATTAGCTTTTTAATGAATGACGTTAAGTGAATAAAAAAAGGTGGAAATGCTGGAAACACATTATGAATTGGATTAATGATAAAAATCAAGCCAACTACCCCGAACACGATTCTCCAAATTAATATTCATTGCTATGAACAATAAAAAAAGTTCATTTCGGAAACACATGAGTAACGTCTATCTTTGACATTCATATTTATTACATCACGCAAATTGACACCCAGATAGCAATGTCATTGTCAAATCCATATGACGTCCATGGAGTATTAGCTTTCAAAAGACTATGTGTAAAATTTCAAGACATTTCGATTAGGCAGAAAAAATTGACAGCCATTTAATTGAAGCTATTTAAAATTTAGTGTATTAATTTATCATTGCTTCTTAATGAAAAAAAAATACCGTAAAAGCTCTACAATGGCTTCAAAAGTGTTATCCGGACTCTGTTCCATCGAAAAAACCATTTGTTATTGGTATTCTGAATTTACACGTGGTCGTACAGACACCGATTATGGTGAACGATCTGGTCGTCCAATCGAGGTAGTTACTCCAAGAAACATCAAAAAGGTCCACAAATTAGTTATATCTAATCGTGAATTGAAATTATGCGAGATATCTAAGGCCATGAAGATATCATTAGGTAGTATGATTACAATTATGCATGAAAATTTGACCATAAGAAAGCTTTTTTCGAAGTTTACTCACATTATATCAAAAACAACAACGTGTGATGATTCAGAGCTGTATTTGCTCATATTTACACATAATAAATCGGTCTCTTGCATCGATATGTAACAATGGATGAAACATGGATCCATCACTTTACTCCGGAATCAAAACGAACATAATCTGAGTGGACAGCAGCCGGTGAACCACGTCCAAAGCGTCCAAAGGTACAACAGTCAGCTGGGAAGGTTGTGGCCTTAGTTAAATTGAATGAATTACACTCCGAATTGTTTACTCATCCTTCCACCGTATAGTCCAGATCTGTCTCACGGTGGAAGGAACATGAAGCCTATTTTGATGCAAAAGACAAATCCTTCTACAAGCACGCCATCGAGAAATTAGAGAAGTGTTGGACTTATTGTATTGCTATTGAATGAGATTACATTGATAAATAAAATCGATTTCTGGCAAACAAAATGCTCTTCTTGGTTATTATTACGACTTATTGATTGACGTGTTATATTGGTAGAGAATTAAACAAGTTCATGCAAAAATGTAAACACATACACCACAAGTCGTATTAATATGCACGTCTGAAAAAGCGTCACGGACAGCCTTGGTGCGTTATACTGAATACGGAATATGCAAGTTATTACAGGTAACAGTCGCTTAAATTCTTAGAATTTTATCTGCCTATATTCATAGAAAAAGTCATTTCAGCTCTTCACTATCGAAACCAAATAAATTTTCATGGACCCCACTTACGATTGTGAAACTCCATTTTTTGTCACTTTAGAGCACAACGTAGACCTCTGTCGATTCTCTCGTCGACTGAAAGCAGGTATCAGCTCGCCATTGTGATTGCAAACGTCTGGGAGACTAGTCAATGCACAATAAGGAGAAGATTTCAATGAAATTAGCTTACCAAATCATATATGAGATTCAACTTCGGAATATAGCAATAACTTCACATTTTTTGCATTCGATATAACAAAGTTCATTATGTATATATAAAAACTAAAAGTTTGATAATGTAATTATCGTCATAAAATCGGCTTATGACAAAACTATTACCAATTAAATCTTATAGAAATCGTACCAGCTTTTTTTTCATAGCAGTCCTGTATTTGTAATACATCATAAGATCAGTACAATTTCTGAAATAATATATCGGCCATACGTCATTTCATTTCTCATGAGATCACGTAAAATAAATGTAGTGAGCTTAGTAGGTAAGCAGAGAAGAGAATTCTTGCGGATTATTTCTTCGGTTTAATTTCTTACGTCATTAAAAACAAAATTAAAACTTTAACATGGAACGTCAAGAGAGGCTTTCATCTGCTTCTGTAGGATTTTTATGGGGTACATTATAAACGATTGAGGATTTAAAGTTTTCTCGTTTCGTGACATGGAAGCAGATTAAATAAAAAGTGACAGATAATACTTTTTTCTTGTTAAATAACATACAAAACGAGTTTTAATTAGTTTTTACTAAGCAAATGGGTTAACCGTGGTATATATATCGTTAATTTCGAATGACAGTTATGTAAATTGGTAGTATTCAGGAAGAAGCTGAAAATAAATTTAATTCAACATCTGAATTGGTTATTCTAGTTCAAAATAGAATTATTTCATGATTGTCTATAAAATTTATTTTGGAATTGTGGAGAATCACGTAATTGGTTTCTTTTTATTCGATAGTCATTTGAATGGAAGTAACAGAAGAAATTTAAACAGCTGAGACAGGAAATCAACAAAACAATGAAACCTAATTGACACGGTATGGAATGCTAATGGTGTTATAAATCTTAGGTATAAAATAAAATATTTTGTTACATTTAACAACAATTGTATTCTCTTGGTATTTTAATCACATCTTACCTCTGTAACTAGTTTTAAAATAGCCAATTAAACCATATACAGGGTTGTACAGGACTTTGGAAGTAAGTAGATGACGTGAAAATAATGCTGAAAATTTTTTCATACAAATATAGATATGAACAATATGAATTTTTTATGGATGATTACGTATATTCAACGGAATAAATATTTCCGAAGACCAAGGGCCTCTTATGCCCAATGGTTAACAATCCGTAACTTTTACCGGGACAACCTCTATGATCTAAAGATAGAAAAAATGCATTTTTCAATCAATTTTTCAACAAAAAGGTATTTTTTGTATTTTCACTCCCGAATTTTTAACATCAAGTCTTGGAACACAAGAAATAGAGTATACTTTTATTCAGGCAGCGACTCCTGTAATAGACGACTGACTTGGACCTATAGCAGTAATAGCAGTATATTGCCTACCCAACTATCCTGAAAATCAAAATGAAATCACTCACTTTTTAAAAAAATTAGATATCACTTCCTGATAAGATGTGATTACAACGCTGCACATACTAGTTGGGGGATTCGAAACACTAGGAAGAGATAGGATTTTTAATTTCAGTTATGCAAGAACAACATCTAGGTTACATTTACACTCATCAACTTACGTATTGACCAAGTGATCATTAAAAAGTTGGCTGGCTATCTAGATTCTCAAATAGATATCGGGACATTAATTAAAACTTTGACAATAAGTTTGACTATAGACAAGTTATTGCAGCATTGTTTTCGACGATAAAAGAAAAAGATATATCGGATGAGTTTATTTGATCAATGAACTAACTGGCAATGCTCCATAAATACTACCAATCAAAAAATAAACTTTGTAGTATTAAAGAAGATTCCGAAACAGAAAATGAAAATCTGACACTGAAAATATTTGGAATATGAGTATTTTTATTTATATAATATATTTTCAAGCCTAGATAATCATTAGTTCCAACTTTCATTGGTCCAAGTATCTTTCTATGCTTCTCTTTTGTATCCTTATTGTTCTTTATTTGTTAGTTTAATAGTTTCCGCGGTGTATTTAATTACTGGTTTTCTCAGCTTTATTCACTCACTCTGTGAATTCATTATGTTGTTCCATTTTTTGTGTCTTATTTTTGTTGGTTATCTGAGGTCTTTACTGTTTCTGGTTTATAAACTTCCTGCTTTCTTTAATTTTCTGCTTTGATGTCAATTCTTCTTTTTCTTGTCTAGTTCCTATTTTTTTAAATATGTCTTGAGGACCTTTTCGGTCCCTTGATAGAATTGAATCATCAGCCATTGCTATAAGTTATTTATTATTGGTACTTCCATCGATATTACATGCTCATCCACTGTAATACTGATAAATACCCCCACATTTATTCCAAATTTCTAGGATGATCCTTCTATTATCATTACCGCTACTTTAGAATTGAACATAGTGATATTCACTAATCGTATTAATTTATAGGGTACTTAAGGTTTGTCCATATCCTTTATATTTTTCCTCCTTTTCAAATTGGGAAATTCTTATTTGTAATTAATGATTTGCATCTTGGATACTTTCATATTTCTCGTTCGGCCCTTCTTAGACTTTCCAATCTTTCATTCATTTTTTGAAAGGTATTAAGCAAATAATAATTGCTGCGTATGTTAGGATTTCCTCCCTTCAGTATTGGTATAATCAATCCAGTAGACCACTCTCCCGACATTGTTTCTGTTTTCCAGATTCTTTCGATGATCTTGAATACATTGTGCCTCAAGTTATCTCACTTCGTGTCATTTTATCCACCTGTTTTGTTATGTTTTAATTAGTTGATTGTTATTTCATTCCAATCTGTCGTATTTTCTTTATATTCTAGCATGGTACCACTGTTTCCATTGAAAAATTCTGTTAAATACTCACCCTATTCTATTTCTCCAATATTTGTTGTAGTTCGTTCTATGTTTTGTGCCTCAATATGTTGATAGGATTTAAAATTATTTTTATTATCACACTTTCCAAGGGGTCTGTACTATCATTAAGCCAGATATTTTATTTAATTTTAAGACGTTTGTGGTCATTTTCTTATTTTTCTATATTTATTATAATCACCTCATTCCATAGTTAGTAGCCTCTTCAACCGTTGCTCATCAATATCATCTTTTTCTTTTGTATTTGCATTTCTAATCCTTTTCTCTATTCGTCCGCACTCATTTTCAGTTTCTGTAAAGTTTCTGAATTTTATCGACTTGTTCACTATATTAACCATTCTTAATTTTATGTTAATTATTACTTGATGATGATCATTTTCTACACCTGTTCATATATATGATCCTATATCTTGCATCATTTTTTATCTTTTTTTTTTGTTATTTAGACGTGACCTATTTGCTTTTCCGTAGTAGTCCTTTTTACACACCTTTACCATATATAAAATCAGTTACTTTGCGGAAACAAACAAAATCTTCACAATTCAATCTGCTTTCACTAAATCAAAGATAGAACACCAACCAATAAAATAACTTACATAGTTGTTTAAATGGTAATAAAAAATGCATTGTTCTATTTCTTTTTCTAGTCCCATGTAACAAACAATCTATCTTGATAGAACAATTAGTACTCGCTATATTAATTAAGATTGGAGCATTTCAATGCTAAAGTGCAGTACCCCAGAATTGATTTCCATGGGTTCATATGGGACATGGGTTCTAAAATCACCTTATAGAGAAGCATCTTACTCGTGAGCTTGTATGTAAATGTTACCAGAGTTGACGTATTTACGTTAGGCTTGAATTTCCACTTGTTTATCCAGATTTGAATTTTATTTAAGCTCTCTTCTAGATCGTTCGATGCGGTTTGAGTATTTGAGTGTCCCGCAAGAATTGCAGAGTCATCAACAAACGTTGCTATTCTTGTTTTCATGGTAGTTGGCAGATCAGAAGTATATCCCCTATTTAAGAAGTTACTCACAAACAGATAACCTCTCATAAAAGTGACAGCAAATTATATTCAGATAGATGCCCGTTCGTAGAACATGTTTTCTATGATTCATATGATTCATATCACTCCATAGTTCTTGATTCCTCGATACTGGTCCATAAATTCTCCTAACTATTGTACTCCCCTCCCAGTTTTGGCAGCATATGTAGCTCCTAGTTTTATAGCGGTTTTATAGACCCTTAATTCTGATGCTGGATTTTTCTCTTACCTTGCATGATGTCGTTATACTCAAAGGTTTCTGTTGAATCTTTTACTTTCAATTCCTATATATTTCCTTCACTTTTAATTCATTATCAATTCTTTTTTCCAAATATATTATTCCTTTCAGAGATTTTGACATTTAACATTTCCTTGCCTTATTTTCACATTAATTCCAAATTTCGCGAATCGTTTTCCATACATCATCACTCTTACCTCTTTGCTTTTCATCGTATCGTATTATTTTTTGCTGTACTCTCAGTTTTCCATGCCCATTATAGCTATCAGATGCTTGATTGACGTGAATGAGGTATTTGCCCTTCAGAATTGTCTTCAAGCATTTGACAAATGGTGATTTCAACTTCCTTATCCATATTTTCATAGATACCACTGTTAAACCACGATAAAATCGCACAAATTTTCATTGTGAAGAAAAAAAAAATACAAAAAAAGCATAACTACGAAACGATCAATTAACGATAATAAATTAACGATCTGTTCATAAAATTTCCAAATTTTGTCAAGAGAACTTGTAATATGTTTTTCCGCTGAAAATGATATAAACGGAAAACCACAGACTTGAAAACACTTAAACCCTTCTAGGAAACTTCAACTGCAGTGCCTTTTGTGTAGATAACTGACAATAAATTTGCACCCATAAAATTCGTTATTTACATACTATTATGGCGATGGTAACGGCATCACTTTAGAGCGCAAGTTGCGGGAACTCGCTTCGCGAGGAGTTAACCAGATTAAGTAGAGCTCCTATCAAAATATAGCCTAATTGAGTTGAAATGCCATTTCATTTAAATTAGATAAGAAAGCTTAAAACAGCTCCTCCTTGTTTACGTATTCTTTCCCATTTGTGAAAAGTTATTTTTGAGCTTTGGAGTGATAACATTTTACTCAATAATCAATACAATGTCATTTTATCAAGTATAAATAACTTTTTGGATATCGTAGTATTTACGGTATTCAATTGAGAATGAAAAACGTCCAGTCATATAAGTACGTCACCTCGGAATCTAACGAAACAAGCTAAATTTTTGTGAAGATCTTTATTTTGATTTTACAAAAATTTATACACAACTTGCGTCATTAAGCCATGGTTTCCTGCAAAACTTGGACGTTTTCTTGCTAGTGTAATGTTCCGTTGAGTGACATCATCTGAACGTTGTCTATAACAATTATTGAAATAGGTTTCCCAAAGAAACGTGAAATCAAGGGGCTCTGCTCAAGTGAGTTGAACAAGATAAATAAATTTAAAAATTCAATTGTGGGTACAGGCATGTTTCTAAATAAAATGTATTTTAGTTGATTTGAAATAGCCACAGTAGTTTTGGAAATATCAGAGCCAACTCAGTTACTATACTATTTTCCGCCCGACCATTTAAATACTCTTAATGAAAAAGGAACCAATTTTTTGGTCGCTTATTGTTCCAGTCCATAAATTCAGTTTTTCGGCATATTGGGTGTGGGATTCACGCATCCAACGAGGATTGTTACGTGACCAGTATCTAGAATTATGCCAATTTAATCCATTAATACAACAAGTGGCCTCATCGCAAAACATAACATTACTTAAAAGAGTTGAATCGTTTTGATTGTAACAAATTTCCATCATTGGGTCTGCAGACTCTTCACGTCTATTAAAATCGTAATCTGACAACAACAAAGTTACTTTGTATGGATGGAATTTATTATTACGTAAAATTTTCATTACGGATGTTTGCGAAATTGCGAAATTGCGAAAGTTCCCTGGATATTTATCTAATACTCAAGTGTGGATTGATGCAGTTTTTCTGCGCCCTGATTTGGATAAATCTTTTACTGAATCAGTTTCGTAATGGGATTTCGGTTAGGATATAAATTATTAAAAATATTACACGTTTCTTGTTGATTTCTACGCCTATCGCCATATCCTATTATCATTAAAATATCAATTCGTTCTTTTTCAGATAAACGATCCATTGTGACTTTCAATAAACTTCAACAATAATAATTTATTGATACGGCAAATTTGTTATTTTAGCAGTCATAGCTACCTAAAATGTATTATTTTAACTTTGGCGGAGATAACGCAAATGTAGTTATAACTCCAAAGTTATGGCATGTAGGTATAGGGAACATTAGATGAAAAAAAAAGTATTTCTTGACGATTTCGAAAAGCGAAAATCATATCATCCATTTGAAATAACAAATTTCATTAAGGAAAAAACTGAAACAATGTAAATACTACCATTATACAGGTCATATCACAAGATCTTTGTACACAAAAATCTATAAAAATCATACAAGCCGTTTCCGAGATAATTGAGGCATTCCATACATAAAACTCACTATGTATATATATTATGCGAGTATGCGTATAACTTCAAATGAAACTACGTCGGTAAATAAATGTCTCATCAATAAAATACCTAGTGTATTGGTTCGATTTACTTTAATCCCCATGGTGCCCGCCAAAATCACGTTCTGGCCGATATCATTAATTCCCAGTATGCGACTGATACTATCCCTCAGATATATTTACTTGGTGGAAAAATAATTCCCAAAGGCGTTGAAATACGGCATACAATGTAACGAAGTTTCACTTAACACATATTTTTTTGACGTTCCAATTAGCACGTCAGTAAATTGAAAAAAAAAATCTGGTTCTCCTCCTTGCCCAACAAGTGACTTCTACAATTAACGTTCACCAAAAATGGATATTCTCATAATGAATATGTCGAATTCAGTCACCACTTAGATGACATAATAATTTCGAGGAGAATGATTTCTTATCTAGAAATAAATTATTGAGAGGACTATGTTGTGTGACAAATTTACTGTTAATTGGAGATGAATATTTGGTTACGAAATGTCTAAATCGTCCTTTGATACCAGAGAAATGACACCTCAAAGTTTTCATGAAGAAATACCACAAAATATCTTAGAAGCGTTGAGTCAAAGAAAATAGAATAGATACATTATTTGAATGAATAGATTTTTTCCGTGTAAGCGGAAACTATTAATAAGATTGTTTGTATCTACACTGCTTCCAAACGAATTACATCTTGTCCGTTTGTATCTACCAGTATTCTCCTTGTTTCACCTGGCAATTTTTTGATAACTGAAACGAATCATTCTCTCATTGAACCGATATGGCGTCAGTAGTTTTTGGTCCACACTTGTGTTGAACATTCTACATCAACACTCACTCACGTCTTTAACCTCTGAAGAGAATGTGTATAGTCTTAATATCGAATTAATGGGTGATACGATGTACAGATTTTGCTTGGCAGACAACTGCTGAAGATGAATAAGAACAAACATCGCATAAGACTTAAACATGAACATATCTAATCCATTCATAATTTAAATACAACGAATATGAAACTTGATATCAATGAGCTTATCAAAAACAAGAGATGTCAAATATCTAGATCCCCTTTTATAACTTTGTCTTGATTTTTAACAACCGTATATATACTATATAATTAAAAATAATTGAATATATAAATCAATATATTTCCCTCTAAAAAATTAAGTTTGACACCATTGCCCTATGGATTGAGTAATGATAATCTGGTAGAGAAAGATTAAGATGGAAAACCGACAGTGTTTCAAAATTATCAATGCGCTTTATTATCAGTAAAACAGTTTATAGATTCATAGACAGATACTAGTTAACATTCATCGGATGTATATGACAAAATTCCAAAAAAATAAATAAAGTATGACTTAGCTGCATCTAGTTGTTGTTCAATTATTCACTTATATTAAATTATAGTACATATTTATTGCAGAAAACATTGATAGATGCCTTTGGTATGGTGGAAAATTCATAAGATTAAGAGACTGGATTGAACAGTCGTCAGTATATAACTAAAAGAATTTCAAGATTCCTCAATATTTCTTAATTATCTTAGCATCGCATCCAAAAGGACAATAGTCGCTTCACATTTTGATACTATGGTGTAATACAGAAGGGAAGAGGGGAAGAGAGTGGTAGTTTCAACAAACATGAAAATTGCATTCCGAGTAGAATTCAAAAGAAATTTTTACACATTTGGAATGGTTTGGCAATGAAAAATACAACTTTGACAATTATAATTGAAACAACATCCAATATTATGACACGTTCAATGTTAGTACGACTCTTCGTTTTCCCTATAATTATTTTTACGTAGTTTGTGCTAGAAGCATGCAATTGCGCGTGCACCCTTTAATGCATCACATCCTTATAGTCAGGCTTCCTACTGAACACACTGTTCACACCAACATTCACAATTACACTGTCTGACGCGCGTTTCGATAACCAAGTTATCGTCTTCAGAGACTAAAACTGGTTGGTGTGTCAAAATGATGTCTTCTGTGATTTCAAGTTTTTAAATTTTGTCCAAGGCATTAATGTAGTCTGAAGTTTTTGTATTCTCAGAATATTTATCTCAAATTTTCCATATTCAATACTAATGCCAAAAAATTCAAAAGATAAGGCGCTTATTTGGGAGTGCGGCTCATTCACACTGCAACCCGTACTCGAATATAGAGCAAACACCACCAATACAAGTTCTGTTCCTACCACAGCAGCACCGTTCATCTCATTAAAAAATGATACCCCAACTTCAGATATGTAGATAGCTTTTCCCAATTTTTGTTTGCTGTTTCTTATAAGTTTGTGAGTTTCCGGCGTTCGGTTTTCAATTCTCTGGAATAATTTGAAGTCTGCGGTTTTGAAAAACTACTGAATAACTAATGCGTAAGCTTTTGTTTCCAAGTTCTCTTCTGTAATTTGTGTTAATTATTACTAGAGTCTGATTATCGCATTGACGATGTATAGTTGCATTAGTAATTGAAGCAAAATCTTTTCTCGGTTTTTGTAGATTTAGTACTATACTCTTGTGAGTCTCATATCTTAGAGAACGGGAATTATGTCAAAAATATTTCTTGTTTTAGAAACAAAATTTTCCGAGAAACTTGTACTTGGCAATGATAATAAATGATTCAAATAAGCCATCACTTCATGATCGCATTACGAAAAATGACTGATCAAATTAGTTCAATCGTGTACAAGAGACCGATTAACGTGAACTAACCGATGAAATGAAGTAAAAAGATAAGTATTATACTTATTGTTGCGAAACAAACTTTAATAGTGTTCAAAGCAATTTCATATAAGCAAAACATATAACCGGGATTATTCTCAGAAACTCGATGGCAATTTAACTCCGAAAATACGTTTCGGATGTTGGCACTGAATTGCTTTAAGTTTATATCTATATCCTCTTGGCGAATAACTGATTATGTTAGAATACCTAGTAGGATAAAAGTCAAACGAGATCTTTGCTATCACACGTTAAATTTGAGCTCATCGACACTGCCAACAATACAAACAAGTTAGAATTTATAGTTTATAGCGATTCACGAAATACATGGGGATTTAAGATTATTTATCTGCATTTATTATGTTTAGATCATCAGAAATGATGAAAGGATTTATGTTTCATTCTACTAAGATGAGTCCAGTTCATAATACTACAGAACTTTCCGGAAACTGAATTCCCTATCAGCTAATTATGGATCCTAACCCAGAACGGGATTTAGAATATAGTTTCCGAAAGAGGCGTTCAATAATCGGTGAAAATTTCAAATCTAAAACATCATTTGCAAGAACGTTTTCTCTCTTCTTCGTTCGTTGATCTCTCCATGATATTTATTCAGTTGTATAATATATTCTAGATGTTTAATAATTGTTATTCCTATTATTCACCCTCTGACACAGATTTTGTGGTGAAGTTTAATAATATTAATAATATTTTTGTTCTGTAATGTGAAAAAGTATAGGAGCCGTAAACCTCAGTATCCTATCAATGATGCTACTCGTGGGAATTGATATTAGATAGCCATAAAGCCAGAAAAAATATTTTTTTCAAAAAATCAAAGACATATGGAACATGCCATGAGTTGAACATATTCACTCACTGGTCTACCAGGGTAAAAAGGATCATATCATATGATTAACTCCATCAGTTTCCGAAAAGCATTGCACGTGATCTGGGTTAGTTTGCAAACATTCAGATTGTGATTGGGTTAACCCGATAATATTTTCTGAAAAGTCCTCAAATATTTTTTATATTTAATACGTCTTTCATCGCCTATAATAATATAATACATAATGTTTCTCAGGACATATATAACATATATTTCCAAAGATACATTTGATCGGTGAATCTAAAATCAACTTCTACAAAGACGGCGTGGTTTGGAATTTTTGGAACCCTCGATGTAGTGGTAATGTGAATAGTGTGTTTAGTGTCAACCGGTGAAAATCGCTAAAGATATTAAAGGCGATATATTGATATCTAAAGATTTCGATTTATCCACCTTTCACAGATGGCATTTGAGGTTACATTTTCATTATTCTATGGTTGTGTTATAGATAGTTCAAATGGTGTGAAATTCCTGGAAAAATTCGTTGTCATGCATAAGAACATTACAAAGCATCAAAAATATACGAAACTGGTTTGAAATTTTGGTGGGGGAATTTTGTTGTGTATGACGGCCTCTCACTAAAAAAGCCGATAAACTTTTGCAACTGATTGAGACAGATCTGAGTTACAATTTACCGATTTTAGAGTGATTCAGAAAGGTTGGATGTGCAATATAAGATATGAAGATGTACGCAAACTATTGTAGTACAGTAAATGTAAAGCTTGGATGGTCCTTAAGGTGATGCGGAGTCTTGGGTTGGACTGGAAGGAAATTATATGCTATAAAACTATGAAACCTGGTCAAACGGTCGATAATAAACGAGTAATAAACTGTGGATGGTACTTAAAATTTCGAGTGAAGTTGAAGGTACCAAATAAGAAGAGTAAATATTTTGACTCACTTTCTAGCGCCAAGAAGGCTACAGTAAGATAGAAACATTTCCGAAAGTAGCCTTACAAATATGCTTCCAGTCATGAGATAGTTCAATAGACAAGAGCAGTATCTTTTTTCACAATCTTGTATTTGGTTTTATACACCATGATCAACTACTTTCAATGGACTCTCATTGGAATTATCCCGCCTTCTTGTTGTTGTTGAACTGTACTTGTTATCTTAGATGATATCCTCCATAGTTTTCACAACTGATTCATGGAAAACGTTTCCTTCGACTATATTCCATTCTTTCGTTTGTTAATTTATTATTTTTAGTATCATTGTAAAATAACTTCATTTACGTTCGTTATAATGAAATGACTATCTATAAACATTAACTATACAGAACGCTAACGAATATACTCTCTATATGGCGCAATCTACCTCTCAATAAGATGTAAATAATCGATTTTTATGTAACAACGGCATTTCTTTGGAATTGCTGCGTTAATCTATCCATTTTATATTACGTAACGGAAATCATTCTCAGCCATATCATTTTATGACAGAGTTATGTTGTGTTGTTGTGGAGAAAATAATTAACAAAAACAATACCGTCTTATTGAACCAAAAGTGTGCCAGTGACAAATAACATACAATGAATAATTACGACGGTAAAGAGACGAAAACGTGTTTTTGCGGCGTCATGCTGGCAGTCATCCATCCATCATATTTCCCTATTAAGGAAGGTTTACGCTTATATTAAATGAAGCATTTCCTTATTTCCTCGCTTCGAAATTTATGAATTAATTTCTGTGATTTTTTTATCGATAAGTAATTTGTATTTTTCTTAGAATCTGACTGATGATGTGTTTTTTAATCACTACAATATTGAGATGAAAGTACTTAAATTTGTTTCATACAACTTTCAACCTAAAACTTTGATCATATTTTATATCTATAATAAATTAAAAATATATACTCAGTGACCTAAGTGTCACAACCAAAAGGAATCGATCTTGATTTTTTTCAATGAATGATAACATTTCCAAGAAATTTCATCGCTAAAAAGTGGATTTTTATCAAAAATTTTTTTGAAATATGCGCATAGAGTGCTTCTAAAAAGTTCCCTCTCCCCTCTTTTCTTTTGAACAGTGGTACTGATGAAATTTGGAACGTGCTATTGAAAACTTTCTTCCTAATGGGGACAGGTGACGTAATAGGCATCGGTGACGTCAACCAGGTAACTGAAACCAATAATATTGAATGGGACGTTATGGTAAATGACACTCCGTTTGAAAGATATTCACGAGGATGGCTACGCAAGTTTTAAGATATGGTAACACTGATAGTATTATGTCATATATGACATTACCATCATGAAGTTTGACATTTTTCATGATAAACGTAGTCAGAACGTGTAGTCGTACGAGTTATTTACAGGTACTTGAAACATCTTGGTCAAAAAATAGAATTGAATCGCAACATTTTAGTGCGATGATTTCGTATGACTTTCTATGTAGATGAAACCAACAGTAGTGTGCCGATCAGCTTTGACTTTTGATGATAAACCACTATCGTAAGCCATCGTGTTTGACGGGTTTCCCGAATTCAATCATGGTTGCACTTCACTTCAGTATGAATTTCGCGAAGGTCGTCCAAATGTACGTAAACTGATATTCCAAGATATACCGCGATCTTGGGGCATACTTGGGTTTTAGTTCCACTAGCATACATTCGGTATTCCGTGAACATTTAGCTAGTTAGAAGAAAGGATATTTTGAACACTTTTTCTAATTAAAATTTATTTATTTCAAACTTCTAATTCTTAGACCTTTTTATATGTTTTTCGTGATAATTTGTGTTGATTTGTCAAGTAATTTTTTTGTGATTTTTTGTTAAAACGATAACCAGTATCTATTTATTTATAATTTTTAGATTAAAATTTCCCAAAAATGGGTGTACAATGTTTTACCAAGATTACCTTTTTGGTATAAAATTGACTGTTAATCAAGCTCACTTGAAATTTTGGTTACTAAAACCAACCTTAATCGTTACGCATTACGAGCGCCCTCTATCAGAATCAGATATAAAAACAAATTCATGGGATGTGTTAGATTCTGAACCATATTGATGGAAATATGTTGTCAGTAGTTTCGGGAAAATCATGAAACATGTTTTTTTTCTTCAACTGAAACCCCAATTATTTTTCAGTTCTATACATTACATATCCTTGAGACGGGGTCAATTTTTCTGAAACACCATGCATATTTATTCTACGTTCCAACTAAATATCGCTTATATTGGCACCACCTGCAAGTGAGTTTGTTTGTTTGTGAGCTTGTTTGTTTATAGCTCTCCTTTAGACTAAAAGGAAGTGACTTATTAAATAAAAAGTTCATTCAACAGAAGATTCTAACCTCGATCTCCGTGTTGGAAATCAAGCACTTCGACAACTATACCAACTACACCTTCGACAACTATACCAACTACATCTTCGACAACTATACCAACTACACCGTTACTACTGCATACAAGTTTCGACGAGATGTAGGTATATAAGCAGCGAAGCCATTATTCGAGGGTGGTACAACCTAAGTATATACTTAAAAAAAATAAAAATCATGATCTTGAAGCACATCAAACTAGAAATTTAAAATATATTTCTTTTTAAATAAGATTGGAAGAATTATAAATATATAGATACTAGTATTATTGTGAAAAAAGTTTGGAGCGCTTTTTTCCATATTTCTCGTACATCAAGCGCCCGACGCTTTTTCCACAAACATACTAGTATTATTCATTCAAAATTGTTTTAAGCTTATTTAAAAAAAAATATATTCCTAACTTTTTAGTTTCATGTGATTTGAAACTTGGTTTTCCAGTTTTTTTAAACTATATTTATGTAAATAAAAGTTTAGAATGAATTTATTCCATTGTGGTACATGAAAATAATTGATTGGAATTGGAGCTATACTTGGTATCAAATTGTAATTTCATATTTTCATCATAACATAGTTAATTTACACTGATAATCAAAATGCTCGAGTTTATATCATGATTTGTATTATTTCCGTACGATGCTAGCTGATTTGCATGTGATTGCTCAACTTCAAATTCATTATTACGATTGTCGAACTTCAACGCATAAACCAAAGCATAACCTGCACTGAATATACCGCAATTTGACAAACTCCTAATTAGAGTTTCAGTCTAGTGGCTCGTACGTTTTCTTCGACGATTTGTGGTACATAGGAGAGATGGGTGCCAATCAATATTGAGTACTTAGACTATATTTTAATATAAATAACATATAATATATAATAAATATAATAATATAGGATGTCCCAGAAAAATTTTCAAAAACTTTATGAAATTGGATCAGATAATGAGTAATATGAAAAACAAGAGGTCAAGCAACTAAGTGATTCAAAGGACTAATATAAAGGAGTAGACAAAAAAATTCCATAGAGGTTTCTGGGATATCTCTACACGGTGAACAAAAGTGCATTGCCAATCTTGCAAACGTCTAAACAAAAATTTAAAACTTCAACGAAATTCAGTGTATTGAAATCATAAATACAATATGTATGTATCGATTGGGGTATCATATACACTACGACTCGAAAGATCTATTGTGTCCACCTTTCTTTTTACGATGTTGGGGAACGTAGTGTTTACCGCTGATCTGTTAATCCTACTCCTTTTAGAAAATCCAGAATATGGTATGGCTGTGGCTTTGTCTTCATACGATCCTACGTCTTCAAATTTGTTGAGACGACAGTGTACCGATTCCTATTACTAGTCATAGATTGTTCTTACTTAGGTTAATACATTCAGCAGGTCTGCTCTGGTTATGATTTCCTAGGAGAGTCTTCGCCTGTCTCAGCTCCTGTAAGTTGTCCCAATATTTGGTTTTGCTGCTATCTACCTTCTTTTCCAATAGTTTTTCTATTGTTCTGTAGCTGATACCACAGAAGGTTTCAGATCCCATGAAGGGCAATTTTTACGATGAAGAGGTATATTATTTGTCAATTCTCTCCTTCCACTTTCACACTCCCTATTTTTGAATAGTGTATATATAATACGTGGTGCATCACAAAGACATATAGATAGAGGGCAATTAAAAAAAATTGTCGTCAATTTTGTTTGGATATTCTTTGCTTTACTGGGGGCTGAAGAAGTAGAACGGCTGATAAATGTCTGTGTTGTGAAAATGTGACCTACTTTGAACAAAATATAATGAGTAGTGATAATCCAAATAACAAGATAACGCTAGAAAGTCGAGAATAAAAATTAGAAATTGTCTAAGTGTGAGCAAAAAGAAATGAAGTGGTTTTTATTTAACCGCATAATATTCATCGACCAGGACGGATTTAGAGACATTATATTTGTCAACTATGATCATAAATGAGGGTTAGGTCATATTTTTCATTCGAACTTTTCACGATACTTTTCAAGGTAGATTGTAAAGCCAAATTCGGTGCAAGGATGGTCTAACATAAAACGTAGTTTTGCAGAATTCGTTGACAAAGCCTCTCAAATAGTCGGTATAAAATTTTGCGAAGTTTCTCTTCTTATGTAAGAAGGAGTTCCACAATACTAATCCATTTGATTCTATTTTGGATTTGAGACACATAAATTGGATGTATGGTGATGATTACGACATATTTCAATTCAATTCTTGTTTTATCAAAAATTTAGGAAAGAATATATTTGTGCTTACCACCTCACCATAAGGTGATTAGGACAAGTAGATAATGGAACTAATGAGTTTTGGGAAAAATCGCTTCCAACTACTGATTATTACGTGAATTCTAATGCAATAAGCCGTATTGACGTATTTCGTGAGGCTGGTTTTGTTCTATTATGTTAATAGAATCTAAACTTGGCGTATTTTATTTTCAATACTTTTTCAAGGTGTGTGTGGCATTTTTTATTATAGAATCAATATATTTACATTCTATAATCCCAATTATCTAGAAATCCTATGTGTATAAATATGGGTTTCTTTATCAGCGAATAGACAGTAAATGAATGATTTAATATTTAGTGCTTAGTTTTGTGTATCTAGTGAGAGTTTATGAATAAATTGATTAAGAAACGCCGTGTATTTAAAAACACCCCTCCTTTGTAAGCAGTTTGAATAAATAAGAAAAACATTCCAATATTTCTTACGAGCAATAACAATAATATAAAAAAGCAATGCAAAATGATGTTGACAGCAATATATATTATCGAAAACTTTCTCTGATTAATTAATGATTCGATCTAGGTGGATTTGTGTTTTGTCTTCCTTGACATTTCATTCATTTGTTCTCAATCGGTTGCGAACTCCCGTAAACCCGATTGAATGTCAACTCCGGAATCTGCTTCGTTTCTAATTCTAATTGGGTTTTTTGTCGAAGGTTTATTATCCAGAGAGCCGAACAAACTATCAACAATCGATGCTGATATTGTTCGTAATTACTGAAGTTTTGTTAGTTTGAAGTTATAGCAGCTTGTTTCCCAAATGTATTCCATTCCATTTATTTCAGAAATTATAAAAGGGACATTACGAACAATTGAAAATAAGGGTTTTCCAAATCTGAACCCAAATTTTTAAATGAACGCGCAAAAAAATTAGTGCCGTTAACGTCACAGCAATGGATGAATGAAATAGCGTAATCGGAGAGAGCAGCCTGAACCGCGTAAACTCGTTTTTTATTGAACATATGGCTTAAGAGTGAGAAGGGTGCACCAGTTACTGTTGCACAAAGCATCATTATTCGTTTTTTGGACAAAGATAATGTGAAATCTGCAGAAATTTATCGAAACATTTCTCGATCAATTAGGGGATGAGTGCTTCTCCAAGACTCAAGTGTATGAATGGTGTTCCGCTTTCTCACAAGGCCGCAAACTTACCACATGCGCGACGCCTTAGAATAAGTGTTATCAATAAGAGCGTTAGCGCTGTGGAAAAACTTATTTTAGAACCTCGATACATTATTGTACGCGGTATGGCTGAAGAATTGGTTATCAGCATAGGTAAGTTGCTGATATTCATACTGAACGCAATGTTTACACTACCACTACAACAACACTCACTCTGACGCGCGTTTCGACGAACAAGTTACGTCTTCAGTGACTGGAAGTGAACAGTGTACCGCAAAATTACAGCTAGATGAGTACCAATGTTTCTGAATTTTGAGCAACACACTGGGAAGTTTGCACGTATCTCCTTTAACGGTGTAAAAAGAAAGGAGACAGTTTATTGCACTAAATATTGTGCCTAATGAATGCATTAACCACGAAAGAAAGCTTGGGTACACCACTATATTCCAGAGAATGAAGCGAGGAAGCTTTTGTGTACCATGTTTTGGGACCTAGAGAAGTAATTGCGGTTGATTTCCTCACAGAACAACGATCTGTGAACGCGCAGTATTATAATAACCTCCTAAAAATACGGTAAAACCTGTCTACAGATTAAAACGACGCGATATTCTTGCAAGACAACACCAGACCGCATGTAACATGGACACGTTGAACGATTTGGGCTGCGGAACACAGGAGCACCCTCCTTATAGTAGCGATTTGTGTGTATATTTTTTGATCGATTAAGATAATTTTGTATGACATAAATTATTATCACCCACGATTAGTAAGTTGACTTAGAGCCCGTTGTCAATGGTAATCGGTATTTTTTTGCTAATTTTTTCTCATGACCTTGAAAATAGTATCAATATGTCTTGTCCAGAAGGACACTTTCCTTATAAGGAAAGGGAAAAATAATTTTAATACCCAGGAACTTCTGACTTAAAATAATAATATTTCCTGGAATGGTGTAGGTGACAACCGAAAAACCCGATTTCTATGGAAATATTAACCTTGAAAAAGAGGGAATGTAGAGAAATAACCAAAATTGATTTGAGATATACGAGTAGTATGCGTTACTTCAGTCAGTTTCAAAGCAGATTTGTGAACACCGTGTGCATTTCTTGCCTGAACTTAACACTCATAAAACAAAAAAAGTTACAAAAAACAAACGTTTGAAGTTTATTTATGAATGCTTGTAGTAGTACTAGATTTACTTTATTAATAACTTCACGTATCAACAGTTGGAAAGAAGAAAGAATATTTGGATAAGTTATTAGGGAAAGATTTCACTACACTGTCCAGAATTATGCCTTATGTAGTGAAAACGAGAGCTACGTACCGATCAGAAAGCTTTAAGAATTCTCGGACTGCGGAGAGTCTGGTAATAATGACTTTTTATACATTACTGTATACAAACTTCACAATTATATCATAATATTTGATAATACATACAATACAAATGGTGTATCCCAAGTATTTACAATACTAAACAAGAAAATTTTTTAAATCAAGATTTGTGTAGACCGTTCTAATTATTATGATGATTTAGAATAAAGAAGTTTATATCTACGGTTTAAAGTTCAGTTCAACATGTCTCTCATTATGCACTCCGGAATCTGTTTGACTACGATGACTCGTACTGGAACTTCAACTTCGAGTCTTGGGTATACTTGGGAATCAATTTTGAATCCTTTTCACTATATACACTTTCCGGTTTTCTTTATTCATTTCCGTAACTCTTCGTTTGGGTTTTCCAATCACTACTCATACTTTCCACTTTTTATTTATCTCAGGTTTACCATTCACGCCTCATATTTTCGATTTTTTTTTCTATTTCTCGTAACTCTTCAACTTTTCCATCGCCCTTTATATCTTCTTTAAATGAATGTCATTTTCTGCTAATTATGTTTTTTACCATATCTTGGTTTTCTGAATATTCTTTCTCCTTGTTTTCTCCTTTTATATCTCCATATCGTTTCCAACTTATAACTAGAATTTTTTTATAACAATCAATTGTCTTTTTCGATTATATTAATTATTAATATTAATATTTTGGGAAACGAAAAAAGTAAATGTCAAAACTAATCACTTACAGGATCTGAATTTCAATTTTTACATCAGTGTACATCTCGGTTTTATGAGTCATTAAAAAGATATAAAATTAATGATCTATTGATTATCCGCAATTACTACAATGCACCTGCCAAATGGATCTGGCCCGAAATAACAATTTTCATTTCTGTTTGTTAAAACGAGGGTGCTGGCTAATTTCAACAACTGACTTCGAACGACCAATGCATTTAAATGTGACATTTCATGTTCAAAACTCATGAGCAATCGATAAAAGTGAACTAAACTGCCGGGATACGGTCCTTTCAGCTTCTTTGTTTCACGCGACATTTCATTTTACGAATTCAGAACTTTGACCTGAAAAGAATTGCATATTTTCATAAAGTAATTCTAATTCTACAAGCGAATAATTACTTTTTTCTGGAGAGATCTGAGTGAAAAATGGCGTTGCTAGAAAAATATTCTCACTAAAACTCAGAAAAGCACTTTATGTACACTGAAATATTTATACGAGGTATTGTATTTGAAATATTTGTTTCAACCATACAATTTTTAATTTGAAATTATCTATTGAAACCACAGTTTTTTTTTACATTAGGTTTGTTCCAACGTGCTAGTCGGAACCATACTTGGAACGGTTGTCCGAAGCGTTTATAAATATTTTCCGGCTATGAACTGTAGTTGCCATCAACCAAATATCGAATACTCTCATGAAATGGTTCACAAACGACATCTAAGTCGGTTAGAACGCAAAACAGAGTCGTTGATATAACGGTAACCGCACAGTTGGAACACGTTATCTCTATTGCGCAGAATCGTCACCGTACCGAGGATGGGCTGGAACTAACCTATTACTTTCAATCCTGCTGGACCTATATGTACAATGAATGCAAGTAAATTTATCATATCAAAATATTATTTATGGCTAATCCATACAAGCAATGCAATATAGTCAATAGAGAATTGGGAATGTAATCAATAATTATACTATGACATGGCAAACAGATACTTACAGAATCGAATACTGCGAATTAAGGAAGCTCTAGCCATTGTGAAGGGCGAACAGTTTAATTTGGAGACGAAAAAATACATAGAAATCGTCCTCAACAGTGGATAGAAAAACGATTGACTCACAAATAAGTTAGTTAGTCTAAGTTGATGTTGAGAACAATGTTTTCCTATTTTGGGTGGTAACTATTACTCAAATACTTTCATTAGATTTCCTCAAGACAGATTCATTGATTTCAGGAAATAATTTACCTCTATTATAAGCATAAGCTACATTGTATTGAGAAATGGATTTTATGAAGAAAATAAAAGTGAATTAGTTTATTAGAAAGATTCCATTGGTAAAAATAATGATTTCAATTAATTTATATTTTCCAGATAAAATTTTGAAAACAAAATTGACGATCGGCGAAGAAACATCAGAAAGAAAAACATGATTTACTGTTAAAACACAAAACAAACATAAACAAGAGTTAAAATATACAGAAAAGGAAGATGAAATCAAACTTTCGGACCATCAACGATAAAAGCTAATGAAATAACTTCCAGAAAATTAGATATCTCACAGTTATATCAAAATATTCCTATTGTCAATAAATGATTTATTTTGACGATGTATTTTGTATTAATCTTAATGAGGAGAAAAATGTTATAAATATATAACAAAAGGTGGAATTTTTCATTTATTAATGATAAGTCTAACAAATTATATTTTCATATATAGAATACCACACCGAAATGCTAACAATAAGCCTTGCAAATATTATGATATCAAATTATGTCTAACTAGATTCATCTTATCAAATAGAGGTGTGATTGATACTACTGAATCAAAATAGTTATCAACTTCTCCGATTATTGTTGTTACATATTCCCCTATAGGGAATTCAGGCTCATGTCTATGTTATATCAAATGATTCCGCATTATTTCCTCCGAGAAATAATATCTTTACGTCAGTTCAATCTACTACAACTACACACTATAGGAAAACGGCGATTTCTTCTTGTACATTTTGCAGGTGCATATGCGCTTATTATCCATGATAGATCACAGCGCAGCGCTAACCTGGCGACCTCAGAGAAAAATAATCAAGCGCTTAGGAAATAAGCTCTACCCTCTTTTTCAGAACTGTATATAAAACCGTGACAACAAATCAGTTGCAATACAAGAAGAACCGGGAAAAGAAGAGGGAAAAATACAGGGAAAACCGAAGAGAAGTCCCCACTCATGTGGAGAGTCATAAGAAAGCAGCTAGTGCAAAGAAAACTCAATTCCCAGTGAAAAATGGGGAACCACACTAGGAAAATCACGATACCATCAATGGAGTTCCTAAGCGAGCATGAAGAGGTAGAGTTGAATTGTGTAGACTCACTCAATGAGGAGAAAGAAAGAAAACTAGTCATAGAAGGGCAGGATGAAAACACTTCCGCGTCGGACATGCAAATCGAGTGGAGGGAAAATGGACTGTTACCAAAAAAAAATTGGCAACTGAGAAGTCGCACCCAGAAAAATGCTGACGACAACCGAAAATTACTATCAATATTCTGTGATTAGAATAGAAATGTGATTATTTCTTATTAAATGATGCTAAAGTGAATTTACCAATTCATATGGATGTTAGTTTCCTATTTTCCATAGCTTTTATCAGTTGTCCACCTTTTAAGGTGATAAGTCTGGAACCCTATTCTATATACTATGTAAAAAAATCATGACCTCCTGAATTAGTGACATATTCTTTAAGACCAGAAGATATTTATTATAGACTTTCTACATTTTTTGTGACATACGCTGAGATTTGAAACAGAATCCAATTATATCAAGTTGTAACATTCTCATCAGAAGGAGCAGACCTTAATCAAAATTGCCATTGATTCAGTCATACGGATCCAAATTCTATGATAAAAACTAGGTATTATTAATCGTCGAAATAAAAGTGTGGGGAATTTCTTTATTACAAATAATTCGATGTTTTTGATGTGGATTGTTTTCTATGTTTCTAGTAAACCGGAATCACCGATCTTCTTAGAAAGAGGTTTTCAAATATAAGTTTATCAAAAAATGTTTCATCTTCATGTTGTGAATTTAGAATTATTAAATGTTGTATTAAATATTGTAGCCGCTTAAATTATAAACATTTTTGCAGAGAAAATGTCGAAAAATAATAATTTCCAATTTTATCTATAATAAAAATAATCAATTTTCTCTATAGACATCAGCTAAAATTGGATATATGACTTTTTGCGGAAACCTAAGAAACTTTAATGTACCTCCAGCTTACCTGGATACACTAAACATGTCTTAAGTGTCTTATTTTCATCTACGAGGCTTTATACAAAAATCAGATGTTTCATTCCGTACAATATATTTACATAACCTTGATTTTGATTTGTATAAACTATAGATTTGTACAAATTACCTAATAACATTTGATAGGACTTCGCTTTGATAGATTGATTGATTACAGAATCCCATTTCTCGTTGAAAGTGAGTCTTATAATTACAGCTCTTGATAAGCCCTCAAACTATCTGTGTTGGCAACTAAGCGGACTTCAGAAAGAAAAGACGAGCTTAGAAATTTCTTGGAGAAAGATTTGCATGATTGATGGAACGAAATGAGTAAAGCCGGCGGCGGGATTATCTGCATTGCGTGCATGTCTCCAGGCTATCGATTAGTCTAATGGGTCGGTTTAACATAAATTTTCTTTGTTGAATTCGATTGCTCCTTCTCAATTTTCTATTCGAATTAGAACTCTTCATGTACTGTTGTATATTTTTCGATAACAAGTTTGTTTAAATACTCATAGATTAAAACCGAATATTATTTTAATGAGATATAAAGAGATGGGATAATAAAAACTAAATAAAACCAACAACACTTTATGATATTCATTTTCTGTGAATATAAGAGGAAATTAAGTTGGTGTTTGGGCTCTTTAGTATAACGTTCAGCTCTTTATTCCTCTGGAAATTTATTGCTAATAAATGATAAGATTGTTGGTAATACTAAGTTTTTTTAATATGGTAAATATAGCTCCCCGAAGAGGAATTTTATCGGTGTCAATTCCAACAAACCTTCCTCCTAAAGGAATATTTCCCTCATCCTACCTAGAAATTATCCAACGAATATCTCTAAAATTTACCCATATGCCAACATCATGAGTAGCTTCTCCTATATGAGATCTCTTAATAAGAAAATATTAGAACTGATTATAATAAATGATAAATAATCCCGGATATTTTATATTTTTTGACTCCCTGTCCTCCGGGTTGTTTTCAATAAAATTTAAGTTAAACAATAAAAACTGTGAACTCCATAAAACAAAACGAAGTTTTTATTGTGCTTGAAAACTGTACGAATTCTCTTAAATATTCAATTCCAGAATTATCCAAGTTAGTTAAGAAACTTTGTTTACATTCTTGGTAGGAATTTCTTCGGTTTATTTGGAACGCTTTCGTGATTCACTCGCGGGAACAAAACATTTGAAACTTAGTGTATCACACAAATTTCACTTATCATCTAGTTTCGACCCCGAAGCGTCGTAACTGTGTTAATTTAATATTATTATCAATTATTTTATTCAATTTAGTTAGACAAGTATAATAGAAACGGTGAACGTCTTCCATCTACGATATATCAAACGTATGTTTTAATTTAATTGAAAGTAGTAATCATAAAAAGAAAAAAAAAGAAAATTGAATTAACGTGAATAACTGACCGTACTAAAAGTGGAATTTGTTGACTGTGTTGATCTTATAGAATTCTTGGATTGAGTATGCTAAGTCATTCACCTTTATTTAGAAAAGCAACAAGCTAGATTTAAGTGTACTTCAATGTAAAATAACGATTTAGTATAGAAACAATAGGAAAAAGGTGGAGTTTGTGTAGTTGTTATTTCTCTGGTAACCCATTTGACTACAGCTTGTGGAAATTGGATAGGACACAACCGATAGCTAATCTAGAATTTAATTAGCACTCGAACCAAATCCTTGAAACATGAAAACCAAACACATTGTTGAACATATTAAGCGTCAGTAAGAGAGGTTTTTATTGTATCATATTACTTAGTTGTTTAAACGTTTTTTCGATGGAAATTCTATTTTTGTAATATGATCAGAGACCTTTTGTGAAATTGTGGAAACTTCAGACGTTCATTGTTTGAGCAGAAAGAGTTGTTGGCAGAGACGTTGTCAGCAGTTATGTTAATGATTGGAGGGTTCAGAAGTCAATTGCAGAAATCAGTTATTTGATATCAATTACTAATGTTACTATTTCAAATTAAATAGGACAGGTCAATAATTCATACAGAGGGGCGTATAAGAATACAGATTTATCAAATTGTGAGATTCTCTTCAAGATGGACTTTTGTACAAAAGCAGGCAATTTAATTAACCTGTCATAACAACTCTAATGAAAGATGTTTTCTAAAGATTCATTCATTTGAATAAAAGTCGAATCATCTTTGGTAGCGAAAATCAATAAATGAACAAGTCAAGTATTGTTCATAATTCTATTAGTATGGTAAAAATGTTCATGAGTTCTCACCCTAACATAAAGAGAAACGTCATCATTAACTTAACTACGATTTTTTTTAAATATTCTCCCCTTATTTTCACAAACTATTCAGAACTTCTGACTAAAGCTTCGATTTCACTATAAAAATATAATGCACCTTTAGATTCAGAATGTTCGTACTCAGTCTGTTCAATTTCATCATCACAGTAAAATCTTTCACGCCTTAACTGGGTCTTCAGTGAAAAAAATAGTCTGATGGGACTAGATCGCATAATATTTTAGCCATCACTTTTCTTATCTTTACTTTTCCACTTTATGAAGTCTCTCCTGGATGTCGGATCATAGTAAAAGATCATAATTTCATCACCAATTACAATTTATAGGATCATACATTCTTGGTTCTCGCGGGAAATGAAAATTTTTCACAACATTCTATTCGACGCTGCTTTTGTACTATGCTGAAAATTCAGGCACCCACCTTGTATCATATTTAAATGCCCATATTCAATCCCGAAGCTCAATTTGAAACATTTTTCAAAGAAATTTGACTAACTTAACTAACAAATTTGAGCCTGTTGAAGCTTATTTACAGTAGACCCTCATTCAAATACATCGCAATGAGCAGTGTTTTGAGTTTAATTGGAGTAGACAGTCATGTTTAGAAAAACATACAGATACAGCCTCTGCCGCACCCGAAAATGTTAAAAAAGACATTTGCACAATTCTTTAAGCGCATTAAAGACAAGGCAAAGGGCAGTTTCTTGCGAGATTAGTAACAATTAATGAGTAATGGATCAATCAATGCGTTGTGAAGGTCCAAAACACGTATTTTGGCAACCTGAAAGCGTAATCTTACTGATTCACTTGCAAAAAGAAAGACAAAAATAACATGTGTCTGTTATATCAAAAAAAATTGCGCAAAGGTGTTCTATTACATCAGGATAACACACAGCATGTCTTTGAAGTCCTGTGTGCCAGGAATCAGTGGTTTGTAGGTTATAGAATTTCTCTTTCGAAATGCAGTAAAAATGCATCAATGGGACAAATGTAATGACTGTATCGACTGTATGATAAAACGGTTTTCCCACACACGTTCATCACCTAACCAAAATTCATGGTGTAAGGCTAGATTACATTTTGTGAGTGTATTTCTTTTTCGAATACTGTGAAATTTTACCACCAGAGTAATAACAAAAGTCACAATAATAACTTGGTTGAATCTAATTTCAATTCCAAATTGTTGACACCACTCAAAAATAAAATTATACTTCTGGGATTATAATCATCAACAAAGCAGTGAGGTTTCGATTTGATTAATAAGGTAAATATGGAATATTTATTGTTGGCAATTTAACAATACATAAAACGTGGCGATATGAAATTTGTAGCATACAGTGATTTATAACCACATCGGATAGGATTTATGGATATTAACATATTTTTTATGAAAATTTGAGAGCACGGTAACGTAGTGATAACGAACAACTTTATTTACCATCACCCATAAAAAGAAGTTAACTGTCAGATTCTAGCTACGAGGTGAGATCAATGAATACTTATAGCAGCAATTACTTACGCTTCGAGTAAAATAAGCTACTTTATTAACCCTATAGCAGTCGCGCCAGGTCTATTTGACCCAGACCGTTTACTTCGTACTGTAGTTTAGATATCGCAACGTCTTGGAGCGTGCCCATCCACTACCTTCCTATCTTGAGACGTACAGCCGAAGTACGTCTCCGTATAATCTCTAATGTGATAGTGTGACTTGCGAATGTTTAATGTCTGACGTAGCGCGACTAATTGATTTCATTAACACGCTTACTTTAGCTTCACCAGTATGTGGCTTTGTTTGTTTGTTTGTTTGCAACTCTCCTTTGGACTAAGAGCAAGTGGCTTATTCAATAAAAAATTTGTTCGACAAAGGATTCGAACCTGCAGTCTCCGTGTTGGAAATTAAGCACTTCGACAACCTTAACAACTACATCGATACGACTCGTATTTGAAAAACAGTGTTGAAACATTTTTTATTTGGTGAGTATTTCGTTTTTATCACCCCCAGCGAAACACTTGATTAACATTTTTTAAAAACTAATAAGCTTAGATAAAATATTGGCCCTCTTTTGTTCTAAATCCATTCACTGTCTGTAGCTTTACATGTTCGATCTTCTTGGTACTATGTCAGAAAGTAACTGACAGTATTGGAACTCCAGCATTTTCTTGAAACACAATCTAACGTTTCTTAGACTACCCTTGAGGACAACTACCATGTTACACTGCGGTTCCCGTAGAGGCAACTTGGAAAAATTCATTACATATATTTTGGGTCCTACTTTTATGCAACCTTATACGTGTGAGAACGTCATAGGTCAAGCGATTTGATTATTGTTGGTAGTGGTGTTAAGTTGGCAGTTCTCCATCGAAAGAAGGTTGCAAAAGTAAGTAAAACTTAGTCGTTTTTGATATAGTGGTAACTGTGCATTGAGGCGTTGTTCGACAATAATTTTTTATGCCATCCTCATAAGAAAGAGTAAATCAGAGACGATTATAGAAATGTTTGGAATTGTGATATCGCTATTGAATAAAGATTTAGAGGAAAATTCGACTAAAAAAGCCGTTGTTACTAATTAGGAAAAAACAGACGTCCTATAGTGGAAAAAATCAGATAACACCCCTAGCCAGAGTCTAAGGTTGCCAACAGATAGGAGTAAAAAAATTATAACAGACCTAGACGAGAGTTCGCTTGTAGAGACTCAGCCCACGTTTGAATTTTGTTTTCCTAATTGTAAGAGAACCGTTGTGAAAAAAATTTATTTAAAATAAGAATATCACAAGAAAGTATTGAAGATTTCTGAAACGAGCCAACGGCCTTATCATAAGTCGATTGTCATTCGCGATGTTTTGGTTACTAAAAGTCTTCCTGTCGTCGCCTTTGACCAGATTTAACACTATGCGATTTTTGATTATTTCTGAGAATAGAGAACTTGCTAAAAGCGAAATATTATGACACTTTTCTTAAAATAAAGAATGTCACATTCATGAAGATTAATACCGTGCCAAAACGAGTCTAAAAATGTTTCCAGCATCGGATTCTCAATTGCGATGAATGCATTACTAGCAGAGAATAATACAACCTTTACTTTTCTAAAGTTAATTCCCCATATTCCATAATCACACATCGTACCTATAAATAATATATTATTATATATAGTTTATTTCAGAAATGTATAGAGTAATAAAACCTCATGAAGTATACAAAGGGACCACAGAGTGACCCAACGGATATTTAAGCCACTTTCATAATTTGGCATTGATGTCATTGTAAAATTTCTTCTTTTTGTCAAGTACAGGTAGTACCACCCGGGTTGGGGTCAATATATGGGTTTAGCCTATTGTTATCCATTCACAAATACTGAAAATAGTGTGCCAAAGGCATGCCGGTAGGATACTCGTAAAAAGGAAAGAATTTTATTTTAACAGAATAAAAATTAAACGGTAACTGTTAAAAGCAAAATGTAACTGTATAAATCTGCAACCTAAGTAATCCCTACACAATATTTCGATATTGACACTTCAGGACAGAAAACATACTTTTCCTAATTCTCTTACGCAATTACTTGAAATTTTAATATTATAAACAATACTATTTCAAGACCTACACCGAAATTGAGCCGAACTGGACGGAATTCCCCATTTTATTATTATCTATACCTTTCTGAAATAGACTATAACACTTCTATGCACAAAAAAATTGTTTGTAACTTAAGTCCGAACAATAATTGCATTAAAAATCCTAGTGATTGTGATGGTCAGTACATATAATTATGATTCACATACTCCAATCTCTTAGAATATAAACTGATTATTTATATTAATTCACATTAATATTAATGGACGTATTACTAAATCTCGAAACGGTAACTGGTTCAACACTATATTAATCAATTTATCACATAAATACTATATATCTTCAGTCTACGAGCTGGTACGAAATTCACTAACACTTCTTGGCATGTTGTATAAACACAACAATGTAATCAATTATGATTAGACTCCAAATATCAACTAATATACGGTATACTAACCTTTAATTGTTATTCACACGTAAATTGAATATTACTATACAGAGTGAGAGTAAAATTTGTTTCTTTCAAAGCAAATATAACGTATGTAAAATAAATCTTTTAGGGAAAAATAGTTGATAAACTCACACTAAACAAGGTATGGCGTTCAAACTTCACATGAACAATTTTCATAAATGTAAGACTCTAGAGGTCTTTAAATAGCTTATGATTGAAGTCACCGAGCTTGTACGATATTTTGCAAGTGAAAAGGGCTGAACTTCTTTCTATGGATTCTTCTATGTATCTATCAGCTACGTTGGAAGAGCGCCATCCTCTTTCAGCGTGAGCAAATCAGCGCCACTTTTCAATTTGGTTGCCGAAGGACGCCTTAGTCTATTTCCAATATATTTTTCGGAATATTTCAGTTTAAGGACAGCGCTAATGGTATAACATGTAAGACAACCGAACACGATTTTGATATGCAACAAATAATCTGCTTTTCATAATTTTAAAACGTAGATATACATATTCACGGTGAAGTGCACAGAGCTCGAATGTATATCACTTATTGGTAATGGTAAAATTTCTTCCATATCGTCTAAACTCAAAAGTATTAAATCAACTCTACGACATGCTAAAGATGCAAAGATACCAAACACTAAATCACTTTTGCTACTACATATTGTTCATCTGAAATGTAGTTACTTGTTCTACCATTAGTACCCTGGACTTATTTACCATTTAGAACCCACTTCATAACTTGGAAGATATCATATTCTTGGCTCTTTGGCTAAAATAAACTAGAAAAATATTATGACTTACGGTCTTAATTTTTTTGATATTCCGCCATTTCATAAAATGTTTATATTCGTATTCATATCTCGACCTGTATTTTACTGGTAACAAATCAGCACTGGCTTGTCTCGCTAGCTCTGAAATATTTTTAGGAATATCTGGATTTTATTCCAAGTACAATTTTTAGAACTAAAATGAATTAAACTGACAGATAATAAAACAATGGTGATAATGAATATATAGTTGCTATGGAAAGGTTAATTATGTTTGGAACTATTATCATGTATTATGATTACTTTGACTATTTCCTTCGAAAAATTTAAGCCAACCAAAAAGCTGTAATATTTTATGTTTACCTAGCAACGATCAAATTTCAGCGATAATACTGCACTAGTGCAAATTATCGATAATTTGCACTAGTGCCAAATTTTCGTCTAGGATTAATAAACATCATTTGGTTTTAATTTTATATTTTAAGAAAAGGAACAATTATTGAAAATCCAATTAGAATATACAACTTTACTGGAGGCCGACGATGGTGTTTCTATGCTGCTTCCACCACTTCTTATTGTTACTTCGCTACTGTCATTTCGCATTTTTTGTACAATTTCCTCGTGGTGTTCACTATTTACTTGGAGGTAACTCTTTATCGAGGCCTGATTTGAGTGTCCGGTAACCTTCATAATTTGATTTTCTGAAACCCCAACCTTGGCAAGCTGAGTAACTGCCGCAGCACGGTTCGAGTGATTTGTCACTTTTATTCTTTTCGTGTCAATTCCTATAGCTTCCGCTGCATCTCTTGTCCACTTTGAAATTTCATTTCGTCCTACTGGACAATTTTTAAAAAAACCTTTTGATGTTTCTTTCATCCATGATGGATTTACAGTTAAGAAAAGACGATCGACCGTAATATGTTTTCCTCTTTTTTCTTTCAACATTTTAAAAAGCCTGCAAAATTATAATGATAGATTGTAATAACAAATTTTAAACACAGAATTAAGTTTATTTTAAATTAAATTTTTCTCAGGAAATAGTCTGCCAAAATGCCCTCTCGTGCATGTCAAATTGTCTCATAATTTCCTCGAGTGCGCGAATGCGAATGCGAATTCGAATTATCGACAATTTGACATGCACTCGGGACATTAATATTGAAAATACAATATTCTCAATTTAATACTTATTAAGAATAATGTTTTCAGATGAGTATAATGAAAAGGTATCGTTCATTACACGTCTAAAAAAGGATTTTTTCGTGCTGGCATGACTTCGTGTGAACTTTAAATGTGACTAAACATCATTTCCTTAGAAAGGGGCATATTTTCACATTTCTTGCATTTTTCTGTTCAATAGTTCCAGGTATATCACTAACTTCATTTGTATAATATGAAATACTTATTTTGATGTTGAATATCACAGAGATAATTTTCCGTGCAGCGAATTTCTTCGCATTGATCGCTACTTCCATTTATTTAGTGATCCCTCGAAAAACATCACTATAGATTATCAGAAAATCTCTCCAACTTCAAATAGTTATACTGTGGTTTGATAAAATACAAATTTATTTCGTTTGAAGTTGGCTCGTTACAATTTGCATACGTCCTTATCCGTAATTACTGATGTAAAATCATCTGGGATTAGTCGAGCTTCAAATGACCAACTAAAAGCAACTGATGCAACCAGTACTATTAAACGGATATTTGACTTCACGATAGACAGCTCTGTTGTTAGTATCACGAATATTTTAGTGTGGAATCTTAAGTTCATGAATGAATAAACCAATGAAGAATAATTTGAAATTCTTCCTAGAGATTTGAATTTACAAACTCTAATACACATTGTCATTCAAAAGAAAGAATATATTTACAAGACTATACTATGAATTATAGCTACCCAAATTGAGAAAGTTAAGATCACATTTTATCGTCATTTGTTCACAATTATTCTCCTTTTCTATCTATCCTGCATGTGTATCTTGTCTCGTTCGATCTTCATTGCGTAATTATCGATACTCTCTTTAGTTTTTACATACATTTTAAAGTGTCTTCACCTTCGTAACTTTTTAATTTAATTGTATATACTATATTTTCATTTTTTAATATATTCTTAACTTCCTAGTTCTCTATATTGATTATTTCTTTTGTGGTCCATATTTGTTAGTTTCCACTGCGTATGTACTCGTATTCACATGTCTTATTCTTGATTATGTCTTAGAAACTATAGCTATTACTTCTAAGCTTCATTTATCTTTCCTTTTTCTGGAATTTCATCTTCCCTTTTTCCTACAACTTCTATATATTTTGTCATATCTTGATTTATCCCCAACTCCACATTTCATGCCCCTCTCACAATTTTTTCTAATTTTGTCTTTAAGGCTTTTTTGATCACTAGCTATGTGTTGAATCAACATCATATACTACTATCATTTATTTGTTAATTATACTTCCACAGATAAGGCATGTCGTTATTATACCATCCACTACATTATTACCATCACTTGGCCAGATGTTGATTTCAATTTTCTCTAATGGTGATAACTTTTTTCTTATATTTATCATCGTTGTTTCTAGTTATCGTATAAAGCGAAATTAGAAGTTGATTTATACAAAAAAATGAATACTCCTGTTTCTTCATATGATCTTTCCTCATGTATCATCTCTGGTCTTGTTTTGTTATGGAGACATGATCCAATTGGTATCTCAAAATAGTTCCTGGTATTATCCTCGTAGATTCGTTGGGGAGGAGTTTTAAGTTTCCATCTATAGCTATTTTGTTCGTAACTCTGTATCTCATTGTTCCGCTTAGAAAAAGCATAGTACTTCTAAAAAAAACCAGTATTAACGTATTAACCATCAGTTTAATGTCGTTTCTAGACATATCAAGAAGTTTCTCAAACTTCTTAGTTGAGATGGTAAAGAATATTATTGAGTTTCTAGAGTCTGTGTTATTTTTCCAGTATGCGATCCTTAAGCCATCAACTCAGGTTATGTGATATCTCAAGTAGTTACCATGGGGCTCTGGTTCTAAATATGTGCCTTTTTAACAAGTCTGTCTGCTTCCCATTAACTTGCACACCCTTTTGGGCTGGTACCTGGTAGTCACATTAGAGTCTCTTTGTTCCTATTAGCTTGTGCTTTTAGATTTTGTTCACAGTCCTATACTAGTTCTTAGTGGTATGCACTTTGACTCAAAAATACTCAATCCAGCTCATTGCGCTAATTAAAACCATCCATATACCATAGAATTATCGACAAACTGATGTTGCTTATAAAAATGTTTGCCAAATTATGTATTAGACCTCCAATATCGTTATTAGTATTCTATCATGTCGTATGACCTTAGATACTTCAACCCCACTTTCTCATGAAATTCATATTTGTCTGCATCTTTTGCTTTCTCTTTGTTTATTCATTCTCCTTCCTTCCATTTTATTTATTGAAACGCCAATATGTCTATTCTGTATTCCAATCTGACTATCGCCATTCCCAATCGACTTTTCTATTTTTTTTCTCTGGTTTCAACCATTTTCCATCTAGTCACCTTGTCGACTTCACTCCATCTATCTACTTTTCTTTTATTAGTAGTTTTTTCATTTCGCTTAGTTGATTCGTCCATATTCCTAGATAGCATAATATTATTCTACATATCTTCCAGATTTATCTGCCAAAATGCTTCTGTTCCATAAACTTTTCTGTTCATTACTAATTTGTTAAATTTGAGCGTTGTTCTATCCTTGATTTTCTAGCTTCATCCGTGATGAATAAGTCATTAATGTTTATCAAAAAAACAATGATTTCTTTGAAAAATTCTTATAAGAGCTCCTGTAGGTACTAGTCTCGTGCATGAACTGGTATGCTTGATATTCATATTCCTTAATCGGGAAGACCCGAAAAAAGGCACAAAAATTATACAAAAAAGTAGACGAGACTTTCAATTTCAAGAAAAAAAATCAACGATTCCAATGGATAATCATTGGAAAAAAATTACAAATAAATAACGATTTAATTAATAATAGGTGAATAAGCGTAAATACAATAATCATAATTAAAAGACCTCTTCTTTTCTTTCAACAGATTGTACAATGTCAACCGGTTTTTTTTTTGTTATTATTCTACCAGGTAGTAATTTTTATTCGTCCCAACAATAAGTATGAGATTTGTTAACTGGTTTTTTCATAAAATACTGGCAATAAACAAGGATTCCAATGATATGAACTGTAAGTTATGAGTGATGAGAAAATTCATAGAAAGCTTGGGTAAATCGTCTGACACTCCTCGGAAAGAAGGTTGAGAAATGTTTTTTGTGAGTTATAAAAATAGATGCTACGCGAAAGTTTATACCCACAATCAAGAAAATCTTATGCTCATGTGCTTTTTGTAAGAAGGGTCGAGAGGCAATATTCGTAGGACTGAGATTGATATTCTCTGATGTTTCTCAGCATTTCAACAAATAATATTTATTAATCCTGATTTTATCAAGAAAAAAAAGATCGGTTAACTTCTGGGATTAATTTAATAGCATTTGTTCTATTCCATTCATTACAGTTATAAGAGGAAAAAATTATGAAAGATCTGAAAGTATCAATAAAACTGATAAAACCCACAAAAATGACACTAGAAACACTGAAAAAATTGAAAATAAACTGAAAACATCATATAGATTTAAGAAAAATATGGGACTAAAACAGAGAGGTCCTCTAACTAGCTATGGATAGTACGAAAAAGCAGAATAAAATCTAAGGGAGCAGTAAAATCACAGTTGCTAGCCGATGCAGATGATGTGGTAATCTTATCTACGAGTGAATAAGAAATGAGAAAGGCGGGCAGGGCTTTTATAGAAATGACAGAAATAGCGAACCTAAGAGTAAACAAAGCAAAAATTCATAAAAATAACTCATGAAACAAAGAAAAATTCACACGAATGAATCTCCAATTGAGACAAACAAACTGAATTACATCTTTATCTGATATGGATCAGCCGACAGTACTTTATGAAAGCGAAACGTTGATTATAAATAAAACAGAGAAAAACAAGGAAATTAGTTAGGAGCATATTAGAACGAATAAAAGGGGAAATATATGGAGAAGGACCCGCCAGGAAAAGAAAAACCTGTGTAATGAAATTATCAAAATTATAAGGTCCAAAAAACTAGGATGGTTGAAATACTTGTGATTGCTCGTTCGAAGTTAAGATGGCTCTTTCCTACAACAAAATTTCCTCAGCTTTTCTCTTTGTGACTAAAATTGAGTTTGTAATTATTTTTATTTTAATTTCAGTGACGCTAGAAATTCTGTCATTTTCATGCTCTCATAAAGGACTAAATACAGAAATTTTATCGATCTAATCTCTTAGATATTGAAATTATAAAAAAAATCCTGATGTGCTTGTTCCTTATCTTTTAATTTCCAGTCGAAGCACAAAACCGGAATAGCCGAATAGACTTCTTTTGAGATTAAAAATCCAAAAACCTCCCTTGATGGAGTCTTATAAATATCTGATTATAGATCTAGTGGTTTCGGTTGAACTATGATGAATTAGTACTGTTCATGCCGTTCACACTTTATTTTTGGCTCGATAAAATATTACCAAATGGAAAATATATGCCTGAATTCATAGTCGGAATGGAAAAAAAGTGAAACGCGACCATTTCGGGTGGTATGAATGCACACCTATCTTTTTACTCAAATGACTTATTTCATCAAACCAAGAGAGGACCGATCAGACCTAGAAAAAACTCTGAAATACCTTCAGCGATTCAGTCATAACATGTTATTTTATTTAATAAGTTTTGGGTGTTACGTGCCAACACATATTATAAAATAGGCAGTGCTACTGTTGTTGCTTAATTTAAGTACTATTATCCAAGTTGCTTTCTTATATATTACTAACAATGATAATTTCTTTAATATATATTACGTTATAATATTTGGATTGTTATTATAAAAGAAGCCTCTATACTATACGAAATGTCCTTGTTCAACTATGTTTCCACTGTTTTCATAAGTTACCCCCTTAACAGTTACTGCACTCGAAAAGTAGTTGACCCGGCGAATTCGCTAAAATTAGCCGACGCTAAAAAGTTGTTTCAAGTAGCTCGACACTTGGTTTTATCTTTGCCAAACGAACTTCTATCGTTTCATTAATACTACAAAAGGCACAATTTTGTTTTGTCTAAAAAGATAACACGGAATTTAGCGTTAAGCGTTCTTACACAAAGAAAACATTCATTCGATAACTGATCATATAACTACCATAGTTCACTTAAATAGGCGACTTTAGGAGCGAGTAATATCAACATGGTGCTGTTGTAGTGTTAACATCACAAAACTTTTTTTCTGTGAGTGACATTGTTAGTTATGACAAGCTAATGTCGCACTGCGTGTTTTTTGACGTAATTATTTGATATGAAGAAAATTTCAAAAATTTAAAATTGCATCTTTCAATCTTGGTATTGAGCTATAAGAAATTTTTCTTTACTAAAGGCCGATTAAAGTAAATGGGCCACGTCAAGAGCGGACGAAGAGCGTCGTTCGCTTTTTTTGTCTATTTGAAGTAGAGCCGAACACTGGCAGGGACATACGTATCATCATTTCCATTTAAAGTAAATGAATAAGCTAAAGAATTATAAAATTATGGAAAAATATTGATTGCAAGCCGTCATTTTAAATTTTAATTGGGTTGATTGATGTATCTTTTTTCTATTTTTAATTTTTTTCTATTTACGAACTATTTACCGCAACTCAACCATTGCAGGCATCGAAGTTATTCTCAATTTTGAAACTTTTTTAGTTCCCTAGTAGAGATCTTGATAGAAAAAAATCATTTTGAAACTGTCATTTTTACTTTTTTAGCCCATACTACCGTCGAAGTATGTGCCGTCGACTTTCAGATGGGATGGGATGAAACACTTTCATATTTTCTAGAAAAAATCCAGGTTTTTTCTGATGAAGAGGGCCGTTTTCTGATGCCAAAATATATGTCTTAAATGTGAAATTCCGTTTTTACATGGCAATTTGCAGACTTTTCGGTGCATACATATTTGGGGACGGTGTGCCACTTTTCAAAGATGGGTGGAATTTGACATATTTCATGACAGTTTTTCGCTTATTTCATATCATTTCAGGTAAAAAAGTTGTTATCAAAATTTGACACTTGAAATGACATGTAGGTTTTCGTCAAAGTTTTCAAAATATTTGTTAACAATTATTAAAATAATTTAAGTAAAAAAATAACTGGAAAAAGACACGTCTACGCCTATGACTCCATACGGCAAAGCAAGCGCTACCTAAGTGGGCGGACTTCAGACGAATATGGTGATCTACGCATATTACTTAGCTGGCCCGTTTACTTGTTTGTAACCAATGTTTTTCGATAGTAACTATTGACTTCAATTAGGGCACGGTTTATTGATTTATCACAGTTTATGTTATCAATCCAAATGCAGAAGAGCTAACAAAAAAGAAGTTGTTAACCATACGAAAGTTTCTGCACTCACTTATGCTCAACCATGAGGTACAGTAGATGTGTGGAACCCCATATTTATCCTGAAATATACACTAATTGTCTGTTTTGGCTTTTAAGTGTATATTTACCAAGAATATAAGAAAATAAAACATTTGTGTGACATTTTACACGATTCAGCTGTTAACTAAGCTCCAAAGGTGACTTTTTAAAAATATTGATAAGGAATTCAAAGGAAAAGAAATAACTTTTTATGCGCTGCCAATAAAATGCACAACTGATTTGGTTCGAGTAATCTTTGGTATTGTTTAGTGTTATTGAAAGGAATAAAACAAAGAAACTTACTTTTGACGCTTGAAAAGTTATGTTGTCGCCTTTTTTAGCAGCTTTATGGATATAAATAACTTCATAATTACAGACTTCTAACTACTAGTTTACTCAACAATTTCTTCAAGTTTTCATAATGAAAAAATTTTTTCGATCCCGCTAATTTTCAAACATGGATCAAAAATCACATTAGATGAATATGCATTCGTCTTATTTTGCTCACTTGCTCAAATAGGAACATCTGGAATTTATCTTAATTAATTCAATTTATGTTTAAGCTGGTGGTGTTTTGCAAACTTGTGTTAACCCTAATATCTTACACGATTGTTCAAAGTGGGTAGTTTGTTATTGTTATTACACCAAAACCCACTTGTTTGTATACTGATCTACTTATATAAGATATAACCAGTGCCACGGTTATAGGGTATTAAAATTTTCCAAAATTTTTTATAACGAACATCATCAAAAAAAAATCCACATCATATTTCAGAAGAATGAGAAATTTATGGCCTCTGAATTCTAAGAACAAAACTGAATATTGAATTCCAGAATTTCAAATATAAAACAAAAATTGGAGTAAATAGTTGAATCTCAAGGGAACGAATGTAAAGCACTTCAATGAGTAGAAATTTGGGTATTTGCGCAGCGGTTTTTCAACTAATTATATTTTGAATTGTAGAAAATTTCGATAAAAACCTTTGTTTTAACTGCAAAATAATATCAACATACCATAATATTTGGAAATGATTGCCAGAGAATTGACAACTAATTTTAAAACATTATTCAAGTATATAACCAAGAATATTACTCTTCATGGCAAATACTGTTGTATTTTCGTCAGCATAAACCAGGTACTTAACGTTGATCCATAGGAAATAACCAAAAGGTTACAATCCATAAGGACAGCTCCCTTTCTCGAGTCCAACTTATTGCGGTCGCTATATGCCACGTAACATCATCCATCATGTCATCCATATTTTGCCATCTTGAATAACCATACCATAAGATCTTTTTGATGAGATAATATTCAATAATAACAGTATGTTTCTCTGGGTGTAATGGAATCTGTATGAATATCTTTATTAACAAACATTTTTAGTAAGCACATTTCTTAGAAATTTTGGTGTTTTGATAATTTAGAGAGTATGTGGTCTAAAATATACCTACATCGATAGATGGCTTGCTCAGATAGACGATTAAGTTCGGTGGTGTTCGTTTCAATCTATTAATGATGATTTTCCATAGTATACTGACTGTAAATTTCGACAAGTAACCGTTCCTTTGATAGTTAATCATTTCGTTATCTCTAATGAACAATAACTCAGTTTAAAAATTGCACATATGAAAATGGCAATTTCGCTTGCAATATCCAAAGTTCAAGAATGGAAATTATAATACTCGTACAGGAGCATTGCTGGAAATATTTATATAAGCAGGAACACCGTATTCTTGAACAATCTCATACTTGTGAAAAGCTTTGCATTTGTTGTGTTAATATGGTTGTCTGAAAATGTTACGAACTCAACTTGAGAGCACTTGGGAAATTATACACGTAAGAGATTCTCATTAAACATTCAGCCATTTTGGATGCTTAGATTCTGTTAGGATATCGTATAAGTGAGCCGAAGTGAAGATTTTTCTTAAAATGGAGAAAATTAAGTATTGAGCTATTAATAAATATTATTCTTTGAAACACAATATGTGTTTGATGAACTAGAGGGCAAAAACTACAACTACCAGCGATATCATCGAGGCAGTTCACCAAATGGTACACAATCATCATCGTTTTTAGACCATATCAGAAGCTATTGGCGTATCAAAACATCTGCTGTCCAAAAAACTTGATATTCTGGCTCTAAGAGAACTTGGAAACTACAAAACAACAATATTCTTTTGTTTCCTATTCAAAGCTCCCAATGATGTCCCCTACAGACAGTTATTCTTAAACATAGTTTCCGTAAAGCTCTAGTAACGTCCAGTAGTAATATTGGTTCGAGAATAGAAGTATACAAGCTAGATTCACACTTTCGACTATAATAAAATCCCTTAATTTGTGAAAAAGTATGAATTTACAAATTCCATTCAACAAGTTCACTCTTATTATTTATTCTATTGTCAACAAAAGAGGTCAATTCACTTCAATTGAATAATATTTTGGTAGTTACATCAATTGTTAGGAAAGGGTATATCTTTAGGCCCTTTTTGTATTTAACTTTGAGATATACCACTGAATAGAGATTTGCATTTCGAATTTGAATGTTTACCCTCCGCATATTCCCTAAGATTAGGCAACAAACAAATTAGCATCTGTTCATCTTGGTTTCCCTTACATCAGGAAGTATATATTGCGTGAGAGTTGATCATATCTTTTGAATGGAGCGTTTTACGTTTTTTGGGCGGAGAAGTTGATTTTTAATGAGTGGTGTGCAGCCCAAGTTGCGAGCAATGCAAATCAGGTAGTTTCATAAGAAAATTATCTAACAGGAATGTTTTTAATCTTATACCTGTGGAAGGTATTGCTCCGGTCACATAGCTATACATAATTAAAAACTTCTTTGGTTAGGCAGAGCAGACAGATAAGAAAACTACGGATACATATTTTTGTAGCTTGTAAATACTGTCCTTAAAAAATGAGCAAACATAAGACATGACCAAAAAAGTTGAGGTTTGAGGAAAAATTTAGCGCAATACAAAGCTGTAAAAGTAAATGGGATCAAAACACCATACGAGACATAAATGCCTTCAAATGGTATAAGGACGGCTTTAAAGCTGCAGATAGAGCTGAAATAGGAGTATATGGGTCCATGATCAAACACTCTGAAAGCCTGAGCAGCATATCAAGAATTTTTAGAGCAGATATTTATGCAATTAGAAAATGTATCAAGTTCAATCAAGAGAGAAATTATCAAAAACAGAAAATCATCATGTACGATAGCCAAGCGGCCATTAAAGCTTTAAGCTTCTATATAATAGAATCTAAACTAGTTTGGGAATACCTGGACAAATGAAACGACAAAAAGAATTAAGATACCTTGCAATGGCTTCGGGAACACACCAGAGTAGAGGGAAACTGATAGACTTGCTAAAGCAGGTGCAGACGAACCCTCCATAGGACCAGATCCCTTCTATAATAACAACTGCAGAACATAAGCATTGAAAATGAGGGTAGATAGAGGTAATAACACTTATTGGGATAGCCTTCTGAGGCTGAGACAGGCAAAAAATATTTTAGGACACTATAACCAGAGCAGATCGGCTGAACGAATCAGCCTTAGTAAGAACAACCTACAAATACTAACAGGAGTCTATCGGGCCACAATCGCCTCAATAAACATCTGAAGATGCTAGAAGTAGCAGATTTGCTTGTGAGTAGCTCTACAGCATAAAGAAGATTGACAGAAGCTGGCCCTTTTGAAAGGGTGGCAATGGAGGAACCTCTTTTAAGATGTCGAAATAATTAAGAGTGTGCAGTAGGCTGAAGAACATAAAAATTAGACACATAAAGAGTTGCAGAAAGTTTTGTGGATCGATGAGACCAAGGTTTTTGGGTCTATGAGTGTATGAGCGCAGATTAAAGAAAAAAAGGATGCTAGATCAATGTGTAATCTCGACTGTAAAACACGAAGGAGACTTGAATATAGTTTGGGGATGTTTTTGAAGAAGGGTGACTAGTGACTGGTGAAAACTGGAGTATGTAATACGTTCCGGTAGAAAATTGATCTCCCAGCATGACAAAGATCCCAAGCATTCCTCTAAGCTGTACAAAAAGTATTTGAGAGAATTGGAAAGGAAGAATGTACTGAAATTAATTATTTGGCCGTCACAGTCGTCCGATATTAACCCTTATGAGTCGTCTTCGAATAAATTGGTCAAGTCAGACGAGAGGGTCTAGTTTACTTAACTACACTCACTCAAAGTTAATGTTTTGAAATAATCGCTTTAACAAGTGCTGTTAAATATGATGCTTACAACTTCATGCCCGATTTCTATATCATCTATATCATCACGACTCCTTGGACTCTTTTTTTGATTTAAGCTTATGCTGGTGGAGCCATATCTCATCTACAGGTATAAAACAATAGTTAAATTTTTTTTTCGCCTTTCTGAAATGTGCTATAAATAAATATTGTAAAGTATCAAATTTGACCGAGAATATTTGAATGATTCAACCGATCTAATTTGAACTTCGCACCTTCTATCTTAAAATCAATTGAATCAAAACAATGAACTTATTATTACTCTCTCATTGTTATTCATAAGTCATTACCTTTTTCGACGGATTTTATGAATATACAAACAGCATCAAAATATATTTTTATAGTGTAGTATTAGCTCTAACCTCTTCAGCAAAAGACATGCAATCCTTGTAATTCGTAATTCAGATTGAAAGATCCTAGTTGCTCGGTCTTAACCATAAACTCATTTGGTATTGCGAGAATATGATAATAGGTAAATTCAAGTCGACACTTTTCCTCAACTCAGGTACGAGTTTAATTTTATATCTTCCGTGTAATTCAACTGTGGCAGAGTGCCTTGTTCCAACTAAATTACGAAATTTTCCCGAATGAGTTTTCTTAAAAATATTCGTGCAGAATGCGTTTTTTTGCAGAATTCCATACAAAACCAACTCTAGTAATGGTGATAGCTTGGTAGAGATGGGATGGTTACATCTTGAATAAATTCGCTGAATTTCAGATACATTTACTATGCAAATAGATGGAAAGAATGCATACTCAAACTACGAATTGAGAAAAAAATCAAAGTACCTATCACTTTCCATGATTTTCACAATTCAGGTTCATAATAGAAAATTTCATTATTAAACTATTTATAATAAGAACAAAAATATTATCGAGCAGTGTATACAAAGCTATATTTTTTAAGCAGTTCCCTCTAAATTAATTCAATTTCAATCTAAATTATTGAATTTTTTTAAGAAGTGAGAAATATTTTGGAAACTGACAAGACCAAACAAAACAACTTCAACGCATGTCAATTACTTCTTTTCGTCTTGACATACTATGAACTAGTATGAAATTTGGCAATAATGTGATGTGAGAAGCTAATTTTTTGGAAGTTGGTTCCGATCATTTTCTTCATGTTAACACGCTGATATTGTTTTGATATCACGTCAAGTAATTGTTGTGTGGTGGGTCACTGGCAAATGACAGATGGTGAGAAACTTTCAGGAGGCCACTTCGATAAATTATTTAATATTATACATAGAAAAATGAAGCAAAAAGCATATGCACTAGAAGTTTTTGCAGATTTAGCTACCTTTCTTAAGTGGTCATATACAATATAGTTCATTAGAACTTTGGAACTAAAAGGTAGTAGATATCTGATGAAAGGCACAATTAACCTTAAGGTAGTATTGCAATGTAACCCTCAAATTTTGATTGTACTTATGTATTCATTCATTTTTTTTTATAATGAAAATGGGGATGTACGTCGTCGCTGTATATTCCACCTCTATTCCTACGTAGCTATGCATAAACTTTGAAAGATAACTCGCTCTCTTTTTAAACAGGCTTTCCTCGATACTAGCGACAGACGAAGTTAGTAACATGACTCACATTTTCCAGAATAGTTATTATAATCTAACATTTATAGCAGTATGAGCTTTGCCTCTAGATTATAGTTAACTTGCGATTCGCCACATTTCAAGAATTGCAAGGAGCAAGTTATTTTTGTATGCTACATAAACGTATCGCTTATCGGAAACTAAGATTTCTGAATTTAGAATATTATCTTACAATGTTTTCGTGTGAAGAGTATATTCAAAATAATTGAATCAATGCTTTTAACAATTTATCATTGTATTTCAAGAAAATAATATGGTTGGTTGTTATCGAGTAACAACAACTTTTGATGATAAACTAAACTAAACTGAAAATTTAGTTTTCTGATAGAGATACGTCTTGTTTTTTAAACTAATTAAAATGGAAAAATTCGTTCCTGAAGTATTTGGTATTTGAAAATTACTATTTCAAACCTAAAAATCTACAATTTCCTGTCAAACTGATCTAATTTTTGTTAGTACCAGTTGATCTTTGGTGAAAATAGAAAGAGATAAATCTCCAATTAGAAGACAAAAGAGGAAAGATATCAAAGAAGGAGCGGACTCTAATGTCTTTATACAATTTGTTAATATATAATTCAAGACCCTACAACGTTGTGGAATCCGCCCAATTTGATGTAACAACTGCAATAGACAATTTTCTCCTAACCATTAAACTCCATTCTGCTTATCTGATAAATCTCAAACATTTTTTTCAGCTTTGAATATGAAGTATGCTCATCGTTTTCAACCAAAATCACACAACTCTTCAGGCGTGTTTTAAATTAAAATAATAGAGAGTACAGTCAAATCCTTAATATCCAATCTATTTTTCCAAAAATACCAACAAGTAAATTTACTAAAATATTTTATGGAATTAAATTGTTATAAAAAAATTCATTGGTCAATCTGACAGGTCACTCACCAATAAATGCTCTCTACTGAACATGTTTTCTATGAAAGTAATTTTATGGATTATAAATCTGCTGTTATAATAACTGAAAATAAAAAACGTCTGTTTATATAAACAACGTAAATTGCCCAAAAGAATCAGTTTATTGTTTAAACATCTGATTTATATAACTTGTGATATTTGTAATATTTTAGATTTAAAAAAAATATATTCAAGGTCATGAGTGACCAACTGACTTACCTAACCTATAACAATTCAACTTCATTCATAACGACCTAACCTAATCTAACCTGTCTACGTTTTTTATACTGTTCTTGACTGAAATACGAGTTTTGCTCGTATTTTTCTCATGATCATTTTAAAATCCTTGTGATCAAAATTGAATAGAATCCATTTATCACAAATAATATTATTATATATCTATAGCGAGTTTGGTATTCTAAAAGAATATGAATGTATACGGTTAGTACATGAAAATATATTTTACCTAGTCTTCCTTAACATAACGTTTCTGTTTTAGAACAGATTTTAAAACCAAAAGGCAATAATAACGCTTGTTATCCACCTAATTTTATGTATTTCATTCTTTGTACGGTAATCTCGATATTTGTAAAGCACGCATAACTGCACTTTTATGAGCCGTATAAGTCGAATATAAAAGTTAAATGTTCGATATTTTTAAAATGTTAAAAAGATGCTCGTAGCTGCAAAAGCGTATCATAACTTCCAGAGCTTATATAGAAATATCATAAACGCTATCGGCAGAATACAAATAGACAAGATATAACGTTACATAGACGTCGTCTACCGACATTTTTAAAAATTTTATATTAAAAATGTTATAGTGTTATGTTATAATAAATTAAATTTTATTTTAGCGTACCAGCTATCAAATTGCAGCAGTGGCTGATAACTGATAACAAGATAGTTACTTTTATGGAAAGCGTTAAATCAGGCTTTCAATGCGGAACCTACAAAATAAATCAACATTCAAGATTTTTATGTGTTTGTATACGCTGTCCGACCAAGAAAAGTGCTCGAAAATATTATCAAGCTTAGTTCACGTGGAATTAAATAATATAATTTGAAAGGTATGGAAAAAATACATATTGAAGACATTTTATTCCAGCAGAATAAACTGATAAACAGTTTTTGATATTAAAATGATTTTTATTAAGTGAGAGCATATAAATAAGAGTAAAAAAATCAAAATTAGTAAGATAATAAATCGTTCTTGTAATATTAGTCAGGTTACTCAGAATCTGAAGAAGAATCATCATTAAAATTAGTTTTTATCGGATTTCTATCAGCTAATTAATCCATTAGATGTTTTAATTTTAACTTTTTCTACATTTTTCAGTGGTAACAGACAAAGCAACATCACTAAAAATATTTTCATATCGCCAAATTTGAATATAATGAATTTTTTTGGTAACAAAGTTTTTTATCTTCAAACAAATAGGGTATATTGAGTGAAGCTCGCAGTAATACGGGGGAAGACGTGATACTATTCGATTATGTACTTCATAGTCCAAGAGCTTTTTTGATGAAAATTGATAGTTCTAAACTATAGGATTGAAAACGCGAGGTTTGCGTGGATTTGCAAAGCCAGGAAAATTTTTAAAAAAATTAAATATCAAAATGTTTCTCTCTCATAGTATGAAATGGGCTATCTAAAGTGAATTCGATGAAAAATTTCATTCTCTTTCAGAAAAAATTTACGCAAACCAATTTTTTTGGCCGGGAAAGTCAGGAGAGTCTTTTTTATAGTGTGTGATTATTACGTAACATGTTTTTTTTGTTCGTTTTAATGTCTACTTTAAGATTATCTTGGTTGAGGGCTCAGAAACGGCCGTTGAGGCTCGATGTCCTTAGAGCAGCCTGGTTGAGGCTCATTGTCCAGGTCTTCCTTCAGTGATTCATTTAAATCAACACAGCCTGCAGGTGTTGAGTTGCATGAAGTATTGCGAGATTTTTTTTCTTCAGTTTACTCACCGATATAGTCAGCATCAGAAAAAATATTACGATTAAATGGAAAAATCCCTATTACTCTGAATCCATTTGATGCTATTTCGGCAATTGGGGATTTTAAAAATGCTTTCCACACTAGTTGTGGTGCTAGGTAAAATTGAGAAATGGCCCTTTGATTTTGACGTTTCCAGCACCTAATATTTTCGCTATAAAAAGCCTTGAAGTTACCTATAAATGTTTTGTCTAAAGGCTGTAATTTCTGGGTAGTATGTGGTGGGAGAGAAATGATGGAGATGTGATTATCTCTGGCTAGCCGTATCACATTTATGTTACAAGTGTTTCTGTAGTATCTGTCTAGTACCAAAAAACCAGAGATTCAACGGTTGGTTTTACGAAGTCTCTAAAGTGTCTCATCCACTCGGTAAATAGGTTATGTTGCACCTATCCACTTGGGTAAACTGCATATACAGATTCAGGTGGTGCACCTCTCATAAGCTGGTCATTTCTATTTTTTCTAGAAAAAATCATCGGTGGGACATTTTGTCCTTCTGCGCTCATGGCTACAATAAGCGTTATTAATGATCTGCGCTTAGCTGATGTAAGCTATGCTATTTTTTTTCCTTTTCTACCAATAACTTCCACAACTTTGCTTTGAACAATAGAAAATAGATAATGTAAAAATCCGCCCAACCAAGAGCGTCCAGCTAAACTAAAAGGATGCTGAATAACGTTTCTTGGAGATGAATTGTAAGCCATTTTTTGAACATTTTTTCTTGTAAGTCCGTAATACTTTGCTTCCATGATCAAGATATATTCCTGTTCCATTTCACTTTCTAAAACAGTTTTCCTCCCAAGTTTAGTTTTTACTAGTTGTTCAGGCTCTAAGTTTTCATTTGGTAGAAACATTTCTAATGTCGATCTAGGAACTCGATAATCTCTAGCAGCGGCTCTGAAGCCAACTCCTTGGTTTCTGTCTGCTACTATTGTATTGCGTTCAAAGCCCCAGCCTTTCTCACATTATTACACTTTTGTTTTGACTGTCTTCTAGGCATCGCAACTGAAAAGAGATACAATTCTTATCAACTTGGTTTGAAATATGGGCCAGACAACTGCCCCATATTAGAAGCAATTGAGGTCTATGTAATTTAGAATTTTATTTTATTTATGGTAAGGTGGAAACATTTTTGTTGTAACAATATGTTGGCTGACAATATTTCAGCTAACTCGTAATTTAAAGACAAAGATATCAATCGAAACAGGTGATCTTTACTTGCCTAGTGAATTATTTCCATTTTACCAAAAATGAATTTTTGCAGGTGGTTCGATTGTATTTGGTCATCAGGTAATTCAGAGTCTGATGCATTCACCGTCAAATGCTGAGAGTGTGTCAAGTCAACTGATGACTTGAAAACGTGACTAAGAGGTTTTCTAGAGGATTCGTGATATTTTGTGAACAAGTCTAGCCATCATATTCTCGTATGATCACTTTAGTGTTTGCTGCCTGTTAAATTTCATTAAAACTATTTTGAGGAAGGTTGAAAAAGACAAGCTTTTTTGGTATTGCTTCAAATATATAAAAAAGATGGTGTGCTTTTATATTTTATTGAAAAATATTAAGACAGTTAACATTCATACTATAATTTTATCCAATATTAACAAAAATTCTCTAATAGGGATTATCTACAAATAGCAAAATTAAACGGAGTATCTCATGTATATTCTCAATTTTTTTTGTTTAATAGCAAGCTATCAAACATTGTGAGCGAATAATGGTAACAGTAAACCTGATGGAGACGGGAAGCCGAAAGTTATCGAAAACATTTTTGCTAGTCTTGAACGACAGATAAACAAGTTCAATGTATTCCTGGAACATAAAACTTTTTGTTCCTTACTTGAACCTAATACAGTTGGAACGCATTTTTCATATAGCGCATTACTCAATAGTTACAAACAATCTGGAACTATGGAGTGTAGAGATAAGGAGAACTATCTTAAATGGGAGGTAAGCTGAAAGAGTGTGTCCATCTGTAAACAGCAAATTCGAAGACTCACCAAAATAGTGTGGCTCGTATATGTGTGCCAGAACTCATGCGCGTGAAACAGTGAACAAGACTTTCACTGTAAGTGTCTGCTTATTATATGATTCACCACGTTCTTTAACAAAATGATTGACTGAATTTCAACCCTCTTAAGATCTCAGTATCTCTCCACAAACAGTATCTTATTGACTCCACTAAGTATCAATTTGTGCGTTCATAAATAGCAGGAACGTCTTCAGCGGTTAATGAAAGAATGTTTCAAATTTTGTTAAAGCGATAAGCCTGTTGTTTTCAATGAGCCAGAAGAAAGAAGATGATAGAGAAACTAAAGAAGATTTGGATACAGATACGGAAGCAGATATAAAAAAGATGAGCTATCATTATATTTTTTAGGAAGAAAATAACAATACTAAACGGGTAAAAGATGTACCAGCCCAAAATGTTAGGACCCGGTTATATAATATTGTAAACCATTTTCGTAGGCCAAAAACTGCCACTAGAGGTTTGATAAATCCAAACAATATATATGGAGCTATTTCTTTCCTGTTTACATGTTGGATGTTATTGTTGAAAAATCAACAAAATAATGGAATTCGTAAGAGACAGTTATTGAAGGTGATAGCGATGCCCTATGCATCAATATTGTGAAGCTAAAAGTACTAATTTATCTTGATGGAGTAAAAAAAAATTAGACAACCACCGGGACCATTTGAAATTGGTAACTGTCTTAGCAAAGTAGTGGAAATTGGAAACAATCGGGAAAAATGAGATGGAGTTTCCTTTTCGATTCAGTAACCCATCAAAACGTTCAGAAATGACATCAATGTTTGTTTTACGAAAAAACTGCTCAATGGTTTCATACATTCCAACGCCATTCACTCATCTCAAATAGGAACTATGATGATGATTTGGACAAGGCAACAGGTGAACCAGGAATGATTATGATGTATAACCCAACAAAACGTGGAGTGGCATTTGTTAATTTTTTACTCGATGCTAAATGTAGGTGGTATCTAATCATTAATAATGTATTAAGTACTTTTTCCCACTGTACCCTTTGCGCCCCTGTACCTACTCTTCCTCTGTATAAAGTAGAATATGGAACTTAGCAGACCCCAACCAACTGATGTGTGATGATGTTTGCTGTAGAAGTCTTACCAATTATAACTGTTAATGATGATAAAGAATGACGCGTTTCTGCAGCTTACAATTTTCCAAATTTTGAATCCAGTTTTTACTATGCTCACGTCTCAACATATTAACTCATTATGATGGTTTTTCAACCATTTGCATCATCATTTTCATTTGATTTTCCTATGAAATACCCCGTTCAATAACAAAATATGTACATCTGATTATAAATAAATGAATCATATTTACATCTGATCATATAAAAAATAATTAAGGCGCTTATTTTAAATGTGAATGTTTCAAGTTATAATATCCTTAACAATTTTCTTCTCGTTATTATTCAAGTTCTTATCAGTAATATTTTTGTTTATATTTTCCGCTTTGATGCAGTCTTCAACAGAATTGACCAAGTTTTTTTCAAATTCCACTAACGAAGGTGTCAGAGAAGATTCATTACTGCTGCTATTCTTTGGTAAATTATTTTCGTTCTTATTTTTATTTTGTTTATTTTCCATACTAAACTTCTCCAAAATTTTTATTAAGTTTGAATGCTCTACCTTATCGTCTTTTTCGGCCGGTAACTTAGTGGAAGTTTTTCGTATTAAAGGCTCTGGTATAGGAGAAGGAGGGGGTGTGATAGTTTCAGCGGTCGCATTTGTAGCAGTAAGAAACTCAGTAGATCTTTTATGGGCCTCTTCTGATGCTTCTCTATTAATTTTCTTCACCAAAGACTCTGTTTTCCGTGGTTTCGGCTTGGGCGTTTCTTTTTCTATTTCTTCTTCTGTTACTATCATACTCTCTATGTCTGCTAACAATGCATCATCGTTTCTCGGAAGCTTCCTGGGTCTCGGTAAACTTGCATCTTTTGGATTATAATGTTCAATTAAACCCAAATCCCAATCTTCCAAACCGCCAAAAGAGTCATCGCTTTCGATGTCGGTCGGTGTTTTTCGAGGTCGTAATTTTTTTAATTTTTGAGGAAAAATTGATCCAAAACTTCGACAACGAGTTATATACGTATCCAATTTGCCTGTAGAACCAGCTGGCGTTTTCTTGTGATCAATTGGTAACGAAATTTCTGAGGGATGCATATCTTTTCCGGGGTTTAGTACAGATATTCCTGAAAAACAAAAAATATTAATATGAAATACTACGTTATATTATTTTGTCAGAATTATACTACGATTTAAAACCAAAATTGATAATAAATATATAAAGTATCTCATCTAATGACGTCTGATAAAACGTTCCATTTTAGGGTTACTAATTAAGTTTTTAGATATGGCAACATAGATCTAAATATGTCAAATCTGACAGTTTTTTAAATTACGTTCATTTTTGGTATTCAGATATCTTCACTCAGTGAACATTATAGGTTATTCCAGTCTCATTGCGTTGCATTTTTATCATTTCCAAGACACTGCTGTAGCTGGTAGTACACTCGGAAACAAAGTTTCAAATCTTGATTAAAATTTGCAACAAGAAGTAGACATACTGGGTCGTTAAAACCTGCGATTGCTCGAGAGCTTAGTACGAATCTAAAATCGATTCACAAACCAGCACCAAGTTTATTACGTTCATGATCCCCTGTTTTCCAAAAGCATACTAAAATGTATGCAAAAAAATGTACGAAGAAAGAAGCCTGAAAAAAGAATCCCCGATTACTTAGTTCATCATGAAAAAGTAACTTCTTCCAATTCACTTTTGAATCACGAGATTTCAATATTTTCTCGTCTGTCAACAACCGCCTTAGTACCACGCGGCAAAAATAAAAGAATGTGCTAGAAAGGATACGTTTTAATACCTTTTCTGTTATGGAGAAAATCACAAGACGTAAACCATCCAAAAAAAGGCTTCCAAAAATGTGTATTGTGTACAAAGAACAGAGCTTCGAATTTTATATTACCTCTTTACTTTCTTATATATCAGAAAATATTCACGTTTGCATGGAAATTTGTGTTGGGAAACTCGAATATATATAAATATTACTCAACTATATGAAGGATCTGATTTGAGCAAAGCTTTTCCAGCATTCACAGAGTGTGAGTTCATCAACTCGGTACATACAAATGTCAAAAGAATCGATTAATAGTGTTGACATTTTTGCAAAGAAGTGAGGGTTTACTTTTCACCTGTGAGGTAACGAGTCAGAAGACTATTTGAAAAAACATACATTGTTACATATGATGATGATAAAAACATAGTACAAGACATAATAAAAATGTTATTAATTGTTTTTTGTGATTTTTCTGTTATCAAACGTTCCAAGTATTAACTTGTATTAACGTCTTTGTTGGAAGTGTAATTTCAAGTATGGAATCACTCTTCCGACTCACCTTTATCACTATCGTCAAATTCTGCCACAGTTAACTTCAATTCGTCATAATTTGGAAGTGAAGTAACTGATAAGTTTTTCTTCCGTTTCAAACTTCCTCTATTATCTCTGATGTTATTTAGCTTGTTATTCATTCCACTCTTGCTTTTATCGTTATCAATGGTATGATTATGGACGTGATGATGATGATGATCGCGATTATGAGATGATTCGTCTGCATCACAAATTGGGCACTTGTAATTTATAGTCTTTTTAACAAAAACTGGCTCTTCAACTTCGACTTGTTGTTTGGGTACATTCTCAACCTAAAAAATATGAAATATCCAAATATACTGATGTTCCAATAAATTCTTTGATAGATAAATTTTACGTTAAAAATATAATTAAAATTTTTATCTACGTTGTATATATTGTGCTTTATTCTATTTATTCCATCAAATTCAAAACTCTAAATACTCACCTGTTTTTTTGACTGGAACGCCTGTAATCCCGTTTTTGCAACGGCTTCAAGTTTTTCTCGTAAATTTTTCTTATGTTTTCTAGGAGGCGGCGTGGGGGTTCCTTTTTCGTTATTGAATATTAAATTAAGTTTCGGATTCGGAAGGTGAACATGATCTTCTTTGTCAGGTACTTGAAGATCTACTTCAGTCCAATCGGATGATTTCGAAATTAGTTTCGAGGTTATCACATTGTTTGGTTTTTGATTTGGATTCTTCTCGATTCTAAAAATAAGGAAAATGTACAATATAGCATATAAAAAAAGGAAAAAAAAGGTTATATTTTCCAGTATATCAATTCACTACCATTCAAGAGAACATTTAGGTTGCAAACGCTACAAGATCGACGATCGAGGTCATACGCCTTCTTATCGGATTAACGAGAAACTTCTTTGACTAAGGAATATGAAAGCTGGAGTACTGTCCTTAGAAATGTTTCAAAAAAATGGAGACGATGTTGAAATACAGTCAACATTGTAAGCTTTACAACGATTTTATAATTGTTAACAATAAACAACGTTTTCTGTTTGTAAAAATATGGGAACCTAACTTTTGATGCAACCATCATCACTACCCGTTAGTTATTGCCCAGCTTGAAATGACAATTTTCATTTCACAGTTTTTTTTATGAATCCATCACCGTCTTATGGTAGTACAGATTTATTCAGTAACTGATTTATTTACTCTGCTAGTATAGTAGATTCTGTTTCTTAAGCTTCGTGCTTGGAAAGAAATTGTTGATCCTGATTCCCTTGATAATGACTATGGAAAAGAATTATTGAGTGAGTATATTGTTATCAGTACTTGACAAGTGTACAAAATTCATATTCATCGGTCCTTAATGAGTTTGTTGACAATAAATTCTCTATTTTTTTGTACATTGTATGCTTATTTGTTGACGTCTAAGCGATTACTTCAAATACATAACCTGTTGAAAAATACAATATCAGAATACGTAGGCTAAATTGCCGCTAATTTAATACTAATATGTACAATAGAAATGTGTGAATTTGAAAGAATAGATGACAAATTTTAGAAATAAGCAAATAGTATTTTTATTCATAAACAAACATTGCGATTTTTTCCAGTAGTACAGAAGCCTCTGTATTAGCTATATGTCATTCATTTTTCAAATACCTAGTTCTAATTATTTAACAATTGTAACATGCCATTTAGCTTGTTATGTATTGTGGCACAGTAGTCACTTCGGATTTATTTATTCTAACCTTGAGTTACTGATGAAATTAATTTGTAATCGACCTCCAACTCCATTCGAGAAATTCAATAAAACCTCGAAATTTATTCGAATTCTTCCTCTACCTATCCACACTTCAAGTAAAAGTAAATTTTAATAAATTTGTCGTGATTTTATTCTCTATATTCACTGATAAGTTTTTCTTTGCTTTTTTTATTGTGCTCACAAAAATTGCAGTTATCTTTCTTTCTGGATTTTCTTTTGTTTTAAACAAATTTTGTGTGATAGTTTTCATATGAATTCTTATTTTCTATTTATTTGGGGAACAGATTGAATAGAATAGAACAGATTCCTGCTTGGTTATATTTTTTAAAAAATATGAATTCAGTTTTTTTGTATGCTAGAGCACAAGCTCCTTTTGTTCAAATCTGTTCTTTCTACTCGTTCCTTTTTCCGTAATTTCAATCTGTGTTTCCGTTTCTTTCCTCATTACATTCTTTCCCGCATTTCTACAGTTGCCAGGTTGGGAGTTTCCACAACAAGGATACAACCACCAGACTACAAACTCAACCTCAACTTCAACATCTGGGAATCCAGTTGAGAGCTGCAACCATCCCGGATTTCCATTTTTAATTTTAACTTATAACTGCTTGTTCGTTGTGCTCTTTTGGATACACTGTTAATGCGAATTTATTATCTTTTCAATAAATTTATTTGTTGCTGAAACTTCTTTTATCGTTCTTATCAATAAATATTAATTTGGATAACCGTGTCCCGGAATAGTTTTGAATTTTTTAATTTGGGGTTTCCAGCTTTTCCACCTTTTTTATTAATTTTTAACGTCGTTCGTTAAAAAGATGGTGACGTCCAACTTAATATTAATTGTTCACCCCATCTGAGTAGTAGTTTTTGTACACTTTAACTGAGGCCAATAACCACTTCCTGAGGAAGAGTCTCCTGTCGGGGATTTAAGGTTACACAATGTCATCTTTTGTGTCAGGAAAGAAAATAAATATTTATATTTTCAGTTCACAAGGAAAATGACACTATCAATAAAAGTTTTGTATGTGCCGGAATCCCATAAAATAAAATAGAATAGGAATTTTCCAAAAATTATCTCATTTAAAGTCAATGTCACGTGCAAGGTTGTAAATCTTAGCACATGTGATAATAATAAAGTGATTGATGTTTACGATGTACCTAAATAACTGTTGCCCTCCGGTAGATAATTTTGAAATTTTCAATAACGCAAGCGGTTCAACAAAGAGGGTAGAAACACCTCATCTTGAAATAAAGGTTTTGATATGAAACGAAGTAAAGGTTGCTAACTCCACCTCCGTATACAAGGTATTTCAAATAAGGTAATCCGATATCTAGGATAAATAGAAAACTGAAAAATATTTGGGGGAAACTTTTCTGCACAAGATAATAGATAATATCTAATTTAACACTAGGGGACATTCAGGACCGCAGGAGTTGGTCAGGGTTGCATTCATTCATCTACTTTATATAACGTTTATAGCTAATACATCAAGAAAGAGGTTCTAGATGAGTAGCAAGACGGAATATCAGTTGGCAAAAATTATGATCAGATTTTCTGTTATCAGCAAAAAATATGCTTAGAAATAAATAAATCCAAAATGAAAATAATGATAGCTGCAGGCTACAATTTCAATTAATTTGGTTCTTAATTACCAACACTGGGAAATACGAAAGCGGAATATGCCGTCGTCTGACTTTGGCAATATCAGCGACTACCAAGTTAAATAAAATATGGAAAGACAAATCTATCACGAAAACAACGAAACGTCTATTTGCTCTTATATTTCCCATTGCAACGTACGCAGCGGAAACAAAGCAGATAAAAACCGGATAGATACTTTCGAATTGTAGGTTTATAGACTACTCTTACGAGTATCATGGACATAACACCGAACTAACGTATCCTTATTACAAGAAGTTAGCTGCTAACCAGAATAAACCGCATGTATCTGCAGGACCTGGGACATGTAGCTAGAAGATCAGGAACAATTGATCATAGAAGGGACAGTAGAAGGCAAACGCCCAAGAGGCAGATTTCCAATTAGGTGATTGATAAATATGAAACTGCATCATGCCGAAAAGATTGCAGAGGATAGGCAAGCATGGAAACAACTGCTGAATCAAATATAAATAGTGTCACTTCATCCTTTGGAAGGATATGGTAAGAATCTTGAATACGGATGGCATTATGAAATTTTTTTACTGAGCAAACCCCAACAATTTTTCAGTTTTCTATCTATCCTAGAAACGTGGTCACCTTTTTTAAAAACACCCTATATTGTAAAAGGATTATAATATATAATATAACCTAACGATTTTAGTCACTACTTTTTAGGGGTGATATCTCAGAAAAGTGGGGATTCAGGAAATGTTATTATAAGAAAAATCCATTTTAATTTCATCCGAGCAATCACCTCTTGAATTTTGTCACATGAATTTACAAACACCCTGTATTTACATTATCAATATATGTGAACAGTTTACAGTTAGATCAGTGCCAGTTACCTTTTGACTTGTTTCTGGTTCAACTGCGGATCGGATTTCCATGAATTAGGTCGAATCTGCAACAATAACATGACTGTTATTTTTCTCTCATGTGAAATTGCAATCAGTTACTCCATTCTTTATGAAAATGATACTTCTAATCTCAAGTATCGGGTTTATATGATTATGGTTTGTCATGAATAACGTTAGAGATATACAAGTATCACTATTTTCGATTCAATACAAAATATTTTGCCACTCGACTCGACCGTTTCTTTATGATATTTTCTAACACAATTTAATGTTGACTACCAACCCTTATTAATTGATTATTTTCTATTAATTAACAACATCATTATACAGGGTGAATAATGCGGAACTTTACATACTTCTACCATATGCGAAGTCCCTCAGGAAGGATATCATGTGGCTATTAAAAAGTGTCAACTCCTCTTCTTTATCAATTTACAGGATGATTTGTGAAACAGACCATAAATTTTAATTGGCTATAGTGTTTACTCAGCTAATTTGATTTATTTTTTTTTTCAATACAGTACACAACTATCAAGCAACAAAGTGAAAAAAATAGAAAATAGCTTTTCGAAATAGATCCAACCAGCCTTTAACTGTCTCAAAATATGTTAATCAATGGGATTAAAATCAGAGGATCTTGAAGTCCTTGTTGTTTTACTATGAGTGAAAAGTGAGGGGATGCTGAAAATACATCCCTCGAATAACAATGTTCGCGTTGGCCAGCAAATTCGGTGATATTTTTTGTAAAAAGTCCAAATGGACCTGTCCTCCTAAAACAGTGAGGACACCAATCCACGCATTAACCGAAAACCTTAACTAACAACGACAGAAAGATACAAAATTGTCATGAGGCATTATCAAACCAGCCAATTCCAGGTTGAGAAGAGTCTTTCTGTTCTTTACTCTGTTATACGCACTTAAGCCGCTTAAATGTTGGATAGCAAAACCTAAAACGATTTATTGCGAATTTTCATCTGAACTTTCAACAACTATTATAATTACCATTGCTTCAACTAATCCAAGCGTCTCTAAGTCCTAATCATAAATAATAGTAGTAGATGTACTGTGCTTTCTACTTCGAAAAGAGATATATGTTGATCAAGAAAATCCAACGGCTTGAGGTTTGGGGTGAAAAACTGTTGTAATACACTCGAAATTGGCCTAATTTTTCTTGATAATGAATTTTTTTAGGAAAAAATATTGGTTATCAGATAATAGGTGACATCAGCTAGAACAATCTGAGTCTAAAATAAAAAAAAATGCATCTTTTTTTATTATACTTTCAATACCCAATGGCGTTAAGACAAGCATCAAAGGTTTCAGGGCTCTATTCGTCTATGACAGAGGCATAGACAAACTTAGTTTTACGAATCCAAAATTTCTTGACTCGGATAAATTTCCCGTTTAGCAGTAAAAAATTATAATATTCTTCAATATACGTTTTACATAAGTAATAAGCATATCAGTTTCAAGTTCTGGGTCAATAAAACTCTCCAAAAATACGTTTCTGTTGCGCAATTCAAAATTGTGTTGTTCCGAGGCATTTCTTCAGAATTTTAACTATATTGTCCAAAAGTATACGAATTTAAAATTTCTTCTCCGTGCTGAGGTTATCCCAAAATCTTAAAATGACATAAGATAAATGAAGGCTTTTTTTGCCTCCCATTCTTCTGATTTAAAATAAAAGCGAGTTCTAGGGTGGCGTTTTCAGAAAGCTGAGTAGAAAATAAACAAGAACTCTTGGGAAACACAACGTACTTTGATGCTTACTTCCAGTCGTTTTTTATAAAACTAATTGTATGCAAAAAGAAATCATTTTTTCGCGAAATTCAATGAACTTTCATTGTTTAAGAGTAGTTTCATTATTTAAAAAATAATCAAAAAATTCCTTTTTCGGTACACAATTGATTTTCTCAAAATGAATCTTATCCAAAAAGTGTATGGCATTTTCAGCGTGTTACAACACTTCTGGCTATTTTTTGCCTTTGCCTTGCTAGTTCCCAAAAATTGTAAGGAAATTCTTGGAGGATCAAAACCAGCTGATATGTGAGGAGACCTCTAACATTGTTTACACAATGGCAACATCGTATTAAGCAGTCACTGTGTTTCTATTGACAATCTAAGAAGACGAAAGTCATGTACACAATTTTAAGATTTTAAGCATAGCACTACAGTAATTTGTGTAATAAGGTCCAAAGTTATGTATCCGTATCAAAATTAAATAAATCAAATGGATTCCAGATATCATTTCAAACAAACAAATCAAATTATTTCTAATTTTATATAGATTCATTATTGGAGATGGATAGTATGTATGCTCCGAAGTACTAATTTTTTCCAGTACTTTCTTTCGAAAAGGGACTTTTTTGAAGAATGGTTGAAGCTCCCATATAGAGAGATAAAAACTCTATTCTCTCTAAGTTCTTTTCGTCCAAATTTAATTTTTAAAATCTTACCAGCACCTGTGAAAGGAGAATCAAATTGAGGTTGGCTAATTATGCCTCCATAATTTGTGATAAATGGATTGCTGCGGGTGAATCAAAGCAGTGTATTTGGTAACTAACGAAAATTGGTCGGATGAATATATCAAACTCAAGGTTCCACGTACTGTGCCGCGACCCTACACATTATTTCGATTTCACTAATTCCACTAATGTAGGACGACCCTGGAAAAATTTTGGCCATTATATAGAATAAAAAAAACTGCTTCAGAAGTAGTAGCGCGTACAGAAGGGAAAAGAAACATTGCTAAGACAATTAAAAACATAAATGAATCTTCAGTAGCTGTTACTTCTTGCAATTGTAATTCCTTGGAGGATGATAGGCAATTAAGTGAGAATAAGGTATTAGCCTTTTACTTAAATAAATCAACAACGCACACATACAAGCAGATAAGTGATCTATGAAGGCAGGTCATGACTCCTTGCCATCCTATTATTGTTTAAATGAAGCAAAGGAATATATTGTCATCACAAAAACTACAAAGATATTGATAAAAAGTGTGGTTCTGGATTCGTTTTTTACTCTTACAAGTCAAAGCAGCCGTAACAGAAGCAATAATTTGGCGTAATCCTCGACCATCATCTACGTTTTGCCTTGCGATAAAATTTATTTTCACGAAGAGAAGCTCTAAACTAACGTTATTTCTAGTAGAATTCAAGGTCTCAGAAGAAATGAGAAATTGAACATAAACTGCGTTCCAAGGAAATTAAACAATAAATGGGATTGACTGTAGACAAGCCAGGTTTTGGCTCAGCTAATGACGGAAACACATCTTGCCATCACAGGACATCACAGGTTGTTAAGCTTAAAAAAAAATCAATACTGAGAACATTGTCCTCTGGTTTCGAAATAATAACAATTAAATTTTAAAAATTTTATCTTGAATCTAGAGAACTTTATCTTGATCTGTATTACATTACAAAAAAATAGTTATTCATGGCATATAAGTAATCAAATCTTTAATTGTTCCAATTAGGCAGCTTTCAGAAACTCAAGAAGCGAGTAATAAAGATTGCCGCACCAATACGTATTTAATTTCTATGATAATCATAAAATCTGATCCACTGATCTATAGCATCAGGAAAATTGTGCACAGAGGTTTGAATGCTGGTTATAGCTCCTATAGTCGATCCTCGACCTTTGTCAAGTTGCTCTAAAATGAAGACTAATCTGTTTCATTGTCAACGGACGAATCATGATTCTCCAATCATTCTCCTGGTAATCCTTACTGATTAAATTTCCAATTATTAATATTTTTTTAATTACATGACTTTATTGGTCGATACAGATGGAAAAAAGATGAAAAACAATTTTGTCTAGTTAGGTTGGTGAATCGAAACACTGTGCGTTGTAGGGATCGCCAAGAGGAGTATATTGAAAGCGAAAAAGCTTATACTGTAATTTGTGACGGATGAAAAGTGTGATAGTTATTTAATACATCCATACCTCGTATTTTTTTTCATATTAATTTCACATGGGAACTGTTACATAATACAAATTATTCCATAAATGTTCACATTAATAAAACAAAAATTTTCACAAGTTTCAAGTTTTCACAAATTTCTGATTTTAAGAAAAAACCAGAATACGTAGGTTATCTCTTATAACTAATAAATTCATGTATTCACCATGGAATAAATAATTAATTACATAATTCTTGTTTTGACGCTCCCACGAAAAAAGTTACTACTTTCTTAAACAAATTATTAAAGTAAGTTAGCTTGTATTAGAATTGTAAATTAGTTCACTTTCTTCAAGCTAATGTTATAATATCCACAAAAAACTTCTACACTTATTATTTTCATACAAACTTTGCTAAATTCGATGTAACAAATAAAGTAAATATATATATATATATATATATATATATATATATATATATTGTAATTATTTATTTCTACCTCTATTATTGTTTTTATTTTTCTATTGTTGTCGCTAGCACGTTATTTGCCGGGCATGAAACTCATTCTCTCTTTGAGTTCTGGCATAAATAAATAACTTATGGATGTTTTTCCTTTTAACAAATCAATAAAAGTTTTATGTTAAAAGTTAATTGTATTATTTTTAATTCAAATAAAGTTTAATAAAATGTAGTTGAGTACGCCTATGAGTCTAACCTAAAGATAGCCGTTCCTCTAATTTGATAATTCTACACAGTTATCTGTTATATATCGACTCAGATGAATATTCTATTATTTAGATGTACAATATAAGGAAAATACTAGAAAATTATGTCAATTTTATATGATATAATCAAGAAGTTCTATTTCTGTGGAAGGATTACATATGATACATTGAACAAAATTTAATTATACTACACAATTCATATTATTTCTACGGAAAAGGAATCTTAACCTCACAAATAAGGAATTTTATCCATTATCAACTTAAGTAGTAAGTAGGTAATATTCCTTTTTTTTTTTTTAAATTTTTAAATTATTTTATATTGTTACTATTATTATTATTGGCCAATAATACGTGAAGGAACTGACCTGAGATGATAATATCTTGCAATATCAGATCTAAAACTTGCATTTACTTCTGTGAATTGTCAGTAACAAATCTTCAACTCATTGGATTTTCTTCAGTCCAGATATTTATCTTCCATTCATCTTTAATAATTCGCAATTATTTTGTATTTTGATTCAATTTTAACTTCTATTTCTTATAACTTTGCACTCCCCATTCTCTTTTCTGCTGATACTCTCTTTCCAAAAAATGATCCTCTCTTTATTTATTTATATCTTTTTTTTTCCTTAGCAACCATATAATATGACTGACTAGACTTTTGCTCTTGTCTCCTCACAATGTCCTTCACTTTTCAAACACTTGTCAGTTCTTATATTTATGTTTTTAAATAAACTTTTATTTCATTAATAGTTTATGAATTTTCACTATTATGGGTCATTTTGGCAACAGTTTCATATATTTTTTTAAAAAAAATCAATCTTCCACTAAGTTTTATATTAATTTATAATTAATAACATTATTCTATGATACAAATTATGATTTGTACATATGCAATCCTTTTAGAATATATCATTTTTAATAAATAATTCCTTATATATAAAATAACTATAATTAATTAACTTACAAATATCAATTCAATTTCTTTTATTTTTTTTATCGATTTTCTGCCTTCAGTTTAATTATTATCTTTAGTAAAACTAATCTCAATAAATTATAAATTTTCATTATGTACCTACTTGCTTTTAGATTTCTGATCATTTCAATATATAAATATATATATATATATATATATATATATATATATATATATATATATATATATATATATATATATATACGAAATAGTTGATGTTCATTAACCAAGTCATTTTTTTAATTAACTTCTTTGGCGGGTTCTGGCAACTCTGTAGTCACTCGCAAACTGTCTGGCAGTATTTTTCCGTATATCCTTAGTATAAATACAAGCTTTTCCATAATTACAATCCGCGTACTGATTTTTCTCACAACTCAATTTCACGTGTTCATCCTTACTTCCCTATTCAAGCCACCCCTTCAAGATGATATACAAACAGATTTCAGTATCTCAAAGCCATAATTTTTAGGTTTATAAAGGGTGATCTTGTTGTTAATGAGTTGTTATTTGGTGAGGAGAAAAAAATATCAAATTAAAAGGAATCTTAAACAATGAAAAAGAATCATAATTAATAGTAAAGAAACTACAAGCTTAATTTCGTCAATGTAATCATTTATTTGTAATTAATCTATAAATATTTAGTGTTCCCTCACTTAGCTCTAATAACAGATTTCAATCGCTTTTTCATGGATCGAACAACTTCTATGCTATCCAATTCTTCAGTAAGCTCTGTTTTGATGTCCAATTTCGTGACTGGTACAGTATTTTCAGCCCTCTTAAGTTCATCCCATATTTGCTCTAAAACAAGCACACTCTGCTTTTGTTTGAGAATAGAACGAAGCTCCATTGTTCATCAATCCAACTAATGTGTTTTGTGGCAAATCGTAAACGATTTGCTAGGTGGACTGGCTTATTTGAAGCCAATAGCTCTTTTTGGCTCAAGGTTAGCTACCTTAAGCCTATTTATGACTGTTCCATCAATTAGAGCTACTCCTCGCATTTATCTAAGCTTTTGTTCTTCCAGAATTGTATCTTCTATGAAAATTACCAGTCTCTTGATAACGACGGTTAACTCTGCAAACAGCAGAGTGCAAATACACTATTGCAAACAAGCATAAAAAAGGTAGTGGCGATCATAACAGTTTGTTGCCAGTGATTTGCGATTGTAGAGATGTTGAATCGGTTTTTTTTCTCTAATGTATGTTCATATATATAACAGGTACAAAAAATCTTTCCTTGTAGCCCTCTTAGACGATTATGATTAAATAAAAGTTTAAAATGAAGAACAAGACTTAAAGACTGAAAATAGGATGCGCCTATACGAAGCCAAAGTCTGATTGAGGATATTTTTAATTACCTTTATAGTAAATTATCGAAAAACTGTAGTGGTAAATCATTCGGTGGAATAAAAAGAAAAAAACACCAAGATTGATGAAAACGTCAGAAACTTCATTCGCGGACAAGTTTATGATTCATACAAACAAAATAAAATTCCGACAAAGGAATAAAGGTTAAAAATACATCTGCGTTTGTGTTTTTAACAAACGGTTTTCATCACGAAAAACTATAATTAGGACGTTATCAACGAAAACTCAAAGAAATATACATAAAGTCAACATACAACATCAAAAGATTGAAAAATGTGATGGTGTGATGCGTTAAAAAGAGACATAATATAGAGTGATTGTGAATTCTTATGTAGTCGTTTCGAGTTCCAATAAACAACAATATATGTCTATAATGAACAGAGTAGCAAGAAACAAGCATTAACCACAGATTTTTTAACGATCCACTTGAATATTAATTTTTTACAACTTTACAACTAACAAAATTCGCCAGAAGATCTAAAGTATGAGGTTATGTGTTCTTAAACGGTGAATAAAATTTAAGAGTACTTTTGTTCATAAAGTGTTGAATTTAAAAAGTTTTGAACGTACAAAAATGTTTTAAGTAATCCATAAAATAGGAAAGAATTATACTTTTTTCTTGAAAACCACGGCGTATGTTGTAGATGATAATTGAATAAATATGTCCAAACTGGTATGATATTTCCTGATTTATAAGTTCCTTCAACTGATATCTATACAATGCATTACTTTTATATCATTTTCTGTCTGTTTATAATTTGACTCGTCGAACGGAACTGAACGAATTTGGTACTAGATCTGCTAGAGAGCGAGTAAAGGGGTTATGTTTCGTACGTGCCTCAGTCTAACCCTATTCTTCACCGATACCAGATTTGCACTGCCTTCCACCAAACCCTAAGCAAGTTCTTGTTTTAGCCTACCCCTGATTCTCTCACTACTATTCCAATTTATTAGCCGTCTGTCTTGCGGTGTTCCTACAAACTTACAGTTTCCCATCTCTCGTTGAGAGAGAAACTAAGAAAATATAGGTTGGACTACAACATGAAAAAATATGCATCCATCAGGAGCTTTGGCTATAGAAAACGTTCAGGTCGGCCTCGGAAACCCACAACCGCTGAAAATATATATTGTATCGATCAAGAAACGTGTTCGACGACTCACGGGCCTAGAGATAGCAGCTCAGAGATTGAAAGTTGACCTTCTTGGAAGGGTGGCACTGGAGAAACCTCTTTTAAACATTAAAGTAAAATGGAGGGATTGCAGTAGGTTGGAGAACATAAAAATTAGACGCAAGAGAATGGGGGAGCGATATATTGAGTGATAAGTCATAGGTTTCTGGGTTTAAGAGGTGTATATATGTGCGCAGACCAAAGGAAGATGTTAGATCCATGTGTAATTCCAATTTTGAAACACGGTGATAGTATGGGGATGTTTTGGAGGAACGACGACTGGGAAATTGGTAAAAATCGAAAGAATTTTTAAAAAAGTAAACTATAAGGAAAGATTAATGCAAAATGTACTACTAAGTTCTAACCAGTACCTAATTGGCAGGAAATTTATCTTCCAGCAGTATACGATCCCAAGCATTCCTCGAAGCTGTGCAAAGTGTATTTGAAAGAATTAGAAAAGAGAAAATGTACTGATAGTAATGATTTGACCTAGGGTTTCATCTATCCTGTCAACACAATTATTATGTAGGCACAGTGTTTATCGAGTATCACGTATAATTTTGCGAGACATTTGTTCACGAGGAAGAGTAAAGGTAATAAACGGTAATTATTTAATAATATTGTTAATTATATATCGCGTTTTGATAATGAAGTAACGAAAAGATATGCCTAATAGTTACAGGCAATTTAACATCAGCGATTATCCTTTTTACTCAACCACTGAAAAATAGAGAATATGGTATTAAATATATTAATTATTCCATCAAATTCTATATTACTTTATTAAAAATCTAGAGATATCCGAGGTGGCCTCAGCGTTAAAATGAGACACACTTAACATATAACAGTATTGGAGAAAATCACGTGTTACTAAATGGTGCTGAATTTGGCTTCTAGAACAGTGAACAAGAACACAATCTGTAAGGGTGTTTCATGCTTTTCAGTTTTTTTATGTGTTTTTAGTGATGTTAATAGGACTGTCTTTCTTTTTGTAAACTTATTGGTGTTCTTAGAACAAAAAAAGTGTTCAAGAATCGGTCTAAAAATGACGAAAATTGAAATAGCCCTAATCAGAAGCAGGCCAATGGCAGGAAGATGGATCGGTTTTTTGGTGTGGAACATATACTTTTATGTGGCCTTAAAGGAACAACGAAAGTTTATATCTACAGACATCACTGCTAACTTGCCAGCCCCATGAGATAACAATTAATTGAAGTGATGTAGTTAAAAATTGGAAATGCATTTATTCATGTAAGTACGAAAGGAAGAGCTTTGAATATCTACACGAAACTACCAAAAAGGTACACAAGAGTTTTATTGGCCAGTAGAATAGGATTTTAACAACGAGTGTATTTGTAACACCAACAACCTTTATTACGTATTTATTTTTTTGCATCTTATGGATATGTATGGTTGTTATTATCTCAGGAAAGTACTTTAAGCAGTATATGATTTTACTATTTTCTATAACACTTTGTATTGTTTATAAAACAACAAAATTAGTACGTATTCTGGCTTCGTATTCCCGAATACTTTTTATTTCACATGAAAACATCAAAGCGCCATCTGCTTTTGGGTAGCTCAAATAGTTATTCGCCGGCAAAACCAAGAATTGAGACCAACAAAACACATAGTTTAGTGTCGCAGTCTGTAAAATACGGTTGGACTGATAGGTTCGAAATTTAAAGTATTGTTTTGATAGCGTCCTTCTGTTATCAGAAGACTTCCAAAAAACAATTGTTAATTGCAATTTGTTTCCATCATAGTTATCATGTACTTTTGAGGGTTATCGTAATTTGTCACCGTGGAGTAATGAAAGCCGGCCACCGTCACTCCACCGCCCTTGAAAAAATTGATGTGTCACTGGAAAATTAAAAAAAAAGACTATTTGATTCATTTCAAAGGATACGCAGAGATATTTGATATGTTTGGAAAAGGGGATTGAAGATCTGATCTCTCAACGCATTGGCTCAACCTCTAATGAGACCTCGCTCCTAGCGAAGGCTTAGAAGGCATCTTCCATGTGATCTGCCTGACAGATTTTAGTGTTTTAGTGATGTGATGTACAGTTAACCCTTAATTGAATAATTTTTTGAGTGATAGGAACTGGGTAATCTTCTTAAAAGATACTTTATACATTGCTTCGAACCATTTGCTCATTGTGAATTGTAGAGATTGCAAATAAAAAAGGGGTTGTTTATAAAATTATTCATTTTCTTAAATTTCTTATTTCTTAGACCTTTTGATATATTAATGCATCTAAACGTTCTTGATTTTAGGTCTCTTCTGTTTCAAAATTTTTTTTTTTTTTTTGATAGTTTTCAAAAGAAAGATAAATTTTGACGTTCAACTTTTCTTTTGATAAATAAATTATGAAACATTTTGTAAACAAAAATATTTTTACAAAAAATATCCTACCCTAGAATACTACTGCAATTATCTCAATGGGGCAATATTTGAATTTCAAATAAATTAACATTAATCTGTATACAAAAAGATTATTGACCTCATCTTCAAATGAACGGTTTCAGTGAGTGAATATCATAATAATGGAAATGTTAAAAACATGATGCAGAGAAAACGGAACCTTTGATTCATTGTTAACTGACATCTAATTTTACATATATAACCACTGCTGGCAATAAATTAGTACAGTACTTTCGAGCCAGAGTAAATATCAAGGTCTCACCAATAGATTTTATATGTTGATGCTCAGAATAGCATTCAACTAAAGTGAATTATAATCGATTGAATTCTTCAACCGTAGAGTCATTGAAATTGTACATAAATAACCCAGTAATTTTATTTGTTACTTTCTTTTAGTCATATGTACATCTGTTTTTTAATAATGTGTTTATAATCGTTTTGACATCATTATTCGTTGACTCTTATTACATTTGATGATTTCGTTATTTACTTCAATCATCAAATTTTAGAATTTAAAATTTGGCATTACATCTTCTGTTTGTTGATTGCCCTGATACTATTGACCTCGTCAATGTAGATTGTACATTAAGATTAATTCAATCGATGTATCTATAGTTCAATGGAGAATACAATTATAGAGAGTGGACTCATACGTCCAGCTTAGAGAGTCTAAGAGGAAAACAAATCGATCAACATTGGTGTGTAAAAAATTAACATTTATCTGGATCGTATATGCCTTCTTCAAATCCATCTCCTGGAAGCAAGAACCTGACGTTGCATTAAGCTCAACTCTTCTTGAAGAATGATAGTGCTTGTAACATCTAATGTCTAAGAGCTAGCAACGTTTTTGAGAAAGAATGTATACGTTGCTGTTATTTTCAATATTTATGAAAAAAATGTGTTACAATGGCTAGTGAAAAATTGAAAGAAGTAAAGATAGAAATGGAAAAATCAAAACTTTTGTAGAAGATAAATTAAAAAAGTGTTCTACAAATACCTATGTAATGACACTGATGGATAACACAAAAATTCACAGCGCTAATTGTAAAATATCGTAATTTTTCTGAAATTAATTTGTCATCAACAGTAGATCTAGTTCAACTTCTATATCAAATACTGCAGAAGATGAAGCATACGTCTCAAAATTCACATAAACAAGTTAATATCCAATAAACTGACACTTTTTATGCAGTTATCCGATCTGGATGGCAAATTAATTTTGAGTTTTGGATGCTTAAATACTGGAATATTTTGGAAAATAAAATTTTTTAATTCAAAATTAGTGTATGGCACAGTTTAAACAACAATAAAAAGATCTAGCGATAATAGATTCACGTTGCAGAAACTTCGTACAATAAAAATAATAACAAACAAACAAACTTCTTAAAATGATTTGAAAAATTGATATTTTACGTGCACAGGTACGATGCGCACTGATGACGTCCGGGAGAGTGAGAGAGATAGCATATCTAAAAACTGGTATACCTGAAATTCTTATTTCCCCGACGTACCATAAATGTTCCCATCGATCCTCTATTTATAACGAACACCTCCTTTCTCCTTAGGATGGCATTTTGTTAGTCACAAACGACCTTTTCCACGTGTATCTCTGGGCCATTTTTGTTATCATTTCTTCACCTGAAGCTCTAATATTCCTGAGATTTAGCCAAATGCCATTCTCAGTTGCTCGCGCGGTACTCCTAATAGACCCAGAGACTAGTCTTAACAACTTAAGACATGTTTGAATTGAGACGTAGGAATTTTCTCATATGAAACAACCTATGTATCTGTTTGATCTATTTGGTTCACTGCTATTCGCTTTTATTATGAAATTATAAAGCTTTCCATGGTTTTAAGCATTAGTTCCCTTTCTATCTATTTATCTTTTTACTTGTAACTTTAAATTAATTAGTTACAACTTCTCACGTTATCATATATAAGATTTATCACTAGTAAAGATGTGAGGATGCTCCGGGGGAGCAGGGTCAACGGCAGGTCAAGTTCAACGACTGGTTTGAGTGAATGACATGTCAAGGACAAGGTTAACAACCATTCAAGGTCAAGATCAATGCCAATAACCAATAAAAGCCATTATTTGGTGTTGCGATTAAACATAGGATAATAGGATATCAATGTCTAAAAAGGCATTACTCTCAAGTATCATGGTTCGTTGTAGAATTTGAATAGGATAATCGATACAAACTCTACATATTATACAGGGTGTTTTGAACCATTGTCAATGTCGTAAGAGGTATTAATCTCTAGTGTCAAGGTAGAATTTGAGTGGGAAAAATGAGGAATAGCAGGTCAAGTTCGATTACCAGTCAATGTCAAAGTCAAGTTAAGACTTGTAATTTTATGTCTTAACATGTTTGTGCCAATGGCCGGTTTAGGTTAATTGGGTTCTTAAATAAGAAAATATTATACAGGGTTTATTGAAAAAATTATCGATGTCAAAAAGGCATTTCCTCTGGTATCATGGTTGGATATAGAATTTGAGTGGAACGAAACGGTCAAAGGTCAATGACTGGTCAAGGTCAGAAGTCAAGTCAAGTTGATACTGGTAATTTTATATCTGGGAATGTTAATGCCAATTCGCAGTTGAGGTCAGTCAAGTTTTTAGGTCAGGGAATGTGAATATCCATAACTGGTCAAGCAACATGATATACAGGGTATATGGAATAACTATTAATGTTAAAAAAAGTAGTATTCATCTTTTTCTAGAAATTGATATTGATATTAATTGTTTACTTATTTTGTTTCCAAAGAATTAGAATAAACCCACAATTTGGCACATTCGAATCACTGTTAGAATAAGATATAACTTTAACTGGAATAATATAATGTCAAACTCAAAATAGATATTCAGATGGAATGATTTTTGACTGAATTAATACAATAATTGATATCATAATTTCACACTAATACTTCCTGACTTGACGTACTACCAAACAATATCATCAAATAGTTCAAAGAATTCCAGCTTACTGACATACTATAAATAAATGTCCCAATTTTCTTGAGTAGGTACATTTTTTCTCAAATCGAAAAATTCCTCGTTTATTGGACAAAAAATGTGTTTCGTATTAAAATTCCTCGTATTGTATATGAATTCATAAACTTTAAATAATTTTGGCAAGCTTTGCGTAAATTATAGGAAAATCAATAATCTACCAAGAACCAAGACAGAAATAGACGCGCATTTTGCACACTTTAAATTTAGATTTAATTTGATTGCATAAGGATATTTTTTTCAAAAAAATAGTAAGTATAAAGCGATAATTTATAGCAGTGTTAAAATAAATGCACTGATAAATATTTTGAAAAGCACCTCATGGACTGGGATCCTAAAAATAAAGCCGTTTTGCGTATATATCTTTGATATTGTTATTTGTCAGCTCAATGATTACACAGGTCAACGTAGTTTTGTATTTGTTTATAAAAAAACTGAAACGAATTAATTTAATTAGGTATAATTCTTTTATCGGCTTTTTATATCACATCAAATCACAAAATAGTTGAAGACAGTTTAAAAATGAAACATATTACATTTTTTTTCGTGTTCGTAAGAACTTTATCTCACTAAACTCCAAAAGTGTAGTCCTGCATCCTATTTTCGTTGTAATGATCCTGATAGCGGAGTTCGAATTCCACAATATCTTGATAAAAACGTTCTACTTGTTCTTCTGAATACTCCTCCATGTTATGAACCAGCTCTGGGTAATTTTCAACTTTTTATTCCCGCAAAATCCAAAAACTACTCCCTTAAAACTGTTCTAACATTTTTATAGAGCACTGGTATCTAATTTTGGAAATCCTTCATTAGCGAAAAGTTTTTTTATTTGTGTTTTAACCTTTTCTTCTGATAACTTTGGAAAACATTTTCTAGCTTTTCAACAAATTGTTTTATAAGGCCTCACTTGAGGTATCAAGTCAGCATTAATACATTTCCACATTTTGTTTCCTAATACAAAATGCAGTTAACAGTACCCATGATCGTTAAGTATAGTGTTGGGCATCCACTCTACTATCTCACAAACAGTGATAGTACGGATATTTTGTATATCCACCCTGTAGTCCCATTAAACTTATAGTAAAATTTTCACACTTTCATAGTTTTCTTTCGGGTGTACAGATTGAGCTTTATGTCGTTACATCTTCTTTGGTGAAAAAAGTAGAAAAAATCTCAAGCCGACTTCGTTGCTCTGTTATTTTGACATCAATAAGCACATTCCATTGCTTCAAACGGGAACTCAAAAGCTCTCCCTTCTTCTTAGGTAAATTTATATCTCTTATTACGTCGCTTAAAACCTCTGAGGTAAGATAATGAGCTTCTGGTAGTTACTGTCACGAGATAAACTTGATTGAGACAATTTTGAGGTTCAGGTACTGGAAGTTGTAGACTATGAGAGATTGGAGCCGAAGAGGAGGCAAGTTTAGGATATTTCATGGGTTTTGCAGTTTTGACTTTCGTCATTTTATTGGATTAACAGCACAAAAATAACAGTCACTGACGTGGTCTTTTAGCTCTCGCCAAATTCTTGGTACTGTGAATTTCATCTTCCGTTTTTCACATCGACAGTATCCAAAATTGTGAAGATAACAATTAAAATTTATTCATATGCAAGAAATATTCTACAAGACTGCGTTGTGGAAGATGAAATGTATTAAAAGGGGGTGGAAGGTACTACCTCACCTACCATACTCGCCCAATTCACGCACTCGGATATCCACTTATTCCAATAACCACAATATTTTCTCAGTGGCCAATAAAGTTTTTCTTTTTTTCCTAACCAACTAACGAACTTACCTCTGCACTATATTTCAAGAAGTCTTATTATTTTATGATGTAGAAATGTTCATTTACCAAGCAGCGTTTACTGTTGTACAAAAATCTCCTCGTTAGTTATTCGATATTACGGGATGAGCCTTAAATTGAATATGGATTCTTCTGTAGTACTTCGCTTCACATCTTTTGTAAAGGGTGGGTTTACTTATATCAAAGATAATTTGTTTGCATTTACACTTAAATAAAATTTCAGAGTAGATATACAATTTTCTCATAGTCTTTGCAGCATTCTGCAAGCTGTATTCACCAATCAAAATTCAAATGTTCGTCAAATGTTTCTGGTTCATATGCATAAAAGTGTTAACTTTAAAAATCCCCCAAAAAAAATTTTATGGTGACAAGTCACCAATTTCATGATATTAACCGATAGTCATATGTTCCTTGCAAGTTAGTCTATTTTTGGTATGTTTTCTGGTGTTGGTTTAATCGTTTCAATCGTGAACATTTGGAGAAGATCGTCCGCTCTCAGGTCTTTCACTCGAGTGGTATACTGAGGTTACAAGTGAAGGATCTTCTAAAGATACCAAACATTGCAATTGAAAAAATGGATTCATCTAAATAACCCAAACATAGAAAATTACTGGTTGGACCGAGGACAATTATCAAAACCCGTCGCAAAGAGAGGTTCGTCGACTGGAAAGTCTTTTTTTGTATCTGTGTTTGTGTAACTTAAAAATAATTGAAATTCTTGTGTGGAAAAACTTCTAATAGGTATGGATGAACCTACGTTAGGTCGACAAGGAGATTAAAAACAATGGAGGGAAAAGTTTTTGACAGAAATTTTTCAAAGTGGAAGTAGAAGGTCTTCTCATTATAATGTGTTATCAATGAGGTTATGTTAGATTAGGTTAGGCAATGATACTTTGTAATTTTAAGTGCCACCAAAACACACCATGTAAAAATAAATAACAATTTAAAAAATTGAGATATGATTGTTGCTTTTATTAAAAAAAAACACAATTATTTGTTACAATGTGATTATTTATATTACCAGTTATCCATAGCATGATTATTTTACCAATTACGGAGTATTTTATTCAGTTTTCTAATTATTTTGACTTTCTAGATACCTATCTTGTGATATTCAAACTAGGCTGTACTAGTTTATTCTAGAGCGTGCCTAGGCTAAACTAGTTCTTAAATCGGATTTCGCCAATACATATATATTTTCTAATGGATCTTCAAATGATTTTTCTTACACCACACCTGTTATATTATAATACTCAGTCTGAATATTTTTAAATGTTCCTCCTTGAATCATGCCATTTCGTTGAATGATGTCTCTAATGTTACTGATTCATTCACTCGCACGAATCTTGTAATGCATTTAGAAATTTGTCAACATCCAAAAATATCAACCATTTCACCTACTATTTTCAAAATATATTTCCCTCAATTAGTTTCAATAAATATCATAGTACATAGTACACTTAATTTTCATAATAATTCATGACCAAATTGGTTATGTCATAACAAATGTTGAGATCATTTTCTTAAAATATATTCGACCTTGACTGTAGTTGATCTCGGACTACCTAGAGAGTTGATCATTAATTATTATGACTATTTATGACGCAAAATTTACTAGATTATTTCAGAACTGTTGTTTTTGTTAATGTGAAGGTTTACGATTTATTCAAACCGGTATTAATTGAAAAATATAATTAATATGATAATTTGATAAACGGTATTAGAAAACATTTTACGGAACAAAGATATACACTACTGGTCAAATGCTATCGACCATCCTCCAGTTTGCATGATACACAACAACTAAAAACAATACGGTCGATTCTGATATTTGTATTTTGACGAACATCTATATATAAGAATATAGTAAAAATAAAACTACATTCTGTAATTGTTACAAATTTAAATTTTTATTTTTCGATGTAACTCCCTTTTGCTTTTATTACTTCAGTACAAAATGTTGATAATCTGATCAATTTCGACAAATGATCGTCATCTATTTGGTTCTATTCGTTTTTCAGAAAATTTCGCTGCTTTCTGACTTCTCTGTACAATTTATTGAGCAACAACTCAATCGGATTCGAGTAGGGCGACTGTAATGGCCAAATCATTAATTTGAATACATTCCTCCCTCCCAATTCTTCCAAATACTCTTTGCACAGCTTCGTGGAACGACCCTTCAATTTCTACCAGGTCTCCAGCCGCACTTCCAAAATATCAGTAAAACCATCACCGAGCCTCCACCGTGTTTTACAGTCAGGATTATACTCGGACATACGAAATTTTCTTGTTAAGTTGGTACAAGCTTCAAAGATAACAATCTTAGTCACAAAGAATTGAGATTTAAAAAACGATTTCCATACTTTTACAAGTTTTGCGATGGTTTTGGTTATCATTAATAATTTGTGAATATTGCAAACCATATAATATTAAGTTTTGAAAGATGTAAAAATTGACATTCTACAAATTATTGAAAAGATTAAGTTTTAAATTTATAAAAAAAAAGAAAAATACTTTGTTGAACCAGAAATAGTATTGTGGAGACGATAGTATATATAGAAGGAAAATTTATTACCTGGTCGAAACGTGTATGGATCTTTTGTTTGTAAACATATTTGAGAATGTTCAGAAATTTGACGGAAAACATGATGTCATATCTCCTGCGTTTAGACACTGGTAATATGATTCTATATCTAGTAGATATCTCTTTAGTCAAACATAATTGAAATTAGATTTAATATCAAAAGAGAAAGATTTCTCTAAATTTTATAAATTCTGTTCATTAAAACGGAATTAGAACAACGTTATTCTAGCACGCATTTTCGACTAGGAATGGATTCCATTCTTAAATGATTTTTGCTAATTTTCTGTAGTGGGTTGGTGCCCCTGAATAACAGTTCCATTTTGCCAGATGATTGGACGATGGATAATATTTTGACGAATATTTAACGTTGTTGTTGTTGAGCATTTATAACTTATCCTCAAGACATCAAAAAAACAACTGATTCATTTTTTGTAATAAGAGTGACCCTTTTATCGAAACACAAAGCCATACTTTTTTCATATTCTTTTTCATTTTTGTTTTTCTAATTAACAGTTAGTAAATTATTTATGGACGTAGAGGCTACGTTCCGCAATTCTGGCGGTGTAAATTGAAGTTCTCTACCCGACATTCCGCTTACTTTCATATTCAAATAATATTTCCAAAGTCAACTGTTAAACATGCTACCAATCAACCAACCAACCCTAATGTATATTTTCAAAAAATTTTCTATAAACAAATAATGTGAATACAAGTCGAAACAGAGAAAATTCGTTCCTTCTTTGGAACTCCTGCGAATGAAAAGCCTTCTGTTACTTGTAATGTAAAAAAGTTACATTGAGCTGGCCAGCTAATTGAATCATATCTGATAATAATAAAAACTAATATTAGGTGGATATGAGAAAAAATAATGAGAAAAAAAAATAATTGAGAAGTTAAAAGAGAGATGAAAATAAAACTGAAGAATTTTGAGACGTAGTTGTGTATACCGCAAAAATCTATGACTTTACAACCAAAAATTATATAGGGGAAGGCAGTAACAAATAAAATGAAAGATTTCTAAAATATTTCTTTATTGATCTATTCCTATGCACCTACTGATATGCAATGCAAATGTTGGTTGAATTTTATCATTAAACTTTTGTAAATAGTACACAGGAAATATCATCATATGACTCGTATACAATTAGTGTTTACCCTACAAATATTATGCGAATACCTTCAGAAGTATTTGAAAACAAATTTAAATAGTTTATGCTATAAATATAACATCTACAAATATTGACGACGGTTATCTTAATACCTCATAATTGTGCCTAGACCAAATAAAGACGTTGGACTATTTGGTGAAGCTTTTCACTGTGATTATTTTTTAAATGTCCTCCTTTTATCAATTTTTTTATCGACTATCCTAAATAACTTGTTAGTTTACAGAATGATAAAGCGTAACTTTAGACATAATTTAAATGTAAATGGAAAGAAATGAGTGAACTAAAGATTCCAAAAAATATTAATACCGACAAAGTAACAATATTGGATATTAAATGGATATTAAATGGATGAAGAACAAATGGAAATAAGAAAATAATAATAAAGTTAGGAATACGAAACTTCCAAATGAAGCAAGCTACTAAACGAAAATTTGAGAATGTCTAATGTAGGAAAAAAATCACAATTAATGCATAATTAATAACGAATCATCTGGTCGTTCAACTTATTTCTGTTTTGTTGAATCAGTGCCTTGGAAATAGTGCAACGAAAAAACAATCTTTTGAGAAATTCATCTGCATACTCCCAAATGAAGAACTAGAAGAAGCTTACAGCAACATAAATTATGGAAATTGCTCAAACCAAAAACAAAACGCCATATCACATCATTAAAAAGGCTGGTAGTGGTTCTAATATATAATAAATTGCGAACCAAGATAATACGATTAAAAACAATAAAAATTAAGACCATTGTCATAACCATAAGATACAATTGATCTATTAGGGTACCAAGAAAAAAGGGTATCTTCATCAATTGCTAATGTTTCTATTATAGGTGATTACATAATTTTATCAAGCACTTTGCTGGTTTTATCGGTTGCTAACGAAATAACCTTAATGCTAACAAAGAGGAAACAACCCATGATTAATTCGTTGTCAATAACGAGAAAGATTACACTATCGGTCAAAATTTTTTGTCCACCCCATAATTTATTCATAAAATTTCAAAATCTTATCTTTGACAAATTTCTCTTTCACATTGTCAAGCGAAAATCGAAACGAACGGTGTCTTATAAACTAAAAGTAATATTGTCCGTTATTTGTTTACTTTAAACGAGAACATGTTTATATTTTGATTACGAATCTGTCTTCGTTAGGTGGAAGACGCTGATACCCCTTACCGCACTATACGCGTTACCCACCTTTAAAATTTCCTTGAGTGTTTTGCTTACTTGACAACACGAAAAAAGATTGTTTACAAAGTGTTTCGCGCGTCGTTCGTTCTATGCAAGGCAGCAGTGCAAACTCGTGTTTCCAATAAATGAGGAAACATGTGATATCTATAGTCCGGGAGCCAGGTGAAAATTTGGCTGATTATTTCCTTTCGCAAGATAATTGATATGCATCAGAGAGTTATGTAAAAAAGCCTAGTAAACGTTAGCTGTAACTCGCTGGGTGGGATAAGCGCCAGTAGCCTCCCACGCACGACAAAAAGTTATAAATTCAGTCATTTCCTCCCAGCTGAAAATTTGTAAATTGATTGTTGATATACTGCTGTGATATAGAAAAACAATCAGGTAATTATTTAGTTTAGGTTGTATCTCCCGATTTCCTTGAAATTTTAGTATGTTTTTTATGCTGAACAAGAAGATTGGATACATTCGTGACATTTCTTCAATAAATGCTTCAATTCTATTTGAATATGAATAATGTGTTTTAAATGAAAATTACCTAATAATAACCTAACCTAACCTAAAATATGTGAAGGAATAATTTCCACGCCCTACATATTTTCCTTTATATATTAAATTGATCAGCATAATTTGCTCCACAACATACTAAAATTTCAAGGAAATAATTAATAACTAAACAATTACCAACAATCAGCTATCAGTTAGGCGAGGAAAACCTGGTCAGCTGATGCAGTAGATACTTCCGCTTAACTCCTACTTAATAACTTCCAAAGTTTCAGCTGAAGGTTTTTCCACTGAGATGTAGCCAACTGACCTATATATTCATTCACATCGACATATTAGCTATCATCAATAAAAATTTTATTTGAGAGGAAATCACTGAAAATATATTTTTTTTTAATTTCGAAGCGCCAACTAACGTAGTCAGCTGATTATTTTGTTTCCTCGAGATATTGGGATAGTTACAGTTTCACAAATTTTTAGTCGGGAGGAAATGACTAAATTTCTATTCTTTTTCTCATCTCATCCCACCCACCTAGCCGCAGATGACGTGCACTTGGCTTTATAATACGACTCTTTGATTAATTTTAATAATTATCTCTTAAGAGGAACTTAGACATGTATTTCTGTTACTAGCTCCAGAACTACTATCGTCTTATCAATATTGATCCAGTGTCTAATACCTTATATCTCAATATTTTAATAACAAAATTAAAATATTCCCAACTATAAATGTAACACACCATATAGATGTATATTTACAAACATTCCAATCCCACAACTTGTAATTAGTATGAACTTTGTCAGCGTAAATACGAAAAGTATAGATAATCAGGACATACACATAATCTTTCGAAGTAACGATTACAGAATTTTCCGTTTAAGGTATTTCATAACAAAACCGTTAACCTCAATTTTATATTAAACGCATCACATCTACTTTAGTGTCATTATGATTGAATATGCAATTAAGAACACTTGTGCAACAACAATGTATTCATTCTTGAAACTACATATCTTCCAATATTTTATAATATAATAAATATAAATAAAATGAGTGTATATTTAATTGGGGCGAAATCAAACCATCCCGTACCTATAAGATCCGAATTACTATCTTGTTAAGTTCAGTTTCTCATCTGGCCATGAGTTCACTCTCGAAACATCTAAAGAGTATCAAATAACAGGTAGCTTAATAGTCGTTAACCATGTACATTAAATAAAGTAATTAAAGGAAAAAAGCATCAAAATACAACGAAACCAAGTAAAAATTAAAACTAATAAAAGGAATACAAAACTCAAACTTCCAAATAACATTAAATACTAAATACCATTAAATGGTAGACAGATAGTTTAAAAACTACAAAAAGATCTGGTGCTGGAGTATTTGGGACTGCTACCAAATACTCATCTTACCAGAGAATCTTACTGGTAGGAATCGTTGCTATCTAAAGATTCGTGGAAGTAAACCCTGAGAAACTACCATAAATGTGGCATAGTAATTCACATTGATAGTTAAACAGCTATTGACTCAATTAGCTTCCATAGCAACGATCGCAAACTGGTATGGGGATGCCGAAAAAAACTTGATACAATCTTTTAGTATGAATTCTTGAATATCTACGAATCAACGGATCCTTTGCCAGAAAAGGAGCAAGTACGTCTTTTACTGACCTGAAGACGTTCTATGGTGGAGCGAAAGTGACGGATTGTGGTAGTATCTTTCTAGGATAACTTTAACACTGGTGAATTTAAATAGTATTGGGATCTTAGTAAAAACAAGCTTCACCTCTTCACCAGCTTCCTCGCAGAGTACTGCTGCTTCACAAAGCACCTCTTGAGATTATGTGTAGCCGAAACTACCGAATGTAGATTCTGTGGGCATGAAGAAGAAGCTTCAGTTCACCAAGCATTCGCGAAGAATACCGAAGTGTGGGAGGTAGCACCTAACATCATTCAAGTCAGTGCGGGGTAGCATTGAAAACAGATCTGATGATGGGTATAATAAATTTAAAGGTAGTAGATGATGATAATAACAGACAATTCTGGCGTAGTATAATAGCATTGAGAGGAAAGAAAAAGAAGAAGATATATAAAACAAACTAAAGATATATTAAATACATTAAACTCCGTTTGCTCGAAGTAATTCAAGGAAGAAGCAGACCAAACATACATCATGTCAGAAGAGCAAAAAAGGAAATACAAATGTGGAAGAAATCAATTATGAATTAGTCAAAGACGTAATGCAGGGAATCAAAATCATAAAACTAAACAGGGCAGATGTGCGGGAGATGATAGAAGAAGCATGGAGGTCAGAAACAATAATACAAGAATGGGAGGAGGATCTGCTATTCAAAATCCACAGGAAAGGAGCACAAACAAAGTGCGAACACTACAGAACAATTTGTCTAATTTCAGTGTTCTACAAGATGTACACTGGTATAATAGAAGGGAGACTAAGAGAAGAAGTAGGCAAGAAACTGGAAGAAGAGCAAGCAGCATTCAGAAAAAGAAGACAGACAATAGATAATATTTTCCTACTGGCCTTAACGTTCATAGACCCGATAGCAGCTTTTGACTCAATTCGTAAAAACAACGTGTGGAAGATATCAATCAAACAAGAAATACCAAAAAAAGACAATAAATATCACAAGAAGCGTATAAAAAAGAATAAGAGGAAAGTTCAAAGATCAAGATGGGAAAATGAGAAAACAAGGGAACAGCATAAGTCCACTGTAGCTCAGACAACAATGGATGAAACACTAAAAAAAGTAAAGAAACGGTGGAGACATCTATAATCGGACATAGGATACTCAAAATGGTGCCACAAAACATAGAAGGGTTAAGGCCTGGTTTCTCTGACCAGATCGGCCCGAAATATTTCGGTGGTATAGCACAAAAAGTTAGTTAATGTTTTCGGTAAAACCCAGTCTCCCAGTATATTACATAGTAGAGGTATGTATAAAAGATCGGAACGAAGTTTCGGGAAAGTGTGCGGACAGCAGTTCGTCTCGATCAAACTAGTTTTGATTTGAACGATTTTTAAACGGATCAGTTCGCCGGAACTTATTGAATTTGTTTATATTTTAGAAATCTGTACATTTTTATTTCTATCAGCATTATAATTATTTTATAAAACATAAATGTAAAAAGATATGTCCGTCGGCAAGACGTACTACAAATTAGACTTTTCTGCGCTGGAGGATGAAATATTAATTGACAAAGTGAAAGAAAATCCTCCGTTATATGCAAAAAAATTGAAAAGTTACAAGGACATGAAAATGAAGTATAATATTTGGGCAAAAATTGCAGAGGAAATGGGAGAGAAATATCCGTATCCATTTTGAAGATCAAAAATCACCCAACTTAATCTTAAAGACAACTAGGTATATCGCAACGGATTGAATCTTCAGACAAACCTAGAGCGTTCTTTACGCGAATATTCACCGAAATATTTCGGCCCGATCTGATCAGAGAAATCAGAGCTTTATCAAATGCAGACGACATCATAATTATGACAAAATATCACAGAAAAAATTGTATTGAAGAAGATGAATAAATTAACATAGAAAAATGGAAAATAATGATAATAAAGGAGAAAATGGATTCAAAGTCAAAATAATCACCTAAACGTTCCATTTCCCAAATGTGAGAGATAGAACCATTGGCTAGACACCTTAAGAAGAAACAATATCTATTCCATTATAGAGCCTAGAAGTTGATGACGAAGATAAAAGAGCTGGGAGTCAATTTTCTGTAATTTATTACAGTGTGGATCTCACAATGGTTGGACAATCGTGCTTGTCAGTGGAAGATAATAATTCCGAATAAAGGTACCTTGTAAATGAAATGTCAGCGCGAAAGACTACAGCGCATTTTTCACCATTAGCAATCAGGGAATATTAATAATACTCTTAGTTTATAAAAAAGAAGTTTACATGAAAAGAAAAGAAAATCATCAATAATTTCATTTATTAATTAATATAAATTCACAGATCAAATGCAAGCACTTTGCATAAGTCTGTTTGGTTAAATACCCAAAATTTGAATGAAGAGATTTTTTGCAAAATATGCATTTGAACATTTAACAAGGATGGAATAAGACCGATTTACAAAACGAATATGGATGCCAAAACAGGAAAAAGGAGAAGGGGCAGACCAAAAACCATGGAACGAACAAATAGCAGATACAGGAATAGGCAACAGACAATAAATCAAATGTTGATACTGGCAATGACAGGAAAATATTGAGAAAATGGGTATATAGAATAATAAATAAATTTCCGACGCTTCAGAGAGGGCAAAAGAAAAATGATAAGAAGGTTGTAGAGTAATGTACGTACTAGCTTTTACTCGCGGCTTTACTCGCATCGAATCCATTAAATAAGTATCAGAAATCATTATAATAAAAAAGAACGAAGTCTGTAGCTATATTAGAACCTGAGATATAGATCTTTGAAGTAGAAAAATTGCCAAAAACCTACAAAAAAATCCATAACTCCACATTGAATGTCCGCGCCTAGCTCCTCTCCAACTCAACCGATTTAAGTGTTCAAAAACTCAAAAGAAAGAAGGTGTTTCAGCGAGAGTTCTTAAACCAAAACGAAGTCTCTATCTTGAATAGAACCTGAGATATTGAGGATAGAACGTGTGTACGTGAAAACCTCTCATAAGTAATGTACAGGGGGAAATCGCATTTGAGTATAATTTGAGAATGGTGAAAATTAGATGAAATCCGATGGCTGATGGCTGATCTGTGCATCAATACCTTTCATTGAAAAAAAAAATTAACCAAATCGGTTGGGTAGAACGCCTGAACGGACTCGGAATGGAAATCATCAATTTTTTTAATATATAAGATGGTCAAAGTAACATTCCTATATTTTATTAGGTTAGGTTAGGTTATTGTCTCAGGTAAATTATCAGCAAACATGGTGGAGCCCGTTTATCACATTATAAACAAATAATATACAGCATATTATATTGTTGTAAATATATTGCCATAATCAGTCATCGTTGACTAGTAATCGTCTATAAATATCTATATTGAAGGCAATTGAGTATAAACCACGGAACGAAAATAACTACGACAGTATAATTCTAGCTTTTCGTATGCTTTTTCTTTATTATCTCTACTTAGTTTTAATCTTGGCTTGAATATATGTTTGCCTTGCCGTGCCAATTAATCTGAAGTTTGGGATTCAAAATTCATTGAAATGTAGCAAAAATGTTATGAAACACTTAAAATACATTTAATTGAAAATATTAAAAACAAAGTTAACCAAAAATCACAATAATTATAAATTAGATAAATATATTGAAGAATTAAAACACAACTGAAGTTACATATTTAATTAGGTCACGTGAATTTCTAAATTCAATCCCAGCAGTTATAAAAAGGTACAAAACTTTCTATACCCTTTTATCTGCAAATAAAATTTTTATCAAAGTTTTATTGGGTTGTTTATACTCATTGTGTATAAAGAATTAATTAGGTAATGATTTTTTTATCCTTATAATTATCTACATAGAAATCTGAGTAGGAATCTTCATTATTTATATATTAGGTTAGGTATTTGTTTTACGAGGGTTGCAATGTTTTGGGATAGTCAAATAAAAACAAATAGTTATAATTGGATATGGTTTTTGAAAATATTCTCCATTGAGATCAATACTTTGCATGCGTTTGAACTAATTGTTCAAGCATTTTTCCCATTGCGATTTTGGTACCCACAAAACATGTATTTAGAACGCTTCAACGGCTTCTTCGGGTGTAGAAAAACGTTGACCTCGTAATTTATTTTCGATCTACGGGAATAAGAAGAAATCATTGGCTTCCAAACAAGGACTGTGAGGCCCCTCAATTTGAACAAAAATATCTACAGTTACTTTTTCACAAAATATTTTAAAATCAACGAAATAGATCCAGACGAATTTTTTAAACATAGATGAATGGATACGGTTCATATGATTAACATTTGAACTTATTGAGCAGAGGTTAAACAACACATTCAATGAGAAAACCTGATTTTGGATTAGATCAGGAAGTTCCTATCATGGAATTTTCAAATGGAAAAAGTTGAAAAACTATCATTGACATTTATGAACGTCTAGAGCGCATCACGCTCGCATTCATTCTGTGTACGACTTAAGGTTTAATCAAAGTTTAGTTAATGTAGTAAGTGGATTTTCCTACAACAAGACACTACGGGAAATAAGATCGAAGAAGTTGATGGTATTGAACTACTACCGTATCCAGCATTTAGTACGGACTTTACACCATCAGATTACTATTTATTCAGATCCATTCAAAATTCTTGCGTGGAAAAAATTTGAATCCAAAGGATATGTTGAAAATGTAGTGAGAAAAGCTCGACTATTGGTTCCCCTAATAACTCGAAAAGCTTACTGAACTTTGTGTTAAAACCATAAAATACAAAGGGCTATACTTCGCATATTAGGGCTGTTTTTTGCATATTATTCAATAATTAAAGTTATTTTTAGCTTATTTTTACAGGTTCTTTTTTTTGAGGAAATTTGCCCAGTACCATGTGAATTAGTGGATGATTTACAAAATAATTTTTATTTAACTATTTATATATATAAATCTTGTTAAACGGTGAAGTTTTTATTTTAATTTGATTGAAAATATCTGACGATGTAGCACACTTTTGGTCTTCACCAAAATATTCATATTTGTGAAGTTTTGTTCTAATTAGTCATCGTATATTACAATTTGTTTTTTCTTTAATCCCAACCAAATATAGTAATTGTTTGGGATTGAATCCCTCCTACAAGAACAGTCTTATTTTAATCGACATAATATATCTTATTTCCATAACCAGTTTTTTCATGGATAAATTGCTCGAGTTTGTATCATGTTCTGTTAATAAATTGACATAAATTAATAAATACCTCCAATTAGAATTGATAGGATTTGATGTTGATTTCGAATAATAAATAAAAAACTCTTTTCTTAGATAAAATATTCCTTTAAATCTCCGAAATGAGTAAATACATTGTTTTAAATCGATGACTAACGTTCAAGCAATTTTCTTGATCACTGAATACATTAAGATCATGCAAGAAACAGGTTTATGGGTATAAATGTACCGAAAAGTATACCTCTCGGTTAAATAATGTATTAACCTTTTCAACTCACGTGTAATCTATTGATTATCCTATCAAACTGTGACGTTGATTTATTTGTATTATCCACAGCGTCCTGTGATTTCTTTTTACATAATTTGTTTCCCATTTCGGGTATTTCAATAATAGAACAAAAACAAAGAATCGCGGTCGATATAGCGAGATTATGTATAAACCAAAACAAAACACGGACGCGTATCAAGTCGGCCTCGCGCACTAGAATGTATGTAGTAGACCTCGGTACGCGAACTAAGCTGAGCCAACCACTGACTGAGTCGCTGTATTTTCTATTGACAGGTAGGTGAGACACCAAGCACCCACCTCATATGCTCTGTACATTTACAGGGTTGGAAATAAATTGCGAGATATCCAATATTTTGAATTTATATATATATGGTGATTGATAAAATTCAGTGTGTCCTCTGTCCTTTGAGATATCAATTTGAAAATTTGGGGGATTATAGCCGTCGATTCTCTTCACATTCAAAAAATATTTACAATCTTACAGGGTGTTCCAGAATATTGTTCCATATCAAACTCATATTTTTTTAAATGAAACTCAAACAGCAATGATAAAATATAGGAACGTAATCAATGTTTTGCAGAGAAAAATCAAAATATCTCTAAAGCTAATAATTTTAGGTATAGGAAAAAGAAGAAGTATGTTGGTAGTACTAATACTCACATCAAATTTATTTATTTATATATTTATTTTATATTTATATATATATTTATTTAGAAAAATCAAGAAAATAATGTATTGTTATTTTGATTCACCCTGTATCAGATTCAATGAATACTAACGAAATGGGTAATTTTCCACAAGTTTTTCTACTATTCGAATGCTTTAGCAGCAATAGATCTTCATTCTTGAATTTCTCTTACATTGTACAGGGTATTAAACGATTTTTATTGAAAATGGGTTACAGCTTTTTAAATACCCCGTATAACACATCACAACTCCATATTATTGTATGAAGAGGTCAATATGCAATAGAATATAGGGTGTTTCATTAAAAAAAATAATTTTGATATGGCATAACATTCTAAAACACCTTGTGAATAATTTTATGATATAAGACTAATGCCTCAAATTTTCAAATTGATATTTCAAAGGACAGAGAAGGCACTGGACTTTAGAACACCAATCAATCACCCTGTAGATTTCTTAATATTTAAATAGTTAGTATTTTAGCCGAAAACATTATATTTGTTGTGTGATGGGAAAATGTTTTGGTATTTGCTTTATCGAGTAGGGTAAACTACATATACAGTACGTAGTAATTAGATAGATCTTTTTCAAAATCTGTAATTTTCGAAGGCGCACCGATTTTTCTTGTTCTTGTTACTAGATATCAATACTGCGGTTTTCAATTCCATTTCTTAGGTAAAATTTTGACAAGGAACGTTAAATTTTTTCTATCACTCATCTTCCCATTAAACGTTGAGGCCTCAACTCAGGTAAAACTGCTAATGTTTTCTGTATTGAATTGTACTTGTGGATTGCATAATTTTATATCTTCAATCTTCTTTTCCTCTCTTGAAATGTATTCTTTTTTTGACTTTACAGTCTTTTTCTCTAGTTCCTTGATTTTCTCTTTTAACCGATTTTTCATAGTTGTCATTTCATTCTTGATATCCGATTTTAGAGATGAGATTTTGTTTTCTACTTCATTGAAACTAGTCTATTTTACAGGTGTGACATTTTATTTATTCTTTTTTGTGAAGGTTTCTTGAAATAACTGGTTTATGTTTTTTTAGTATGGCTTCGTGGGAAAAGCAGGAAAGTTTATTGGAAAAATGTCTGAGAGTTCAGCTGAGGATGGAACAGATAAAGGCCCTGATTTTCAAAATATTGATTCGGATAAGTGAGAAAATAATGTAGAAATTATTAGTGACATCGAACAAGACATTTTGGAATCAGAGGAATGATAAAACTCGACCTAATACGGCTCGGAGCTCATCAGCAAAGACTGCACTATCATTTGGTAAATATAAAATGCCCAGACGTGGAAGAACATGGAAAGAAGATCTTCTTATCAAACATTTCACCGGTGTGAAACTGCCAGTAAAAAATGTAAAAAAAATAGTGATTTCTGCTCATTATTTTCCAGATACTCTGCTAAGTATTTTTGTTTCATACACTAATCAACACATACAAGCAAAACAGGAAAATTACAAAAAGAAAAATATCAGAACCACGAATTTAATTGAAATTAAAGCATGGATTGGTCTTTTGTATTTAGCAGGTATTCCAAAATCTCATCGTCTCGATCTTGAGGAAAATTGGAACAAAAATGGTACAGGTGTAGATCCGACTAACGATGTCGCAACAAACTTTTCGATTTTTATTACATATGAGGTTTGACGAATTGACTACGCATCAAGAACGCAAATAATAACTCTACTCCAATAAGGGAATTTTTTTATGGTTTTATCAATAACTACATAACTGCATATATTCCTTTTGAATATCCAACCATAGACGAAAAGCTGAAAGTGTTTCGCTTAAGATGTAGTTTTTGCCAATATATTCCAAGCAAACCTGCTAGATTTGGCATAAAGGTATTTGCATTTGTGGACGCAAAGACATTTTATACCGTTAATATGGAGGTATATCGTGGTAAGCAGCTCGATGACCATTTATCAGTAAACAACTCACCAAAAGACGTCGTTGCCAAACTTTGTGAACCAATACGTGACTCTGGAAAAAACAATACGGTTGTAAATTGGTTTACTTATATGCACCTACTTGAAAACCTGGAAAAGAATTTAAACCTAAGCCTTCCAGGTACAATAAGAAGAAACATAAAAGAGTTACCTCTTGAATTTTATTGATCAGCAAATCAACAGTCTAGATGTTTGCTTTTCAACAAAGTGCTAAGTTAGTATCATATATTCCAAAGAAAGGCAAGAATTTTTTACGAAAAGACAAATCCAAAATAATTATAGCTTACAACAAGACCAAAGAAGGAGTTGAATGTATTGATAAACCGTGCACGGCATATGATGTGTTAAAAAATACTCGCAGATACCCGATCTCAATTTTTTATTCGTTTCTTAACGTTGGTGAAATTAACATTTTTGTTGTTAATACAACAAAAAAATCCACCTGGAATATTCGAATAAGAAAATTTTTAGAGACATTGGCATTTTAACTAAATAAAGGTTATTTTCAACGTTGACTTACTGAGATTATGCTAAATATTGTAAACCAACAAATTAGGCGAGTCTTGGGCCTAGAAACCCCTCATACTCCTAGAGAATTTGGTATGCGGACACTGTGCCTTTTCTGATTGGATGAAAAATTACATGTTTCTTGTGACTATCCTTTTAATGAAGACGAAAACGAAAAACTTTATGGCACAATGCTTAGTCCAGTTTTTTTAATGAAATGGTTTATTTAGAATCTGTTTTCACTTTATACTAATAAAGTTATTTGATATGTTGTTTTATTTAACAAGTTTTTTTTATTGCGGATTTCCGCGTGCGACCTTTCATACCTTAAAAGTAAACGCGACCTATGAAAGTTTATAAGGATGGCAATAATTTCAGACTATCCTGTACAAAGCGTATTTTTGTTATTGATAGACTACCGTTTATTTTTTTTCATATAAGTATGTTGTTTCAATTTAAGCTAGCACGAGATCCAGATTTCACGTACTGATAATTATATTAGGATACAATAGTGAATTAATTCAATCGATGAGGTAAAATTGCGAAAAAGTATTTGTGTATACAAAAAAAACCTAGCAACCTACATAATATAAAGAATTTTCAGGGCATGACTTTTTTATGCTCGCCAACGAAATTTAAAATTCAGTTTAAATGATTCTACACAACAAAACGAAAGAAGAAATGAAGAATTTTTCTTCGCCCAATTGAACTGTTCATTTGGTAACTGTTAAAATTGAGATAGATTTGAGATGAGCTCCACACAATCGCTAGACTTTCCTAGTATCGATTTTCCGATTCCATTTTTGAAAACACTTTCCGATATCACATACCGTGAGATTCTAGAAACTCGTTTTCGGTCTCATACATCTTTTCTATAGTATTCTTATCAATATAGGATAGCAAAACTTTTTTCGTATTGACACTTTCACAAAATACGGTAACCATCTGTTATATATTTTTTATTCCATATTTTCGTTTTCGTTATATATATTTTCAAAGCAAAAGGAAAAGAAAGTTTTAAGAAATAATTGATCATTTATTTTTTTTCTGTATAATAAGTGAAATTGTACAATAAAACTGTCAATCTGGTAACTAATTAATGGAGAATGACTTGAAGCTAAATTATTTTGTAATTATTAGTTCCTAGATCTAACGAGACGAAATGATAAAAGTGGTTCATGAAATAGATCGAGAATACAATTAGACATTTCAACCCGCTTTTAAATCAGTAACACATTTTTGTTTGTAATTTTCTTTTAATTGTAATAATAAATATTTTTAAGAAGCTACTTCGAACAAATTTATTATTTACTATCCTCTCGAAGACAATCAAGTTGAAATAACCGCCTTTAAAAAAGAATGCTGTCAATACGATTGTTCGGGGTCGTAGATATTCGCTTAATTTTGCACATGAACATAAAAAAAAAACAAATCGAAGATAATAGTTGCTTAATAAGATCTCACTGAGCCAGTGGAAAAACCGCTCAGACGACTAGTATGATACTCCAAGCACACTAGAACGAGAGACTGATAATTTCGAACCCAAGGTTGAAAAATAGGAAGACTCCAGGACCGGAAAATATCACTAACAAAATTATTTATGTTATGGCAACCACCAATAAAAGAGGAGGCGACGTTTTCGCGGACAGTATCCACAATTCATAAGAATAGACAGAAGGAAGATGATGTTTATGTCATCACCATAATGCAACTTCTAACAAGGATATTAACGTACTACCTTTTCCAAATACAGAGAAGAGATCAAGAGAAACAAAGCTTTAAACATAATAGATCCACAATAGACCCAATATAGTAAGAGTCTAGTCCAATGCTTCTCAACTTTGTCCTAGCCTGGAGTCAAAACTGCAGGAGAAGGATACATGTTGGGAAGCAGCGAGTTCAGAATTTTATGATACGCAGATGATGCCGTCTTCATAGCAGATGAAGACAATATACTAGGAATGCTTTTCAGATTCACCCAAATGGCAGTACATTTCAAAATAAGTTATCCATTCCCAAGAAAAAGTCTATGACAATAAGTTAACACTAACATTAACTATAACATCAAGCAATAGAAACATCCACGAGGAAGCAGTCATACAAGCCATTAAACCGCCAGAATCTCCTTAAGTTTGCGCATATACAAGCCAGCTGTATGTACCATATTAACTTATGCAGCTCAAATGAGAGCAGATATAAACAGGAAAAAACAACTTCCCCGAACAACAGAGATAATAACCGTTAGACCAATAGCTGGAGTAACTCTCTGGGACAAAAAACGCAGTTCCAACATTAGACAGGCCTGCGACCAGATAACGGATGTAGTAAGATGGGGGAGGATCGGCTGGCGAAAGAAGCCAACAACCAGGAGACCAAAGAGATAGGCCGAATCAAGGACATCGACATCTCAAGATAGAGAATTAAGAAAGTAGAGAATACAGGGCAGGCCCTAAAATGGAAAATGAAGTTGGTTAATGAAATAAAAATCCATTGATTTCTTGGGATTTTAAGACCTTTTAATGCCCGTAGGGTCATTAATAACCCACAGACTAAAAATGAATCCATTTCTCTGTGTCGTTTGCAGACGGCACTAAAGTATGTTCGTTTAAAAGAACGTACTTGCTTAATCGTATTGTTACTCTTTTCTAGAATCTGCGAATTACCAACATAAAAAGAAATAATGTCCTCAAACTATGATTGGTAAGTAGCTTTTATGTTATTAGTTTCTTCAAATAAAATATTTGTATCTTTGTTATTTTTCTGACTTCGTTTCATTTGATTTGAGTACGATATAAGTGAATGATAAACCGTTTTTTAGCTGCGCCACTTGGTCACAACGCACTATTTTGAGTTCTGATTTTGTTAGGAAGAACCATCTTCAGTTGCTGAACTGCTAGATTCTTCCAGAACGCATATGGATGTGAATGATGAATTCGGAAATGTGTTGTGCCAAAATTTGCTTATATTTTGCATAAAGAATATCCTTACGTTTTTGATAAGATTTTAATATTAAATATTTTATATAAATTTCGTAAAAAAACGAGCAGTAAGGGAAAAAGGACTATGGTATCATAGATATGAAATGGAAAGGATAACAGTGTCGTGACCATATTGTCAAATGAGTATGGTGTTGACCCCATGCAAAAATGTGGGGACAAAAATGAAAATACATCTAGGAAAATAACAAGCGATATATGAGAGGTATGGAGTAACTGGTAGTAACATATTAAACTACAAAATCTAAATAAGAGAGAAAAAATGAGTAACATCAATATGATTTGGATAATTGTTTTATACGTTGCTATTGAGTTAGCCCGCTCTTACGGATATGACGTAGACAATCTCTATTGGGTATTCCAAATACCTCATTACATTCAAATTTTTATAATATTCAGTTTATATTGAAGGGGAAGTATTTTATATTACAAACTTTTTGTTATGATAAATATTTTTCCTGAAAAATGGTTTGCAATTTAAAGTGTGGTCCATTGTTACGTTTCTCATTCAATTGTAAATAAATGATTGTTATGACAAGGGTCGCCGTCATCGCATTTTCTAGAAAAATATAATCCAGCATCCACTGACGGATCACATCGACCAGCTATATACGAGGATGGTCCGAGCAAATAAAATATAAAAATTAAAAATATATATATTGGAAAATCTTTGACCACCGAGTCATTTTTTCGAATCTGGGAACAGAAAAGAATCCAAAGGGGCTAAATCTGGCTAATAGGGTGCATGAGGTAACAATTCAAACTTTAATTCATCAATTGCGATAATGCATGTGTGTGCTGGTGCATTGTCTTGATGAAACAACACTTTCTTCTCAGCCGGATGCGCCCGTTTTCGCTTGATTTTCTTGCTGAAACGTTGCAATAAATTGTAATGAAAATTATCCCACGTGCATTCCAAAAAACCGACATCATGACCTTATTTTGATTATTCTTTTGTATCGGGTGTGAAGTGATGGACCAACGTTTAATTCATGGTTATGAAACGGCGCAAAAATTCGGCTTTATTTCTGTGAAAGATTGCTAAACACGGGAAACATTTTCACGACGCTGTTTTTGTTCCATTGTGAGCTAACGCGGCACCCTTCGTGCGCACAGCTTACTCATATTCAAATTTCCAGTTAATATGCGATGTACCACACTTTTTGAAATGCCTACTATGTTTGCTATCTCGTTCGCTTTCTGTCGACTATCATCCATTTCTGAAGTCGACCATTGCGATGCTGGTCTTCGTAGGTCGTACGGCTTCTTTTAAACTCTGCTACCCAATATTTTACTGTTGATTACGAAGGAACAGTCTCACCCAGAGTAGTTGTAGTCAGCTCTTATATTGGTTGGGCTAATGCCTTTCAAATGAAAGTATTATATCACATAGCGATGACCAATATTTTCCATGTTCACCAAATTCACTAAAAACGTTCACTATTGATGGCTGCCAAACAAATACTACACAACGTGGCGTCTTCACACTTAAAAAACATACGCTGTGAGTGGATTGTGTACTTTCTATTTTTTAAGCAGCTACCGCCATCTCTAGGTCAGGCCAGGTACTTCTGTGACCATCTTTGTATAAAAGTAACAACGTTTGATAAATTTATGAACTCATCACATTTACAAAATTCACGTTGTATAATTTACATCGTCTTTAATTTCAATTATATAGCAAGTATTTGTTTATCAAAAACAAACGATGATTCGTAAGAAAGATATAACAAAAATAATCATTAGGTATTATTTTTCTCTCATAACACAATCCTCTTGATAAAACAAATACTCAGCATCACGTTACAGTTTTCTACATGTTCTTATTTCCCGTGTTGTTTTGTTTAAACAAACAATTTGCTTTCTCCTTGATTCGACAAACTAGACTACATGAAATTTATTCGAAAATAATGAAATTTTATTATTATATTAAGTACGACGTACATGCATCGTTATCCACTATTTATTTGGGACTGTAACATAGGTATAATGGCATTGAATTTTGCATTTTTAAAAAATACTTTCAATGTCACCGTACGACTTTGACATGATTTGTCTCATTTACATATTTTTTTATAAATCGTATAACATTTTTTGAAGTACACAAAGATCTGTTTGGATATGGACATGTCAGAAAAAATCTATTCCCATCCTTCGATTTACATGGTACCTGATTTATAAGATATATATTTGAAACGGCTTATAAATTATATATTTTTACAAGTTTTGGAAAGCTGTTGAAATAATTGGCTCCATATTTGCATATACATGTTTCATTGATTTGGTAACAGCGATAATAATAATAACCCCCGGGGTGTAAAATACAATACAAACACATTCAGGAAAATTTCCTCAATATACGAGTGTGAAGACAAACATACAATAGTTTTTGTGAAAATTGGTATCGAACTAAAGAGATCAAAATTTTAATTATTACCAGCAATCTGAAATATTGGGAGCTGCTTAAGTACGTATACTTCGACAAAACTCTACTATTGGGAAAGTCTGATAACTTTTCCTTTACCAAGTTGGAAAACATGCAAATTTTTGGATGACATATAATTCGATGACCAGCAATTCCATTTCAACCTTAAATAAAAGATTCTTTCATAAAAAATATGGGAAAATTGTTGACCGACCAAACTTTTAGGTACTTTCGTTTGCCAGATATGCAAAACATGTCGATTTTTCGATAGTTGAGTTGGTGATACCTAGCAGTTTTATTTTCATCGTATTGCTTATTTAAAACAAGTAAAAGGGTAAAGTAATATTGTCCGATATTCCAAAAATATCAATTTATCATCAAATCAGTTGATAACATTCAGATTAAAATGACAATTTGATTTAATTACATTATATTATTAAAAACTCAAATTCTAGTGTATAGTTATCATAAAAAGCATAAAATATTTAAAAAAAGGTGTTGCGAGTTATCTCGTAGTTGGCTTCTCTTCGCGGAAGCCAACTACGAGTTAATTCATACAGATACAATACAGATATTGTCGAGTGTATTACATTTACGTCTTTCTTGAGTGTTTTGTTTTATAATTATTGTTATAATTAAATTATCAAGAATCTAATATGGATAAGAAAAGACCACTGACTCAAAATGAAATCTAAGAAAGACTCTTAGATGGGCCAAAAAGTTTTCACAATGCTCACAAAATTTTTCAAAAAGTATCTTCTAAAATAAAACTGATCAAGTTCAGAGAAGAATTCGTCGTCGCGTTGATTGAGAAGAGATTCAACCAGCTTCATTATTTAGAGTCTACCAACTACCGAAAAAAAGCGGCGTACGACTTAGCCATGTCGTATATGTAGCCAAGCAAAAAAACGCAGAGAAAAGCGTAATTTTTGTCCACCATGTAAAGGAAAGCCAGCCCTTTATGTGGAAGATTGCTTTAAGAAGTCCCACAAACAATAAAATATTACTTTATTTCGTGAATTTGAATTAACTTTTATAAATATATTGTTTGTGCGTTTTTTAATAAATTTTCTGTTCATGTATTAATTTTATTTTCTTTTCCCATCTATCTATCGATATTAGCACTTATATATTCCGAGTGTAATCGTAACTGCACAAAAATGGCCAGTAAACACCGGACGAGATAACTCGTAGTTGGCGTCCTGGAAAAGAAAGCAATCTACGAGTTACCTCGTAGTTGGAAGTCAATGTGTTAATATATATCCAGGCATCACTATAACTTCTATTTCAGCTTTCCAGGTGTGACGAAGCATGCTGAAACGCGGATATATGAAGATTACATGCACTTTAGTTGCTTCCAACAGGCTAGGTACTTCGGGGAATCCTCATATTTGAATATGTGAAGATATTCTCTGGAGCATCTGGTCAAATAGTAATTTACTTCTTCGTGGGGGCATCTATTCCAAATGTCCACTTGCGGTTGCTACATCTTTCCTGATTCGAGGCATCCCACAGCATTTGCCAACGACCTATGATGTTTATCCTTCCATCTCTCCACAACTCTTCTTCGCTTAGTTCGATAGATATTATCTGCTGATGAAGGGATCTTCTCTGTAAGTGATCACACATACTGGAACCTCGGGTACTGTGCGGTATGTGCTGGCAGATCATAGGGCGCCGCTAGACTACAACAACCCTCATTCCAATAATTTTGGGAACTACGTGTAGTGTAATTTCTCCAGTAAACGTTCCCGTCGCACATACATTTTAATATTATAAGCTTTTTTTATATTATTTGTTGTTTTTTACATAGAGAAATAGTGATTAATTCTAATCGGATATCCAAAATAAAATACTCCATCAGAACTATATTGGCTATCAATCAATATATAATAGTAAACACTAACCTCTGATTTGACGGTGTTATTCTGTGATGCATCCATGCTAATTAAAACTAACACTTTCTGTTTCACTTTTGCCAAGTTCAAATCACAACAAATCGGTGAAGGTATATCGAATAACCAATTCACTACTGTTGAAGGTAAATTTCCACTAGGTAACGTCGACAATGAAATATCAAACGCGATGTAAAAATAATAATGACTTCACCGTCCTGTTAGCGGCACGAAATACTGAAATCCTTCAACTATGATTGAAGCTCAAATCTGTTAGCGTCTAATTTTATTTCAATATAATAAAAAAGTTACGTCGTTGTTTATATTTATATTATATTAGGTCTATGGAAACATAAAGTGTTTGATATAATACCGCACGTGTCTTTGAGGTTTTATAAATAAATTAGATTCGGATACACGAATAAAAATTATGAAAATCTATTTAAAAATGTAAAAAAATTTTTAAGAATCTACTTCAAAGCACAACCCTTGGTATGGTGTGAATTCATAACTTTGATTTCATGATTGTAAACATTTCTGGGAGACTTTTTTCGAATCGTCTCCGTCACAGAACTATCAATGCCAAAAAGAATCAGAAGAATGTCTGAAAAATTTCGTATATTAAGTATATTTTATTATTTGTCTAAAAAACGGGAGCTTCATAGTGCTAAATATATTATCGGCGACTACGCTAGATTTCTACTTGACCAGTAGTTCGCTGTTAGAAGTGAGGATGGCGTCAGTTAGCGTTCGCTGGGCGATGTTTAACTACATGAATCAAATAGCGACGCTCTTTAAAGTTGTATCAAGACCGAACGAGGGTTGTTAAACTGATGAGACGTAAAAACATCGAAACTAGTCAGTAGTTACTGCCTCTCCTTGTAAAAATGGTGATTGATATCACGCTCTTCGGAGGAATTGTTTTTTCCTTTGAAGAGCGGCAAGATACGTTTCGATATATTTCGAAATTATAGTAGAAACTTTTTATTGTCGTCGAGATACACTAAAATGAAATTTTAAAAAATATATAACATCAACTTATTTAGGATGATTTATAAGTAACAAATGTTAACACTTAGGCTTTATTATTTCTTAAAAAATTTTGAGCCCTAGTTCTTTTTCAATGATATAGAATTAATTCGAATTCATACAATCCTCCACTTAAATATCAAGCGCCATTTCTATACGATCCAGAGAAAAGTAAACAAGCCACAAAGTATAATTCAGTTTGGATAATCGGAATTTCCAGAGTATGCACGATAAAAAGACATTGAACATAACACATTTTGGATGTTTTACACCCGTGGCAAACATTCACATCGAATCGAAAAAAAAATAATACTCTCCAGAAATACGATCTCTAACAATCCGCAAAGTTTACCAACGACCGTGTCTGATGAAAATAGTTCTAACTCACTATATTTTGCTGAATAGTCTCAAATATTCTCGAGATAACTGTATTTATACTATTATTCTTCTGAATTCAAACGCTATACTGAATAAGAACGGAATATAAAATATATTAAAGCAGTGACTTATATAGATTAATTTCATTATTTAAAATTAGTACAATAAACTGAAATTCACTGAGTCCTCAATAATGTAACCATATTTTCAAATCAATACATAAGCTGTGCTGACCAGCTCATAAAATAGACAAGATTCAATATATTCTTTTGCAGACATAAGCGCCCGAATCAGAGTTTAATCAATTACATAGAGCAGTTAATCAAGCATCAAAGATCACTTGCTACTAGTAGAAATGACTTCAGGAAGATGAAGGTCAGTGGATACGTATATTACTTAGAACAGTCTTATAATACATATACGATCAGTCAAGACCAGCACTCCACGACGGCTGACGTTAATGATCGTTTTTGAATAATGATCTGCTCCAGTAGATTGATCGTCATGCTTCATCTAATAATGTGATATTTTTCTAATTTTGGACAGCACTACTGACTTTATACTGCCGCGCATCTTCGTCGTGACCTATCATTTTGCTCAACTTAATTTCCAAAATGCAATTCTAGACATATAAATGATGTGGTTATTTCCTTCTCATAAGAGGAATTATTAAAAATTATTAAATTAAAGTCGTTCAATTCATCTGTAACTGCTTTATCCACACCATAATCGCCGTCTACACTAACGCTACATTATAGTGTGAGAAATCACTTTCAAGTTAACTAATTAAGACAAATCTGGGAACAGAATGACAGAAACGAAGCACATGGCTTTGTTAAACTAATGATTCTATTATAAAAGAAACTAGACTATAAAAATTTATATTGCACACGATTGATATGTCATGCCGACACTTAATGGAAGAGCCACCTACTTGTTTAATATTCCAGTGCTATAATATCTGAGTCCCAACATCTTCCCATGTACCTAATGCAAGCGCTTTAGTCGAATCCTACCAGCTATACATGAGAACATCCTTCCAATCAAGAGCATCTCGTACTGATCTCAGCAATCGAATGCCAATCACAACTCTCAACTCAAGTCAGAACATTGTTTGATTAATATTGGCAATAATGATTGGCACCTTCGCTTGTACTAGGTTGACTATGACATATTCAGCTTCACTATTGTTGTGAATTTCACTCAAACATCGATTTTGGAGAACTTCACCAAAGGTTTGATTATATTATACATCATCCATACAAATATTTCTGCTCGCCAAGACCTGAATGAGAAGTTTTTGGTTCTTAGTCACTGGCGAACAAAGCCCAATTGGATCATAGATCTTTTGGACCCTGGAATATACACTTCTTCTCGTCATACCTTCATACTCTGTCCAGCCTTTCCACCAATCCATTTTCAAGCTAAGGATTTCTCGCTTGATTTCCTACTTCAATCCGACAACCGATGCTGAGGAATCAGTACCACCATCTTATGTGTACTTCCATCCTATAAGTTAGAGCCCATATTCTACCAAAGCTTCTGTAGCAACATTCTTAAATTCTAGAACTTCAGTCAAGGCGTTTAAACTGCATAACAAATTGTCGGCATTACAACTTCTCTCCATCTGCTGAAGCTATTTTTCATAGAAAGTTTTCCAATCATAAGATGAATGTGGCAGTCATTCATAGCAGCCAACAGAAAGAAACTACAGATTGTGCTAAAATAACTCTATTAAATCCGATAGTGACAATTTCCAAGATACTGGAATCTTCCTGGTGAAACGTTAAATATTCTCGGCCAATAGGATCCACTTTAATTTACAGCAACACAATGTCGATGTTGGCTGAAGAACCAACCTTATGCTTTCTGAAGCTCTTAAAAGTCTCGAGAATAAGTTCTATCGAATCAAAGTAGGTTGTAGGTTAAGTTGACGTTTTTACCACTTAGAAATGAAGAAATTGTTAGCCGATTAGATTGTGTGTCGTCTCTTCAATGGTGTTCAGCTTCAACCAATCTTATCGTCATCACTTAACCTTCGTTTTTTCCAAGCCCATAGTTTGTAGGACACCAGGAATTCACTGGGTGCTCTTCACATCAGTATCTGGCTTCTTGGTTTTACTGAGGGTGGAGTCCGCTGCTTTTCGAGCTTCCACGCATCTTATGCAATGCACATCCATGTTGCACGTGCTTTGTCAATGGTTGAAGCATTAGCCCCTGTCGCGTTATACAGGTACGTCATGCTTTTTTTGTTATAGGTCGATTTATGACAAGCTTATTTTCTCTCTCCTCATGCAGTAAGTACGTATACCACTTAATCCCTTTATTCTGGGGTCGAATTTTCTTAGTACTTGCTGTTTCTTTATAACTGTGCACATGAGTAGGAACTATTATTGGAGGTGGTCTTCTCTCCGCTTTTACCTGTTCTTTTCTTTCTTTCTCCTAATTTTTCCAAGTTCTTCTTGTATTATTTGTTGTTCTTCACATTGTTATATTCACCTTCACAGGGTAGTCTTCCATTTTACTTTCTCTAGAGTCTCTGGCTTTTATTATTAGATTTTTGGAGCATCTAATGTTCCCTCTTTTATTTTCTATGATAGTAGGGCGGACGTCCTCCGCTTTTTTGTTTCGCTTACCTTTAAAATTTTCTAGTTTTCCAAGTTTTCACATATTTCTCTTCATCCTTTGTATGGTTTCTAATTCTTTTATTTTGTCTTCTCATTTTTTCTTCTTGTTTCCTTATAATAACTTCGTAGTATTTTTTTCTGCCTTTTCGCAAATGTACCCCGGTAGTAGGGTTTCCCATTCATTTTGGAGTTTCAAGCTCCATTCATGTAACTCATGTATTCGTTTCATCATATTTAACGATCAATATGTATAAATTGTGGTATATCCACAGATATATATGTTTTAATTTGTTCGACTGCCATCTAGCGCTCTAGACGCTAATATTACTATGTACTTTAAAATGAGAACTAACTTTGAGGATGAAAATGATGTTGTAACGTATCGCTAGATGGCAGAACTGGCATGAAATGAACATCTAGTTTCACCGGATACAGAATCCTACTTAATTATCCTTGACCAAAATATTTTTTCAAATCACCAGTTGACTATTTTTTAAAAAATACTTTGTCAGATAGTAGTAATTTGGAATTCTGTATACAATGCTTTGAACACATGCGTATTTTGTGAAGTAATAGTTTGGAAAACTCCTGGAAAATTGTGAAAAGTGAATAAAACCAAAAGCAGTTGAGGATAGGTATAGGATATTGTACATAAATTAAGTCTAGAATCCCAAAAATCCAAAATATATATTTATATATATAAATTTTTTATAGATGCGTATTCAAACATACAACACACGTATCCAAGCCGTTTTCCAGCTTTGATTGATTGATAATAATAATAATTAATATCAATTTTAGATTTTACCAACTAACTTTGAAACCGATTAGAATAAAAATGATAATAAGATACTTATTACATGGAATAATGTGTCAAATTTCTTTTCAAATTTATATTCTCGGATCATAAATGCTCCCAATTTTGATAGTTGTAAAGAGTTGATCATGGAACGGGCACCTGATTAACCATGCGACATTCCTCCATTGTAGTTACTTCAGAAGTAATCCAACCTGAACTACGAAGGTTAAAAATTAAATGTAAATAATACTTCCTTATTTTAGGATGTTTTAAAAAAGAATAATGCTATCAGTACCTCCACAGCCCCTTACGACTGAGAAGAGTATAAGTTAAGACCAATTAATTGCAACCATTTGATGAAAAATTGGAAGAATTTATGATCACGAAGGTCCAATCACTAATGGACACCAAATCAAATTATTTTGTGAAATACGTAGATCATCTTCGGAAGTCTATAATAAATATTCAAAGCGACATCTGTATTTAATATTTTGACTTTCTGCAATCGAATGTGTTTCATTGGAATTGGAGTTTTTTGTTTGTAAATTATCAACATAAATTTGATTTTAATTACAAGACATTCCTAATTTGTTTAATTTTTCAATAGAGGAATTTTTGAATCGGATAGGTATGATTTATAAAGAAACTAAGTAACTGAAATTCACTACCGCTCAAAAGTTTTTGGCTGCACCAATTTGTGTGATTTATATTTTAAAGAACTCATTATACGAGTATAAATAAGAATTAAGTAATAGTTAAACTACAGTCTGTAATTGTTACAAATTTAAATTTTTGATGCATAGATGTAACCCCCTTTTGTTTTTATTATTTCTGTTTACAAATGTGGCATTTTCTATAACAATTTCGACAAATGATCGTTGTCTGTTTGGTTCCATTCGTTTTACAGGATATTCCAAACATGTGAAGTGGAAGTAGGATACTGCTTTCTGACTTCTCTGTCCAATTTGTTCAATAGCTCAATCTGGTTGAGGTCGTGTGAGTGTGACGCTCAAAAAATTACCATCAGTCTATTCTTCCTTTCTAGCTCTTCCAAATATTCCTTGTATATCTTCGAGAAGTGCTTGGGATCATTTCAATGCTGGAAAATAAATTTTTGCCGATCAGTCGTAGGCCAGAATTAATATTTTATAGCCTCCTTCCCTCGAAATTCCTTCTATTTTTACTAAGTTTCCAATTGCTTTTCCTCCGAAACATTCCCAAACCATCAACAAGCATTCGCTGTGTTTTACCCCTCCTAATCTGCATGCGTCCACTTTCTATGTTTTTTATCCCACTGCAAACTTTTAAATTTATTTTGAGGTCTTGAAAAAGGTTTCTTCACTGCTACTCTTCCAAAAAGACCAGCCCCTCCACATTTCCTTGTCACTGTAGAAGTACTCAAATAATCGTTGATCTGAGAGGCTATATCTGGTCCTATGAATCGTTGATCACATTTATTGATTAATACAGTACGTTTATCCTCAACGGCTATGGTTTTTCGAGGCTGCCAAAGCTCCTGATGGATACATAATTTTTCACTATGTAGTCCACGGTTAATTTTGACTAGATTATGAAGACTTGCGATCACTAGTTTGTACCGATAGTTAGGTTTCGTCTGTTTTAAAACTTATAAGTCTGAATTTTCGAGAACAAAAACAATTCTTAATCGAACTTCACAAAAATATATCTTAATTAACGTTATTGCATCTAACAGCACTAACTCGGACTGAACTACTATCATGAACACGACGAAATTTCCAAGTTTTAACATGTAGCACTCGTCGACAAAGTATGACTCATTTTGTACACTTTGATAATTATAAAAAGAAACATTTTGATTTAAATTATTTACTTTAAAAGTAATCAAATGATCTAAATATTTACTGTGAAGTTCGGTAAGTTACTTGAACTCTTAAAAAAAGTTTGTCTTGTTCCTTTACTATTACTTTTTTGGAAAGTAAAATTTCAGTGTCACATATTTATTCAGAATTTCGATTCTGTTGTTTATTAGCTTTTTCTAATATTATTCTTTTTCTAGAATTAAATTAATAATACATCTTTTTCTAAAATCCTATACATAAATGATGCTAAAATTTCTTTGGGTAAACTTGATAAAGGAATCGACTAAGAAGACTGAAACGATTATTTACAGAATTGAAATACAGTTTTCAATTAAGAATTTCACTTATCCCCTACACAATAACTGGTATGCGTGAAATATTATAAATTGTTCTTTATTTCACTTGCCCTGCTAGTTCTAATGCAGTTCTTGTGCGAGTATTTTAACGAACATGTATATCTCGATTGTCTTAGTAACGGTGTTCACCGTTAGATCGCGCGCTAATTTGTTACATGAATGCGCTAAATTATACAATCCTCGGCACTATATGAGTCATTTGCCCTCTCTGCACTTACCATACATAGGAGACGTTCCTATCCCTAATAATATACCGCCTATAAAACCTTCTGCAGTCGTAAAAACTAAAGCTGTCAAAGTTATTACTTCGTATGTGTACAAAAATCCGGTGTGTATTAAATACACTAAGAAAAAAGCGATGTGCAAGCAGGATAATAGTATTAAACATAAAGGTGCCTACGAACAATTGGTGACAAAAGAATATTTTGTGAAAGATCGTAAAAGTAGAAATAACGATGAAATTAATAGACATAAAAGAGGATTTGATAATAGTTATGAAGAAAGGGATGCGATTGATAAGAGGTAAATTTTTTAAATAAAAATTGTCTATTTATTGAGTATGTATTATATACAGAGTAAGGTAATTTATCTTTGAATTGTCAATGTAAAATTCATAATTTTTTATCCATAACTTTTCTGGTCTAGGCTAAAATAATTCATGACATTCAACAATATATGCTTGCGTTAAGGATTATTATTTCAATTTTCTTTTTATTGGACTGGTTCTGGTTATATATCCAATATATAATCGGATTAATAAGATAGATGCAGTACTAATCAGAGAAATCTGATGTAAATATTTCAAAATTGTTGATATTTTGGGTTTGGGTTCTTTGCTGAGAAATGATAAAGTTTAAAGTTGACAAAATGTTCAGTTTATTGAATAGAGTTTCAAAAGGTACCTGTCAATGTGCACAAAAATCAGTATCTAACTTTTACAATTTGAATTAGAAAAATATTCAGGACTTTATATAGAAGCAACTTATTTGTTTGTTCACAATTCTTATAATTCTGTGAAAGAAAATTAATGAACAAAGTTTTAGCATGTGGCGACAAGATTTAATTACAAAAATAAAGCTTAATTTATTAACAAAACTCTTGCTAAACAATCTTCGGATTGTTGCTCAATACTTAACAATTCTTGAAATTACAAATTGGAGCACGTTTGCCTGTCGCCATTTCTTTCGCTTTTTCGCTGTCGCGTGAACATATCAAAAAGTGCTTATCGCCTGTTAACTTAACTAATTAACATGAACATAGTTACCATCTTTGACTCTATATAAAACAAAATAGTGTGAGGTAAGGATAAGGTCAAGGTTTGGATAGGTAGGGTCAGCTATCAATTTGATCAATTCTCAACAAAAATCAACGCAAAAGATCAGAATTCATAAAATATGTGGTACGAGAGTGGCTACATAAGTTTTGAGATACAAATAAAATAAATATTTGTGATTGATATGTCTTTATTATTTTTCGATATATTCGTCATTAAGATCAATACACTTTTTCATACGTTGGAACCAATCTAACCTAACCTAACCTAACCAATATTTTTCTATTTCGATTGAGATACCTCCAAAATATTAACTGCTTCTTCAAGTATAAAAAAACGTCGACCTATCAATTTATTTGTCATGTACAGTAATTCCAGGCGATCAAAAGCTTAGAAATCTTTTTTGACAGCCAAATGTTCATGCGATATGTATACAAGTGGAGCTAATATCCAAGTATGCCTCAATCTCGCTGTATGTCACATGAAGGTCTCTCAACATCAGTTTACGCACAGCATCGAAGTTTTCTGGTACAACAGACGATTTTGGACGACCTTCTTCCTGTAGCGAAGTGCGACCACGGTTTAATTCGGTAAACCAGTGAAACACGGTCGTTCGAGATGGTGTTTCATCATCAAAATACAAAGCGAGTTGATTGGTACACAGCTGTAGATTTAATCCACGTCAAAAGTAATAGAAAATCACCGCACGAAAATGTTCAAATATCAGTCGTTCTATCCATCATTAAAAATGATAAACTCTACGATGGCAATGTCAGATTTGACATATCAGTTTGCCACATCTAAAAACTTAAGTAGCGACCCTCGTGTCAATGAGGTTGTTCTATTCAATTGCGGATTAATAATCAATGGCTTTCTAGTTGAAACTGAGGTTTTCGCATGAAAAAATCGTTATAATTCTACACGTGGTTTCACTTTGAGTTCTATGCTTTGTTTTTACCGGAACATTTCTTCGAGTAATTTTGGCAGTTAGCATTGTCCTGATGGGAAAAACTGTGTTAATATCTTTATTGAATCGTCCTAAATTAGCATACTTTTTACTACTCTGAAGATGGTCAATGTAGATTATACCGCGTACATAAAAATCATCTTAGTTTATTTATTGACTGACAAAATAAGCTTCATTGCCGATTCCCCTCAATAAACTCACTGTTTATATTTCTTTTTGATCTCTGTTGTGACATGGTGAATCTATCATCAAGAAGGGGCATAGAAAGTCCTCAAATTAGTGAGTCAATAGTGGTAAATACTCCTGCGTTGTCACATTTGCAGAAACTTTCTCATACTCCATGGATCATTTCAAACTGAAATATTTTTCTTTCAATTCTTCGGCATATTTAGCGCTTTTTTGTTAAATTGATGATGCGTACTTCACATTTCATTATTTATTAAGCAAAAGCAGTGAAATTCTGTGATAGAGTCACCCCTAATGTACCCCCCAGAATTGTTCGATCGCCGAATATTTATGCCCTACCCTGTGAGGGTCGGGTATAAACATAAGGGTCTATTCTATTGCATTCCATATATTAACTAGTCATTTTCTTAGATTGTGAAAAATTCGTAGATACGTAGGTAGACGACCTGAGCGCAAACGATTTTCAAGCGTAAAATTTTCACTATTAAAGCAATTCAACCAACGCTGTACTTTTCGCTCAGTAACTGTGTCTTTCCCAACACATATTTGTCTTGCTAACACGGATGCTTTAAACTATTATTTTCAGCAATGTAAAGCATGGTACTCTTCAGAGCCTAGTCATAACAATTTACGACATTGACGCGTAAGAATTTTCACATATGAAAACCGACATTACTTATGAGACTCCCTCTATATATAAGGTCCTTCCTAAGTAATCTGAAATATTGTAGATTCTATAAACTTGTGTAATGAGTCTTGTCGTTAATGAGATTAAGGGTGTTGAATTGTTTGTGATAAATGAGATCAGACTGTAAGTGAAATTTATTTTTCCTGGTGATGCTACTACGAAAGAACATGCTGATTCTAAGAAGCTTTTGAAATAATGTCAAAAGTAAAAAACTGACGCAAAAAACGAATTAGAAATCTTTTTATGGATTAACGTTTAGTAACACCTTAGAGGCTAGACGTATGTATGCCCAGCGATATCCAAATAATCGTTTATCATGTTCTAATACGTTTACTAAGATACATATTCGTTTACAAGAGACTGGAACTTTTCCTAAATCAGAGAATATGAGAACTCCTCAATTGGAAAACCAGATTCTTCAAATTATTTACCAGCATCCAGAGAGGAGTACTATAAAAATTGGTGATGAAGTAAATGTTAGTAACAGAACTGTTTGAAATGTTCTAAAAGATAATTAGCTACCTACTATCTGCTCTCTATACAATATTGCCAATAGATTTTAAATATAATTGCAAACAATCCCAATTTTGCCACCAACATTCTGTTTACGGATGAAACCTTTTCAAGACATCTCATTATGAATTTTCACATAACTCCTTTTCGATCATTGTTTAGCTTGGTATCATCGAGGATTATTTAATAGTACCATTTTTTCTTCCTGAAGGGTGGACCGATCATCTTCATTGTCTAGAAAATAAACTTCCAGTTCTTTTGCATGATGTACCTCTTATTATTAAAAGACGCATGTGGTTCATATATGTTCCTCCACATTGTGCAGTGATTGTACGCGAGTTGTGAATAGCGTTACTCCAGATCAATGGATCGGACGAGGATCTCCACACCCGTGACCCCCTAGGTCACCTCAACACAGCTCTCCGAATTTTATTATTTATGCAGCCCCGATTTTAAACTTAGGAGATCTCCAAAATCGTATCATACAAGGCTGTGATGTTATGTTTTTATAAGTAACTTTTCGTCTTAAATAGCAGTGTCGAAGCCCCTACTACAATATTTTAGATTACTTAGGAACCTGTATAATTTTAAATTTTTTCAAACATCCGCAGGTTTATTGTAAATATGTCAAATTTTATAGAGAATTCTAATCCCTACATTTTTCATATCTTTTCTCGTTTTAGTCATATTTAAAAAAAGTGCATTAACAACTAGAAATCTTGGTGAAGATAAATAAATTCATATCATTGGGCTAGTAGTTTGAATCCTCATTCCATTGATTTAATAAATATATAACTGAAAGTAGCTACGCATTTAATATTAACCAAAATTCTTGCCACAACACAAGTTTATTAACCTTATTTAAACAATTAATGAAATTACCTCTCTTGCAACGACTTACTGTCTCATTGTTTCAGATATAATCAAGTTCATCTTAAAAAAGCGGAAGACGTCGATTACCACAGTACTTATGTTAATAATTTGGAAAGCAGCGAAACTGTTACCTTATCAAAAGAAAACAGGAAGACACCTGAGCTGTTTACAAATAATGTAAACAATATGTTGATAGAGGATAGATTAGACCAATTAGAAACAATTCTACCACATTATACGCGCAGGAGAACGTACGAAACTTCGACAATAACAGTCACGAAAGTTTTAAGTAACAGAAAGACGATGGCTACATTATTGGCGAAAAATTGCATTCCTTACGGATTTGATTTGTGCGAATCTAAAACGAGAAAGAGACAGTCAAAAATAGCTAAATTCAGTAATGACTCGGTAGAAGAACGATATTATTTCGGATAAATTTGTTAGTTGCGTATTGAAATGTAAAAAGTGATATAATATTAATTTATTGTGGTTTACTCGTTGGATTTTAGATATTAAATTCAAAATTCAGCTGATATTACGTTTTTTTCTCCTAAAAAAAATGCACATAAATTTATTTTATGCATCAAGTGACCAGAACTTGAAAGTTTCTAATACCTATCACTTATGAGACATAGACTACTGGTCACCCCATAATCCTCTCATTCAATTTAAAAATATTACACTTTAACAAATTTCACTTTCATATTGTCAAGGACTCAACGGTGTCTTATAATTTTGGATCAAAACATTTTTTGTGGAGGTGTCAGAGCCAGTTAAGGGGCTAATGAACAGAGTAGGAAAGAGTTTTATAGAGTTAAGAGTCAAAGTTTGAGGTTTTTGGGTCTACGTGAAAATTATTTGTGTGCAGGTCAAAGGAAGAGCAAATGCTAGATCTATGTGTAAACCCAACTAGAAAACAGGGCAAGTTTTAGGGGACTAGAGACCTGTTAAAAATTGAATAGATTTTGAAGAAAGAAGGTTGTACGCTCTGGCCAGTGCCTGTTTGGCACAACATTCATTATCCAGTATGACAACGATACGAAGTATTTTTCGAAGCAGTGCAAATAGTATTTGAAAGACGTCCAGCTTTAACCTGAGTTAGTTGCAGTTGGACAAACTGGGCAGGGAAGTCAGAAGGTACTAAGTAGCTGACGATTATTTGTGGAAATTGTTACAAATAAAGCAAAAATTTGTTTTATTTGTTGTGTATCACGCAAACTACAGGGTAAGCAAAAACGTTTGACCAGTAATGGAGTCTCACCAATTGTAAAGTATATAATGAAGGTCTCCGTTTATAAAATATTTTTAAGCTAAAGAAAATGGTGAAGAATTGAAAAAATTGGTTAAGCCCATTGGAAAAGGAAGAGAATATGGTACAACTGAAATGAAAAACAATTTACGGGTGATGTGAGAACAGGTAGAAAGGGAGAGAGAATAGCGAAAATTAGATAGATTTTAGGTAAAAAAAAATCTTAAAATCTTTGTATTGTACATTTTATTGACATAATCCTAAAATTCAAGTAGCTTTTACTGTCAAGCCAAACTGGTCAAAGGTAAGCATGATAATATAAGGGAATTCTACGTTCAAACGCGACATCTATAATCTAGAAATAGAAATACGGTGCCATCTACCGGATATCTGTGCAGCTTAGATGCCTAACTGCCATCTATTAGGATTTTATACAATTAATCGATAAATATACAATAAAGTCGTATAATAAACCTTGAATTTGCAATAACAAATATTAATATTGAAATAAAAACTACCCTATTTTCCAAACTGGACGAAATTAAAGATGCTTACAAAATTTTATAAAAATTTATTCAGTAGTTTTGGGGTTTTTCGCGAACATACATAGTGACACGAAATTTTTATATAGGTATATAAAGATTTTCTAACTTTTAATGCAACTATGTATAATTTGATCTATAGTTACTACATAATATTGAGAAATAGAAAATAAAAAAATTGTTAAAGTAGATTTCTATTTCGATTTTATGTTTATTTTAATATTCATGATGTAGATAATCTATTGATTGATATGAATACGCAAATTGTCAGTGTCAATTCATATTTTCATAGACCGAAGTAGGTCGAAACGTCAAATTTTTTCCTGCCTTTAAAAAAATAATTCTCTATCAAAAGAGAACTAAAATCAAGACGGTTTAGATAATATATCCATCATATACTTAAGGTATAACTTAATATTTAAACTGTGTTCTAATAGAAGTGATACTATAGATTAGAAATGCTTCATAATTTTATTACTCTTTCATTGATAAAAATAGAGTCAATTGAGATCAGAAACAGTCCACTTGATATTTTAGAGCAGTCAGGTAAACTTGACCCAGATATTAGCATTTAATGGATTGTTTGAATGAAAGTTTCACTATATTCCCAGTGGCAATTATTCTAGGTATATGAAAAAACAGATTAGCCAACAAAAACGGAAAGTGTGCACATAATCAAAATGATCCACAATATTTAAATGATATATTGTGAAAAGTCAGATTTAAAAAAGACATTAGTATCAATGGTATTGTCGTGATTCATAAATAGAAAGTGTGCGACTTATTTGTTTTGCGTACCGTATAAACGAACTAATTTATTTAAAATAATATGTTGGTATTTTTATTTGAATAAATTTTAGAGATCTTGATAGATAATTTTACGCTTGTTGGCGTTTGTTTTCTCGAAAAAAATATATATAATTTACTAAGTATATATAACCTATCCGTCGCTTTTACTCAAGTTACCATGTCAGTCAGTATTTCGCTTCTCTATATTGTATTAGGTTAGATTTTGAATGGGATTTCGTGAAGTTCTAGGAACAAGGGAAGCACTAGCCAGCTTATTAATACTCTTCCAGAAATGTCAGGACATGAGGAAAGATGTCTATGCCTGTTTCATAGACTACGAGAAAGTTTTCGATCGTGGTAATCATACCGACTTTCTGACATTACTATAGAAAAAAGGGTTAGACAAACAAGACATCGAGCTTACTAGAAATCTTTATTGGAATCAAAAAGCAACGGTTATATATGAACAAACGACATCAGAACCGGAGTGTATAGTATTCTGTAGCACATATTTAACCAAGCAATAGACGATGACGAGGATAGAATATAAATTAACGGCAGGACATATGCAGACGACGCGGTTATCATTACAGACAATCCAGATGCCCCTCAACGCCTAATCATCAAAGTTGTTGAAGTGGGAGATCATCTAGGCATGAAAATTAATGTAACAAAAACATAACAAGACTTCCAAACCCACAATTGAACATAAACATCTATGACACCAAAATAGAGAAAGTTGAGAAACTTAAATACCTTGGCAGCTGCATAATAACAAATGTAGACCCTGACGTCGAAGTAAAATCACTTATAGAACAAGCTAGAGCCATATTCCTAGAGGTGAAAAGCCTATTATGTTACGCAACCTTGAACTTAAGCTTAAGATACCGTTTTGTAAAAGCGTATATTCACTCAGTTCTCTTGCATGGAGAAGAAACATGGACATTAAAAGTGGATACCATGAACAAACTCAAAGCTTTTGAAATGTGGATTTTCTACTACTAAAAATATCATTGATTCAACATATACCTAACGATGAAGTACTTAGACGTATAGGAAAGGAAAGAGAGTTACTTACAACAATAAAGAGAAGAAAGGCTGTTTATCTGGGCTACATATACCGTAACAACAAGTATGCTATACTGAAATTAATAATAGAAGGAAAAATTGAAGGAAAACTTGGCCGCAGTCAACATTCATGGTTAAAAACCATACGCGATTGGACTAGTATAAACACATCATCTTTAATTCGCACCACTCGGGACCGAAATTGTCGCCAAACTTCATTAAATGGAGATGGCATCAGAAGAAGAAGACTACTTGTGAATAAGATCCATGCATTTCTTAATACTGTGAGATATATATGTCTTTAACAGTTTATCACAATCATACGCAGATGAAGCTCAGCTAATCGATGTAAGATCTCTCAAATGCAACTGGTACCATTTTCATTGCCTACAAGGTGAAGTTCTATAAACGAATCTGGATTTTTTGGTTTTTCAACAAATCAAAATCAGATCAAATATTCCATTGAAGTACTTCTACAGAACTAAACCTAAGTTGTGGTCTAGAAAAAATATATTCGGTAATAAATCTGATAAGATTCCGACTTAACAAAGAAACAAAACAATTTTTCCATAATAATTTTCATTTTCTAGTCTATAGATGTGTTTTTCGGTGATGCTCTAATCTTGATTTTGAAATTGAGCGATAATTCAATGCTTGATATTCATCTCCCCCTTTATGCAAATATATGATTACTGCCGTCTTAAAGCAATTTGGAAAAGTCTCATTTTGAAACGAAACGATTGTTAAAGTGGTAAGCTGATTTACTGTGCAATTTGGCAGACTTCACTACATTCAATAAGTAATTATCAATGTTATCAAGTGACGTAGAGATTGTGCTTGACTGTCCGAGAATTTCCTTGGGTGAAACAGAACATTCACTTCGTATCCACCTGCTGCCAAAAACATTATTTAGTGCCAGTAAAGTGGAGTGATGCACCATTATGCTATAATTACATCACTTGAATAACAACGTTTGCGTTGACAAGCAAATTTGACAGAATATTCTATATAAAGTTATAAATGCACACGTTAACCGAAAACCTTCAGTGGGTACGACATTCCCGAAAAGCAACGAGAATTTTCTTCTGTCCACACATGCGAATTACGGGAATTATTTATCCCTTTTTTAATAAATTGTGTTTTATCTGTAAATAGAGACTATACAACATTGGTTGTTGATTGTTAAATCATCTACAAAATTCTTACATATGAATTTCATCTCCAGGATATAGTCGCCATTTGAATATGATGTGGGTACCGATGATTTTTTTGTAAAACTTCACTTACTTTTCACCAACTAACATTAAATTCTCGACTTACTTGTCTGGTGCTTATTGAAGTCCTCATTCTGTTCTTCCACTGGGAAAAGTGTTATTCTGTAGCAGCAGCTCTATTATTACTATTACAGAATCCATAAACAAAAATTATGTTGGCATATTCTGTGGTCGAAAAATCATATAGCAATCTGACAGAAACTAACAAAAGCTCTGCTAAAGCACCATAGTACGTAACATAGATGCACACAGAAGAAATGAATATTCGTGTCCACGCGATAACTTTGGTGGTTTTCATTAGTAATTAATATCGTTTTCATTGGTTATTTACAAGGTGCAATATTCGATACGAATCCCTAAATTGATTTTTCTAAAGCCCGTCCTTGAATTTATAAATTTATCCAATACAATTCGAATGCTTGCATCATGTAAAATTTCACAAAATCAAATGAGCTGTGTAGGTACTATTGCCAATTAATATGTACATATTAACAAATAAACTCAAATCACACTCCTTTCAAAATTTTGACTTTACGTTAAACATCTTTTGTTCCATAACAATTTTAGTAGGAACACAATTAAAAATTTCAGTTGTTTTTACTAATGTTGCAGTATATGGGTTTCCCTACTTTCCCGAGTTGTAATTGGAACCGTTCGGATAATACACAACAATAACAATATGAAAGTTAGAATTCGTATTTTTTATGGGTAATTTTATATTATTTGTTAAAGGTTCCCATAAGAAATAAAAATTATATTCGGAGTTGTTGAAGACAATAGAATTATTATTCTATATTATTGATAAGAAAATAATTAGGTAGTAACACAGCGGAATAAATTCACTTACAAATGGCATTAAAAGTAATTATTTATGTAGATCGAAGACATTTGTAGTGGTGAGAGAACAGCTTATAAGTAAATATAGAAAAGTAAGGCTCGTCACCTATTCATCGTATCTTTCATATAAATTTTTTTTAAAAATAATCTATAAATCATCCAACTAGATCTGTTTGTATGGTTTCCAGACATACAGATATCACTAACATCACTACAAAATGTTTTGAAGCTTACTTGCTACAAGCTTATTTTTGCCAAAATGTATCTTCCATGCCTATAAAATATCAAAAATATGTTTTTATTAGTATACATGCATATAAAAATTCGTTTTCTTAATTATATTCTTTCAAAAATTTGCTTTCCTAATTTAATTTCATGAAAAATTGTCAATTTGTTCGTCTGGATTTTTTTGAACGAGTTTGATTTTCCCTAGGGAAATTGATATACGATTCAAATTCCGAGTTGTTAATGTATTATTACGATAGTAGGTTTTGAGGTACCATAATAGAATCTAGGGGACGGTGCGGGAAGAGAAAATTACAAAATTTTGGTTAGGATTTGTCAACACACTTTAGAATATTGACAAAATTGACACTAACTAGCGGATTTCAGTGAAGAAAAAATCATTTCTTGTATCAGAACACCAGATTGAGCGGATGTATTAAATATATATATATATATATATATATATATACATAGTGTCCCGATTCATCACTGAGGAGTTATAGTGCCTCCAATTAGGACTCAAAATTTGGAAAAAACTTTATGTCTTTCCCACCCTTTACCTTGAAAATATCTAATTTGGTACACTGTATGAGACTGTTAAGATCATTAATGGTAACTAAAAGCGATCGAATTATTCTGAGGGGTAATTAAGGGTGACCGTCGTGCACTGTAGGGAAATCGTAGAAGAGTTTAAAGGAAGATTTCCTAATCGCGTGGTTCCTTGTAGAGAAATATTTTCCAATGCTGCAAAAAGGACACGAAAAACAAAAAAAATTACAGTGTTTATCGTGGACGTCCTATTCAAATGAACAGGCGAGATGAAGAACCTATTGGCATATGATCATCTACAAACCCAACTATAATGCCCATCTCTGACGAATTATTTAACATCAGGATATTCACTTTCAAAAGAAAATTATTTTCACTGATAAGGCTCGCTTCACCCGTAGAATTATTACAAGTACTTAATTATAACTATTATGAGTATTCAAATGAAAACCCTCAAGTGAAAACTCCTCGACATTTTCAACGTGTGTTTAAGATTGGGTCCTTCATATCGATCATTATTTGATTGGACCAGTTATTTTACCAAACCATCTAACTGGCGAATTTGTCAAAAATACTGTACCGGATTCTTTTGACGATTTGCCCTAACGATTGAGTTTGTAACATTGGTTCATGCATGATGGGGCACCACCACATTTTAGTGTCAATGTAAGAGTCTTCTTAAACAGCCAATATGCAAATAGGTGGATTGAACGAGGAAATAATTGTCCTTAAGATTGGCCTCTCATCAGACCGCTCATCAGACCTAAATAAATCTGATTGTTTTCTTTAGAGGCGATTAAGGACTCTATTTATTTTTCTCCAGATGATTTCCAAGATGAATTGTGGGATCGTATTACAAACAAATGTAATTTAATGAAAAATGATCATCAGCTTCTGGCTATGAGAATTTTCCACTCAATTAAGAAAATCATAACAATTCAATTACTAGAAAAACTTAATTGCAAATTGTCATATTCATATCAGTTTTGCCAAATCTCAGAACATTAATGCTTTGGTCAGTCACCATCAGCAAGGACAATGGACGTCTGTAGGTCGTAGAAGTAATAATGAGGCAAGATCATTCAAAAGAAATATCGGTAAGTACAAAATCGGTTGATCCGGTAGCTCAGAGAATGGTTTTCATAAAGGTAACTATTCACTTTCATGAGAGATGGAGTTCCCTGTCACACTGCTCGGTCTGTTAAAGCTTTATTAACAAAAGACAATATTCCTATATTGGATTGGCTGGAAAATAACCCCGATATTAACCCAATTAAAAATGTGTGGGTGCTGATGGAAAGAGAAGTGGCTAAAGAGCTGATCACCAACAAACACATCTTCTAGAAAAAATTATTCATGTGTGAAATCACCATTCTCAAATGCAGGAGAAAGTACAATCTTGCATTGATAGCATGTCGCACAAAATTAAAGCTTTAATGGCAGTTAAATATTGACTTTTACTTACATTATTTCCACTTTTCTTTAAAACTCAATGACCAAATGGTTTTCTGAATCTATGCTGTTTCATTGATGTTAAATTGATTGCATAATATAAAAATAAAAATCAATTCAATTTAAAACAATCAAACAATCACTCGGTAATGAATATTTTACATGAAATCTTGCAATGGGTCTAATATTTGGCCAGGGACCGTACATTTGTTTCTTTCAAAAAGTTAATGACCTCTCAAACTTTTATTCAAACATATTTATTGATCTAGTGTAAACGAATTTCAAAACTATGTAGACCTGACCCTTCTGAAGAGGCAGGTAAAAATTGGTATTAAATAGTTTTTATAAACTGAACATTATAGTTGAACGGTATATTTTTTCAGGAAAAAAGAATAGAGAACCAAGTAAATATTCATGTCTTTGTTTATCTCACTCGTTTCTAAGATATTCAAATCTTAAAAACCATTTTAAAAACTATTGTTACTGCCACTATCTCTTTTGGATAAAATATTTGTTCAAAGAATGACTAAGTCATATCCGTCTCAATTGAAAAGAAATTCAGGTAGATAAAAGTCTCATAAATACCCGAACGATACAATAATCAGTTTCAAACGAAAATGTTCGGTAAATGGATCTACGTCTTGCTTGCCTCAATAGTTACGGTCTACAGCAAAAATGTACACCACAGAAGCCCTAGATACATTGGGGGGGCTTATACAAAAACTGTCACGTCAACGCAAGTTGTTACGTCCTTAGTGCCTTCTTCATGTGTGTATGTTGATCCTACATTACCGCCTTGCCGAAGTGTTCGTTTTTTGAATTTTCCACATTTCGATACTGTCAGGTGAGCTCCTTATTTTTATTTTTTCATCTACAGTAGAACCTAGATAACAAAACCCAGGAAAACGCTTAAAAATTTGGGTTTTTCGAGGTTTTCACCTACTAAGGGTTTAAGTTAAGGGGTTTTTATGGGTTCATATTTTCACTTACAGAGGTTCGTTTATTATCTTTATCTAGGACGGATAAAGATTGATGAGCTAGGTAAAATGCAAATGAAGCGTTGAAATGTTAAAAAATATGCAAACAAGAGAAAATATCATCCTCTGTATCACTGCATTGCTTTATAAAAGATTGAGAAATGTTTACAACTTTCCTTGCTTCCCTGATAGCCTTCTGAGGCTATAACATCATCGCTTGTGACGAATTCTTCGAAAGTAATTTCGACGTGAAACATCCCCATAAATACTTTCTTTTATCTGTACGTGGCTTTCCGATTCAGTGCAAACTTCTTTGCTTTCGCTTGCCTTATAGCACCGTAAACTTTATTTGAAGGTCAGATCATTCCGTTTCTCGAAATTCTCCAACCAAGAATTGCTGGATTTACAGTGACGTAGCAAACAGCTTTTCCGTTTAGTAATGTTTTCACCGCTACACTGCTTAAAGTGTTCTTTTTAAGATGCATCTGAGTTACGTATCCCATCTGGAGAATAACGTTAACCGGAGGATATTTACGAGTGAAGGAAACGATCATAAGAGCCTAAAAAGAGCGAACTAATTTTTTTTACAAGGAAATACAAGATAAAACTAAGTTCGCCGCCACAATTCAAATGACAAAAGCTTTCCCTCTCAAAGGAAGCTATATACTCAGGGACATATAAGACTTCAAACTTTCATGAGAAATGAATGTGGAGGATCCAAAACTTTTTACACTTGCTGAAAGATGTTTGGTACAAAATGGAGACTACAACGTAATATATTTGTTATATACAAAGCAACCATAATCTATAGCTCATTAGTCTGCTGGGAATCTATGAGAAAATAAATTAACCGAAAAAATCTCATGAAAGTCCAGAGAGAAGTAGTACTGGGAATTACCGGAACCATCAGATATACTGCACAAGCAGTACAAGAAGGAGTACTAAGCCTGTTATCTATAAATGGTGTAGTTTCAAAACACGCTTTTGGACGCAAACATTACGGACGTTGAATTTTACTACAGGAGGAAAACGAATAAAGAATCTATTAGTTCAGAACAACTACTAAAGGATAACAGAAACGGGCTTCAAGGAAAGGATAAAAATAAACATTGTGACAAGACAAGAACTGAATAAAAATTCTACCAAAGAAGAGAAATCTCAATCTTCTCAGATGGTTATATAACAAAAAATTGAACAGAAGCCAATGTGTTTTCAAAGAAGCTAAACATCCAAAAGTCATAATGATTGAAAACTGGATGTAATATCTCTGATATATTGTGAATCATGTATATATATATATATATATATATATATATATATATATATATATACATCCATCTACACTGAAAGAGAGGCAGCATTAAAAACAATAACATCAAGTACGACAAAATTAAAGGTGATAATAAGCAGTCACGAAGCACTCTCCTGGGTTCGTGACACTTAAGTGAGCCTCTGCTGGGTACCTGGATACTATGAAGTAGAAGGACAAATAGGGCTGTTAAAACTGGGACAAGAAGAGAAAATGCCGAAAAGACAGTATAAACAAATTATAAAAAGACACAGAAATCACAGTCAAACATTACGAGATATGGCCAAATATAAGTGATTGTACGATACCCAGAACAATTTGGTCATGAATCAATAATGAGAAAACAAAGAAGATGCTGGATGACGAAACTAGAATGCCTCGAAAAAATAGCGGAATATAAAAAGTAAAAAAGTAAAAGATACTGGATTGGAAATATTGAAAAATAAACTATAAGAGGGAAAAGATAGGATGGTGGTTAGATGGTTACCATTTCGTGGAAAATAAAGGGTAACACAACATGCAATACGCTTCGTATTGAGGCTACTCGTACTAACCTAACTTTTTTTATTTTTTCCCTCAATAGTTGATTGGAGCTGAGGTTTTGAAACACAAAGTAAATGATACTGATAGAAATGCGAACGAACTATATTCTTCTGATGTTGTTTAGACAAAGCCACGTACGAGTTGAGTGAATTATTGTATCAATTATTCACGCTACACCTATTTCAGCTGTTATGGCGGATCAGTTTGCTAACACGGCCATTTTATTGAGTTCGTGAATTCATTGTAGATCTGGATTATTTGAAAGAAATTTAATGAAAACCTCACTCAGCTATTAGTTGTTATTTTCTTCTTAGGCGAGGACACAGTACAACCAGAACAGAGATAGACTACGAAAAAATCCAAAAAAATCCTGTAAAATGTTCCAACGGCTTGCTACATGATGATAACGCGCCATTCACAAATCCCTGGTGATTCGTGGCCACTAAAAGTCTTTCTGTCTCTAAACATTCACCTTACTCACCAAATTTAGTACTATGTGACCTCTAGCGATTCTCGAAAATAAATAATGCGTAAAAAGAGGATCGTTTTGACATCATTTGGAAGGCCTCTACACGGCAGTTGAAAGCTATTCCAAAAGATATTTTCAAGATACGCTTCCAGTCATAGATTTAACATTGGAATAAGTACATTGGTATCAACGTCAAGTGCTTTGAAGAAAATGAATTCACAATAAAAATTTCATGATTTATTAGTTTTCAATAAAAACATTCGCCGTATTTTTTATTCACCTATGTCCATCAAAATACTTTACTCATTTATTATACATTAAGATTTCATTAAGCATATTATTAAATCGCATGGAATAATCTGAAAGGTGAAAATTTTAAATAAATATTAATATTTCAGGAACTGGTTTGATAACAAATCAGCTACTTTGGTTGCAAGATCGGAAACAACAGAAACAACGCCATTAGGATGGGGTGAATATTTTGGTTTTTATCACCCCACAGTTACGATTACGGAAATACAATTAAAAACATCCATTGTTCAAGATCCAAGAATAGCAGTCACGTATGCTGTTAAAGGATGTCGTCCCCAAAAGTTTCCAGGTGACATAGACAGGTAAGTAATCAAGTGAATTGACGAATTTTATTTTTAAACTAACCAAAAATTATTACTTATTTTTAGCTGTCAAATAGAGACTTCAACTATTCCAATTTTAGAAATACTTCCTACATCTACAGTAGCAATTTCACATACAACCTCTGTTTCCAACAATAGGACTCAACCGTTGGAAGGAAAAGAGAAAACTCTTCCTAGACCATTAAATGCAACAAAAGAAATTACAACAAATACTTTACCCGTTATAGAAAGTTCTTCAATAGATGAAACTGATATGAAAATAACTAGTACTTCTCAAGAACCTACAGAACCTTTACATATTTAAGTAGTACGTATCTCAGGTTTAAAAAATTAAATTAAATTTTGTAATTAAATGAAATTCATCTTATTTTAAATATAAAGTTTATGAATAAAGATTTTCTTCAATTTGTTCATCATTTTCATTTTCAAATATACTCCAATATGTACAACTTTTTCGGGGATGGATGACAGATCGCTACCGAAAAAACTTAGATGATGTTTCTCACAAGAAAACGAATACAGACAAGACAAGTCTTTCAGGCCCCACATAGGGAAGACAGCTCAAATGGTGGCCGAAAGAACAGCAACAACAGACCATGCCGCATAAACAGCTGCTGCTAATGGCGACGATTCACTGAATTCTTTTGTATGAGGTGGAGTTCTAGTCAGATGCACTGAGAATAAAGAAATACTGTAAAGCGACGACTATGGTAAAGAAACAAGCTGCACCGAGAATCGCCAGCTCTTATCGGACTGTCTCTGCATAGGCTGTCCTAGTAGTGGCGGGTATAATCCCCGTGGACCTCCTGGCATTCGAAGCTGCTCAGATATAACCCGACAGGATGCCACAACCATCGAACACACTAGAACAATACAGACGTGGCAACATTGGTGGACAGAAGAAAAATCAGGTGAATGGACGCAACTACTAATAAAAGACTTTAGACTGTAGATCGAAAGGAAATTTGGAGATGTAAATTTCTAAATTACCCAGCTTCTGACGGGACACGGTTACTTCTGACTGTATATCCATAAAATAAAGAAAGTACAAACACCTGAGTGTACGTATTTTGAACACGACTCAGATGATGCCGAATACACGTTTTTCGTGTATAACCACTGGAGGGGTTTGAGAGAGGAAGTAGAGAAGACTGTAGGCAGCATAAACCCTGATAATATCGTCCAGGTGATGCTGCACAAGGTAAAATGGTGGCAACTGGTTGCTACCTACATACAAAGAATGTAGACGGCTGCCTGAAATAACGATATCATGAAAACGTAACAACTTACTTGGACAAACCCACCGACCAGAAGTAATATCACAATAGTTCCTGGTTGGACGGAGATGATAGAAGATGGCGGTTTGGTGGGTATACTCCAGGAGTCCTATGTATCTATCAGCTCATCTGGTAAACTTCGTTACTTGGATTCCGCATTTATTAGGAAAAAATTTATACTTACACATACATACATACATACACTTTTGGTTCTCATATCTATTTTTTTGAAAAAAAAATGGATTTTTGGAGTTTAAGATGATGAAAATTCACTTTTCTATTCTTATATTTTATTTTCCGATGACGAAAAAGCGGATAATTATGACATTAGTTTGGTAACAATTGTCTACTATGAAGGAAGAAAAGTGATAAATTTCAGTTTGAACGCAATTTCCGTAGTAATCAAAATAAAAAGTGAAAAATAATAAAATTGCTGATAGGAAAATTAATATCAATATTATAAAAGCGTGGAGTGCTTCGTATTACATTTTCGCACGAATTTTGTCATTTTTAAATAGATGTGAGTCTGATTTCCAGTCCAAAGATTATCCGACTGATTTTTACGATCACTAAAAATTATTCGAATGTGGATGGGTTTTTGTATAACTTTGACTCAAAATATGCAACGGTTCATTGCGGAAATGAAAAGGACTCCCTTTCCATTATTCCTTTATTCCCCATTTTCTTAACCATTTCACTGCGACGCTCTTCTATAGTCGGGCCAGTGAAGCTTTCCCGGCTGTACCCATTTTAATACGTCTAGACGAATGTTCTGTGCTTGCAGATCATCCCTAAAGTCGGGCGCAAGATTTTCTACACTGACTTTTGCAACTGATAGTCCCATAAACACATTCTAATGGATTTCAGAAATTATTGATAAATTAATACTAGCAGTGAAAAGGTTAATAAACTCAACATGGCTCTCTACGTAAGATGGACAGTAGTGTTTCTCGGTGGGTCTCTTATGTAGGTGACTTAAATATAAATGTGGTACGTGTCTCTAGAATATCTCAGCGGTGCCCAACCTACGGCCCATGGACCAGATACTGCTCACGAAGAAAGAGGCTCAATTAGACCTGCGAGCGGGTTGAAACTAAAATGTTACATCATATAAATCATATAAAAATATAGTTCAAATTGCGTCGAATTAAGGTCTTTTCGTTAGATAATTTGACGTTCATTTAAATGCAAAGACAAGTACAGAAATTTTATTTTAAAATATTTACTTATCGAGTGATTAATTGAATGAGTATTATTCAATTAATTTTTTTTAATATATTATTTAATATTTAAAAAAAACTATATTATGATTAAAATTCATCACCAATCACCTTCCTTTATGCCTTAACGTTGAGATAGAGTAGAATGTTATTACCCCAAATAATGTTAATTGATTATGAGTGCCGTGCTTTCCAAGAGAAATAGACAAACATGTACTTTTTTTTGACACACAATGTGCTTGTCTTATTTGCGAGGAAAGTTTCTGTATACATAATATTAGGCAAACTTACGATACCAAACAAGTTTTCATATAAAACTGGCTCAACAGTAACCATAATACTATTAATATAATTCAAACTTATACTCTGCCATCTCTACGAATAAGCTAGTACCAGCATAAACTACTAATAAATTATTGTCTTGAATTATAGATTTCTGTACAGTTGAAAAGACTGATACTGTTTAAATTTTCATAGATGTCACTTGTAAACGTAATTTTATATGGCGATTATAAACTAAATGGGACACATTATGGAGGGTAGAGGTAAGGAGAACCGTCTTGTATGCGGTATTAGTTGCAAAATTGTAAACAGCAAATTATAATACGAAGACTCGTCAAAATAGTGCTAGTGTAGCAAGTGAAAATGATATGAATTTAGCAGTTATATATTTTATGTACGTTACTATTTTCCAAAAAGAATTTAATTTACTTTTCTAATATAATTGTTTGGGGGGCTCTTTTCAAAATTCTTCCACTTACTACTACAGCGCCACCGTAATTTGCTTCCTTTCAACAGACACTTTTCGATACACCGAGATGGAGGGTAGAGGTAAGAAGACCTCTACCCTCCATATAACACATCCCATAATTATGAAAATTTGCCTACAATGAAGTAAAGAAAAGCGGAGAAAATGTTAGATTCAATCGCTCTATTCATATGAAAGACATAAAGCGTTCGTTACACCAAATTTTTATTGTCTTCTTCATTCTTTAATTTAAGCAAAATGCTTGTTTTTCCTTGTATCCTCTCTCGTTTAATTTTATTAGAGAGGTTGACGCTCCATCTCTTAGAGGGTCTTCCAACGTCTCTAGCTATTTTGACCATTGTGTCGTCATTCATTCGATCTATGTATTCGTTCCACTCTTTCTTCCCATTATCTATTCGTTTATGTTCTCAATCTTACAAATTCTTTTAATGTTCTCGCTTCTCTCGTTGTCAAAAAGTATTTTTCCAGCCATCCTGAGCACTATTTCCATTTCGGTGGTTTCTAATAGTCTCTTTGTGTTCTGAATTTTGATTGAAAAGCAGAACCGCGATGTGTATACGTATCGTAACATTTCAAATTGCAATATAAATATTATTTACTAAAATTGCAATTTTGCATAACATTTCTGTAAATCACAATAAGAAATACAAAATTAAAACTAAGTATTATGAATGTAATTTACATGAAAATAATATGTGTCATGTATTTGTATATCGGACTATTGATATAAACATGTGGTAGGTATGTGGTGAAAGCTTATTTAAGGTCGGTGTGATGATTCATTATTTTCAGATCGCAGTTGCTTAATATTAACATTTATAAATGTTTAGTGATAATAAGAATATCTTTGAGTTTTTGAAATTTGTGATTAAGTTCGCCCTAGATTACTAATCTTATTTATGAAAACTTATTCCATCTCCCTATCCACTGATTGGGAAATTGCAAGATACTGCTGGGTAATGCGTTTTTAAGCGTGGCGTATCTTCATCTTGCAAAACCTTATCGCAATCGCACAGGATTTCCTGGATCAGGGAATAAATTTGCCAATGTAGGAATCCATATAATGATCGTTATTCAAATTGCTCCAAATAAAACAACCTTTTGAAAATATTATTCTTCTCTAATTCGTTGATCTATAGTACCAATTTTGTCAATTAGCTGTATGTTGAATGAAAAATTGTACATAACGTCTTCAGATTGGCTCACTGTGAATAACTATATACTTGAAGTATCTGGCTTTTCCTTAAACCAGATCCAGAAGGTAAAAATTATTACTTTTATTCTGGTTCTTATTTTTTGGTTTTGAATTCATTATAAAAATAGTTTGCCTATATGACTATAACGTTCTAGTTCAGCTGGAAATTTTTTTATTGAAAAGAATTTCTGCTTTCGAGTTTGTTTTTAGTAGTAACGAAACTTTTGATTGAATTGAATTGGGGATGTACGCATGGACCTTGAGATACTAATACACGTGAAGTATTGAACTCTGTTTCTTCATTCTTCGATGAAACATCCCCATGTCCAAACGAAAGTCTTTCTGCAAGCCGACAGCGCATAGGTAGCCTTCTTTATTTTGGTGTACACGGGCTCATGTTAGAGCAGCTCCTAGATAAATCGCCGCTTTAGAATACGTAAGTGTTACTTCTTCCAATGTTATAATTGGGGACTTGACAACATTGCACCTTTTGGTAAAAATATGGAGCTTGTTGCTTTTTCGGTTTAATCTTTAGCCTTTTAGTCTAACACCACCTGTTGACTCATTTCAAAGCCCTTATCATGAAACCTAGCGAGAAGGCGGCTTTTCCTGGGTAAAGAATAATAAAGTTGTCGTCGAAGACCCTTCTATACAAACCTGGAGCGTAAAGTCACACTTTCTATATTTCTATATATCAGAAAATGTTGCTCACTTCAAGCAGCTCAGGTATTTTATTTTTTTATGTCATTGGTTTAATTGTTTCAATATTCAATAAATAGAATTATTATTTTCTTTGTTACCTATTTACAATATTAGATACATAATTATTGTTAGTTATTAGTAATGGTACTCCTTTCTCCCAAAAAATTGTATGAGAAGCTGCTGAAATTTTTTACAGATACGATTAATTGAGAAATTCTTGGAGCATTTGTCTGAAAATATCAAATATTATTTGTTACTTCTGTGCAAGACACGTCTTTCCAGAAAAATGGAGGAAACCCTTTATTATACTGATACTAAAACCTAGATAACCTAAAACAATCGTTGATTCCTATGGACCAATCTTACTAACTTACTCAATATGTAAAGTGCTAAAAAAAAAATAAATGACAAACGACTTTGATGGATACTCGAGAGCAGAAATCTTTTAATCCTGGAACAATGTGGTTTTAGAAAACATTGGTAACATCGTGGAATTAGAAAACTTTATTTATAAGGGTTTCACATTGAATGAGAAATGTATTGCCATATTTTTCGATATTAATCGGGCATTTGACAAGTTTGATGATATCATATATTAAGAACTATGAGTGAATGGAGCAAACAAAGATACTGCGTAGTTTTTATAAGAAATAAGAATTTTGCTATGACAATAAGCACACAGATATCTGAAAATAAATGGCAAGGGAATGGGACACCGCAAGGTTCCTTAATAAGCTCAACAATATTTATTGTAACCTTAAATATTACAACAGATAATATAAAAGCATCCTTTGAAGAAGCTATATACACTGATGATCCAGTTATTTTCTTGAAAGGTAAAAATTTGACCACAATGAATAATTTTCTCCAAATTTTTTTTTGAAAGCAGAAGAACTGGTGTTAGCAAACAGTTATTCGTTTCTGGACATCTAAAACTTACCGCATGCTTTTTGGTAAGAAAAATGAGTACCTTGATTTGTATAACTAATTTTGGGATATTCTATGTGGCTGGAAATAATTTAAAATGGTAGTCGTCATTTTGAAAAGTGTTATCGTTTTTTCCCAAGTGACCAAGTTTTTCTTTTTCTACATGTAATTCCAAGTATTTCTATAACCTGATTCTTATCCAAACAAAACACTCTAATATGTTATAGGTATTCCATATTAATTTTTTCTACAAAATTTTATTGCAGATGTTTCACCTTGTATTGGAATCTACGTTTGTTAACCGGTTCCTCGAACCCTCCAAAGTCCGAGTAGTTGGTTTAGTCTTCGTCATCGAATTTTAAGTAATCACAAGTCTAACGATTTACAGAAACGCACTAGCTCCATTTGTATCAACTTAAAGTTACTACTCTTTGGTGTTTAATTTTGCCACATTCCCACTACGAAAACGCTTATGTATTCATCGTCTGGAAATAAACTAGTAAATCAAATTCAATAGTATATACAATATTGAGCGTATTTCTTAATATTACTATCAAGCGCCAAATTTGAATATTGAACTAACTAATTAGAACAAGAAACTAATATATTGGGGATTGCAGCAAAATTTGGAAAATGATAACTCTTTATTAAACTATAATTCCAAGCAATCGGGAAGTATTCTTTCCATCATCAGTGATCATCAGTTCACTTTGAGGATGAATTTTGAGGTGCCATGGTACGAGTTAAATTCATGAATTATGATCAACATTGAATAAGTATATATGTAATTTTTCAATTGGTTAAAAATTATGAGTTATGTAAAAATATTAAGAAATACGCAGGCTAGACAATGAACAAATTTTCACTATATAATCACATATCTAAGGTAGGTAAACTGATATTACTCTTCTCTGTCACCAGCAGTAAGTGTGTTCTTGATGGTAAGAATATTATTTTTATTTTCTATTTTTTTATTCCAGGTTTTCATTTCCTCGATGAAATTCGAAGGAGTAGGTAGATTGAGGCCTTGGAATCAACCAGGATAAAGGGGTAATTCGTTGCGAGGAGTAGCCAGATTGAGACCACGGAATCGGATCACTTCTCTTGATAATGGCTCCAAAGTGGAAGCCGAAACGTCGAAATTTTTTAAAATTCCAACGTGGTTCAACCCGTGAACCTAGTTCTTTTGTTCATATATATTTATATATATGTGGCGATGTATTGTGTAACAAAATGGCTAACTTTCAAATTGAAATATCATTTTGGAGGTTTGTAGCTAGATTTTATTGTGTATTTAGTAATTCCAATGTTTTAGTAGGAATATTTTATTTGTATCTTCCACAACTTTGTGGAGATACTAAAAAATATATGGAACATTCATCACTTCGTAATGGGAATGCAAATATTCTAGATTTTTTGCTAGAGAAGAATATGTGGATATTTTTTGAATAAAATTTTCTCAAAAACAAATATTCTAAGACTGTTGAAATTCATAGACCGCAACGGTTTATTAGTTTATTACAATTAACAAAAAATAGGTTTTCCTTTTTTGCTATAACAAAATTTGATGACCAGAATCTAAGCTTCCATTTACTTTCTTTGTTCAACATTTATCTGTTATGCTCTGTCCTTCTATAATATAACCCGAATTGGTTCAGTTCTTATGCTTGATGCATTTTTGATGCCATTATTTACAATATTCACTGATACTTAGTGAAAATTGGGATGTGGTATTACCCTTATGATAGATAAATATGATAAAACTATTTTCCGAATTATTGGAACAGCTTGTTTCTATGAAGATTGAAATTGTTTCATAATAGTAAATTAATTGAAATAAAATTATTGGGATAAAATCAAAATCAAGGAATTAACTATTAGAATTGTCAATATCGGCCAGTCCACAACTGAACATAAAAGTATTATGAAGTTCTTGAATTACTAAACGGACAATACCAAACACCCACCTGCGTACATAGCTTTTATTCATCGATAGGAAAAGCAATACTTGTCTGGGCAATTGTTTAGTGCGAAGTTCGACTACCGGCAACCGGAATTTATCAAAATCATCGGAGTGTATCCACGGCACGGCGAAAGACCACTTTTAGTCGAGTTCATAGTTCGTTGTAGTTCGGGTGCCTTTACGTTTTTTTGTGAATACATTTGCACATTTTTATAAAGTTTTGAAGCAAAATGGCAAACAATAGGGCTGCTAAAAGCGGATTTGCCGCCGAAGCTCAACGAAAAGTAAGTAATATCCATTATTTCAGGATAGTAGTAAAATTATTAATAACAGGTGGTTGATTCCTGACTATGGTTTTTTCACCATACAATGCGGATGAGCGCATAATACTATATACTTTTTATTCTTTTTGTTACATCAAAATTGAAATATCATTGTCTATTTATACGAAATAAATATTATTCGATAAATTTCAATTTAATATCTGACCAATTAAACGTTGGAAAAATCTTGCGTATAACTGACGATCTTCAAAAACAACTTTTAATTGAACTCTTATACTAGGTTGTTGTGAATTTACTCTTCTACCAAAGTTAACACCCTTGACCTATATTAATTGTGGTTTTGTATGGTATCAAAAGCAACCTCATTACTATAAATTGGGTTATAAATTTTTGTTCTTAGATAATCGCTTTAATGGTATTAGGTTATGCAAGAACCAACAACTCATCAGTCATTTACTCATCATCTGTTAGATAAAAAATACTATTTATTGACCATGTGTGAAGCACAGGATTATTGGAATGTCAATTTCATTTAATTTTTTACCAGGTGAATGAATTTGATTAAGTTAAATAGTGAATCAAAAATATATTCAACTTAATTTATTTTTTTTTATTTTTTAATTATGTGCAGAAATCTATAGTCTAGTTTTATGAATGAGGGTGTAATTAAATGATGAAGCTTTCGTTATTTTTAGGCGTATCACTTTTTAGTAGACAGTTAAAATATTTTTACCTCGAGTATTACTTCCGAATAGCTGAAAAAAGTGCAATTTTTTAAAATGTTTCATTTTTCTAGAAGGTGTGTTAAGAACATTGTGTTATACCGGTTATAAGGGTATGAGAGATTAAACTTTTTAACTTTTACACAACTTTACGTTCATAAAGAATAATTCGATAATTTCATAAGTTGTACTGTCCAATTTCTACAATTTCAGTTCTTCTATAATTGTATGATTAACTGTCTTAGTCCAGTTTTCAGGCTTCACTTTACAACATCGAAAAACAACTGTTTAGCATCATTCATTCCAGAAGAATTATTTTTTCTTTATTCTTCTCCCTTTATCTGTGTCCATACATATTCAATCGGGTTCGCAATGATATGGTGGAGATCTAATCACCGTCAATCGCCGATTTTCTGCAGTTTAATCAATAACGGGAAAAAATATTCTTTTAATTCTTTTAATTTAGCCAATTCTGTAATTCTTTTTAATCACTCGGTTATAGGCAATTTTTCTAATAGTCTCGAGTGAAAACTTGCATTATCCATTACTATTATACATTTCTGAAGAAGAAGATCTATCGTTTGTTCCAACCATTGTACTACCAATCATTTGTAGTCACCGGAACGAATAGACTCGAAAGTCAATATTTAGTCTATCGTAAACAAAACCGTTTGAATTGCCGATGTGTACCATTATCAGTTTGTGCCCTATTTCTGTTGGCTGATTTTAACCAGAAGACTTTTCTTTGAAGTCTTTGTATTTCAAATGAATTTTTATTTTGAATTTTGGTTTTCCTGGACCCTTACGTGCTGTTTGAAACTCGCCACATTTCTCTTCTTCAATAATTCTGTAAATCGTAGATTTCCCAACACCAAGTTTACTACTAACTAATTCCACTGTGTCATCAACGCTTTTACATACATATTTGTCTGTAAATGTTTCAAAACAATTAAATATTAATGCTTTTTCATTTCAACTGTAAAAGAATCGATTTTCTTGACGTTTACGCGGCATTTTTAAATTTTCCGTAATCACACTATAATTCACAATAAACTGTACACTGCACCTTGCAAGTAGTAGCTAAACTAAACTGTTAAGGATAAACAACTTGGACCTTTTTACTTTATGGAGAAATCGAAAATCGTACTTTTGGTGAAATTTGTCGGGGAGATTTTTGGAATTAAAATAAAATAAAAAGTAAAATTTCTGTTGCAAATGGGTACTTACAGAAATTGTGATCAGGCTGTATCATCTTTAATATACAGGGACTTTGATCACATCAAACCTTGTGCTATTTTTCTGTAAAGGTTATAGTTACAAAACATTTATAAAAGACAAAACATTTTTATCAGCTCAGATACAGTTATGAGAATTTTAGGAAATATTTATATTATGTATTTTGCAATAACATCATCTTCAGGTAGATATAAACATTTCGTAAGTTGACAATTGTGACAGAACTTGATAATTTTGTAGTGGAGACATTAAATGGTGTAGGTACTGATCACGAACTTTAAAATGTCTTATTATATGTCATAATGTCTTATATATTTACGCCTATCCTATCATCCATATTAGATATTTTATAATCCTCATTTTTTTTATTGCTACAGATCGCAACATTACATAAACAAAATCTTACAGCTCTTTAATTTAATGATGTATTCAAGATTATTAATAGCTTCATTCGCGGTAGATAATTTGAACACATTCCAAATGTATGCTGGATATCTTCTGGACGTGTCGAATGCGCATGATTTGTTCAGAATATGTTCAGAACAAACATTCCTCTACGAACGATTCATAAACATCTAAAATTATAATATGAATTCAAAACTACTTAGGAGAATAGAATTTATATTATTAACTAACCGAAGTTTTATTCTTGATATTTGTAAGTGTAAAATCGAGTTTTTTTTTTAAATACAATTACGTAGAAACTCCATGGGTTAGAGGTTATTTCGTGGTAAATATCACAAAAAAGATGAATGCTCATGCGCCAGATTGAAAATCCTTACCAATGACAATGTCTATGAATCTGGTGATAGAACATGTTCAGGATATTCACCGCGAACCCGTCCCTCTAAGCATCCACCCTCGGATGGGTGCGAAGAAGGACATTCTATCAACCCCCTGCCATTTCGACAGGTCCTTCCTTCGTGTCACGGTTTCGCGCGTAGACTCTTTACTCTTCTCTGAGTTCTATGGGTTATTCTACGAAGTATTATATTTTTGTTAAGAGTTAGCCTGTTTGGCTCTTAGCTTCTTTTTCTGGACGTCTTAGTTGTGTGTGTTTTCGCTGCCTCGGGTAAATCCTTTCCAACTTTGGGGAGTGTCCTCTTGTGGGTAGACTCTGAAAACCTAAGATCTTGTTTATTTGTATTTTGTTTTTTGTGTTTTTTTGTCTTTTAGTTTCTTGTTTTTTTTGGGTATGTTGTTTTGAGTTTTTTTTTTCTTTTTTTGTATTTTTGTTTTTTTATATACTAACTTAAATTAACCTAACTTATCGATCCAATTATCTTCTCGGCCTCCCGTATTTTCTGTAATCTTCTCTACTGTACCTGTTGAGTTCCATTAATTCCTCATTAGGATGCTTTGCCAGCTCTTCAAATAGCTTCTCTGTCCTGTCGTCCATGATGTCCAGTACTTTTTGCGGTTCCCTACATTTTCTCGCTACTTGTTATCCATTGGACATTTAGTGCTTGTCTTAACATTATGTTTTGTTGAGCTTGTATTTTTTTCCTGTTTGTTTTATTTAGGTTAGGTTAGGTTTGTTCCCATGCAATCGAGGCGTATGTCATAATCTGTATTATTATACTGTGCAGATATGCACTCATGGGCAAAAAATAGACTCAGGCGACACCTCTACAATCGCAATTCACTGATAAAAAACCGAACCAGAAATTAAAATTTTCTTACTAAAATCTTAAAGGTGTTAGCTTCAAAACGCTTGTTTACAGTAATTGGAGGTAAAACCCTTATAAAATGTTATATACCGACCACAATCAGTTAGCTATCAAACGCCAACTGATACACATGAGTCAGTATGCTGTTTTCAGAGTTTACCGTCGTTACCAAGACTGGTAACTTTTATCGAAGACGGGGTTACGGAAGAAAAAGTTGCACACCCGAGAGAAATGACCAATTGCAGCTAAATCTGATTGGCCAGCGTAAGGAGGTTTATTTTAGCCAATAGGTGCAAAGTCACGTGGTGATCATGTTTCGATCACGAATCGATTGTGTTTTCGGTTGCTCTATTTGTTGAATGGATTTTATACAAATCACACTAAATTTGAAGACTGAAACGTTAAATGTATTTTATAAGATGTGATCTGTACGAACACTTGATCAAGATTAATACGCTCTGTAATACCTTATCATAAGATAACCATACTTCAGATTTCTAAATATGGTTTAAGGGTTAACTTGAAACCTATAAATTATTTTTAATAAAAGAAAAAAATGAGTGATGTGGAATATTTTTTTTAACTAAATATGCATTTTTGGTTGAAGCTATTAAAATTTTCCACTAATTTATATTGCGCATTCCATATTTTTTGTTAGTTTCCTCGTCAGTAATTTTATTATTATATAAATAATTATTGTTTATTTGTCAGTCTGATTAACTATAAAATCGTGTTTTTCTTGGTTTTTTAAAGTATATTTGTTCACTTTAAGCCTCAAAAAGGTACTTTGCGTAAAATATCAATAATTCCAAAAATTTCAACTTAATCTTTTACTACCAAAATGGCCGATTACCTTAATCTCCCACTTGCACTTGTCGAACTTGACCTAAATTTAACTCTGTAGTATGAACATATAAATTACCCTCGAGAAATAATTTGTTCAGTTGAAATTGACTTCGGTGTTTACTTTAACTCCAAAGACTACATTTCAAAATTCGCCATATAAGCAATACCCGTATGCTCGACATACATACCTTATTTGGTTTTGACTGCAAATACTCAACGACATTCTGACGATTTGTTGTTCGTATCTACCGAACTTGTATCTAATCTGTGGTTAGTTTTATTGCTACAAAAGTAAAGTAATTTTTTGCATCAGTATCATTTTGTGCAAAGTTATTCTAAGCAGTTGGGTGTTAAAAGAAGTAAATATGGTCAACGACAGAGCTCCCAAGAGTGGATTGGCGGCTGAGGCTCAGCGAAAGGTATTAATGTTTTTTAGTTTGTCGTATTGATTAGATTTTTTTATTATTTGAGTGATTCTAATGAACTTGTATAAAATTATAATTCGAGTTCAAACACAGGCTATAAAAACTGTACTTTGATGTTCCGTGGACAGCTAAATGTACAAAATTTCATTTTTTGTTAAATATTAAAGTGTGCATACAAATTATAGAAAAACAATGAATAATTTTTCATATTTTATCTTATTAAAAAACATTTTGAGAATGTACATAAGATGAATAGACAGATAGAAATTTTATGGTTAATTTTCTCTTAAATGGAAATTATGAAATAACCATTTCAATTATTTTTATTGACGCAAATTGAATTGATTTTTAAATCGATATTAGGATGATTTTAAAATGTCTTAATACATACATAGATACGTTTCTGGTATTGACTCGGTTTTCAAGTTCATTTCATTTCACAAAATAAAAAATAATAATTTGAAATCATATAGAATTAGAGAACGAGACATACTAATTTGAAGACAAAAATAAAAAACAAATAGATGAATTTCAAGCAAAACCATTTTTATTATTTCTTTTTTGTCATGATTTTTCTTATTTTAGTTCTCTTTTGATTAAGTATTTTTGACTTACTTCGGTCAAATTATTACCAATTATTTTTTCATTTTCTATTAAAAGAGACTTATATCAAGACGAATCATCAAGAAAAACTTATAAAAAGGTCCAAGATGTAAAAAGTTGAAGAAAAGTATTTTTAATACTCACCTCAATATTGATCCATCCTTCTATGCACTTTGTATAGTCAAGTGATTTTTTTACATGCTTTTTGAATATACTAATCAATTTTTCTGTTTATTGTTGTTAAAAATTCTATTTTCTTGTTTAATTTGATCAAAAATTGTATTTTCTAATTTCAATTTTGAAAAAAATTGGCGTTTCTGAGTGTTTTATTAAAAAATTCTCTTTTTTAAGTTATATATTGTGAAAAATTCAATTTAAATGTCTAATTTGGTCAAAAAATATAAAAGTTTAAACTTGATACGGTAAAAGTGACTTTTCTTTGTTCAATTTTGTCAAAAATTCCTTTTTCTGGTTTAGTTTGATCAAAAAGTATCTTTTCTAATTTCAATTTGGTGGAAAATTGGCTTCTCTGAAAGTAATGCTCAAAAATTCTCTTTTAAGTTTCATATTGTTACAAATTGGAATTTATAGTCTAATTTGGATAAAAAAACTTTGATATGAAGTTAGATAAAGATAGAGATAGAGTTTGATATGAAAAAGGGTTTTTTTCTGTTTATTTTTATCAAAAAATTGTTTTTCTGGTTTAACTTGATCAAAAAATATCTTTTCTAATTTCAATTTGGTGAAAATTGACTTTTCTGTATGTAATTCGTTCGTGTCAATTGGATTTTAAAGTCTATTTCAGTTCAAAAATAGTTTTTTAAAGGTAAGTTTGATTAAAGAAAAAATTTTTTTTTCCTGTTCAATTTTTTCAAAAACTTGTTTTTCTGATTTTGATCAAAAAGTCCAATTCGAGCTCTCAAATTTTTTTTTTAATTTGTTTGCATCTAAAATTCGTTTTTTTTGTTAAATCAGTCAACATTATCTTTTTTTAGTTAAAATTGTTAATAAATTGAATTTTTCTAGTTTATTTTCATGGAAAATTTCCTTTAACATTAATTTGATAAAAAATTGTACTTAGAAATGCATTCGTTCGAAACCTCATTTAGTTAAAATCCAGTTTTTCTGATTTAAAATTTTTTTTTCTAAACTTATAATTTTCCAAGACATCGTTTGCTTCTATATTGATTCCATCTGCATTTTATAAATATAAAAATATTAGGCGTTTCAAGTAAAACACGTATAAAACTAACTATTTACCGAATTATCTAAATGTATTCATTCATTTAGCTGCTATATTCTTTTATCAACAGGCGAAACATAATTGACATAACAATAATTGTTTTTAACATGTTTAATAAAGAAATCATACGTGAATTCTAGTTGGTTAAACTATGTCGATTGTATCACGTTTTTATTATCTTATCAACCAGCTCTTCGTGTTATTAAATAAGGTCATACGAACGATATAGTAAACAATATCAATTCAAATTTAATATATTATTTTTGCGTTTTAATTTATGTATATACAGAATAATTATTACTATATGAATATTATAATATTTCTATTCAATAATATTATATAAATTTCTTTAACTTTTAACTTCCTACACCTCTTTATATGTTTATGTTAATTTGTTCATTGTCTTTGCGTTTCGATCTTTTTCATAATATGTAGTTCTTAAAAGTACTCCTTTCACTGTTCCATTATTTACCAGCCATATGTTAATGTTTTGTTGTTTTTCCCCTATACTTTTTTTTGTTTCATGTTGTTTTTCCTTGGATTCCTTATTGTGTTATTGCCTTTCTCCATTTTTCGTTCAATTTCTTTCCATGACACTTGTTTAGAATGTTTCACCCACTAGCTTTTCTTTTATTATTTGTCGAGAATCTTTTGTTACTAGTCCTAAATATCTTCACCATAAATTTTGAATTTTAACTTATTTTTAAATTCCTTCTGTCCACTATTTTGTATATTTTCTATTTGTGTCATCAAATATATTTTCCTTGTCATTATGATGCCATTATTAGTTTCTGTCCATATTTTTTATATTTTTCTATTATTTTTACTTCCATCGTATCCATGTATGTCTTTGCTATTGTCTCCTCTTACAGTTTTCTATTATTGGTTCCGATTTTTGAATTTTTCTTTTTATTTTCATGTTTCACTTTTTGTTTACTTCAATTTTTGTGTTTTGCTGTCACTAAATAGTGATCGCTATTTATCTATTATCCCCTTTTTGTTGTTAAATCTAAAATTTTATTTTTATTTCTTTTGCTTATTAACATGTAATCTGCTATAGATTTCTCATTCCCTGACTTCTTTAGTATAGCTTTGATACCATAATACAAAGTAGATTTGTTTGTGCTAAATAATTCTCGAAAGCGAAAAAAATAAACCCGACATTAGTAATTAATCAAATTTAATTTTTGTGTTTCTTTTTATGTTTTATTTGATCGCAGACTCCAGATAATATGGCATGTTTCCTTATATTTCACGTCCTTATTTTTCATTTCATCTCGTTGTTAAGTGGGTCAAGCTCCTGGAAAATCAATAACTGACGTCACAGTTGTCAGAGCTTGCGAATAATCTGTATTATCCTACAAATCCTTTACTAACCTTGATTTAGTAAACTGTAGTGTATATAAACGTAATTTTTTGAAAGTATGACAAGTTTTGACCGTAATATCTCTGAAATTAGCGAAAACTGAATGTATGTTTTTTGAAAATAATTTTTGTTTCGATTAATAATAATAATGAAGATATCAGAAAAAATTTTTGAATAAAAACTACACTCAATATCACCACAAATCACTTATCATTTACTGTTATGGACTAAGTATATGCGTTGATACTAAAAATACCATTCCTTGTACAAAGTGATGTCATTTTCACAATTTAAATTTCCATTTTATGCGTTTTGGATTATCATAAAGGACCTTCTTTATCAAGGGATCAAGAACAGAATCTATATAGTGTTGTTGAAGCAATACGTTACATGTGATGGAACGATTGGAATTGTTTTTTTTGGGGGGCATATTATAGGTGATCCAAATACCTGGTCTGGTTATTTTCCAACCTGCTGCAAACATTTTAAGGTTTTTTGAGACTTCCTAAATTATCTAACATGAATATCCATTTCTGTCTGTAGTATGTCGTTGTCCAATTCTTTTGGTAGGAATATCAAGATCAAAATTACCCGATTTAACAACTAAATAATAAAGTCAATGTGAAACTACTTCTGATTAATTAAGCACCACCTTTCTATACAAGAAATAATATAAATCTTTTTAATGAGTCTCTGAACCACCCTAGCTTCGTTTCTTTGGGTTGGACTCGAGAAAGGGCAGGAATATATATCTTGAGGGAACTCAAAACATTAGATGGTGTGGATGGCGGCTATGTTGCCTCAATTCAATAATTTTTGCTTGTGAAGGGATCGAAATAAAAACAATTATTCCATGAGATCCAAGCAGAAGTAGAAACAAAACACTTTTTTGAGAATTTGACACACACTAATCGAAGCTCACCTCTTTTAGAATATACCCCTTAACGTACAATGCATTGTGAGCACAAGAACCCCTAGATCTCATTCGGTGGTGTGGTCAGTCTTATATAATAAAAGGATTCATGAATATGGAAATAATAACTTTGTTATAAAGAAATTAACTTCTCTTTTTCCATAATCAAGTCAAGTAGGTAACTGGCCAAAAAAAGAGAGTTGCCGAAAACAACTCATGATACATGTGATATTGTCAACTAAACCTCTTCATTTTTTAACTTCACCCTTTAACAATAAAAGAAACTGAAAATTTTTTATTCTTAGAAAATTCGTGATTGTCATACAACTATTGTTGGTCACTTAAAGGTTAATTTAATCTGTGTTTAAAGGTATCAACGAATCGCTCTCTTATATTTTATTTTTCAAAAGTGATCGTGCCACCAACGATTAAAGTACTTGTTTTTGAAGTATCCCAAACGTTTAGTAGGTAATACTTGTTTGATGTATCCGTTTCTATGATTTTGGTTTCTATTTCAGCGGTTATACAAAATATCTTTTGTTTTTAAAAATCGAAAAATTGTTCTTGTGCTTGTTCGAAGATCATGGGAATTGAAAAATGGAAACACTCAAATTTTAGGGAAAAGATACGGTAAGAGTATGATAAACAACACCACGATGATCATCATGAAGCTCTATACATAGACTATTGATGATACGAGAAATCGATTTAACACATCTATTTTATGCGGAAATATTAACTTCCGGATGATCCGGAAGTGGCCATTAACCCAGGAAGGCTAACAGATATCGAACCATGGATAACTTTGTTTGATAAATCTTATCAAGATCTATCTGTTTGTGAAAAGTCATGATGATTAACAAATGTGCTGAAGAGTTTTTGTGAAGAAAGTATGCTAATGCGTCTTTTTTTATCAAAAAACCTAATATAACCTAACCTAACCTTACAAAAATTACTAAATTTTCATATTATCTATTGATTTTTCGTGAAAATAATGCATTTGCTTCCTTTTTCCTCAGAAACTCAGTAACTGCGCATACGTCAATCATCATGACTTCACACACAGATAGATCTTGATGAGAACTGTCGAACAAAGTGGTTCGATATCTGTTAGCCTTCCTGAGATGATGGCCACTTTCGGTATCTCCGGAAGTGAATGTTTCCGCATAAAATTGATATGATAAATCGATTTTTCGTATCATCAATTGTCTATGTATAGCCAAAGATACTTATTAGGAAATAATTCTATTAGAATAGAAAGCATGGTGAAGAATGGTTCAGAAAATGTTCCTATACAGGTGGCGAAAGAAATATCAGTAAAATGAAATAGTGGTTACATTGGAAGTTGTATAGTATATAGCCCTAAGCCATCACGGGCACTAGAGGATAATTTCATACATGCAGATGAAAAAAGAATATATTCATCTGGGTCACCGAGTATTTATTCACATTATGTCTGAAACGTAATAATTAATTCAATGAAGAATTTCCTACAATGTGTTAAAAAGATAAATTTTATTTCCGTTGTTATAACCAACGGAATATATATTAAGCATTATATTAGTCTGCGGATATTTCTGGGAAATTTAGAGAATTCTTCACCCATGACACACCCGGTGTTTTTCAACGTGTAATTTAATATACTATGTCTCACGATCATAGGCATGTTTAGTTTATATGGAATACTGTATAAAAGTGTTTATCTTATATAATGGCCGGTACTAAGGCGTGTTAAAATGGTAATATGAATACTTTCCATAATTGTATAGTGGGTAGGTATAATGATAGTGAAAAGTACGATCACAATTTCTCGACCTCGATTATTTGATGTAAACTTATTAATTTTATAGTACAAAACACCAAAGTAAGTCTATAACATGCACATTAGTGTTTCATGGATTATTAAAAAATTGGGAAGACTACTTATTTGCTTGTTTATTATTGTATGTTTAGCTTCCTTGAATATACATTACCGGACAAGAGCTTCTGCCCACCCTATAGTTTGCGTGATACTTAACAAATTAAAGCAATACGATTGTGATAATTATATTTTAAAGAACATAATAAAGATAATAATATAGTAATAGTGAAACTATAATCTGTGATTCTCACATATTTAAATTTTTTAATCAAAGTGAAGTGGCAGTAGGACACTACTTTCTAACTTCCCTATCCAGCAACTCAATTGAGATTGACTACGACGGGCAAATTATTACTTTTAGTTCAATCTTCCTTTCCAATTCTTTCAAATACTCTTTGCACAGCTTCGAACACTGGGATTGTTGTCATGCTCGAAGAAAAATTTTCTGCCGTTTCTGCCGGTCAAGCGTTGGCTAAAATGTAGTACATTCTACTATATTTTTTTCAGCTTTCTCTCTTCAAAATTCCTCCAATATTTACTAGATCTCCAGTTGTCTTTCTTCCAAAACATCCCCTAACCATCACCTAGCCTCCGCTCTGTTTTACAATCGGAATTGCACATGGATCTAATTTTCATTCTTTCTTTGGCCTGCGCACATACACTCCTCTTTTAAACCCAAAAAAACTTAAACTTTGACTCATCACTTCATAAAACTCTTTTTCAATCTTCATGGGTCTAGTTATTATGTGGTTTAGCCCACTGCAACTTCTTGATTTTATTTTGACGTCTTGAAGCGATTTCTTCACAGCCACCCTTCCAAAAAGGCCAGCTTCTCTCAATCTCCTTTACATTGTAGAGGTACTCAAATGCAGATCTAGATTTTTTGACTTGATCTGCTACCTCTGGACCCGTGAGTCATCAATTATGTTTACTGATCAATACAATAAGTTTATCTTCAGTGGTTTTGGTTTTTCGATGTGTATCGTGTGTAGACAAAAGTAGACCAGCTTTTAATTAATAATCATAAGTTTTTAATAATTTTTCTGATTGATAAAAATTATTTCAGAACTATTTGTTGTCATTATAATAATTTAAATACTGAATTAATTGGTAGAAATCACTCCTAACGTGATCAGAAGCAACTTTAATTGCTTTGGCACAACTCATTGATAATGATGAAATTTTTATTATTATTTCTATTTATTAAACACAATTTTCACGAAATATCAGTTTTGGGCAATAATGGGTTAATATATACTTAGTTTATACTGCTTGTAGAAAACGGATTGGCTCGTATTTATATTAATTCACAAAATCTGGTTGAACCTTAAATTGAAACCAGACATTGAATGAGAAACAATTATTTTGCATTGTAGCATTTTGACTAGTTGAAATAGAAAACACAAATTAGTTCAGTTAATGGTTTTTGGTACTATAAGATGAAATATGTTTTAAGAGAGTCGAAATTATTTCAAAATCTCAACTAACAAAAGGAACCAAACAATGCCGCGATCTCCTTGATCAACGGATTTATATCCCTTTAAATTTGTCGAATAATATAGCTCTAGCGCAAACGACAAGAAGTTATCTACCACCTTTATGTACTCAGATACACAGATTACTAATTTGTAAAGTGCAAGTTTCTAAAATACTACAGCTGCAAATTTGTTTTAGACTCATTCCCTCCTTCCAATACAATTTTTAAATTAGTTTTAAAATTTTCCTAATAATGTTTTCAAACCGTAAAATCTTTATTTATGACTTAATAGTAATAAATATAATATACAGTTAATGTTTGAAACGGCGTATTTGCTTTTCTCATCATTATTCTCGTCGAGTACTGGAAGTACTCAAACACTCTTCTTTTTTAAATAGAAATAAGCATGCGATGAATAATAATGTATCCACATTAGCGACACTTCTTTAATTTGTTAAATAAAGTTCATTTGAATCCACAGAATACAGAATTATGTATAAACGTACGAGGGCGGTTTAACGCTAGTTCCAGATTAGTTCCAATAATCTACGAGGATTCCATTTTAAATTGTTACAAAAAGTGAATCAGAAACGAACAAGTTCGAAACAAAGTGTTTTATTTCTCGTTGAAATATTCGCCCTTATAAACTGGGAGGGGTTGGACCAGTGAGCATCCACGATTTTCTGATTCCTGTCTTTTGCAGTTCTGTATTTTCTGATTATTTTCATATTTTCTTGCCAAGACAATGTTATAAAGTGTTTTATCACATAAAAAATAATTTCTTAACCGGTTTGCAAAGTAGGAACTTCACTTATAGTCTTTGTACGCGCAGGATTGCTAAGACAAGGAACTTAATTGGAAACGACCATATTTATACTGTAATTGCTACTGCTCATGTATTCATTACAATTTTTTATAGGAATACCAATCATAATTGGTGGATTAGCTCCCCTAACAGTCTGTGCACCTGATAAACCGTTTCACGAATAAATAAGATTTAAGTAATTACCTTCCTTATTTCTTTTACTTACAAGACGAATTGTGGTGAGAAGAGCTGGAGCAGGATGAGCAATTTATACCACACTGTAATCAAATATTCTTCATGCTGGTTCTTTTCTAACTTCAACTATTTTTAAACTTTATTTAGCTCGAATCTCATCTCGATTTCAGGAGCAATTAAATCATTCTCTCGTCAAATCCTTTTCGTATATATGATCTAAACAAACCGTATTGAGGAATAAATGTATTCTTAATATTTATAAATGTCTCTCATATCTTCAAAAGTACTTTATATAACAAATGAAAAAATTGGCAACCATCGAAATCCTTGGACCTATCATTTGTTATTATAATTAATTGTATTTGATTCACGTCAATGGTGCTTTTATCAGGTTAAATCGGAAATTACTTATCAGAAAACCGGAAATTGGTGTTTTTGGTTAACGACCTGGACTCATAATTTCCATAGAAATCGAAATGATGTATTATCGCATAATGAGATATTTATATCAGCAGGCTGATTCCACCTTGTGTTGTGACGTATCATCTTAATTAACGATATTATTGTAACTTATTCAGGCTCTAAAAGTACAGTTTTCTGATTTTTACTAAATTTGCGAAGTCTCTAGTTGTAATTTCCAATCTTTATCTTAGCTTCATAATTTGTAACAATGTTTTTATTGAATTATTTTTTTGGTAAAATACATTCAAACGAAAATGAATCTTCAACAATGAAAAAAAGGTTATAATAATTAATAGTAAAGAACGTACAAGCTAAAATTCGTCGACCTATCAATCTTCAGAGTTCCATCCCCTGGTCCTAATAAAACTTCCAATCGCTTTTTCATAGATCAAATAAGTTTTTTTCTCGATATTGCTTGATGCTATATCATTCCTCAGTGAGCGCCATTTTGAGGTCCGATTTCGTGGCTGGAGCAGGATTTCTAGCCCGAACTATTCTCGTAAGTTCATCCCATGAATGCTCGATAGAATTCGATAGTCTAGGCTACGCGTTGGACAATCCATAGCGACAATTTGTTATTTTAATAATCAGGTTAATAACAATAAAAAAATCAACAATTCAGCACACACGCTACGGAAACAATTCAAAGTCTATGGCACCAAAAGTTTTCAATGATGAAAAGATTATAATGTATTAATCAGGCTTGATAAGTTGCTCGATCAATCCAGTACTTTAAACCTTAAGATTCATTATTTTACTTAGTTAAACTTCAACGATTTTACATTTTAATGCATGTCAATGAAATCTACATAGACTAAGATTTTTGTATTGTATTAGGATTTTAATTTGTAGTGAATACTCAAAATTTACATTGATTTGGAAGGGTCAAATAGTATATCCCCACCCAATAGATAATAAATAAAATGCCGGTCATCAAATAACGAAATTATTATTACAAAAGAAATAAGAGACGGCCTACTGCGAACTGAATAGTGAACAACTTATCCATTACAATATTCAATTTTTAGAATCAGTGAATCATTTAAAAGTATAGATAAGCCACAATAATACACAAAAATCCAATCCTGAATAAAACCGGTTTCTAAATCGAATAATACTGAGAAAATAATGAATGTAAATAGGGTATTACACATAATTCCAAAAATTTTTTCTATAATTATCAAGTAGTAGGGTTTCCTGTTCAGTCAGTAGTTAGTTAGGAGCTGTGCAAGTGTGCAGTATATTAGAGATCAAATTATTCTTAAATAAAAGATTTTGTGAACAATAATGTATGTGACATCCGTGGCTTCAAGATCAACCATCAACAAGTCGAATTGCAGATTCGGAAAACGTCCTACTAGAGACTAGCGCAGAAAGAGGCCAAACATTTGACGGCAACATCTATCAACAGATGCTTTGAAAGTGATTGTAACTATTTTTAACCGACTTTAAAGTCGAGGTGTCCAGAACACGTCTTTTCCATCAAACAATGTTTGTCACAAATACACCTCACACTTCACTGTACAAAATTGCGAAACAAGATGTGACAATAAGACGAAAATTATACCAGAGAGGATAACTCCAAAATGCGGTACAATCTACAATATGTTCGCATCAAACATAATGCCAAATTCTTCAAGGTATTCTTGCAGAAATGAAAAGAAACCATTTTCTTGGCGTATTTTCAATACAAACAGTGGGAAAATGTGAAAAAACATGATTTTAGATATAAAACAGTAAATAAAAGGCAAACAGTAATGGAAAGTAGTTGTTTGATAAAGATATATAACAAGTATCGTAATGAAAGAAGACTAAGAATCTATTATTTGGTTGAAACATAGTTTGACAGCTATGACATTGTTCATAAAGCCTTGATAAATGTTAATTGGAAATGTAAAATGAAAGCACCCCATTCCAGAGGTAAACATATATGCATATTGCATTTCGGTGAGGAGCAAAATTGGGTGAATGATGTGCATTTTATCAAGTTTGAAGCATGTTAAGATAGCTCTTTAGATTACCATGAGGACATTTAAGGAACTCTTTTCGATTCTGAGTTTTAACAACAAACTGTACCAGCACAATTGCAACTAAATATCTTTCCAAAGCAATGGAAGTTTCGATGAGAATTATACAGGTGTAACTAATACAGGTTTTAAAAACAAAAAAAATAAATACCAATGAATATACTGTAGGCGAAATGGGCAAAAAGAATGGTCAATGTTTTAAATATTACCCCCGTGTTAATATGTTGGAATCGAATTGATATAGTCTCAACTAAAAACCCAGACAAGAACTAATAACACTTCACCAAAAAATTCCTGCTCCGTTGTGTTGCTTACAATGAAAGAATGTCCTAAGACATTGATTCTGACGAAGATGAATATGATGCTAGTGATTTAGTATTATTATATTGTAGTATTATAAATGAAAACCACTGGGAAAAACTTGGTCATAATTTTTTGATTTTCCAGGAAATTATCATATCCAAGAATTTAAAAAGTTATTCCCCAGTATGGCCTTACTGTTATAAAATATTCACTGTATTGTGTCTATAATATGGCAACATAACCATCAACTTTTACTCTAGTTTTCAAGTTACAAAAAAACTTTGAAGCAATTAATTCATCCTTATATTTAATTTTACTGAAATTATCTTCGTTTGTTATATTAAGTACAACTCTGTGCAATTATTAATGATGGGTTCCTTATCTCCTTTTGTACTTATGGTTTCACAAAGTGAGAACATTTTCGTTATTTGTTGTTACTGATATTTATTTATTTCCATAACTGTAATGACTGCATGGTGATATTTCGAATAAAATCAAACTAATTGATTTCTCCTGATATATCTCTCAACTAAACAATCTGCAATCCAAAGTATTTTGAGATTATCAACAATTTTAGAAATCAGCTCAAATGATTCATCGAAGACATAAGTTAGTTTCCTCTGAATTAGGCAATCATCCTTAATTTTAACCATTCAAGGTCACCTCTTGGAATGTATGAATATTTTTTGGTGATATGTTGTATGACTAATCTTATGAAAACAACTACATTAACGGTTTATGTGTAATGTAATATATATGTCAAACATTCTATATTTCAATGTATCATCACTGGATATTAATTTATTATCTACAAGATATATCCAAATTCAGTTGAATGGAAAAGTTCGCAGAAAATTTATTAGAACACTTTGTTATCCGTGATATTAATTATTGATATCTCCCAACAACACTGACATGGTTCTGAAAGGTTACAAAAATAGATTGGAATAAAAATTTCCTCTCTTATTGTTTATATGGTTAGTTAATAATTTGTTTACCACATATATATCATTATTCTTATTGGGTCTTGATTTATACTGAATACCCAGAATTTTATAAAAATTAATGGATACTGCGAGAGCTCAAAGTCAAAAATCGGAAACCCACAACACTAAGTCAGATAAAAGCAATTGTTGACAACACATCTCAAAAGTGCTCAACTATAGAGAAACGTTATAATGTTCGTCATCAAATAACTAAAATATCAACACAGATGTTCTCGCTGCTTAGATAAGGAACCCATCATTAAGAATTACACAATTTTTTATGTTTCTGTTGTCATAATATAGATACAATATTTGATAACAGTAAAATCATACTTGGGAATAATTTTGGCCTCTCTCTGTGCTAGGCTCTACGTTTACCGATTCTGCAAATCAACCTGTTGATGGTTGATCTTGCAGCCACGGTTGGCACTTACTTTATTGTTTACAAAACTTTTCTTTATAAATAATTTGACGCTCACTATAACTATAAATACCAACTTTTTTTCCTTATATTTACCTATAGAATCATTTTCCGAGATTGGGGTGTTATTCCGAAACACCCTGTATATGGTCTAATTAATACACTCAGGATGTTTACGCCAGAACAATATTCCCCCCATATAAATAAAAACACCTCTGATTGTCCACCAAAAAATTGCAGAAAAACGTGAACTCGGAAATAGGCGGCAAACATCCAGAATGCCAGAGGATAGAACAAGCAAATAATTGATGTTGCATTAAAAATAAATTACTTCCAACGTCCATGGAAAATTGGTCAAGTCCTTATGATTTTGAAGCCTGAAAAAAGCTGAAAATGTAAATAAGCCTATTAGTCCGGTGCTAATACTTTAAAAATTATATGAGAAAATATTACTAAAAATTTGAGCGAAAGAATATTAAAATATCGGGTCGGATTCCAAATATATCGTGTAGTTAATATAATCAAAACTCATTTACAAGGACTTTATAGACAATTTTTGTTGTTATTCTAGAAGAGAGTTTTCACATGAATACTCCTTACATATCAGTTAGTAAACCTACTGTGAAATCATGGTATTCGCATACAACAGCCCCTTAATTCATGCAATGCGACAGAATATAACTTGATGTCAATTGTTATACCTACGTACGCCGAACATCACGTCATTGTTGACCGCCGAGCCATTTTTTCAATTCTGTGAACAGAAAATAATCCGAGGGGCCTAAATCTAGCAAATAGGGTACATGAGGTAGAAATTCAAACTTTAATTCATTCATTTTGGTCATTGCAATAACGGATGTATGAGCTGGTGCATGTTTTGATGAAACAACACTCTCTTTTAAGCCAAAGCCGTTTTTGCTTGATTTATTCGCTCAAACGTTGCAATAAGTTCGCTTAACACTCGCTGTTGGTAGTTTTTTCTTTTTTTAAATAGTCGTTGATAATTATGCCACGTGCATTTTGAAAAATCCGACGGCATGACTTTGACTGCACATGAAACGGTCTTTGCCTTCTTTGGAGCCAGTTCTGCCTTTCCACTCTATTATTTTGATTGCTCTTTTGTTTCGGGAGTGAAGTGATGGACCCACGTTTCATCTATTGTTATGGAACGGTGCAAAAATTCGGTTTTATTATTTCTATGAAACATTGCCAAATACTCGATGAAAACATTTTCACAATCCTGTTTTTGTTCGATTTTAGCAAACGCGGCACCCAACTTGGGCATGGCTTTCTCATGTCCAAATTTTCAGTTAATTTGCGGTGTACTGCACTTTTTGAAATGCCTATTATGTCTGTTAGCTCGCACACTTTCAGTCAATTATCATCCAGTACCGCTTTGTGGAATTTCTTCAACATTTTTGGAGTCGTCACCTCATTTGGTCGACCACTGCGATACTTGTTTCGCAGGTTGTACGGCCTCCTTCAAACCCTACTACCCAATATTTTACTGTTTATAACCAAAGAACAGTCTCATCCAGAGTAAAAACTAGTTCAGCTTTTATATTGGTTGAGCTAAGGCATTTCCATGTTTACAAATTCACTGAAAACGTTCACTTAAAACAAATACTAAACAACGTGGCTTCTTCAAACTTGCAACATATGCTGAATAGACTGTGTACTTTCTAATACAGTGGGATTTTTCAAGCAAATACCGCTATTTCTAGATAGGCCAGGTACTTATGGGACCATCCTAGTACTATAATTTCGAAGCACCATCAATTTAAATATTTTTTTCTTATTTGTAGGTTAATGCAAAATATAGCGAAGAATTAGCAAAAGAAAGTTTAGAATGGATTGCAACTATTACAAATGAACCTATCAGCGTTGCCGGTGACATGGACAATTTCTATGAAGTACTTAAAGATGGTACACTATTATGCAAGTGAGTATTTATTTATGAGAGAAAGTATATGTGAATGATTTATTGAGTAACTATTATAATGTAATTGTCGTTTTAATATTAATTTGTTTATTGGTTGATGCAATATACGAATTTTATACTTGCCATTAATCGACTAACATTGTATCATAAACAAATAATTATATACCAACAATCATATACTAACTGGATGATAGTCACTTTCTTACATCGTCAAAAATCATAGGTAGTCATCGAACCATTCTATTCATTAATATAACACAAAAAAATTAAACCGTTATTTATAATTATGATACTATTTACATATTAACTCAGATTACGCTACGCCCGATTATTTCATTTTTTTCTCTGTCCTGGATTAACTGGAAATATGTTCATATCCTATTGAATTATTTTTTGGCTTTTGTACATTATTGTTATTTCAAATGAAATCGATGTTTTCCACTTATTTTATCGGTGATTACATTTTCAAACGAACAAACCCTATCACAAACAGACAGCGTAAAGTACTTGGGTGGTATCTAGGCAAAGGACTCACCTGGAAACATATATCCTTACTAAAAGGAACAGCTAGGAACTAAATTTGACTTACCGTTACAATCAAAATCTCATCTCGATGTTATAGAGAGGTTTCAATCAAAAGTATTACACAGAATCGCCGACGCACCGAGGTTTATATTCAACAGTGAAATCACCAATTCTGTCAAATAAGAAATAAGTGGCTTCAGTGAATGCTTCTTAAGCAACCATAACAACCACCCGTACCAGCTAGCAGTGAAACTACTTAACAACAGTGAACATATACAAGATTAAAATCACAAATTTGAGTATGAGTTCCTACATACTCAAAATAATTATCAGTGAGAAATGATGTTGCTGGACATCAGTCACAAACATACTCATACTACATAAGAAACAATTTAATTGCTTATAGTACTAATGAGAGTATATATATTTATATTTCAATATAAATACTGATTGCATGTGGTAATAAGCAAGGCTAAAAAAATTATTACCCACATATGTGGGTAACTCGCGATTCGTTGAAGGAAATTGAAGCACGTTTCAAATGGGGATTATAATGAGTAAGTGCATGCAGAACAGTATGAGAAACGGTAATCAGATATTCTCTTAAAAATCGAAAACGGATCTGTTTTTGTTATGCATCTAATAGCCGGGGTGTAGAGACTTACAAACCATCTATTGGAGAAAATCCCAGGCTGCAAATTGACTTGCTTACTAAAGTCAATAAATAATAAGTTTTTAAATTTGAATTACTAAACTTGGTATAAAAATATATGAAGCGAACAATGTTAGTTCCAAATCTGCTTACTAGTGCCTTCAACAACGTAACCTCAGGTTCGTATATAATAATATGCTCGTTACGAAAAGGTAGTAAAAGAAAAGTAGAATATGAAGATTCTTAATAATTGCATTGAAATATCAATCGAACCCATAGTTGGTGATTTAGGAAAACATACTACTGATGAATCTGAATTTGACACAGGTGCAATAGAAATAACGTAACTTTTATCAGCTAACATTTTTTATATTTAATAGAAATCAGTTTCCAGTTATGTTGAACTATGTATTAATGTTACTATCATAGCCAAATACTATTACAGTTTATTATAAGGATATACAGAAAGTATATTAAACATTTGAATGCACTTAACCACAAATTTAGTGATGTAAATTATTTTTCTTCAAATTATATAGGAGGTACTAAGTTAAATAACTAAAAAAATATATAAGATATTTTTTTTTTCATATTAAACTTATTTATTACCGCCGCACGCCTATGGTTCGTTGACTTGTTTTTCTCTTAAGCCTGAGTTGGTCTAGGACGTATATGTTAAAAATATTTGCCACACTATACATTTTTGTTTTGCTACTGTAGAACTAAAACGGAAAATAATTGTTTCCATAAATTAAATCTTGACATTAAAAAAAAATGGTGTTTTCAGTGATAGTATAAATTTTAAAATTTTGTCTAATCTTATCTTGTTCTTAATTATTATTCAGCCTCTCATTTCTATTTTTACGATTTACTAATGGTTTAGGTCATCTTATTAATTATAACTAAATTGTTTGTGAATTATGTGGCTTTTTGTGAACGATATGATTTCTCTGTATCAATTAATAATTCTAATCGAAATTTTTACATGAAAATGTTTTGGAGTGTTTCAAATTTATAGGACGTGTAAAGATTTTCATTTCTGCCAAATCGGAAATTCTCATTTCTTGCCAATTAACAAGATAAATCAAATTGGTAATTGTTATTATTGGATACTTAAATAGACTGGTACGAGGGTGGCTACTAGGTTTTGACAAATAACAACAAATATTTATAATTGGATATGGCTTGATTGTTTTTCAAGATATTCTTCATTCGATAAAACATGCGTTTGAACCAATTGTCGAAGCATTTTTTCCATTCCATTTGAGGTACCTCCAAAACATGTGATTTGAACGCATTCACGCTTCTTCGGGTGTAGAAAAACGTTGACCTCGTAATTTATTTTTGATCTGCGGGTATAAGACAAAATCATTGGGTGCCATACAAGAACTGTACGGCGGATTATCGAGGTGGAGAATAATTTGTATCTGCGATTGGTTTCTCTGATTTTTTATAACTTCTCTGGTAAAAAATGCTAATGTACTATTCAGAATTGGCCGTTTTAAGTTACTCTTATGGAACGGTGACATGTCTAATCATTCCGAAAAAACAAGCGACCATTTGCTTCGTGCGCAAACAACTTTTGTTGAATTTGGCTCGTCTTGGTTTCGGGTTCACATGCATAGATCCATGATTCGTCGCCTGTCACGATCTTTAAAACACCGCGAATTAATTTTCACAACATTTCTTTGCACAAGCTTTTCTTTGCGCGATTGTCAAATTAACCGTAGGTAAAAACGCGAACAAATCTTTTTGGCATCTTCATGCAATATTGAATGTATGCGGCTGAAACTAATGCCAAAATTTACCTCAATCTCACGGAACGGCATATGACGATATTGCAATATCAGTTTACGAACAGCAACGATGTTTTTTGGCCCAGCAGCTGATTTTCAACGACGTTCACGAAATTAATCCTGTATCGAAGTGCGATCAGAATTGAATACGAAAAACCAAGCTCAAGATGGGGCTTTCATCATCAAAAGTCGAAGCGAGTTCATCGGCACACTGCTGTTGATTTAATCCACGTCGAAAGTCATCGCACAAAAATGCCTGTGAATTAAATTTATTTTCTGACCAAGATGAATGTTTCAAGTTTCTGTAAGGTTCACCATTAAAATTGTCAAACTTTTTGATGGCGATCTCAGATTTGACATATTCACTTCAGTGTTGCCATATCATCATTTTATGAAAAACCAGTGATTTTGGTATTGAACAAAAATATATTATTCTCGCATTTACTGACTTAACTAAACTAGTTTAATGTTACATTTACATTTTTGACAAGTCTCAACGTGGTCTCAAAGCAAAGCGTGTGAACGGGGTTTTTTGCTTGACCTGATCCGGGCTAGTATCCGTATTTGGACACAGATAAATATAAGCTTTTGGTAAGTACTTGGCGACGTATTTAAATGTTGCCGCATGTTAAGTATCGCTTAGGAGATCTTGTCATTTTTCTTACTTTAACATCCACCACTGTTGATGAACTTGATGAGCGTCTCCGTCCGCTATAATTACCTACACATCTTGCCTGTCCTGGACCCACAATCGTGGAAATTGCATCTAATGTTAGTAAAGATTTACGACTTTTGCCAAGTTAACAGGTATACGAAGCATACTGTTGGAAAAGTCAGTTCTTCTGAAGAAATCTTTCTCTATGTTCATTTTATTATATTCAAAATTTGAAAAACTCAAACACATAAAGACTCATTCATATTTTAACAATCAGAATTCATAAATACAAACACTCGAACACTCAAATATTCAAAAGTCTCTACTCAGAAATAATTAGATATCGATATAGGTAACACAATCGGAAATTACGCCTCTATTCTGAGAACATGTCTTCAAAATATTTTAGAGAATTCAGACACAAAACTAAATATCAATAAATTGTAATTAGTGAAGATATCTAAATGTCTATCTGCTAAAGAGAATCCTAATTCTGTGTCATGCTGATATCTACTGATGTATAAAATCGTCCGTAGCATGATAGTTCCTGCGAATAAATTGCACCCCCAAAAACCCACAATCCTCCAATAATTACTTGAAGAGCATCGTAAATGAAAACTGCATTTTTGTGAACAAAATATGGATCAATTGGACCCTAAAAAAATTCTAGTGAAAAACATCCTCCCGTGATAAATCTACGTTTGCGTATGATTGTAAAATATTCTTAGTGTAGTACGATTTTTGAAGCTCTGGCAAAAATAATTAGTGCCGCAATTGCCATCGCAATCCACAAATCTCAATTCTTCGAACTTTTTTGAGGGGATACTTTGAAGTTTATTAGGATTAAACCAGCAAATGTTGAGGAGCTAGAAACTCAAAATCGTTCTAGGTTAAGAAACTACATTGTCAGCACTTGCTTGTTTGAAATAATTCGATATTTGTCAGTTACCATAAAAAAGCCATAAAAAATGATATTCAACAAAATTTAACAACAATTTAACGCCCTGTACATATTGTTATTCTATTAGAAAAATCGCGATTAGAGTATTAGTATTTTAACTATTATATTCATTTCCTATTGCACACTCTCTGTATGTGAAAATTCGCTATGACTAGAATCAAAATTAACAAGAACTAACATCATTCACAAATGTGGATAATGACTAAGCAACCAATAATCTTTCTAAAACAAACGACCTTCATGAAAGGTATTATGTTTATTATATTAACAAGTAAATTGTGTATACAACTGTAAAAGCAAATGAAGGATATAAATGTTAATATCATGATGTTCCTACCACTAGTTTCTGGGTTTAATTAGTAATTGTGGAAATCTTTCACCTGTCGTTAATTTTTAAAACTTTTTTCTGGTTCTCCACAACCTATTGTTTATAAATAGAGTTGACGAGTTAGGGTGAATATATTAAAACTCGTCATTTTTTTTAATGATCAGAGCTTCTCTCATCGAATGTCAAAATTTGAGTTTAAATTTTGTCAAAGTTGGACTCTCGATCAACTATTATTGTAGTGTTACAAACTTGACCTTCTTATTTCGTTTTTGTTTTATTGGGCGAGGTTGATTTCTTGTAAAACTCAAGGTCGCATGCCAGTCTAGAGGTTCATCATTTATTTCGGTGCTTATAGTATAATATTTAATTTTTTTCTGCCTTACAGAGGGCGCCTCATCAGTAATTTCTTTACTTTACTTTACTTTTTATTATATTTCTATCTTTGTTTATTGACGACGCAGTACATTTTTGTAATAAATAGTATGGAGTGCCATAAATATAATAATAAATTTGGACACAAAAGTTTAAAGCAGTCGTGGTATGAAATTGAAGGGTAAGACATAGTTGATGAGCGATCGGCATAGCATTGGTTTAATTGTTTTTATAGTGAAGATTTGACGCTTGAAGTTCGTTCACATTTTGGGCTGTCCATCTGCGTGAAATATGGCAGTAGAAAAATAACCTAAGACCAGCACACGTCGATTATCGGATACCATTGAACCTTCTTAAGATACCATACATCGCCGTTTAAAATCATTAAGTAAAAACTATAAAAGTTTTTGAAAAGTGCCCAACGAATTAACAGAGATTCAAGCGAAACGTCGAGCTAAGTATATAATCTAAAATAATTTGTTACTTGCGATTGAACTGTATTTATCTAATCAAACCGAATAAGGAAAATCAGTGGTTAACATAATTATGAAGGTTTAGTGAACATCGAAATAATTTCAGATGATGGAGCTATCAATGCCGAGGTATATAGAAGACAGCTAATGCGAATGTATGTGATTTTATCGGAAAAATATCCAGGTTTAATTAAACGAAAGCGAGTTCTCTTACAACAAGAAAGTGCCAAACATCCAGCATTTAGTCCCGACCTTGCAGCGTCAGATTACTACACTCATGAGCAAAAAAATAGACTCAGGTGACACCCCTGCTGTCGCAACTCACACATCCCTTTATTGGGGTGGATTACTACTCTCGTACTTTTTTTTTAGTTCCGGCTTCGTTAGCTTCCTCCGTTTTCTGTTTCAGCATTTTGTTGTTCTGTCTACTATTTCTGGTATCTTCTTCAATTTGGTTTTTCCTCTGCCTCTTGGTCAAAGAGGTATCCATTGTGTTATCCTCCTCACCATTTCTGTAGATCTCCTCCTCTTGATGCGTCCTGTCCAATTTAGTCTTTGTGCTTTTACATACCTTATTATTTTTTTTATCCTCCCAGTTCTTCTTCCATTTCTTTACTTTTCTTCAATCTTCTCTCTCCATCTCCTGTAATATGTTTACGAATATAGTTCTAAATATTTCTCTCTCGATTATCTTCAGGGCTTTTTCTTTATGACAGTTATTTCGATGGCGTACACAAGCACTGGTCTTATTAATGTTTTATATATATTTTTTCTTTTTATTAAGTAATATTCTTGCTTTTAAGTAACTTTTTTAAATGTTCAATATACTTTTTGAATTCTCTCTCTTATTAAGATACAGTTTCAAATACGTATTTCTGAGTCCTTAGTGACATCGTCTGCGAATGGTACTGCTTGTATTTTCATTACGGTCTCTAAAACAGGATTGGAGAGATCGAGTCGCTTTGTTTGACGCCTTTATTTATTTTAATTTCTTATGTAAGTCTTTCCAGATATCTTACTTTGGCTTTCGTGTTTTGTAATATAACTTTTATTAATATCTTTAATTTTCTGGATACCTTTAGTGTTTCTAAATCTTCTATCTTTTTTTGTCTATTTATTGAATCAAACGCTCTTTTAAAATCTATAAAGATTATGTGTAGCTCTCTACTGTATTTTCATGTTTTATTTGATAATATAGTTTAATATAAACCATTTGTAATTGTTCGAATTCAAAAATAGATAAGTTGAGTTTTCGAACGTTTGTCTGATGTACCAAGTAGAAAGTAAAAACATTTTTATTGCACCCACTTCATCATAAGTAATACATTGATCATATTACAATATCAAATAATATTATCTCGTTATAATATTGAATTAGAGCGTTGTGTATTGAATAAATACCGATAAAAAAGTTCAAGTATCCAATCCAAATGTATCGTTACCACATGAGAATGATGTCATGGTATATTTTTATTATAACGAAACGTTTGACTTAAAAGGAAATACGAGTCATGGTCGAGTATCGCCAGCCGTTAAAATAACACTAGAGATGGTCATGACAGTTCCAATTTTGGATTTACAGTCTACATAACTATTAAATCACTACCAGATGTTAATACTCATATTGTGTAATTGCAATTTACGCTAAAGATCTGCAGAACGTCTCTCAAATGATGCATGATGTTCATGCAACATATTATTACTAAGATTTTGTGGATTAGCTTCGATCCGGAATGATATCTAGATCGTTGGACGTGAAAAATTAGTCAGCCCATAAAAATTGTTGAAAATTATAAACAAATAAATACGTTAAATACAAACAGCTCGTCAATTATAAATATTTTTAAATTTTTAAAAAGAGATTAGTAAAGTGAAGAAAATTTCTTAGAAAATAGCTCAAATTTCCTTAGATTTTTTTGCATTATTTATGATTTTAATTTAATACTGAAAATAGCACTCTGCGCGCCATTGCTAGGTTGCGTTTTTCGTCTCGAAAGCGAGTACGTCAATTATAAACAATTTTTTAGGTACTTGAAGTAAATTGAAATATCTTAAAAAATATGTTATTATCTACTTTAGACAATTTATTTCCGTTATAAATTTTTATTTGAGTCATTTTTTGAACAAAATAGACGATTGTTCATTAATAAAAGTTTCTCAAACTTTCTCAATCGTATTAAACTACAAGAATTGTAAAATTGATTCGCTTCATATGTACATACAAAAAAAGATATAAAATTTTTAAAAATATTTTTAAGTACCTTTTTCGGTACAACTGTCAATATTTCTGTATATTTATTGATGGGTAAATGTTAATTTTTTATCCCTGTCAAAATAATTCATAAAATAAACATGATAAATTACTTTTTGGAAAATTTATTTTTTATAGTCAATTATTAATTGATCATTAACCATAAAACAATTTCATGTATTGAAATAATTATTAATAGTAAAGTTTAAACAATTATTACTTACGACATAAATTCCCATAAATGTTCCATATTGCAGTTGATAAGAAACATTCCCACAAGTTGGTTAATAAAGTTTTTTCTAGAATATTACTTGTGGTATAGTTCAGTATAAGAATTTGAAACAGTAAACATTCAAAGTTGTAGAAAAAATGTTGTTTGTAATTCGTCTATAAAATTCGTGTTCTCAAGGCACATTCTATAAACTGGGATCTCGGCTAAAAATTAACAATCTTGTGCCTTTAGAAATCATTTTCCGAACTTAATACAGAAATAACTATTTTA